>NW_027266330.1:57316736-58066736 GCF_022045235.1 Haliotis cracherodii
ATTGTCTGGTCCAGACTCGATTAATTACAGACCGCCGTCATTAGCTGGAATATTGCGGCGTGCGGCGTTAAAAAACAAACAAGCGAAGCTAACGTATAGCTAAAAATACTTATCAGACCGGATCTATACCTACGCATTCTCGAGACTGTAGCCATGTCCCGTTATCTACCGACTCAGACAGATGGTGCTGGACATGAAGAGTCGATGAATAAGGTCCAAGAAAAAATCCATTTTTAAAGCAGCTTCCAAAGTTGAACTGCTGCCAGTTTTTGGCAAACTTGCATGACCTCATGTCCGGCTCTACGCACGCGCAATTTGTACAGAGCACTCCAGTCAATCACGAAATACGTCCGCAATCACGCAAAGGATTACCCCAATCACGTAACAGGCGTGATGTTGAGCCAAGACTCCTCTCGTGTCCGCCATGATGGTTGTATAACACGCGAGACGGCCATCGTCCCATCATGGAAGAATACCGACCAATCCGTCTTCCGTGTCTATTTGATTCCGGATTTCCGTACATGAAAGTCGCATAATAATGCATGGAGTGGCGAGTTTTTAAGGTGACGTCGCGTTTAAACAAAGTTCTTCAACCCTAAGATGTATATACCAATCGCTTTTGTTGGATTGGTTCGACTTCGTGCTGTGAAGTATGACAATTCGTGATTTTAAAATCGATATTTTCCAAATCTTTTCATGTTTTTGATCAAGGTGCTCGCGTGATTTGATGCATTTCGCGATGTAAGACCCGTTTCATCACAATATAGATCCTGATTATCGATCAGATCGTCTTGACTGGGTGCCATCATTTTGGGTGAAGCAAACGAAAGTGATACGAGAGGTGGAATCTGATTGGTCCATAGGAGAGGCATATAAAGGACATAACTGGTAATAGCCACTTGTGGCGCTACGATCGAGTCCAGTAATTCCAGCCTAGTTCGGCAAGGAGGGAAACTGGACTTTTAAAGTCAGTTAACTCTCTTGCTTCGAGAAGATGCACTAATCCCATGCAACTGGATTTCATTAAGTTGAGAACGTAACTTTGGGCTTTCCTCCCACATTCAGCTCAAACGTCGTGATGTTGTCAAGCCAAACATTCGTTACATTGCGACTTGTAGTTTGATTGGTCATATAATTGTGTGTAAGTTACATTTTGAAGGTGAGCCCCCAAGTTTTGTTTGTTTGTTTGTTTGTTTTTTAACGCCGCACTCAGACATATTCTAACTATATGACGGCTGTATGTAAATAGTCGAGTCTGGACCAGACAAGCTAGTGATTGACATCATGAGCATCGATCCACACAATTGGGATTGATGACATGCATCAACGAAGCCAGCAAGTCAGCCACAACACAGATCCGGACGGTTGAAAGTCATCTTCCCGAGGCAAGAGAGTTAACTGACTTTAAAAGTCCAGTTTCCACCCTTGCCGAACTAGGCTCGATCGTAGCGCCACCAGTTGTTACGAGTCATGTCCCTTCTAAGCCTCTCCTATGGACCAATCAGATCGCATCATTCGTCTTTACATCGCGAAGTGCATCAAATCACGCGAGCACCTCGATTAAAAACATGAAATGGATTTTGTAAATATCTGTTGACAACGAGTTGATGGTGCACATGCTTTGCAAATCCTGCAATCGACCGAAATCTGCACGAAAGTTTACGAACCGGAATTCGATTTCGTTGCGCGATTTTGATTGGACTGTGCATAGACTCGTTAGTCCAGCCAACATATAACTCCATAATACCAGCCTAGTTCAGCAAGGGTGGAAACTGGACTTTCACAGTCAGTTAACTCCCTTGCTTCGGGAAGATGGTTGAGAGGTGACCTTCCAGAAAACCCCTTTGAACCCCTTTGTTTGAACGCCTCACTCAGCAATATTACAGCTACATGACGGCGTCTGCGAATAATCGGGTCTCCAGTGATTGACATCATGAGCATCGAACCACGCATTTAGATGAGATGACAGTCATCAAACAAGTCAGCCACCAGTCCAGTTAGTGGCTTCTTACGACAAGAACACGCTGCTCAAGACCAATTCTAACCCGGATCTTCAAAGCTGTTTGGTTTTTTTAAAATATGCAGAAAATACGTACTTGCGTATTATACAGGCTACGCTGTGTATTCTATTGGAAGCAGGATATATAATACTTTTTATAGCGACATTGAGCACTTTAGTTCCGTAGCTCACCTGAATCCACAGCTCTAACCTCACGGAGGCTACAGTTGGTATAAGGGGCCTATCATATAAAACTCCATCTTCCCGAGGCGAGGGAGTTTACTGGCTGTAAAAGTCCACTTTCCCCCCTTGCCGAACTAGGCTGGAATTTCCAGGCTCGAGCTATTACGAGTTATGTCCTTTCTATGGGGGTGCTTTTATAGTCAGTTAACTCCCTTGCCTCTGGAAGATGATAAAACTCTCGGGAACCTGGGTTTCACATTTCGAGCACTAAGAACACGTGAAAGATCAAAATTAACATTTTTAATTATATTTTATGAATCTAGAACTACTGACACACAAAATGGTGGCCGTCATTCGTGATGTGGAAAACATCAACAGTTCCGGAACATTAACTTGTCATGGTATAAGAAGTGTACAGATTTAAAGTGCAAGTCTCATGGGTAAATTCAACTTTGCATTATTGGATAGAACGTGACATCGTTAATTCTAAATTTACATGTGCAAACTGTTTTTATCGGCCATTGTACTGTTTCACCATACGGGTTGCATAATGATGTAAGAGATATCTATTATTATTTTTCAAGACACTTGCACTTTAAACAAACTGTATGACGGCGTCCTGTAAATAATCGGGTTTCGACCTTCACCCGTTCCAGAAAGCTATTTTAGCACAAGATATCGCAACTCCCGTTCTGTAACAAAGATTTGAGACAATCTTAGAAATACGACTGCTTTGTGAAATGGGGCCCAAGGAATTCACAGGCTGAATGGACAACAATCCTCGCCACGGCCTTCAGCAACCCATGCTTGGCGTAACAGGCGACTATGCTTCTCGTAAGTGGCGACTAACGGGATCGGATGGTCAGACTCGCTGACTTGGTTGATTCATGTCATCGATCCCAATTAACAAGCTCTCTGATCAGTTATGTAGATCGATGTTCATAATGTCAATCACTGGATTGCCTGGTCCAGACTCGAGAAGAAAAGGTTCCCAATGTTTGTCGTAAGAGTGAGTGAGTGAGTTGGGTTTAACGCCGCTTTTAACAATATTACAGTTATATCGCGGCGTGTCAGATTAATGTGGGAGGAAAGCCCTGAAGTGATGCAGGTCTCAGACGTTTACCACTTCGATGAAACCCAAGAGCACGGGTATGGTGCTGACAAACCTAGAAACATAATCGGGGCGAACCGGGATTCGAACCCACAATCATAGGTTTCTGGCGTGCCCAAGGGAAGCAACTCTGCACAGCGAATCGCGGCGGCTTAGGCGACTGTCACTGATTCGCCTGGTCCAAACACCCCTACAGGCCGTTGAATTATAGCTGGAATATTGCTGAGTGGTATAAAACAACACTCATTCGCTCACCTGTGTCCATGAATTCTGCGTAACCTGACAACGTTCTGTCCAGGTAAGCTAACATATTTCCCCCCTCAAGAAGAAGACCACAAAATTCCGTGCGTGAACCTCCAACGGCTGAAGGCGATACCAAAGCGAAAAACCCAGTTTAATGACATAAAAATTGAATTGCATGCTAAATCTTTGCGAACAGCAAACTTGACTGAAGGCAGGCCATGTTTTGCTTGCTTGTCGTGTGACCTTCTGTGTCCTGTTTGTGTAATTACGCTATTCACGAGGGGTAAATGACGAAACGGCCCCCGGCACATCGCAATCCACATGCGATGTAAAGGTCACTCTAAGGTTGTCACAAGGTCATCTGTTGCGCGACGTCATCCGGAGTGGCGCTTACGTGTGGTCTCAATGTAGCATTTCTATTGCTATAGTACCGACTGCCATAAAGCGCACGTCAATGAAGCGGGTTGATGTGTTTCGATTTCATAACATATATTATTTTATTTTTCACGCTGACGGCTCTTCTTTTGTCCATGCATTAATTACTTATATCTTAAATGGATTACTAAGAAATATCCTTCATAGGAAATAGCCTAGAGGTTAAATAAAGCGTTCGCTCGACTCGCCGAAGGCCCGGTTCGGATTCTAACAATGTGTGAAGCCAATTCTGGTGTCCCCAGCCGTGATATTGCTGAAGTATTGCTGACATATTGCTGAAATATTGCTGATGGAATTCAACCATGACTCACTTCTCTAATCAAACGCACCACACGTATTTCGAGGGGCGGTGGGGTAGCCTAGTGGTTAAAGCGTTCGATCATCACGCCGAAGACGTTCGATTCCCGACATGGGTACAATGTGTGAAGCCAATTTCTGGTGACCCCCGCCGTGAGATTGACGGAATATTGCTAAAAGCGGCGTAAACATATGCTCACTCACGCACTCACTTACCGCTCGACTTTTTGCTGTTATCACATTGGAGTATAATCAAGATGTATGCTTGGTGAGAATGTAAAATAATCGTGTCTGAATCAAACAAACCACGCCATCGATCCTCTTTAGTCGACACTTACAGTAGTTTAGTGAGTGAGTATGGTTGGACGCCTCTTTTAGCAATATTCCAGCAAGATCACGGCGGGGGACACCAGAAATGGGCTCCACACATTGTACCCATTTCGGGAATCAAACCCGGGTCCTCGGCGTGACGAGCGAACGCTTTAACCACTAGGCTAACACACACACACACACACACACACACACACACACCCAACACCCCCACACCCCCGGACACATACTACAAGCAGGGGGCCTATTTTGACCCGGAATCCCAACGGGGCAAATGCTTTGTGAGATGAGACTTATTGACGAAAAATCGGTAAGTTTTGTTTTGTTTGTTTGTTTTTTAACGACGCAACATTCCAGCTTTATGACGGCGGTTTGTAAAATAATCGAGTCTGGACCAGACAATCCAGTGATAGACATCATGAGCATCGATCATCGCAATTGGGATCGATGACATGCATCAACCAAGTCAGCGAGCCTGACCACCCGATCCCGGTAGTCGCCTCTTACGACAAGCATGGTCGCTTTTCACGACAAGCATGGGTTGCTGAAGACCTATTCTACCCCGGATCTTCACGGGTCAAAAAGTGAGTGAATGTTGTTTTACGATGCAGGTATGTGGTCGAGTCTGGTTCAAACAAACCTGTGGTTGGAACAACGAGACATGTTATCCATAGCGATGACAACAGACGCGGGTTACACATTTCGACCACCCGATATGCACTTTCGCAATCTCACGCTCGGCTATTTCCGTCAAGCCCGGAAAAAAGACTGGTTATGCCAGCGCCCGCTGTTGGCAGATTTTCACTTTCGCAGACTCTTACGTCAGCACAAGCTCCTCACAGCGATAGCCCCCTCGCAGAGCTCTCCATACTTTAGGCAGCGATGTTACCGAGAGTGTAACGAAGGTGTCACGCGCGGGGAAGGAGCTTGACGTCAGCACCACGAACTATGACGTCATTTGTAAGATTTTGTTTCCAAATACACCGGCGAAACTACACTCCGGCACAGTTGGTGCCACAGCATAACGCCATTGCCATAGGCTAATTTGTATATTATGTGATCGGACTTTTCTCTTGTTTGTGAGCAAACACGATTTTTCAGAAATCAGTATAGACTAATGTCAGTATTTGGGGCGCTTTACATATTGTTTTGCATAATTATATAGAAATGTTACTTCAACTGCGACAATGAGTTGCATGACAATATTTAAGAACTGACCTTCACTTTGTGTGAGTTCATTGGAGTATGAACCTTCACAGAGTGAGGGCTCCGACGTTCATACAATTTTTGGCCCTCACTCTATGAAGGTTCATACTCCAATGAACTCACACAAAGTGAAAGTCAATTCTTATAATTTTTTATCACAATTTCTTACCTCAAAGGATGTAGGCCAAGATCTCCAAGAGTTTTATTATTTAGTACGTGTGACTTCATGTTTACACTGACAGCCAAACAACAACCAGCTATATCGCGGAATAAAATAGTTCCCCCAAAAGAGAGATGACATGAGCGTATGGATGCAGAACTTGCTCTTCAGAAACATCTTACGCAACACATGTGTTCATAAAATATCCCCATTAGATGAGAAAGGTCTGTAATGAACTACCTCAGTAAGTCAGTCACAATGACAGCGCGTCGTAATACATTTAAATCAAGTACATGACGTCAAAATGGCCGACACGATAAACGTGACGGGAGGATTTCCGAAGTTGTTAATGAACCTGTGGCGGTTACATGTGTTAGTCATCATTGATCAACTGACCAATTATTGAAAGGTGATTAAAGATGCGTCAAACAGACAGCAAAGTAAATTCGTAGATTGCTGTAGACAATCACTGTCAGCCTAGAAACAGATCGAGTCGATACTGGCGATAGTTTGGATGTGCATTTTTTCGTTTGTTCATTAGGATGGGCCTTAGCGAGGAAAGAATTGTGAACAATCATGCAGTCAAGCTCTCTTACGTTTCTCAATGTATACTGAAATGCTGAGACTAAGATTAAAGGTTCTAAATTATCAGAAATAACGTTTATGTATGTTTTCGTGCTAGGGAATTCCCAGGGGTTTCCCCAGGGATTTGGAAGTAGTCCGTCAGTGTTTACGTCATTTCAAGAACACGGTCTCGTGAAAAACGTATGAACGTCAAATTGTGTCGTTCATTAAGGATTGACTGTGTATTTTCTTCGGTTCATTGAGGTATGAATCGAAAAACCGATGTGCAAACTGTATGAATCCATGTAGCGGGTTCTTACAAAAGTTTGCACATTGGTTTTTCGATTCATACCTCAATGAACCGAAGTAAATACACAGTCAATGCTTATAATTAAATTCGACAACATAAAACATGTTTTATCTACAATAGTTTAACCAAAAACAGTTGTATATATCAAAACAGACAAAAATGACGAGATAGATAAACATTCCAGGTGTAGGAATACATACTGTGGCGTGACATGAATCAGGTGATCGCTTAATTTATGCACATAACTTGACACGCCTACACAGTCAGTAGCCAATCAACGGAGATTATGATCAAAACAATGTTCATTGGACCTGTCAATTAAGACAAGAGGGGAAAAGAACTGCAACAGTCAGACTGTAACGAACCGGAAGAATTATGTCCGGGAGAAGGCGGCTGTTTCAAATTACATGATCGCACAGGCGCACGTTTGCTGTTTCATTCATTCTCGGCCTTCGGTTTCAAAGGTTTGTTTGGACAATGAAAATGCACGAAAGTCGCTAAATGTCCTGTGCATGACGATACACGTGAACAGAAAGGGATTCCCCGACATTCCGAAGTAATAAAAGTAGTGCGCATCGGTGGGCGTGGCTTAAGTTTTTACATTCATTGGGAAATGAATGCAATAACACGTGACCAATTCAGCTAATCAGAATACAGGAATTTCAATGAACACAACGAAAATTTAATTATACACTTATGAACGTCAATTTCGCGGTCATGTGACCGACCTCTCGTCCAATGGAAAATCGCATATCGTGTAAACGTCAAATTAAAAAATTATATATTTATACATCAAAGTGACCGTATCGCTAGCTCCCCGTAGGGCTTCGATGACAGCACGTGGAGCCGTACAACCAATGTTAACATAGGATAACTACGCAAATTGAAATAGCTTTTCACGATTTAGGATATTTTCTCCATGAAAGTTAATCATTCTTTGACATATGTTTATCTAGATGTTTAGACTTGTCAAAAATGAAACAGATGAAAAACATATGCAATATCTTGAATGGACTGTGTAAGATTTGAGGAATCGTCACTGTGGCAGAGGTACTATGCTGGTCGCATGGAACTCTGGGTAGGAGGTAGGAGAGTGCGGCGAAACAATGCCCTGTGACGTCAGCCTACTGACATGGTTTCTTTCGGCATCGAGTCAAGCTCCTCACAGCGATAGCCCGTTCGCGGAGCTCTCTTACACTATCGCTGTCAGCAGTCAAAGCTCCCCGCTGTGATAGGGCCACCCGTGCCACCTGTTGATAATTGAGTTGCCTTTGCATGTATTTGTGACGGTGCCACTGTTGGGCGGTATACGCTCAGCTTTTCGTGAACACTTGGTATCACCACTATTTGATAGTGATTCAGAAACACATGCTCATGATCTAGTCGGAATTATACAATGGGCTCTTTCAGCAGAGATTGGTTGTGGTTGGAAAGGGTTTGTGGATTTCTTTACATATATTTTGCTTGTGTTCGTATCAGATTACGCTATTTACACGTGTTAACATTACGGAACGGGTTTTCTGTGATCCGAATTTCTCAATCGGATAAAATGTAGAATTTTTGCCGCGAAAGATGAATTACATGTTTTTTGTGAATTACATCGTCATCGTCTGATTTAACTGCTTGATTGCCACTATGTTACCCTAAATAACTGGGCTAAAATAGCACCGCCTGAATCTCAGAGGGAGAATTATCCAGAACTATAAAATCAATACTTTCTAATCAGTTGTGTCCATATCAGTTGCGGCGCACGAACAGGCGACAAGAAGAGACACCAGAACATGACAATCAGCTGCAACAAAACAGCACATTCAACATCTGCATCTCCATCTTTAGGAAGGGAACACGAAATTGTTTCTCCCAATGTTGTCCCTAACAAGAAGTGTGTACATCTAAACACCGCTTCTCAATATTCTCTAAATCTAATATGATTTACATGTACTTTAATGTTGTAATATTAGGATTGGTTGGTTTGTTTGTTGTTTAACGCCGTGCTCAGCAATATTACAGCTATATGACGGCGGTCTGTAAATAATCGGGTCTGGACCAGGCAATCCAGTGATTAATATTATGAGCATCGATCCACGCAATTGGGATACGATGACATGCATCAACCAAGTCAGCGAGCCTGACCACCCGATCCCGTTTGTCGCCTCTTACGACAAGCATAGTCACCTTTTACGGCAAGCATGGATTGCCGAAGACCTATTCTACCCCGAAATCTTCACAGGTCGTAATGTTAGGAGGTTATTTCTGTTGCTTGGGGTTGGGAAGCCTAGTTTGTTTGTTTGCTTGTTTATTTGTTGTTTAACGTAGCACTCAGCAATATTCCAGCTATATGACGGGGACCTGTATATAATCGAGTGTGGACCAGACAATCCAGTGATTGACATCATGAGCATCGATCATCGCAATTGGGATACGATGACATGCATCAACCAAGTCAGCGAGGCGGACCACCCGATCCCGTTAGTCGCCTGTTACGACAACCAAAGTCGCCTTTTACGACAAGCATGGCCCGCTGAAGACCTATTCTACCCAGGAACTGGATAGCCTTGTGGTTAAAGCGTTCGCCGATAGTTTGGGTTTGATTCCCCACATGGGTACAATGTGTGAAGCCCATTTCTGGTTTCCCCCGCCGTGATACTTCTGGAATATTGCTTAAAGCGGCGTAAAACCGTACTCACTCACTCAAACGCACTGGCATGAAAGGCAAACGTCATCCGGGTTCCGGGATGCTTCGAGTCTGTGAGATTTCCCCGACCCGGAAGCTAACAGCACCTGGTTTAACGCTTCCACAGAGCTATCAATTGTTGGAAGCCACGAGATGTGACATCTATCTGCTCCAGAACCATTTCGAAGGGAGATACCGTTATAACCCTCGATGGAGTCTGTGAGTGACGGGTACTACCGGTAGAGCAGGACATGCTTACCCTTTTCGCGGACGCATGGTGTCATCACTGATTTTCATTTTTTTCTTCCCCTCTTTCGTCCAGTGGAATCGGTTCCTGGTAATCGAGGCTGGTATTTCCCTGACGCTGACAGTTTATATTTTATAACATAAGAAAATGTGTGTCAAATACTTTTTGCTGAGGTTTCTTTTAATGTCTTGATTAATGCACGTTGCCTTTCAAAAGGATAAATTTAAAAAAATAAAAAATAGAAATCAAGGTCTGTATGAAAGGAAAGATAGATCCTGCTACATTTGACGTTTCTGAAATGTGTTATACAGGTGAAAGCATTCGACGCAAAAAATAAAGACTTTTCGTTAAATTCTTATAAATTTATGTTATTATTCTTATGGTTTTACGCCGCTTTTAGCAATATTCTTCCCCTCTATCCATGTGGGGAATCGAAACCGGGCCTCCGACCTGACGAGCGAAGGTATCAATATTACCTATTGATATTCTAAATTGATATCGACGTACTGCATCACAGGCCGTCGTTTGTGTGAGCTTCGCATGTCCAGCCGTTCAACAATTTACTTTCAACACCCGCTCAAGAAAACGTCCATTTAGTATCTGTTTAAAACTCACATTATTGTATTGATAGGATATTTCAGTGAGTGAGTGAGTTGGGTTTAACGCCGCTTTTAACGGTATTCTAGTTATATCACGGCGAATATGCGGCGCCTTGGACGACTGGGCCACCCGTGCCCCCGGATTCTTCAGAGAGATGCCTCTGCCTACAGGATCGTCTTCACCTTGTAAGTATTCCGTTCCTTCTTGATCAGTCTAGTTTAAAACGTGCCCTGTCTGAGTTTCGGGGTTACTGCCAGAGTTCAATCCCCGAAAACTAATTAATCTAAGTTAACTTGAATAAGATCGGTAGAATATTGGCTAAGCCTTTTAGGTGTCTCTTTTGAAGTACGTCAACCAGATTCAATGACCGTCTTGTGTTTATTGAACAATACTATTGAATCTTTACGATGGCAGAACGGGAGTGACATCTCAGATAAAATTGAAACAAGATCTGTTTGTTTTTTTACAATTCCCTAAATGAACTTATTTGAAAAAAGAAAAAGAAAACGAACGCAATAGAACGTTTAGCTTCTCAAGCTCCGCAGCACCACTATGGAGACACCCATTACACCAAGCATTCGAGTGCAGTGTAAGGAGCTGATGTGTGTATACTGCAGTTGCTGGGAGCTGGCCAGATCGCGTCACCGTCTGTGTACTAAATAGTTCAATGTCTACAGTCCATGGGGTGATTATTCAGTTATTCACACGATGTCTATGTGTCGTTGAATTAGGAAGCGAACCTTTAACAGCTGGAGACGCTGCCATCGATCTTAGAAAGGTTTGGAAAAATGTTACAAAAATAGCTGCAGTGATTGGTCAATTAGACGGAATCTGATTGGTTGGTTGTGGAGCGGGTAAGTGGTATGTGCGCGAGGAAATTATAGGGTGCACAGTCCATCCCGACTTCCCTGTTAAGGGCTGTGTACTCTATATTCACATTAACGTTGTTAGACATGTCGGGGGCCAACGAGAGGCTTTGTAAGATAAGCTGGTTTGGGCACTGATAGAAGTAGATCTACAATAATATTTATCCTCATGAATACGAGCATTGTCCAAAACATGGACACGCACACGATACAACCTGTCATCTTTCTACGCCTACATCCGCATCCGCTCTGAGCAATTAATGTTTCACCTTACCCCCACACAACTCCATCTCATTCTCAACCACCACCCCCTACCTCCCGCTCTACCAATGAAGATCCGGGGTAGAATAGATCTTCAGCAACCCATGCTTGACGTAAAAGGCGACTATGTTTGTGGTAAGAGGCGACTAACGGGATCGAGTCGTCAGGCTCACTTACTTGGTTGCTGCATGTCATCGTATCCCAATTGCGTGGATCGATGCTCATGATGTCAATCACAGGATCCCGCTCCACAACCATGTCTCCACCCCGACACATGCCCTCTCCACAACCATGTCTCCGCCCCGACACGTGCCCTCTCCACAACCATGTCTCCGCCCCGACACATGCCCTCTCCACAACCATGTCTCCACCCCGACACGTGCCCTCTCCACAACCATGTCTCAACCCCGACACGTGCCCTCTCCACAACCATGTCTCCACCTCGACACGTGCCTTCTCCACAACCATGTCTCCACCCCGACACATGCCCTCTCCACAACCCTGTCTCCACCCCGACACGTGCCCTCTCCACAACCATGTCTCCACCCTGACACGTGCCCTCTCCACAACCATGTCTCCACCCCGACACGTGCCCTCTCCACAACCATGTCTCCACCCTGACACGTGCCTTCTCCACAACCATGTCTCCACCCCGACACATGCCCTCTCCACAACCATGTCTCCACCCCGACACGTGCCCTCTCCACAACCATGTCTCCACCCCGACACGTGCCCTCTCCACAACCATTTCTCCACCCCGACACATGCCCTCTCCACAACCATACTCCGACACGTGCCCTCTCCACAACCATGTCTCCGCCCCGACACATGCCCTCTCCACAACCATGTCTCCACCCCGACACGTGCCCTCTCCACAACCATGTCTCCACCCCGACACGTGCCCTCTCCACAACCATGTCTCCACCCCGACACGTGCCCTCTCCACAACCATGTCTCCATCCCGACACGTGCCCTCTCCACAACCATGTCTCCACCACGACACATGCCCTCTCCACAACCATGTCTCCACCCCGACACGTGCCCTCTCCACAACTATTTCTCCACCCCGACACGTGCCCTCTCCACAACCACACTCCGACACATACCCTCTCCACAACCATGTCTCCACCCCGACACATGCCCTCTCCACAACCATGTCTCCACCCCGACACGTGCCCTCTCCACAACCATATCTCCACCCCGACACATGCCCTCTCCACAACCATGTCTCCGCCCCGACACATGCCCTCTCCACAACCATGTCTCCACCCCGACACGTGCCCTCTCCACAACCATGTCTCCACCCCGACACGTGCCCTCTCCACAACCATGTCTTCACCCCGACACGTGCCCTCTCCACAACCATGTCTCCATCCCGACACGTGCCCTCTCCACAACCATGTCTCCACCACGACACATGCCCTCTCCACAACCATGTCTCCACCCCGACACGTGCCCTCTCCACAACTATTTCTCCACCCCGACACGTGCCCTCTCCACAACCACACTCTGACACATACCCTCTCCACAACCATGTCTCCACCCCGACACATGCCCTCTCCACAACCATGTCTCCACCCCGACACGTGCCCTCTCCACAACCATATCTCCACCCCGACACATGCCCTCTCCACAACCATGTCTCCGCCCCGACACGTGCCCTCTCCACAACCATATCTCCACCCCGACACATGCCCTCTCCACAACCATGTCTCCGCCCCGACACATGCCCTCTCCACAACCATGTCTCCGCCCCGACACATGCCCTCTCCACAACCATGTCTCCGCCCCGACACATGCCCTCTCCACAACCATGTCTCCACCCCGACACATGCCCTCTCCACAACCATGTCTCCACCCCGACACGTGCCCTCTCCACAACCATGTCTCCACCCCGACACATGCCCTCTCCACAACCATGTCTCCACTCCGACACATGCCCTCTCCACAACCATGTCCACCCCGACACGTGCCCTCTCCACAACCATGTCTCCACCCCGACACGTGCCCTCTCCACAACCATGTCTCCACCCAGACACATGCCCTCTTCACGAGTTGGGAAACGAAAAGAACCCAAAACAGTTTAGCGAGGCATAGTATTGCCATATCAGATCGGAATTGCTGACAAAAAATGTACAGCCCATCAGCCAGTATTCATCCAGACACGCACGCCCCTTCTCGTTCTGAGGGCGCACAGAAAGGAAGGCAATGCCCCTGATCACGAGAGAAACGCATCTGTGATGAACTTCACTCCTACGCGTCAATACCAGACATCGGTTTGATCTGTGCTCAACTGTAGGGTTGTGTTTGACATTGTACCACCATAATACTGAACATTTTGTCAGGGTATCCAATTTTTGTTACGTCTGTACATACAGTTTGACTAATTCATGTTGGCTACAAATTGAAGCTGTTTTCACCCATCAATGTGCGTTGGCCCAGGCCGGCTCAATTTCACGGCCCATGATTGTAATAATCTTGCTTCATGTACCAAATTGGACTATAAGATAACTGATTAGGCTGATTATTACGTTTGACCTCAGTTTTATATGACTTAATTTACATACATTGAGCGTTGGTTATTCATATCTGTCAAAATATGTTTATTTCTGGTTGGGCCTTTTGGCAATCGTATCATCATTGACCGATTAGGTTGGAAATCCCACTTTATGGGTCTTTCAAGACTAAGGGTTTTTTCATCATTGGAGATGGGAGATTTTACAGACAATTTTGAGGTGATATGCTAACGATGAGCATATCCGTGGCCCCCCAAAATTTTTTATCGAATGTTTGTACTGTCGTTCTCCTAAAAAATCATCTTGGGTCAAAGACTTGCTCGTGTTTAAATATTTCATCTTGACAGCTCTGATGGTCTTGCAAGACGTCTGGGTGGACGTTTTAGCGACGCTTGCGTTATTCAACGTCATCAGTTTTGGGGTGGAAGTGTAATGGTATGGGTGGCAACACAACCCATGGGATAAGACAACTCATCATTGTTAATGGAAATTTTGAATGATGTACGCTACAGGGATGCCTTCGATCGAGATCATGTTCGATCCATTGTGCAAATGCAGGGACGTAACGTCACATCGCAGCAGCATAAAGCCCGCCCACACGCTGCAGGTGTTGTAACCGTTTTTTAAAGCAACATAACCTTCCTCCCATGGCCGGTTGTTTCTCTAGGCCTCCCCCTGTAGAGCATGTCAGGGATGAGATGCAAGGACGCCTACGACAGGACAAGAATCAGCCGGTAACGCAAGCACAGTTGGGCCAAATGTTTGGATGACATTTGGAACAACATCCCAGCCTGTTTCAATTATCTAGTATCTTCAATGCCCCGCCGCTGCCCCGCCTGTATAAACGACAATGGATGATGGTTACACCCAATGCTGACATTGTTAAATGAGTTATTACACCATCCTCTTTCGGGGCGTGTAGCTCTGTCTCCTATTACTGGATATGGGTTTTTGAAACGAATTTGTTATGACAAAACATTAATCAGGCGAATGACCAAAAATTATATCATTATGTTCAATTCATAACATTTACACAACTACGTATACCCCGTGACAGCCATTGACCTTGACCTTACTATCAATGACCTGTTAAACTGGTTTCCGAACTTGACCTTTCTTTTCGTGGGACTTTCTAAATAATATATGAGCTTAAATCCATTCAATATTATTCAACTTTACATCAATTTTACACCAAGAAACCAACTCCAGACGAGTTTTAGTCAGAATCTGTAATGACAGAACTATTTGTCTACGTTTTCATTCGGAGCTCAGCGCGATGACAATCCCAGACTGACCATGTGCCTTTAACCTATTTGGACTTTCTCAGCCTTTGTAGGGCACTTCTTTCATGAAGACATGTCTATCTATAAACCAAGTTTGGTCAAAATCCATCGGTTTATGTTTTCGTCCCATGACCAAACGCACCATTATAGGTATGAGGTGATGTGAGCTGAAATGGGGTTTAACGTCGCATCCAAGATTATTGCACTTATATAGCGACGTGCTTAAACGTGTGTGTGTTTGTGTGGCTGCTTGTACTAGTCCGGACTGATGCCTATTTATAGTGCTAGCTCACTGAGATACCATGCCGCAGTTTAACATGAAAACCCCACTCAGACACAGTATACAGACACAGTGAGCCGACTAGTCCTTTTTTCGCCCCTTTATTGCCGAGCGCCAGACAGGGTAACAACAAGTACCATCTTTTAACGTCTTTTGGTATGACGTGGCCGGGGATCGAACCCCGGACCTTCCGCTCTCCAGGCGGTCGCTCTACCACTAGACCACGGAAGCGGTCGCACCATTATAGAAGCTTCAATGACCGACGACAGTTAATCTCATAAAAGAAGGCCATAACTTCAATGAAGTGGTCGGATCTACCCTGAATTTGTCGAATATTTCGGGCTGATCTGCCATTGTTCGAAACATGGGCTGCAAATTACCGTTATGTCGAACACAGGACACGATGATCCTCCAATCAACGTCAGACGTCACCGCCAAGAACATTGTCGATCATTCCATTAACAATTTTTCATGCTCGCTCGGAGTGCGTGGAGTCAGTGTATTACCCGCTATGAACCTGGAACAAGCCATGATACACGTTGTCGTCATAGGTCGAATAAAACAAAAAATGAACCATTTCTAGTCCTGTAGAAAATGCCGATAATCCGGACATTTAGTACAAGTCGATTTTGGTGTGGTATGACCTAGAAGCATCTCATCAAACACCATAAAAAACTACCAAAATCAGCCTTTGGGGATTTTTTGTTGTTGCTAGTTTATTAATGGGTGTCATTGGCGCCAATTCATCACATTGGCTCCAGTGAAACTGATCCATGATCCGTGTTATGATCATTTCAGCACAGAATTAAATTAATGACTAGAAACACAGTGAATAATATTCATTTGAAACCTTTATATGGTATATACTGAGAATCAAAAGTAACGCAACACGTAACGACCGTATTTTTAAGGTGAGCTATATGATTTAATCCATTATACGTGAAGATATCATAGTACTATAGGGTTAAATTACTTAAACATGAATATTCATGATATTAGTATACTTATACTGCCACAACACATTGCAATTTGCTCCTGACTTCTGTCATATACAACAAAAACACAAACATGACTCTTCTACCTCCGACACCTCCCCATTCCCGGGTTACGTTGCACTTTTTGTTTGTTTGTTTGTTTGTTTGTTGTTTAACTTCGCCTCTTACAACAAGCATAGTTGCCTTTTAGGGCAAGCATGGGTTGCTGAAGACCCGTTCTACCCCGGATCTTCGCGGGTTTACGTTGCACTTAGGGACTGGTCTCTGGTGATATAAATTCGTAATAAATTTCATAAATTAAAGTCCCTAAATAATGTTCAAAGGTATTGTTAAAAATATTTTAAAAATAGAACTGTCATTTTTTCATAGCCCCCATTCCCTTAATCTCATCACCCTCCAGTCCCTCAGTTGATCATATGTTATTAGCATCTTCGCTGTAGCACAATATGTCCTGGTTGACTAAATTTCAGGTCAATTTCGACTGGTTTGTTTCCTGTGTGAAGAGTTTGTTTGTTGTTTAATGCCGCACTCAGCAATATTCCAGCTATATGACGGCGGTCTGTAAATATTATTGAGTGTGGACAAGACAGTCCAGTGATTGACATCATGAGCATCGATCCATGAAATTGGGATACGATGACAAGCATCAACCAAGTCACCGAGCCTGACAACCCGATCCCGTTAGTCGCCTTTTACGACAAGCATAGTCGCCTTTTATGTCGTTTCGAAACCTATCTCTTTTTGTCAACCAAGATCCGAGAAAATGATTTGTAAATGTGGGTTGATTTACGTTACCTAAAAATGGGGTATGTCCTTGAAAGAGTCACCTTGATGCCGGTACGTCAGTCCTCTCTCTGCTGGGGGCGTCCGGTGCCGCCCTCTGGCGGAGGAGATCGCCCTTGGACACCCGGACATACGGAGTCCGGTATAGATCCGCGGTAATAAGAAGAGGCTTGAAGATCAAAGTGGAGTCGCACAAGGACTGTTAATCCTAAGGCCAGTTAGACGTCATGACCACTGAAAACACACCTCTGAAGTGCGTCGGAGACATTGTAAGCCGCGATTTCTTTTACCCGTCGACCTCGCTAGCACGTGACCGTCACGTGATGTAAATATTCTCGCTTGGAGTCGACAGTCATGAATGCTTTGACAAACGAAAACCCCAAGTAGAAAACTGCTTCATACAACCTCGATCTGTTTAATTTTGAGTTCAAAATTCACTCCAATATTTCTTTAAAATTCAATGACCGATCGTAGTTTGTAATTCAATGTTAGCCATGACGACACACGTGCAGGTACCCTCGAGCTCTTGTTTACAGCCACCATGTTGGAACTATATTTTCATAAAGTTGTGTAAACAAGTATTTTTTTAAATATACTTAGGATTAAAAACCCTACTAAATAAGTAACTTCATATATATACGACTAACGAAGGTGAAACACAGATGAACACATTCGTGACCAACTCGTGTTATTCCGGACAAGCTGAATATCGACTCGTGTCCCTCTCGTGGCCATTTTTGTGACTGGGTTTCGTCTAAGCGCAAACGAGCATAGTTAAAAGAATTGTCAACTCGTTGCGTATTGATTCACGTATTTTTCCCTCATGTCACACATATTCCAGATGCTGTTTTAAACACATTCGGACTTCCGGTGTTATACAGTATTATTTAGCACATTTCACTGTATCTTGGGTATATTTTTATATAAAATCCAAAATTATTCCTGAGTGATTCTTTGACCGTAGTACTTTCAGTCCTACGCGCATCCTGATTGGTTTGTCGTATTTTCGCACATAACATTTATCGATAGGGGGAAAGGGCGAGTGGTGACGAATGAAATGAACAGTTAACGCGCAAAAGGTTGCACCCGCGAGCGTGTTTAGGCGGAGGTCTATTTACTGTTTGGCCACAAGTTGCCCCAATTCCAACATTCACATCCGAGTCTTCTTTGCGATTACGGAAAGGGGCGAGTTTGGCTGATTGACGTCATCCGACAACTGTGATAACACGCGGTCAGCTGGTCAGCAGCCCACGAACAAGAAGAACGACTGGGTTTGTTTCACAGCAATGAGGTGATGGTTGGTTAGTTGGTTTGTTGTTTTACGCCACACTCAGTAATATTCCAGCTATATGACGGCGGTCTGTAAATAATAGAGTCCGAACCAGACAATCCAGTGATTGACATCATGAGCATCGATCCACGCAATTGGGATACGATGACAAGCATCAACAAAGTCAGAGAGTCTGACCACCCGATCCCGTTAGTCGCCTCTTACGACAAGCACAGCCGCCTTTTACGGCAAGCATGGGTTGCTGAAGACCTATTCTACCCCGGAATCTTCACGGGTCTGATGGTGAGGTGGAGTGGTTAAACCGTTGGCTCGACACGAACAAGAGCCGGGTTCGATTCCCCATATTGGTGCTGTTGGTGAAGACCATTCTTGATGTGCCCGCCATAATATGACTGGAATGTGTTATTTCGGATTAAAATTATACTCACTCACAAATTTACGAATAATAAATAAATTACTTATATTTGTTACAAATAAAATCTAACATCAACGGTCTCAAAATGCAGGAAAAAACGTTAAAGAGTATTTACTGTTTGAAAAATCCTGGGGGGCATGCCCCCAAATCCGACCGTTTCGCGCCCTCGTAACATTGGTTTTGCTTACACCTTAGTTGAGCCCCTGCTACAGGTAACCTCGCTCTACATTTCCATATCACAGTATGTTAATTTCAATTCTACTATATTTTGTTTACAGGCTATTGTCGGTGCTTCTATATTGAGACCGAAAACCCACTCGAAACATTTGACTCAACTCATGCCGCTCAAATCAAAATTATTTTTCGAAAGAACATCACAGTTCACGTTAAATTTCGTCCTGGTAGAATGGAGAGTCACATGATAACGACGTTGTGCGAGAACCATCTGTCCAACGTTCCCGTTGTCCACGGCAGAGGGGCGGTCGGGTAGCCTAGTGGTTAAAGCGTTCGCTCGTCACGCCGAAGACCCGGGTTCGATTCCCGACATGGGTACAATGTGTGAAGCCCATTTCTGGTGTCCCCCGCCGTGATATTGCTGGAATATTGCAATCTATACTGAACAACAAAAGTTCCTGTGACATTGAATAAGATTTTATGCAAAGTTATGTTTTTTACCAAATCTGAAACAATTTCCGTTTGCAACAGATAAAAGACTCCTGTAAGTGTTCAAATGGTTTAATTTGCCATACTGACTTCAGAAAAAGCGTGATTTCATAAAAATACATGAACATGCCAAAATGTCAATTTACAAATCAATAGGGTTTGACTGTGTCCACCTCTTGTTCCGATGCAAGCAACACATCTTCGTCTCATGGAATGGAGCAGGCGTCGCATAAAGTCCTGTGGGATATCTGTCCACATCCGCTGGAGCATGTTTCGAAGTTCCCGGAGTGTCCTTGGAACACGTGGTTGACGTCGAAGGCGCCGATCCATCTCATCCCATATGTGCTCGATTGGTGAGAGATCAGGGGAGCCAGCCGGCCAGGGGATGACATTCACGTTGTTTTGTTGAAGAGAATCCTGAACAAGTCGAGCAATATGAGGCCGGACGTTGAAAGGTAATGCCTGGGCCATGACGACGCAAAAACGGTAGAACAACAGGGCCGATGATCTCGTCGCGGTAGCGCTGTCCACTCTACCACTATCAAACGG
Source organism: Haliotis cracherodii (assembly GCF_022045235.1). Classification (NCBI taxonomy): domain Eukaryota; kingdom Metazoa; phylum Mollusca; class Gastropoda; order Lepetellida; family Haliotidae; genus Haliotis; species Haliotis cracherodii. The sequence goes on from NW_027266330.1 coordinate 57,336,998, forward strand.
GTCCTCTGTCTTGCTGTAATCCCACCCCATACCATAACGCTGCCGCCCCCGAACCGATCTTCTTCCATGACACAATGATTGACGTAACGTTCACCTCGACGTCGGTACACTCGAATTCGTCCATCGCTGTGGCTGAGGTGAAAACGAGACTCGTCAGTGAATAGAACTTGTCCCCACTGCATGGCCGTCCAGCGTAGACGCTGTCTGCACCACTGCACCACTGGTTTCCTGTCAAAATGGGACGTCTGGCGGGTCTTCTGGAGACAACCCCTGCACATCTGAGGCGGCGACGTACGGTTTGTGAAGATATACGTCGAAGGCCAGGGATGCTTCTTGCAGTCACCGTTACTGGCTGGAATCGATTTCGTAGGTGTGTTGTTCGAATCCAGTTGTCTTGTCGATTATTGGCTACGCGTGGCCTGCCACTCAGAGGATGGTCTCTGACTGCATAAAAGTCAACTTTTGCATGGAATTCATGCTTTTCTGTAGCAGTTGCGTTTTTGTAACTTGATTCCATACATGTACTACAATATTGAAAACCAAACTTTACTTGTTTGAAAAATACACTAAAATATTGGTGTCACAGGAACTTTTGTTGTTGAGTATATGAGACTCTGTACCCAAGCTAGTATCAAACTTGGACCATATGCATCATGATCAAAACCTCTTGAACTTCACCCTCTTATGCTACGCGACCCGTGAAGATCCAGGTTAGAATAGGTCTTCAACAACTCATGCTTGTCCCCCGTGAAGATCCGGGTTAGAATGGGTCTTCAGCAACCCATGCGTGTCCCCCGTGAAGATCCAGGTTAGAATAGGTCTTCAGCAACCCATGTTTGTCCCCCGTGAAGATCCAGGTTAGAATAGGTCTTCAGCAACCCATGCTTATCCCCCGTGAAGATCCGGGTTAGAATAGGTCTTCAGCAAAACATGCTTGTTCTCCGTGAAGATTCCGGGTTAGAATTGGTCTTCAACAACCAATGCTTGTCTCCCGTGAAGATCCGGGTTAGAATTGGTCTTCAACAACCCATGCTTGTCCCCCGTGAAGATCCGGGTTAGAATAGGTCTCCAGCAAACCATGCTTGTTCTCCGTGACGATCCGGGTTAGAATAGGTCTCCAGCAACCCAGGCTTGCCGTATAAGAGCCGACTGTGCTCGTCGTTAGAGACGACTAACGGAATCGGGAGTTCAGGCAGGCTGACTTGGTTGATGCATGTCATGGAATCCCAATTGCATGGATCGATGCTCATGATATCAATCACTGGATTGTCTGTTCCAGACTCGATTATTTACAGACCGCCGTCATATAGCTGGAATATTGCTGCATAAAACAACAAACAAACAATCATATAACTAGAATACTGACATTAAACACAAACAAAACAACACAAAAATATTACTACGCATCATAACATCCGTGTCTCTTTAAAACATTATACCTACAATACCACGGATGAGGACACGAAGATTCAACACTGCACACTCTTGAATGCACCCGGGGGCACATGTGGCCCAGTCGTCTAAGGCGCCGTGATTCGCTGTGCAGAGTTGCGTCCTTTGGGCACGCCAGAAACCTATGATTTTCAGTCAAATGCATTAACTAATACTTAATATAAAAAGATGCAAAAAGTTCCCTAATTACCCGTATTTGTGTAAAATGAAGCGGAGAGGTAGCTCCATGCATGGTAACGTCTTTCCTCTCTATGCAACACAACTGGGTTCGAGTCGAAAAATTTTGATTTCTGATTGGTCAGTCAGCGGTTTCAAATCACCCCCTTTGTTTATAAGTGCTAATTTGCATCACGGTGCGAGCTAATATTATTGATAAAATACTTTTTGTAAATCATTGTCAGTCGGCATTAAGCAATCATGATATGTGAGTTGAGGTGAAATGGGGTTTAACGTCGCATCCAAGATTATTGCACTTATATAGCGACGTGCATGCACGTGTGTGTGACTGTTTGTACTAGTCCGGACTGATGTCGATTTATAGTGCTAGCTAACTGAGATACCATGCCGCAGTTTAACATGAATACCCCACCCAGACACAGTATACTGACCCTGAGGCGACCAGTCCTTGTTTTAGCCCCTTAATGCTGAGCGCCACACAGGGTAACAACAAGTACAATCCTTTAACGTCTTTTGGTATGACGCGGCCGGGGATCAAACCCCGGACCTTCCGCTATCCGGGCGGACGCTCTACCACTAGACCACGGAGGCGGTCCCATGATATGTACAATAATAGGTTACATAACGCTGAATTTTGGTTATAAACTGAGGTGCAAAAGAAACTATTCCTCTCAGTTAGTTTTTTCATAAGTTGATGTTCATTTGAAAATATCTTAAGTTAGCGATATTATATTTAAAAAATGAACGATGAAGGTACTTAGTCAGCACTCACAAAATAAAGCTGCGTGGTTTTATTTTTTTACAATATAATTTGATTTGTTATTTGAAATTTAAAAACACGTTTCGCATAATACACAACTGATGATGGGTAGCATCATATCTTTGAAAAAAAAGAAATTGCTTTTTTCGGCAAAAAGTAACAACATTTCAAACACGGTACGGATCATATGGTTGCAAATTCATTTTTTTTACCTCAGTCTTCATTGAACTAGTTTATTATTACACCAAATTACCCACCCACAGATTAATTTTTACAATTTTTTGCAGAAAGACATAATCAAAGTTAACAACAGTTCTTTTTCAAATTCATAAAAACAAACGTTCTTTTGCACCTCGGCTTCAAAGTGAATGCAATATATTTTGGGCAGAAAACATAACAGAAATAGACTACGAGGGTGTATTTCAACTTTTAGGGATCAAATATAGTTTGATATCTGGCAAGCTTTTTTCTGTATTTCTTTCTCATATTTTTGCTCCACAGTAAGCATTGTGACGTCATAATATCTGTGTGGGGTGTAGAATGCAATATCGCCCCTGGTCTTTAACATGAAACTTTAACAGTCACAGAAATAAAATTGATATTTGGATTGCACAAACCAAATAAAGACCAAATGTAATATGTTCATTGCAGATAGCAATATTGCAACTTTAACTTCCTTTAATTACGGACCGCCTCCGTGGTCTAGTGGTAGAACGTCCGCCCGGAGAGCGGAAGGTCCGGGGTTCGATCCCCGGCCGCGTCATACCAAAAGACGTTAAAAGATGGTACTTGTTGTTACCCTGTCTGGCGCTCGGCATTAAGGGGCAAAAATAAGGACTGGTCGGCTCGGAGTCAGTATACTGTGTCTGAGTGGGGTATTCATGTTAAACTGCGGCATGGAATCTCAGTGAGCTAGCACTATAAATCGGCTTCAGTCCGGACTAGTACGAGCAGCCACACAAACACATACACGTACATGCACGTCTCTATATAAAAGCAATGACCTTGGATGCGACGTTAAACCCAATTTCACCTCACCTCACCTCACCTCACCTCACCTTTAAATAAGACCCGCGCCGTAACGACTGGATAACACAATAATCAACAAGGTCACCAATGACCTTATGACCTTGACCCCATGTCCCCAGCAACCTATGCTTGTCGTAAGAGGCGACTAAATGGATCGGATGGTCAGGCTGAGAGAGTGGCTGATGCTGTCATGATACGCCAGCGACCTGGAGCACCAGTCATGGGTTTATCTGGCCGAGATTCGACCAGCTTCAACCCGCCATGATATAACTGGAATGTTGCTGACAGCGGTATTAAACAAGAAAACAGCACACAAACAAAAATCCATCACGTCAGAAAACCTCAGCTCTATATATAGGTGAGTCTACAATCAGACTTATATCTCACGGTAGGGGGAACGGGTGGCCCAGTCGTCTAAGGCTCTGCAATTCGCTGCGCAGAGTTGCGTCCCTTGGGCATGCCAGAAACCTATGATTGTGGGTTCGAATCCACGTTCGCCCCGATTATGTTTCTAGGTTTGTCAGCACCATACCCGTGCTCGTGGGTTTCACTGAAGTGGTAAACGTCTGAGACCTGCATCACTTCGGGCTTTCCTCCCACATTAAGCTGACACGCCGTGATGTAACTGGAATACTGTTAAAAGCTGACTCACTATTATCTCATGGGTGTCTGTATTTGCGTGATTCCTGTGAATCCGAATGTCGGCTTCCAAATATATTCTCTCTATATTGTTTCTGGATTTGTTTTGAAATAATTAACATACAAAGCTATGTCCTAGACTTACTAAACATACGTTTGTTTGTTTGTTTGTTGAACACAGCACTCAGCAATATTCCAGCTATATGAAGGCGGTCTGTAAATAATCGAGTCTGGACCAGACAATCCAGTGATTGATGACATGAACATCCATCCACGTAATTGGGATACGATGAAATGCATCAGCCAAGTCAGCGAACCTGACCAGCCGACCCCGTTAGTCGCCTGTTACGACAAGCATAGTCGCCTTTAACGGCATTTAACATACGTATGTAATGTAATTATTGCATTGGGTCGTATAGACCTCACCGGTACACTGATACCACAGGTACCCGACAGCGAGGGATTCTGGGATATGTAGTCTAAATTCAGACTCTGCCGTCAGTGCCCGTTATTTTCCAGCAGGATCCGGGTATGCGGCTGAGACATCATTGCTGTAGATATGTAAAGGTCTCCATCAAACGCTCATCTCAAGCGCTGCTTAATCCCAAAACGAGGCTGGCATTTTCGTGCTGTGTTGAACGTAACTGGATTTTCCTACACATTAGTCATAACTGGTAGCTGTACCACTGTGTCGACTTCCATTGTGACGTATTTAGGTCACGTGATACTCAAGGTCTTCCAGACAGTGGATTCGCTCGATGACTTCCTTTAGACACTGCTTTACTGGATGAGTGAGTGGGGCGGTGGGGTAGTCGAGTGGTTAAAGCGTTCGCTCGTCACATCGAAAACCCGTGTTCGACTCCCCACATGGGTATAATTTGTGAAGCCTATTTCTGGTGTCCCCCGCCGTGATTTTGCCGGAATATTGCTAAAGGCGGCGTAAAACCATACTCACTCACTCACTCACTCAGTGGATGAGTAAAGACAGTTATACCTCACAGCAGCATTATTTTAACTACATAAAGATAATTTACAAGCAGTGGAAAGGGAAGGTGAGGAATGAGATTGGTAGAGTTCAAAATGAGACAGCTTATTTGAAACTCCCGTGAACCGTCAACAACGATAACAGTTTCAATGCATGAGTATATCCTCCCGATAAGGTTATGGGTAAAACATCCAGGTGACGTCATAATTGCCTTGGATGTGAAGTAATTATGTCGGTGCGCAGTGATTGAAACGTTTTATTGCCATGGATTTACAACAAAATATATCACGATGGGTATACAGAAATAGATAGCTCGAGACGAAAAATATTAACCTATCACCAACGCCATGATAGAATAAGCACCTTCTAAATCGAACACGTCACTTTGATGTCGAAATAAAGGAATATCTAACGATTTCACATTACCATCGAAATAATGAAAATGGACGCGTGTAAAGAACTCATATCACCAACTGTACAATGAAATATACTGATGGTTTTAGCCATGCCAGAACCACATGGGTATTCGGCGTAGTCTGGCGTTTTTCGCCTCTAACAAACCCTCCTGAAACCATTCGGCCACAGTATGTACTGTAACGCGCTCATCACCACGGTAATGCCTGGATAATGTGAGCATCTTCAAAGGGACTTGTTTGAGGGACTCGCTCCTTCCCCCCGCCCTGAGCAGAACTCATCCGGCGCTCAGTCGTGCACAGCTTCATCGGAATGAGAGAACAGCAATTGGGCATGACCGAAAGATTAGGGGATGTTGTAATTTCTGTTTAGGGGGAATTCGGTACAACGTTTGAAATTAGGAGTCACTCAGAAGTTGCAATTGTGAGTGATTGAACAAATATCCTGATGTCTTTGTTTGTTTGTTGTATAACGCCGCACTTGGCAATATTCCAGCTGTGTGGCGCGGGCTGTAAATAATGGAGTCTGGACCAGACATCATCCAGTGATTGACATCATGAGCATCGATCCACTCAATTGGGATTGATGACATGCATCAACCAAGTCAGCGAACCTGACCACCCGATCCCGTCCTCATGTCTAATGAACGTACGGGTTGTCAGTGAAAAAGGCACACTTACCGTACCTACAGTACATATACTCACATATGCCCAGTGATAATGACAGTATACGTACTTACTGTACCTACCGTTTACATTACATTACATTACATACTCATGGGAGAAAAGTCTATATAAGCGCTATAATATGTAAATTTACACTGTTTGTTGATCGTGACGTGGCAACTTCCTTCCAGTTCTGCGCATGCCTAGTTTGGAATGTTGCGTTCTATGTGTTCTAGTGCTGCTGTTTTCATGTTTTCGTCAGCATGTTCTCAGATTTATGATGATGTTTCTTAGTTTTTAGTTACGTTCCCATTGGTTTATGTTGCCGATTCTTTGTGTATTGTAGACATATAAAAGATTTATTTTGTTGCGGAGTCGGCGGGGGGCTAGTCTATATTGTATGGCCAGTCTAGATTACTGCAGTATCAGAAAATGTAGAGAGTCTCTGGGTCTGGGCTCGTTTTGATTATATTCTTATTCGGATAATTTACGAATTTTCTGTAAGATATATTCATTTCAGAGTCTAGATGTTAGAGGTCAGTTTGTCTTCGTGAGGTCGTGTCAAGCGGGTCTGCTGCTGGTGGACGAGGCTTCATTATCGTCAGTTACATGGTTCCAAGCCTGGCAAGACGAATCGCTTCAGGGCCAAGTTATAGCGTAACTCTAGATGCCAGCACAGCTCCAACTGCTGCAACAGACATCACGAATTCCGTGTTTTTACCTGTTCATGGGCACGCTGAAAAGAGATAATTGAAGTAAATCACGTAACACACAACAAAAAGAATGTTTTGTAATCTGAGTGATGTTGACAAGAGTTGAATAAATAAATAGAAAGCATTGCTTACAATTGTTTTTATTATCCAATATTTGATAATCATGGTAATGTATGAACCGCACAAAACGTCATTGAACAGGTTGTCAAATGTAATTCAGGGATTTCATAAAATCAATGGTCATCATATTCAGTGAATCCATGAACCCCTTGAATAGTTTAGGGATTACATGAAATCCCTGCACATGACGGGGTTTTCTTGAAATCCCTGCACATGCCGGCGTTTTCTTGAAATCCCTGCACATGACGGGGTTTTCTTGAAATCCCTGCACATGACGGGGTTTTCTTGAAATCCCTGCACATGACGGGTTTTCTTGAAATCCCTGCACATGACGGGGTTTTCTTGAAATCCCTGCACATGACGGGGTTTTCTTGAAATCCCTGCACATGACGGGGTTTTCTTGAAATCCCTGCACATGACGGGGTTTTCTTGAAATCCCTGCACATGACGGGGTTTTCTTGAAATCCCTGCACATGACGGGTTTTCTTGAAATCCCTGAACATGACGGGGTTTTCTTGAAATCCCTGAAGCGTTCGGGGATTTCACGAAATCCCTCGATTCTTACTGTAACATATACGTTTACATCAGCTTGAATCCCTTGCGCCGTGCATTTTCTGAAGTTAAACCATTGTGAAACGTCACGCTATTGTTCTTGCAGTTGATTCTGAGCCACTGATTCACTGGCCATTCTGAATATGTATTTTTACACAAGTAAATCTGATGTAACTGAAGGTCATGATGGCAATTACAGAGAAATTTTAATTCAGCCATAACATGGTTCAAGCCAGGAAAATCAATGAAATGTGTTGATTCCGAAAGTAAAATCAATAGTGAGTGAGTGAGTTTTTTAACAGTATCCCAGTTATATCGCAGCGTGTCAGCTTAATGTGGGAGGAAAGCTCGAAGTGATGTAGGTCTTAGACGTTTACCAGTTCGGTGAAACCCACGAGCACGGGTATGGTGCTGACAAACCTAGAAACATTATCAGGGCGAACCGGGGATCGAACCCACAAGCATAGGTTTCTGGCGTGCCCAGAGGCGGTCGGGTAGCCTAGTGGTTTAAGTGTTCGCTCGTCACGCCGAAGACCTGGGATCGATTTCCCACATGGGTACAATGTGTGAAGCCCATTTCTGATGTCCCCCGCGGTGATATTGCTGGAATAATGCTAAAAGCGGCGTAAAACCAAACTCACTCACTCACTCTGGCGTACCCAAGGGACGCAACTCTGCACAGCGAATCGCGTCAGACGACTGGGCCACCCGTGCCCCCTTAAAATCAATGGATTCTCATGTCTCCATGATTCAAAATATGTTTACTTCATCCCAAAAGCTACTGAAACTAATTACTCCTCCACCCATCCCAACTCATAATAGAGAGCGGAAGGTCCGGGGTTTGATCCCCGTCCGCGTCATACCAAAAGACGTTAAAAGATGGTACTTGTTGTTACCCTGTCTGGCACTCGGCATTTAAGGGTTATAACGAGGACTGGTCGGCTTGGAGTCAGTATACTGTGTCTGAGAGGGGTATTCATGTTAAACTGCGGCATGGTATCTCACTGAGCTAGCACTATAAATCGGCATAAGTCCGGACTAGTACAAGCAGCCACACAAACACACACACGTCCATGCACGTCGCTATATAAGTTCAATAATCTTGGACGCGATGTTAAACCCCATTCCACCTCACCTCACCTCGTTATAGTCTGTTGGGTATTCCGGTGTGACTTCACCGTCAGTTTTATTATTCAAAGAATTAAACCTATCTTCGTACACAAGCCAATAACTGGCTGCTCCTGGCAACGTCGGACTGCGATGAAGAGGACGAGAATACATTGCAGGAAATTACTACATCGGTTTATTGCATAACATGTTTATTCGTTCGACAAGGCCAAGGGAAGACCAACCGTCAACCCTACGTCAGTGGTAATTAGAAACTCCCCACAGCAAATCAGGATTCGCTTTGAAATCTATCCTGTGATAAATACGCCGTGTTGGAGTCTTGTCCATAGCCTGCGGACATGGGTGGGCGGGGTAATTTCACCGAGGTGTTATCGCAAAACCAACGTCAGTTGGATCTAATAAGCTAATTAGCCTAATTAACGCGCGCATCCCGAGTTAAATGTTGATTCTATAAGAGCGTTGTCTCTTAGAAGCCACCTGGCGCAGGTTTTGTGGAGCGCTTTAGAGTAAATGAACCAGTTTGAAAGTAACGATTCCTCCAAGGTGTAACGAAAATCTCCAAATCCGTGGTGAGATGCCCCCGGGGTTATATGACAATCGTCTCCTACACCCGATGTTCTTAGTGATTTCATTCTATAATTTAAGGCCTCACTAAACACGCACCTGCAGGCCGGACCTCGTACATCACAGGCCTAATGGAACGAATGACTGGCCTCAGGAACACCTGTTTCGTTGAAACTGTTTTGAGACGACTAATTGTATTTATTATCAGAAATGTATTTAACTCACGAAAATCTATAACTCGTTGCCACGAGGACCTTTTTGAACCAAAGCACCGATTTAGGCATCAGTGTAACAATGGACAACTGATGGCATGACATGAGACAATGTCGTGGTGAGAGCAGTCACGTGACACTTGACATGTCTTTGTGGTTGATGTGTGGGGTTTGGTTTATCATAGCTTCTTTCTTGTGGGCATCGATATCGACTCTTTGCGCCCTTGATATAGTAGAGCCGAGGTCTGGCAAACCAGTGGCTGACACCATGAACAGCGACCACGACGTGGACGACGTGTTATCAAACAGACCTATTCTACACTGAATCCCAACACAGTGACAACGTGGGGTACTGGGGACCTATTTTAAACCGAATCAACACACAGTTACAACGTGGGATACTGGGGACCTATTCTACACCGAATCCCCACACAGTTACAACGTGGGGTACTGGGGACCTATTCTACATCGAATCCCACAAAGTTACAACGTGGGGTACTGGGGACCTATTCTACACCGAATCCCCACACAGTTACATCGTTGGGTACTGGGGACCTATTCTACACCGAATCCCCACACAGTTACAACGTGGGGTACTGGGGACCTATTCTACACCGAATCCCAACACAGTTACAACGTGGAGTACTGGGGACTTATTCTACACCGAATCCCCACACAGATACAACGTGGAGTACTGGGGACCTATTCTACACCGAATCAACACACAGTTACAACGTGGGATACTGGGGACCTATTCTACACCGAATCCCAACACAGTTACAACGTGGGATACTGGGGACCTATTCTACACCGAATCCACACACAGTGACAACGTGGCGTAATGGGGACCTATTCTACACCGAATCAACACACAGTTACAACGTGGGATACTGGGGACCTATTCTACATCGAATCCCCATACAGTTACAACGTGGGATACTGGGGACCTATTCTACATCGAATCCCCACACAGTTACAACGTGGGATACTGGGGACCTATTCTACACCGAATCCCAACACAGTGACAACGTGGAGTACTGGAGACCTATTCTACACCGAATCAACACACAGTTACAACGTGGGGTACTGGGGACCTATTCTACACCGAATCAACACACAGTTCATCGCGGGATACTGGGGACCTATTCTACACCGAATCCCAACACAGTGACAACGTGGAGTACTGGGGACCTATTCTACACCGAATCAACACACAGTTACAACGTGGAGTACTGGAGACCTATTCTACACCGAATCAACACACAGTTACAACGTGGGGTACTGGGGACCTATTCTACACCGAATCAACACACAGTTCATCGCGGGATACTGGGGACCTATTCTACACCGAATCCCAACACAGTGACAACGTGGAGTACTGGGGACCTATTCTACACCGAATCAACACACAATTACAACGTGGAGTACTGGAGACCTATTCTACACCGAATCCCCACACAGATACAACGTGGAGTACTGGGGACCTATTCTACACCGAATCCCACACAGTTACAACCTGGGGTACTGGGGACCTATTCTACACCGAATCCCACACAGATACAACGTGGGGTACTGGGGACCTATTCTACACCGAATCAACACACAGTTACAACGTGGCGTACAGGAAACCTATTCTTCACCGAATCCCCACACAGTTACAACGTGGAGTACTGGGGACCTATTCTACACCGAATCCCACACAGTTACAACGTGGAGTACTGGGGACCTATTCTACACCGAATCCCCACACAGTTACAACGTGGAGTACTGGGGACCTATTCTACACCGAATCAACACACAGTTACAACGTGGAGTACTGGGGACCTGTTCTACACCGAATCAACACACAGTTACAACGTGGAGTACTGGGGACCTATTCTACACCGAATCAACACACAGTTATAACGTGGAGTACTGGGGACCTATTCTACACCGAATCCCACACAGATACAACGTGGGGTACTGGGGACCTATTCTACACCGAATCCCCACACAGTTACAACCTGGGGTACTGGGGACCTATTCTACACCGAATCCCAACACAGTGACAACCTGGGGTACTGGGGACCTATTCTACACCGAATCCCCACACAGATACAACGTGGAGTACTGGGGACCTATTCTACACCGAATCCCCACACAGTTACAACGTGGAGTACTGGGGACCTATTCTACACCGAATCAACACACAGTTACAACGTGGGGTACTGGGGACCTATTCTACACCGAATCCCCACACAGTTACAACGTGGAGTACTGGGGACCTATTCTACACCGAATCAACACACAGTTACAACGTGGGGTACTGGGGACCTATTCTACATCGAATCCCACACAGTTACAACGTGGGGTACTGGGGACCTCTTCTACACCGAATCAACACACAATTACAACGTGGGGTACCGGGGACCTATTCTACATCGAATCCCACACAGTTACAACGTGGGGTACTGGGGACCTATTCTACACCGAATCCCAACACAGATACAACGTGGGGTACTGGGGACCTATTCTACACCGAATCCCACACAGTTACAACGTGGAGTACTGGGGACCTATTCTACACCGAATCCCCACACAGTTACAACGTGGAGTACTGGGGACCTATTCTACACCGAATCCCCACACAGTTACAACGTGGGGTACTGGGGACCTATTCTACACCGAATCCCAACACAGTGACAACGTGGGGTACTGGGGACCTATTCTACACCGAATCCCCACACAGTTACAACCTGGGGTACTGGGGACCTATTCTACACCGAATCCCCACACAGTGACAACCTGGGGTACTGGGGACCTATTCTACACCGAATCCCACACACAGTTACAACGTGGGGTACTGGGGACCTATTCTACACCGAATCCCCACACAGTTACAACCTGGGGTACTGGGGACCTATTCTACACCGAATCCCCACACAGATACAACGTGGGGTACTGGGGACCTATTCTACACCGAATCAACACACAGTTACAACGTGGCGTACAGGAAACCTATTCTTCACCGAATCCCCACACAGTGACAACGTGGAGTACTGGGGACCTATTCTACACCGAATCAACACACAGTTACAACGTGGGATACTGGGGACCTATTCTACACCGAATCAACACACAGTTACAACGTGGGGTACTGGGGACCTATTCTACACCGAATCAACACACAGTTCATCGTGGGATACTGGGGACCTATTCTACACCGAATCCCAACACAGTGACAACGTGGAGTACTGGGGACCTATTCTACACCGAATCAACACACAATTACAACGTGGAGTACTGGGGACCTATTCTACACCGAATCCCCACACAGATACAACGTGGAGTCCTGGGGACCTATTCTACACCGAATCCCACACAGTTACAACCTGGGGTACTGGGGACCTATTCTACACCGAATCCCACAGAGATACAACGTGGGGTACTGGGGACCTATTCTACACCGAATCAACACACAGTTACAACGTGGAGTACTGGGGACCTATTCTACACCGAATCCCCACACAGTTACAACGTGGGGTACTGGGGACCTATTCTACACCGAATCCCACACAGTTACAACGTGGGGTACTGGGGACCTATTCTACACCGAATCCCCACACAGTTACAACGTGGGGTACTGGGGACCTATTCTACACCGAATCAACACACAGTTACAACCTTGTTGACTGGGGACCTATTCTACACCGAATCCCCATACAGTTACAACGTGGAGTACTGGGGACATATTCTACACCGAATCAACACACAGTTACAACGGTTTTACTATTTAAAGGTATTTGTGAGCACACAATACCATAATAAAGGTATTGGTGTTTAATCTTAATTTCAATCACCTGAGTTTAGTAAAAACCCTTAATCCACTGACAAATGACAACTGAATCGTCTGGTTTTCAAATTACAGTGAATTAAAACGAATCTGTTTTGATATAATATTATCAAACTGAAACAGAATGACGAATTTCATTTTTTTTTTTAAAAGAATCTGGAAATATATTTTTTTTAAATTCGAGATGAGGAAAAGTAGTCAAACGAAGAAAAAAGTTGAAAGGAAGCGTTCCAAGCTCCGAACCATTTGTGTCCAACAATCAGTCTACAGCACAGACACCACGTCGCTTGCAATAGGCGAGGTTACGACGAACCAACAGTAAAGCGTCTAGTCGCTATTTGTGTAAGCCAAGTCACCGTATTGGTGTCGTCATCTTAGAGCTCATCTTCCCGAGGCAGGGGAATTAACTGACTATAAAAGTCCAGTTTCCACCCTTGCCGAACTAGACTGGAATTTCTTGGCTCGATCGTAGCGCCACCAGTGGTTATTACGAGTTGTGACCCTTCTGTGACCCTCCTATTGACCAATCAGATTCCACCTCTTGTATCACTTGCCTTTGCTGTAAACAAAATGGCGGCGCCCCGTCAAGACGATCTGATCAATATCAATATCAATATCAAGATCTTTATTGTGATAAAACGGGTCTTACATCCCAAAGTGCATCAAATCACGTGAGCACCTTCATTAAAAACATGAAAAGATTTCGAAAATATCTGCTGACGCCGAGTTCGCCGTCGTCCTCTTAGAGCTAAGACTATATGTAAATCTGTGTTTCAGGAGACGTGTTGTCGTCCTCTCACAGCTAAGACTATATGTAAATCTGTGTTTCAGGAGACGTGTTGTCGTCCTCTTAGAGCTAAGACTATATGTAAATCTGTGTTACAGGAGACGTGTTGTCGTCCTCTTAGAGCTAAGACTATATGCAAATCGTTGTTACAGGAGATGGGATGTCGTCATCTTAGAGCTAAGACTATATGTAAATCTGTGTTACAGGAGACGTGTTGTCGTCCTCTTAGAGCTAAGACTATATGTAAATCTGCGTTACAGGAGACGTGTTGTCGTCCTCTTAGAGCTAAGACTATATGTAAATCTGTGTTACAGGAGACGTGTTGTCGTCCTCTTAGAGCTAAGACTATATGTAAATCGTTGTTACAGGAGATGGGATGTCGTCATCTTAGAGCTAAGACTATATGTAAATCTGTGTTACAGGAGACGTGTTGTCGTCCTCTTAGAGCTAAGACTATATGTAAATCTGTGTTACAGGAGACGTGTTGTCGTCCTCTTAGAGCTAAGACTATATGGTAAATCTGTGTTACAGGAGATGGGATGTCGTCCTCTTAGAGCTAAGACTATATGTAAATCTGTGTTACAGGAGACGTGTTGTCGTCCTCTTAGAGCTAAGACTATATGTAAATCTGTGTTACAGGAGATGGGATGTCGTCCTCTTAGAGCTAAGACTATATGGTAAATCTGTGTTACAGGAGATGGGATGTCGTCCTCTTAGAGCTAAGACTATATGTAAATCTGTGTTACAGGAGATGGGATGTCGTCCTCTTAGAGCTAAGACTATATGTAAATCTGTGTTACAGGAGATGGGATGTCGTCCTCTTAGAGCTAAGACTATATGGTAAATCTGTGTTACAGGAGATGGGATGTCGTCCTCTTAGAGCTAAGACTATATGTAAATCTGTGTTACAGGAGATGGGATGTCGTCCTCTTAGAGCTAAGACTATATGGTAAATCTGTGTTACAGGAGACGTGTTGTCGTCCTCTTAGAGCTAAGACTATATGTAAATCTGTGTTACAGGAGACGTGTTGTCGTCCTCTTAGAGCTAAGACTATATGCAAATCTGTGTTACAGGAGACGTGTTGTCGTCCTCTTAGAGCTAAGACTATATGTAAATCTGTGTTACAGGAGACGTGTTGTCGTCCTCTTAGAGCTAAGACTATATGTAAATCTGTGTTACAGGAGACGTGTTGTCGTCATCTTAGAGCTAAGACTATATGTAAATCTGTGTTACAGGAGACGTGTTGTCGTCCTCTTAGAGCTAAGACTATATGTAAATCTGTGTTACAGGAGACGTGTTGTCGTCCTCTTAGAGCTAAGACTATATGCAAATCTGTGTTACAGGAGACGTGTTGTCGTCCTCTTAGAGCTAAGACTATATGTAAATCTGTGTTACAGGAGACGTGTTGTCGTCCTCTTAGAGCTAAGACTATATGTAAATCTGTGTTACAGGAGACGTGTTGTCGTCCTCTTAGAGCTAAGACTATATGTAAATCTGTGTTACAGGAGACGTGTTGTCGTCCTCTTAGAGCTAAGACTATATGTAAATCTGTGTTACAGGAGACGTGTTGTCGTCCTCTTAGAGCTAAGACTATATGCAAATCTGTGTTACAGGAGACGTGTTGTCGTCCTCTTAGAGCTAAGACTATATGGTAAATCTGTGTTACAGGAGACGTGTTGTCGTCCTCTTAGAGCTAAGACTATATGTAAATCTGTGTTACAGGAGACGTGTTGTCGTCCTCTTAGAGCTAAGACTATATGTAAATCTGTGTTACAGGAGACGTGTTGTCGTCCTCTTAGAGCTAAGACTATATGTAAATCTGTGTTACAGGAGACGTGTTGTCGTCCTCTTAGAGCTAAGACTATATGTAAATCTGTGTTACAGGAGACGTGTTGTCGTCCTCTTAGAGCTAAGACTATATGTAAATCTGCGTAACAGGAGACGTGTTGTCGTCCTCTTAGAGCTCAGCCTATATGGGAAATCGGTGTTATATTGTGGGTCTCCTTATAGTAGAGCTAAGACTAGATGGTAAATCTCTGTTACAGAATGCGTTTCGTTATCTTCGCACTAAGACTATATGGGAAATGTATGTTACAGTGAGCGTGATCGCGTGATTCGCTGAGATCGGGTTAAGGAAGAGACCCAACTGCCTCGTTTCATAATTGACATTTGCAACGCAAAATAATACTTAGGGGAACGGGCTGACTTTCAAAATTCAACTCTTTCCACAAACGAACAGGAAGTGTTAACATCCCTGCCGCCTGCCACTCCCTGTCATTTAAGTAGGAATGATATAGATACCCCACCCAACCCCAACCCCAATATGTATCATAGGTGTGGTCTGAAATTTGATAACGTTGAATATTAACTGATAATGCACTTCTGTATGAGGTAAGCAACCATATTGGATGGGGGGGGGGGGTTGTTGTTGCAGTAAATGCCATATACGATAGATAGCGTGTACAGTATCATCTAATGGGGATACACGTGTCATGTGTAATGTGCATGTATGTAATGGTTAATGGGCGAGCGTGTACACCAACATTACCTCTTTAAAGACTATATCTTGTACTGAGCGGAAACTTGTCCAACTTGAGCATCTTAATGTTAAACGACTTTCTATTTATTAACCGTTTTCAACAAAAGGCTTCATATTGGTCATCCAGTACTCGTCGACAGGCTGACTGGTTGTACATCCCCGAGTGTTTGTATGTTCGTGGGGGGAGGGGTGGGGTGGGGTGGGGTCGAGTTTTAGCCAGCCTCGTGGTTAGACCCGCTGCGAGGAACGCTTAAGAGTGTTTGTTTGTTTGTTTGTTTAATTCCGAACTCAGCAAAATTCCAGCTCTGTGGCGGCGGTCCGTAAATAATCGAGTCGGGGCTAGACAATCCAGTGATTGACATTATGAGCATCGATCCACGCAATTGGGATACGATGACGTGAATTAAACATGTCAATGAGCCTGTCCACCCAATCCCGTTAGTGACCTCTTACAAGCAGAGTCACCGTTTACGGCCAGCACGGGTTACCGGAGACCCGGATCTTCACGGGTATGAGTGAGTGAGTGAGTGAGTCGGGTTTAACGCCGCTTTTAACTGTATTCCAGTTATATCTCGGCGTGTCAGCTTAATGTGGGAGGAAAACCCGAAGTGATGCAGGCCTCAGACGTTTACCACTTCGGTGAAACCCGCAAGCACGGGTATGGTGCTGACAAACCTAGAAACATAATCGGGGCGCACCGGGATTCGAACCCACAACGCCGCTTTGAACAAGCAGCATTTCAGTTACATCATGGCGTGTCACCTTCATGTGGAAGGAAACAGCGAGGTGCTCCAGGTCTCAGACATTTACCACTTTGGTGAAACTCATGAGCACGGGCAAAGTGCTGGCAAGCCGAGAAATCCAAGATCATTGGGTTCTGGCACCCTAACGGACGCAACTCTGCATAGCGAATTGTGGCGCCTTAGACGGTACTTGTGGGTCAACCACGCCCACTCTCGCCGTGGATCTGGGTTCGATTCCGTATATTGGTACAATTCCGCTTTTAACAGTATTCCAGTTATATCACGGCTTGACAGCTTGATGCGGGGGGAAAGCCCGAAGGGATGCAGGTCTCAGACGTTTACCACTTCGGTGAAACCCACGAGCACGGTATGGTGCTGACACACCTAGAAACATATTCGGGTCGAACCGGGACTCGAACCGACGATCATAGGTTTCTGGCGCGCCCAGGGGACGCAACTCTGCATAGCGAATTGCGACCACCCGTGCCCCGTCTTTTTAAGTCAGAAGCAATACAGTAAAGTACGGTTATAACGAATTCAAAGGGACTACTAGTTTTAGTTCGTTATAACCGTAGTTCGTTTTAAGTACATATACAGCATGGCTACAGCAAGTAGTCAGGACCAAAAAGTAAGTTCGTTATATCCGTCAGTTCGTTATAAGCGTGTTCGTTATAACCGTAGTTATGTATATTCAAATACGTTAGACGTCAGATTATGCGTAGAATAAAGCCGAGAAACCCTTTTGGTTAAGGGACGTGTCAGTCGCCTCTTACGACAAGCATAGTCACCTTTTACGGCAAGCACGGGTTGCTGATAACTCTAGCCACATGTTTGTTTGTTTGTTTGTTTGTTATTTAACGCCGCACTCAGCAATTTTCCTGCTATATGACGGCGGTCTGTAAATAATCGAGTCTGGAGCAGACATCCGGTGATTGATGTCATGAACATCGATCCACGCAACTGGGATACGATGACATGCATCAACCAAGTCAGCAAGCCTGACCATTCGATCCCGTTAGTCGCCTCTTACGATAAGCATAATCGCCATTTACGTCAAGCTTGGGTTGCTGAAGACCTATGATATCTCAGTGGGCCAGCACTAAAAACGTCGTTATGTACGTGCAATAATCTTGGACGCGACGTTAAACCCCATTTCACCTCACCTTGCCGGCATCCAAAGGTGTCTATTCCTTCTGCCCTATAGGATGGTTAGGGATATGAAAACAATTCATAAGCTCAGAAATTGATAAAGCCACATAAAATCAAGACAACAATACCTGTAATATAATACTGTCACATCACCCAATCAATTCTCCATCGAACACCTGTCACCACGATTCACTAATCATGATTTATTTCCACGTGCATATTTACCTTTCGGAAACAGGTGCGCGAAACACGGTCTCCAAACTTCCACATCCGGGCACCCAGGATATTATCCACGGCTTGCGTGGAACATTCGGTCGATTGAAGGTCGTAGCATCTGATATGTTTTGACAGATCCGTCTGAATGCTAGTAATCAAAACAGATTCTATAAAATACAGTAAATTACAATGTTGCACTGTCCTTGATAATGTGGAGGTTCTAATTGTACTTGCCTCATATTGTTGATATTTTAATTGAAATCATTTGTTTGGATTGTTTGATCAGAGTGTGTGAGTGAGTGAGTGAGTGAGTGAGTGAGTGAGTCAGTGAGTGGGTGGGTGGGTGGGTGGGTGAGTGAGTGAGTGAGTGAGTGAGTGGGTGAGTGTTAATGTGAAAATGTGGGTGAGTGTGTTATAAGGTTAGTGGTGATTCATTAATGTCGCTCTGAACAACTATTCAGCGATTGCATAATGGGAAGTATGTGTTTGTTTGTTTGTTTGTTGTTTAACGCCGCAAGCAATATTCCAGCTACAAGACCGCGGTCTGTAAATAATTGAGACTGGGCCAGACAATCCAGTGAGAATCAAGCCACACAATAGGGATACGCTGACACAAAATTATTCAAATCCGTCTGATTCATTAGTCATCTCGTCCTGCTAAACCAAGGAGCATAATCAAGGCAAATCGAGCTCCGGAACCTGACACAGCTAAGGGACGTAACTCTGTCCAATGATATGTGGAGCCTGTGCCACTCATTATTAATAAATGAATACTGTATATAATAAGGGAAGTATCTGTATGGCGTGTTTGTCTTAGCGCCTTCTAGTATCACTGAGTTATATCCAGCCGTGACATCTCTCAGGTCAGACCCGTGAAGATCCGGGGTAGAATAGGTCTTCAGCAACCCATGCATGCTGTAAAAGGCGACTGTGCTTTTCGTAGGAGGCGACTAACGGGATGGGTGGTCAGGCACGCTGACTTGGTTGACGCATTTCAGCGTATCCCAGTTGCGTGGATTGATGCTCATAATGTCAATCACTGGATTGTCTGGTCCAGACTTGATTATTTACAGACCGCAGTCATAAAGCTGGATTATTGCTGAATGATGTGTTAAACAACAACGAAAGAACAACAACATGATTTGCAAATCTTCGCTAAGGTGCTAACGTATGACGCTTGGGGAGATTTCAAGGGACATAACTATTCAAACAAAAAATAACTTTTCTTTTAATTTTGACTTTTCGGCGGTAAAAAGTAACACGCCATAAGAAGACTGGAAGATTATGAACAGTAGTTCTTGGGATATTTGGGGGCACGGGTGGCCCAGTCGTTAAGGCGCCGCGATTCGCTGTGCAGAGTTGCGTCCCTTGGGCACGCAAGAAACCTATGATTGTGGGTTCGAATCCCGGTTCGGTCCGAATATGTTTCTAGGTTTGTCAGCACCATACCCGTGCTCGTGGGTTTCACTGAAGTGGTAAACGTCTGAGACCTGCATCACTTCGGGCTTTCCTCCCACATTTAGGCTGACGCTCCGCGATATAACCGGAATACTGTTAAAAGCGGCGTTAAACCCAACTCACTCACTCACTCTAGTGATATTTCTTCAACTTTTGTGAAGTGAGGTGAGGTGAAATGGGATTTAACGTGGCGTCCAAGATTATTGCACTTATACAGCGACGTGCATTCGGCGTGTGTTTGTGCGCACGCGTGCGAGCTAGCGAGCTAAAGTAAGTGTGTTTGTGGAAGTGCGACGGTCGTTAGTAAGTTTTAAGTATGGGAGATGAAAGTGTTTCAACGCTAAGATCGCTTTGTGCCAAGGTCCCTACCTACCTTATCCTCACTGTAAACAAGCACGGAGTATTTGGGACCTAATGTGTTTGTTGCAGTGGCTTTAGTGAGGGTTGTGATACTCTCTGGAAAGATTGCAGCACACTACAATAACATTCTCCATTCCGCCATATAATGTGGCGCCCCGTGAAGAGCCAGGTCTTCAACAACCCATTGTATAGGGTGGTCAGGCTCGCCGACTTCGTTGATGCATATAATGGTATCCCAATTGTGTTGATCGGTGCTGCTGATAACTGGAGTGTCTGATCCAGACTCGATATTCCCATCACAAATACCGCGTCACACCAAGAAACGTTAAAAGATGGTACTTGTTGTTACCCTGTCTGGCGCTCGGCATTTAGGGACTAAAACAAGGACTGGTCGGCTCGGAGTAGGTATACTGCTTGAGTGGGGTTTTCAGTTGAAACTGCGGCATGGTATCTCAGTCCGGACTAGTACAAGCAGCCACACACACACGCACGCACGCACAAACACCCACACACACACGCGCGCGCGTGCATGCACCTCGCTATATAAGTGCAAAAACCTTGGACGCGACGTCGCACGGACGCACGCACGCGCGCGCCAAGAATCATGAATCGGCATTCGAACTTACAACCATGGGGGTTGGAGAGTGAGTGAGTATTTGAACGCTGCTTTAAACAGTAGTTCGGTTATACCACGTCCTGGAGATTTTAATCTAATTCAAATCAGATATTTTACTTCAATATGGTACCTCTATCTTCACGCAAAGCGCTTATTTATATCACGGTAAAGGTTCTGATTCTAATGTTTGTTTGTTTGCTGTTTAACACCGCACTCGGCAATATTCCAGCTATATGACGGCGGTCTGTAAACAGTCGAGTCTGGACCAGACAATCCAATGATTGATATCATGAGCAATTAGGATACGATGACATGCATCAACCAAGTCAGCTAGCCTGACCACCGAATCCCGTTAGTCGCCTCTTACGACAAGAAAACTGATTCTAATGAGATGGAGGCGCTTTAGTCTTGGAAGAAAGCCGGAAGTGTGGCCGTACGGGCGTGTTCTAGCATGACAAAGGGTCACAGCTGGCCACATCCCAATGAACTCACATATTAATCACGTACGTTGTTTGGAGCAGAGTCCCTAGAATCAAGTTTTTACTCACACGCTATGCAACAATGAAAAAGGGAGTCAGAAAATTTCAAATAACAATTTTAAGAAACATAGCAATGTTGTTTGTTTTTTTGTTATTTAAAAAAACAAAAACAAAAAACAACATAGCAATGAGAATACGCTGAAAGAAACTTTAAAATCGACAACCCATTTTTAAAACAGTATATTCTTGTATGTCAGTCTGTATCTTGGGTGGGCCAAAATTGAGATTTGTGTTTGTTTGTTGTGTAACACCGCTCTCAATATTCCAGCTAGATGACTGCTATCTTTAAATAATCGAGTCTTGACCCGATCCTGTTAGTCGCCTCTTACGACAAGCATAGTCGCCTTTTAAGACAAGCATGGGTTGCTGAAGACCTATTCTACCCCGGACCTTCACGGGTCTCAAAAATTGAGATATACCAATATGTTTATGTAATATGCAATGCTCGACTTACCCGATCCTATACGAAACAACTCCTGTCCCATACTAAAGTATATCGCACTTGAGATGTATGTATATCATTTGGCAATCAGAAATAGACCCCTTTACAACATGTTTACAGAATACTACAAGTAATTCACTGTTGATGCCAAAATGTCAAACTCTTTACATAGCATGACAAGTGTAGTATATACATGTATACGGACAACATGTCGCTGTAAGGAGAAATGGATGCATACTGCCGTAACTATTCGTCACCACTCGCCCCTTTCCGTAACCTACAAGAAGACCCGTCCCCCTATGTATGACAAACCAATCAGAACGCGCGTATGATTTCAACTTCTTCGTCAAAGAATCCTCAGAAATAATTTTTGATTTTACATATGTCTTGCATCTAAAAATATACCCAAGACACAGTTAAATGTGTTCAATCATACTGCATAATTCCGCACGTCCCGGTGTGCTTTAAATTGCATCTGAAATATTTATAATATATGGGGAAATATATGTGAACCATTACGCAACGAGTTGACAATTGTTTTAGGTATGCCCGTTTGCGCTAAGACATAATCCGATCGCAAAAATGACCATGATAGGGGCACGAGTCGCTATTCGGCTTGTCCCGGAATAACACGAGTTGGTCACGAATGTGCCGTAACACGTAGCCATTGTTTAAGATAGAATGGACGTGTAGCTTTGCTTTTAAAGATGTATAAATGGATGGTTTATATTTGTCCGGGTACATGTTTGCAAATGTTTAAAATCCACTGCAGATCAAGGGCACTGACTGGTCATGTGTGTCGATGTGAGTCGATTGGGTATTGCTGAGCATTTTGGCATGGTGGCCATAAGATCGAACCACGGACCTTCCGTTCTCCGTGCGGACGCCTTCTCCACTAGACCGCCTCTAGACCTCCGCTAGACCACCGCCAGACTTTCGCTTGACCGCCGCTAGCCCGCCCCTAGACCTCCGCTATACCGCCACTAGACCTCCGCCAGACCGCCGCTAGACCACCACTAGACCCCACTAGACCTCCGCTAGATCTCTGTTAGACCGCCACTAGACCGCAGCTTGACCGCCGCCAAACTTTCGCTAGACCGCCTCTAGACTCCCGCTATACCGCCACTAGACATCCGCCAGACCTCCGCTAGACCGCCGCAAGACCCCACTAGACCTCCGCTAGATCTCCGTTAGACCGCCACAACACCCCACTAGACCTCCGCCAGACTTCCGCTATACCGTCACTAGACCTCCGCCAGACCTCCGTTAGACCGCCACTAGACCCCACTATACCTCCGCCAGACCGCCACTAGACCCCACCAGACCTCTGCTAGATCTCCGTTAGACCGCCACTAGACCGCAGCTTGACGGCCGCCAGACTTTCGCTAGACCGCCTCTAGACTTCCGCTCGACCGCCGCTAGACCGCCTCTAGGCGGCCATTAGACCCTCGCTTGATCTCCGCTAGACCGCCACATGACCTTCACAAGATCGCCACCAGACCGTCGCTTGCCAGCCGCCAGACTTTCGCTAGACCACCTCTAGACCGCCACTAAACCTCCGCTAGATCGAACCTGTAGACCGACGCTAGACCTCCAGAAGACCTCCGCTAGACTGCCACAAGACCTCCGCTAGACCGCCACTAGACCTCCACTAGATCCCCGCTAGATCTCCGCTAGACCGCAACAAGATCGATACTAGACCGCCGCTAAACCTTCGCTTTTTAGAAATGTTCCAAACATATCACATTGGGGACAACAGAAAATTGGGTTCCCAATCTTTTTAAAGCGAACTGGAGTGACAGAAGAGTTGGTGAGTTCGGGGTTTTAACAGGAATAAAACCACAAAAAATATGTGTCTATGTCACAGATGTATCTAACCCTTTGGATAATACAATAAATTAACTTGTGTTTCGATATATAAATATATAGATAAACTAACGCTTAGGCTTTGAAAATATATAATTAATTTACAGAGAAACAAATAAATCCTTTCCATCTGAAAAAGGAGCCCCAGTTATAGGAGATTCAGAACCTGGACCTGTGAAAAATCTAGACTTGCTTTATTTAGGACTAAAGCATTACAGTAAGGGGTTGGCGGAAGGAAACTAATATGGTTCAGGGACTGTGAAATAGAATCGGGCTGTTGAACCAGGCTGTGACTCACTAACTCACTCATGTGAGTATATTTTTACGCCGCTTTTAGCAATATTCCAGCAATATCATGGCAGGGGACATCAGAAATGGGCTTCACACGTTGTACCCATGTCGGGAATCGAACCCGGTTCTTCGGCGTGACGAGCGAACGCTTTAACCACTAGACTACCCGACCGCCCCTTAACTCACTCAGAATACATGCATATATATATATACATGTATATATATTATTATTTTTTACTAAAAGCATAGGCAAGTCTAGATCAAACTGACGAAGTCTAGTTTCCATGAAAACAGCAGAGGGACAAAGGTTCTTTTGAAAAACAAACATTTTTTTTTTTTAATGTTTTCAAAGACTAAGTGTTTGTCTAACATGCAGCATGTGTTCGGGGAAAACAGAATACCAAATATATTAATCATAGTTCTAACAACAGCTGAATGAAACAATTAGAAATCCTAAAATACACCGACCAAAAATAACATCCTCGTGTAACATTAATTATATATTTTGAAATATGATTAACGAAAATAGCCGCCACATGCGTCAATATCCCAAAAGATAACTGTTAGTGTTTTCAAATGAAATAAATTGAAATTCATGCATGAGGTCAAACGGTACTTGATATCAAGCTACCAGTTGACACTAGTTTGACCGATATATTAAAACCTTGCCAATACACTTCCCTCTTCCTATGACGAAGATATCTTTTACTTCTGAGGAAAGAAAACTGCTTGTGTCATTTAAATCTTGTTTTCCGGTTTAATTCTAAAGAATGTGTAAGTAACCCAGTTTATAAAATGAACTTTAAAGTGAAAGGGAATCCCATTATTGGTTCGCCCAGGTGCGCGAGACAAACCAAAATAGGTTGGGGGAATCCCGACAGCTCGTGGAGCACGCTTGCGAGGAAACCCCTTGACGTCATTCAGATTGTATGGAGGTCAGTCACATGACCTCGCTATTAACAACAGAACCATCGCACGAGCTAGTGTATTATGACATTGTCGCTGACATAATTTAGCCTTAGTGGTCGGTGTTAAGAAGTGCATCCCTTGATCCGGGTGATTAGACACAGATATTATTTTTAGTCGTCTGTAATCGCAGCGAAACGGAAAGAGCAAGAGTGCTATCGCCCTACACACTGACAGAATTTTTGGCGAGCTAAATTGAGCTCAACCCGATCCGCCATGACATCGACTATGGTGCTGGCTTGTCGTTGTGCGATATAAACACGCCGTTTTTTGTGTCTGTTTACTTGAATTTCGTAAATACCACTTACATTTGGATTTGTATATTCTATGGAGGTAGCGGTGCTGTGTGCGTGCAAATATAACGTCGGCAAGCGATAGATTTTCTTGGATAATTTGCATCACCATTTGTGCTGAAGATCGGCCATTCCGGGAGCGACAGAATTTCTCATTTGACATAATTGAGCTTTTAGCCAGGTCTTACGTGCCGGCACCCTGTTGAGGAGTGAGTTCAACTACTGTGGGAGCAGGAAGATTTTATAATATCTTTAGATGGCATCAAACGCAGGACAGAATGGGCCCATGGAGTCCTCCACCGACGACCCTCAGAAAAAACAAGGAACACGGTAAGAAATTGATCTTGACAAATTCTGAGCAATTCCAACCCTGCTATCCAACAAATACTAAATGTGCCAGTTTCAACGTGTAATTTGGATGTGCAGTGTGAGACAATGTTGTCTCGCTAGTCCCCGGAACGTGTGTGTGGATGGCCACCTCGTTCAGCTTCATCATAATGTTATTCGCCGTCTCTGATGTCAATACACGATACATTATTCCATTCCTAACCTGCTACTGTATCATCAACTGTTCAGTGTGTGTCGTCGATTTAGCGCAGATGTGCTGTTGTATGTGTCGTTGCTGTTGTTTTGATTGTACTTCTGTAACACACTTGATTTCATGATTACAACAAATATATATATGTTGTTGGTGATGCAGCCGATAGAACGTGTTGACAGGTGGTGCAGCCTCCGTGATGGTTACAACTAGATATTGTAGACAATGCTGTGTGAGCGTTATCACTTCATATATACCAGGAATGTATACCTTTGTTAAACTCTTTGCAGAATAATTAGTGTTATCACACATTCAGTACTGAATTAGATTATAATGAGACAATGTGCACATTTGAAAATTTCAACAGCTCTTTCAGCACCGAGTGTCATTTTTTCCATATTACTGTTAAATGATTTGTGTCTGATTTATTTTAAGGAAAATAAGTTGCAAGATTTGTTTCATTTCATGAAAACTATGACAACCGAGCATAGACATTATTGGAGTAATTAATAGTTCACCAGCACCAGTATTACCCAACTTTCATCACCAATGATGTGTGTTTACTTGATTTGAGACCCGTGAAGATCCAGGGTAAAATAGGTCTTCAGCAACCCATGCTTGCCGTAAAAGCCGACTATGCTTGTCGTAAGAGGTGACTTACGGGATCGGGTGGTCAGGCTCACTGACTCGGTTGATGCATGTCGTTAATCCCAATTGCGTGGATTAATGCTCATGATATTAATCACTGGATTGTCTTGTCCAGACTCGATTACATACAGGTCGCAGTCATATAGCTGGAATATTGCTAAGTCCGGTGTTAAACAGCAAACAAACAAACATGATTTGAATACAAGTTATGCTCTGTCACAGTCTGTGTCATGGGAATGTTTTGGAGCAGTGGGTTAAAGGTGTTATATACAGATAGCCGTGCCCTTCTGATGTGATTATGATATGATAGTTATCAGCAGCCGCTGATGAAGCCATGCAGATCTCTGTGTTGTGTTTGTTTCCAGTGATATGTATATAATAAATGGGTACATATAGTCAAATATTCTGAAAATATCTTTTCGGCAAAGATTGGTCTATCATCAAACAGACGTTTCCTTGTTGGACCTCGTTCTTCTAGAGACTTTATTGCTTGATAATCTTTCGGGGGAGGGAGGACCTTTACTTATGTTTTACCATGGTTTAGATATGCACTGAGTAAACATAATTATTTACCGGGGGGGATGAAACACCACACCAACCTCCCACACATAGGCAGTGGACATTTTGACTTGTTACCATGGAACCCAATACATAGATTAACATCTAGTTTTTGAAATGAACATATCTTACAGAAAAAAATGTTGTTAAATTATCTTAATTATAAATATAATAAAAAGGTGACCAGAGACTCTCTATTTTCAGATACTGCATTAATCTAGACTTGCCAAACATTATAGACTTGCATGGGCTGTATTGGATATATTTGTATCAGGATCTGTATGACAAACTACCCCATACAGCACAGTGGTGGATCCTGGATTTTAAAAACAGGAGTTCCACTTGGGCCATTTGTAACTTTAGTGGGGGGAGGAAGGGGGGGGAGAGAAGGGGGAGTTCCACCCAAAAGCCTACCCCCAAAATCACAATCACATTATGTATTCCATTCTTAATTTTACTTCAACAACCAAGTTAACATGTTATAATCATGGTAGACAATTTGCATTCAAAATATCATCAGATGTAAAAAAGGGACGTTGCCACCCCCAGAACTCCCCTCTGGATCCGCCAGTGCGGTGTTTGAAATCAGCATCATCATTCAGCATCATCATCATTATCATTCTGTATGGATGTAGGCCATTGGCCGAAACAGCATCAGTTACCATGGTTACAATGCAGCCAACTATCTAGCGGTCTTTAAATTACATGCACACACTTTTGTTTCTTTATTGCATTGCATAGAATACAAACATTGCCAAATGTCTAACAATATCAATATTTGACTGAAACTCCAGGAGTTATTGTCTAAACCTGTGCGTTCAACCTTCAAGATTGAGGAAGTCCCTCGATTAGACATGTTAGACTAATACAGCAGTGGAAAACCAACATGTCCAGGGTCCCCCTTAATTTGTTATCCTTGTACCCTGGTGATCAGGTCGTCGACCCTCAGCTGGGTTACAAATTG
The DNA here is from genome assembly GCF_022045235.1 of Haliotis cracherodii. Classification (NCBI taxonomy): domain Eukaryota; kingdom Metazoa; phylum Mollusca; class Gastropoda; order Lepetellida; family Haliotidae; genus Haliotis; species Haliotis cracherodii. Next base: position 57,365,214 of record NW_027266330.1, read on the forward strand.
GGTGAGCAATCAGCACTCAATTACCGTAAATACACTAGCAAGGCACTTTGAACATTTACATGGGGTGGAGCGAGAGTGGGCATAATATGTGTTATTATGTACATTTACAGTCCCTTCATTATATCTAATGTCTGTTATTACCACTCATTTGTTGTTATCAAGTAGTATGTGTTATGTCTGTTATATCCCATGTAGGGCTGGTCGGGTAGCCTTGTGGTTAAAGTGTTCGCTCGTCACGCCGAAGACCCAGGTTCGATTCCCGACATGGGTGCAATGTGTGAAGCCCATTTCTGGTGTCCCCCACCGTGATATTGATGGAATATTGCTAAAAGCAGCGTAAGACCATACTCACTCACTCACTATATTCCCTGTTGTCTGTTGACAGTGGTAGATGTTATTGTATTGGCTTTCAGAAAGGATTTAAGATATGCATGAAAAAACATTCACAAACATGTTCTGTTTCACAGCATGTACATCCTGGTCCGTAAATTGATGTCCTGCCTATTGACCCAACTGTGGTGTCGGAATATTGCCGGCTGTGGCGTATAACGACATTCACTCCCCCACCAGTATATTTCCCATTCAGTGGACATATTACTTTAGCCTCCATACACTCGGTGCATCCTCAAATGCTAATGTCATTACCCCGGTCAATGGATCAGTTGGTGTGTCTCCCAGATCCTGGAGAATAAATTAAGAAATGAATCCAGCTCAAGTCTAGAATGATTTGGCAAGTCTAGATGGCCTCCTGAAAGTAAGCAATGTTCTGGGCTCCATTTGGATTTTATTTTGTGGATATATATTTTTAAGCGAGATAACTTTATTTCTGGGACTAAATGTTCGTCTGTGGATAAGCATGCACTCGGTTTTCATTCTCAGCTCCCTGGGGAGTATAGAACCTGAGATGCCTTGTCTGATGCTGGAAGGTTAACACTGATTATAGCCCTACCCAGTACCCAGTTTCTGAGGGTGAACAGAGGCAGCCATATTTTGAACAAAGTCACTTGCCTAGGAAGACATCACATGTGATTAAGTGTGGGGCGGACCAAAGCCCTAGAAACTCTCAGGAGTCAGGATGCAGAACACAGGCCCCTATCCTGCGACTAGCACTGCTCCACCTTACCTGATTTGTGACCTGTTATAAAAAGGATGGTAGGATAGCTCAGTGGTTAGGGTGCTTGCTATTCACACCTAGGTACATCATGTACAGTATATAAATCCTATACTCAGTTTCCATTCTAGGGCATTAACACTGACAGCTTTTATCACGACCATTGTCGGAAAAATCTCCGTTAATTGAAACTGTTGGAATTGGTTTATGGTAATTACAGTTTTTTCCTGGTAGTTATACGAGATAATAATAACCAGTCTGAAATGGGCATGATGATTCTGGATAAGTTGGATTATCCCCCTTGTTAGTGTCCCTGATTGTCTGAGCCGGGCCGGTTGGATGCTGAGATTGTTGCCATCTTGTGTGTCATCATGGTGGTCTGTCTGACAGTGACTCCCAAATTATTGTCACCAATTTTCTCTTGGTAGGCCGAGCCAGACCAGGAAATCTGAAGTGTAGCATTTTTTAGACATCATAAATGTTAGTGTAGTCTTGAGCAGGAATTAATAGTCTGTCTCAAACACTCTGAACCATATTATTTCCCTTCCAACCAGTCTCTATTGCAGTGCTGTAGTCTTCAATGTTACAAGTCTAGATTTTCCACAAGAAACTGCCATCTCCCAAGGACTACTTTTCGGAGTCTAAGCGTTGGTCTAACATATAATGTACTCACCCAGTTTCAACCTTCACCTGGTGACTAAGGTTCTCTTCCTTCAATTTCTGAGGGCACGGGTGGCCCAGTCGTCCAAGGCGCCGCTATTCGCTGTGCAGAGTTGCGTCCCTTGAGCACGCCAGAAACCTATGATTGGCTGTTCGAATCCCGGTTCGCCCTGATTATGTTTCTAGGTTTGTCAGCACCATACCCGTGCTCGTGGATTTCACCGAAGTGGTAAACGTCCGAGACCTGCATCACTTCGGGCTTTCCTCCCACATTAAGCTGACATGCAGTGATATAACATGAATACTGTTAGAAGCGATGTTAAAAACCTAACTCACTCACTCACTCACTCACTCACTCACTCACTTAAGCCAAGTAAGAACTGTATGCCTGTATTTTGTGCAGTGTTACATGCAGAGGTTGACTGATCGCTAGAATCGGTGGTAACTTGAGGCGTTCCATGATGTGTTCAACAACCCATGCTTGCTGTAACATGCGACTATTCTTGTCATAAGAGGCGACTAACAGGATTGAGTGGTCAGGTTCATGGACTCGGTTGATGCATGTCATCATAATCCAGTTGGGTAGATCAAACATCTAACCCTGCATCATTTCGGGCTTTTCTCCTACATTAAGCTGACACACTGTGATATTACTGGAACAATGTTCAAAGTAGCATTAAACCTCACTCACTCACACACCTACCCACTCACTCACTCACTCACACACCTACCCACTCACTCACACACACACCTCACTCACTCACTCACTCACTCACTCACTCCAGCCAAGTAAGAACTGTATGCCTGTGTTTAGTGCAGTGTATTACATGCAGAGGTCATCTGATAGCTAGAATCTGTCGTAACTTGAGGCATTTCATGATGTGTGCTAGCGAGTGACCATGAAAGTTTTCCTGTTAACCCGAGTCTTATCATGATCAGTTTCATACAAATAAAAAACAATACACGGAGCATGTTGAGTGGAACACTATTTTTTAGGATAGCTCTGATTGAAAATGACTCTTATCAAGTTTTTGTAGAGAACACTTTCATCATGTTGATTGCCAATAACACTTTTCTTGAGGATGACATCTATATCCTGTGTTGCCTGTAGACGATGGTAGATGTTTTTGTAGCGGCTCTCAGAATGGACTTAAAATTTTCCTGTTAAACTGAGTCTTATCACGATCAGTTTAAAAAAATATAAAGGATTCCGGTGAGCATGTTGAGGGTAACGCTTTTGTTGAGGATAACATTTTTGGCAAGGATAACAGCAATCTCATTAAAATCAGATCTTATTTCTCGTTATGGCTAAACAAAGATCTGAGGACATCCCATTACGAGTCACGTCAGAACGACCTTTCAAGTTTCATCTGACCAGTCAAAGCGTTGCTTACCAGATCATGAAAGTGACAGTTGGAATGTGTTTTCTAATCATGCAACCTCGAAAACGTTAAAAGATTCCGTCAAAATTATCGTCTATCTCTCACTTCCGTGGGATATACATTTGAACGGAGGAGGCGTTGAACAGTACGTGGGAAGCACTGCCATACAATCGCAACCATATATTAGACATTCTGGAATGTTCGTTTTTTCAGGTTTCAAAATTTTAATCGAGAACTGTGTTAACATTTTTTTCAAGTGTAGTCTGAAATGGAAGTTGCCAGGTTGAAAAGCTCGAGAAAGCTGCTTTCTAATTGGCTAATGTCGACTTCTTGTTAGTCATTTCAGTGGATGGCAAAAGTCCGCGAAAGGTTGTTCTGACGTGATTTTAATGAGATCAAGGACACCAGTAACATGTTTGCTTAGAACACTTTATTAATGATTACATTTATTTTAGGGTAACAGTAACCCCTTTTGTTCAGGATGATGAGGATATTAGATTTACCGTATTCAACGTATTAAGCGCCCCGCTCTAATAAGCGCCCACAGCAATATTTGCTAATATATTGGCTAGTGAACAATCCCAATTAGCATATTTCCGATTGATCAATGTGCAAAAGACTTATTTATTTGTATATAATACGCACTCGTGTGTTATATGCACACTTAATTAAGGGCAATTAAATTGTGGAAAAATATATCTGTCATGTATGATACACACAGACTTTTCTTTTGTATCATTACAGGCTGTAAGCATAAAACACGAAATTAACGATCTTTCATCTCTTTCACCAAAATAATATTCTAATAAGAGCCCCCTATTACTCATTTGAGAGCACCCTGGGTGCTTATTACGTCGAACACAGTATTTAGGATAACAGTTTACACTTTGGGAAGGATAACACTTTTGTTGATGATGACAATTACTCTTGTTGTTGATAATACCTAGTGTACATATAGCCTTCACTTGCACACATGTCTGTGACACCATGTTCTTAAATGTTAAGACTCAACGTTCTAGGACTTGAAGCCACAGTTCCCAAGAGGCTTATTACCTTGTTATAGTTTTAAATTAAAAAAAAGAAAAGTCTAAAAAATGCTTCCTTTCCTGTTAATTGTTTGAGCATAGAACCAGTGGAGATAAATGTTTTGGGGCATGGAGAAAGTTGTCTCCAAACTGATTTGTTTTCATTTTCACAAACATGTGACATTTGTTCGGACTTTTTGTCGGGGTAATCTAGCTCGGCAGCTGTCTGTATTAGGAAGAAGAGAAGGACTGAAGAGCTCTGGTTTCTTGGGTTGGATTAAGTTTCAGCTTATTGATTCATGTACATCTGATGATGACGACATGATCATGACAACAGGACTCAGTAGGGAGGGGGCTGCTGACTGCATGTGAAGATCTGGGTTAGAATTGGTCTTCAGCAACCCATGCTTGTCTCCTCCTGTGAAGATCTGGGTTAGAATTGGTCTTCAGCAACCCATGCTTGTCTCCCTGTGAAGATCTGGGTTAGAATTGGTCTTCAGCAACCCATGCTTGTCTCCCTGTGAAGATCTGGGTTAGAATTGGTCTTCAGCAACCCATGCTTGTCTCCTCCGTGCAGATCTGGGTTAGAATTGGTCTTCAGCAACCCATGCTTGTCTCCCTGTGGAGATCTGGGTTAGAATTGGTCTTCAGCAACCCATGCTTGTCTCCCTGTGAAGATCTGGGTTAGAATTGGTCTTCAGCAACCCATGCTTGTCTCCCTGTGAAGATCTGGGTTAGAATTGGTCTTCAGCAACCCATGCTTGTCTCCCTGTGAAGATCTGGGTAAGAATTGGTCTTCAGCAACCCATGCTTGTCTCCCTGTGAAGATCTGGGTAAGAATTGGTCTTCAGCAACCCATGCTTGTCTCCCCCTGTGAAGATCTGGGTTAGAATTGGTCTTCAGCAACCCATGCTTGTCTCCCTGTGAAGATCTGGGTAAGAATTGGTCTTCAGCAACCCATGCTTGTCTCCCTGTGAAGATCCGGGTTAGAATTAGTCTTCAGCAACCCATGCTTGTCTCCCCCTGTGAAGATCTGGGTTAGAATTAGTCTTCAGCAACCCATGCTTGTCTCCCTGTGAAGATCTGGGTAAGAATTGGTCTTCAGCAACCCATGCTTGTCTCCCTGTGAAGATCTGGGTAAGAATTGGTCTTCAGCAACCCATGCTTGTCTCCCTGTGAAGATCTGGGTTAGAATTGGTCTTCAGCAACCCATGCTTGTCTCCCTGTGAAGATCTGGGTTAGAATTGGTCTTCAGCAACCCATGCTTGTCTCCCTGTGAAGATCTGGGTGAGAATTGGTCTTCAGCAATCCATGCTTGTCTCCCTGTGAAGATCTGGGTTAGAATAGGTCTTCAGCAACCCATGCTTGTCTCCTCCGTGCAGATCTGGGTTAGAATAGGTCTTCAGCAACCCATGCTTGTCTCCCTGTGAAGATCTGGGTTAGAATTGGTCTTCTGCAACCCATGCTTGTCTCCCTGTGAAGATCTGGGTTAGAATTGTTCTTCAGCAACCCATGCTTGTCTCCCTGTGACGATCTGGGTTAGAATTGGTCTTCAGCAACCCATGCTTGTCTCCCTGTGAAGATCTGGGTTAGAATTGGTCTTCAGCAACCCATGCTTGTCTCCTCCGTGCAGATCTGGGTTAGAATTGGTCTTCAGCAACCCATGCTTGTCTCCCTGTGAAGATCTGGGTTAGAATTGGTCTTCAGCAACCCATGCTTGTCTCCCTGTGAAGATCTGGGTTAGAATTGGTCTTCAGCAACCCATGCTTGTCTCCTCCCGTGCAGATCTGGGTTAGAATTGGTCTTCAGCAACCCATGCTTGTCTCCTCCCGTGCAGATCTGGGTTAGAATTGGTCTTCAGCAACCCATGTTTGTCTCCCTGTGAAGATCTGGGTTAGAATTGGTCTTCAGCAACCCATGCTTGTCTCCCTGTGAAGATCTGGGTTAGAATTGGTCTTCAGCAACCCATGCTTGTCTCCCTGTGAAGATCTGGGTTAGAATTGGTCTTCAGCAACCCATGCTTGTCTCCCTATGAAGATCTAGGTTAGAATTAGTCTTCAGCAACCCATGCTTGTCTCCCTATGAAGATCTAGGTTAGAATTAGTCCTCAGCAACCCATGCTTGTCTCCCTGTGAAGATCTGGGTTAGAATTGGTCTTCAGCAACCCATGCTTGTCTCCTCCCATGCAGATCTGGATTAGAATTGGTCTTCAGCAACCCATGCTTGTCTCCTCCCGTGCAGATCTGGATTAGAATTGGTCTTCAGCAACCCATGCTTGTCTCCTCCGTGCAGATCTGGGTTAGAATTGGTCTTCAGCAACCCATGCTTGTCTCCTCCCGTGCAGATCTGGGTTAGATTTGGTCTTCAGCAACCCATGCTTGTCTCCCTGTGAAGATCTGGGTTAGAATTGGTCTTCAGCAACCCATGCTTTTCTCCTCCGTGCAGATCTGGGTTAGAGTTGGTCTTCAGCAATCCATGCTTGTCTCCCCCTGTGAAGATCCGGGTTAGATTTGGTCTTCAGCAACCCATGCTTGTCTTCTCCGTGCAGATCTGGGTTAGAATTGGTCTTCAGCAATCCATGCTTGTCTCCTCCGTGCAGATCTAGGTTAGAATTGGTCTTCAGCAATCCATGCTTGTCTCCTCCGTGCAGATCTGGGTTAGAATTGGTCTTCAGCAATCCATGCTTGTCTCCCCCTGTGAAGATCTGGTTTAGAATTGGTCTTCAGCAACCCATGCTTGTCTCCCTGTGAAGATCTGGGTTAGAATTGGTCTTCAGCAACCCATGCTTGTCTCCCTGTGAAGATCTGGGTTAGAATTGGTCTTCAGCAACCCATGCTTGTCTCCCTGTGAAGATCTGGGTTAGAATTGGTCTTCAGCAACCCATGCTTGTCTCCCTATGAAGATCTAGGTTAGAATTAGTCCTCAGCAACCCATGCTTGTCTCCCTGTGAAGATCTGGGTTAGAATTGGTCTTCAGCAACCCATGCTTGTCTCCTCCCGTGCAGATCTGGATTAGAATTGGTCTTCAGCAACCCATGCTTGTCTCCTCCCGTGCAGATCTGGATTAGAATTGGTCTTCAGCAACCCATGCTTGTCTCCTCCGTGCAGATCTGGGTTAGAATTGGTCTTCAGCAACCCATGCTTGTCTCCTCCCGTGCAGATCTGGGTTAGATTTGGTCTTCAGCAACCCATGCTTGTCTCCCTGTGAAGATCTGGGTTAGAATTGGTCTTCAGCAACCCATGCTTTTCTCCTCCGTGCAGATCTGGGTTAGAGTTGGTCTTCAGCAATCCATGCTTGTCTCCCCCTGTGAAGATCCGGGTTAGATTTGGTCTTCAGCAACCCATGCTTGTCTTCTCCGTGCAGATCTGGGTTAGAATTGGTCTTCAGCAATCCATGCTTGTCTCCTCCGTGCAGATCTAGGTTAGAATTGGTCTTCAGCAATCCATGCTTGTCTCCTCCGTGCAGATCTGGGTTAGAATTGGTCTTCAGCAATCCATGCTTGTCTCCCCCTGTGAAGATCTGGGTTAGAATTGGTCTTCAGCAACCCATGCTTGTCTCCTCCATGCAGATCTGGGTTAGAATTGGTCTTCAGCAATCCATGCTTGTCTCCCTGTGAAGATCTGGGTTAGAATTGGTCTTCAGCAACCCATGCTTTTCTCCTCCATGCAGATCTGGGTTAGAATTGGTCTTCAGCAACCCATGCTTGTCTCCCTGTGAAGATCTGGGTTAGAATAGGTCTTCAGCAACCCATGCTTGTCTCCCTGTGAAGATCCGGGTTAGATTTGGTCTTCAGCAACCCATGCTTGTCTCCTCCGTGCAGATCTTGGTGAGAATTGGTATTCAGCAACCCATGCTTGTCTCCCTGTGAAGATCTGGGTTAGAATAGGTCTTCAGCAACCCATGCTTGTCTCCTCCGTGCAGATCTGGGTTAGAATTGGTATTCAGCAACCCATGCTTGTCTCCCTGTGAAGATCTGGTTTAGAATTGGTCTTCAGCAACCCATGCTTTTCTCCTCCATGCAGATCTGGGTTAGAATTGGTCTTCAGCAACCCATGCTTGTCTCCCTGTGAAGATCTGGGTTAGAATTGGTCTTCAGCAACCCATGCTTGTCTCCCTGTGAAGATCCGGGTTAGATTTGGTCTTCAGAAACCCATGCTTGTCTCCTCCGTGCAGATCTGGGTTAGAATTGGTATTCAGCAACCCATGCTTGTCTCCTCCGTGCAGATCTTGGTGAGAATTGGTCTTCAGCAATCCATGCTTGTCTCAATGATGCATGTCATCGTATCCCAATTACATGGATCAATGCTCATGATGTCAATCAATGGATTGTCTTGTCCAGCCTCGATTATTTACAGACCGCCATCATACAGCTGGAATATTGCTGAGTGTGGTGTAAAACAACAAACTAAAAGTATGCCCCCCCCCCCCCTCCCCCCAACAAAATAATAATGGGCTGGTATTATGAGATGATGCATTAAAACGCCTGCAGTCTGACATGTAAATATTATGTAATTAACTGACACAGATGCACCTGTGTGTCGAGTATCTCGTCCTTGGCGCTGGGGCTTAGCCAGGAGGACCTCACTCTGATGTTCCTTAAAACACTCTCTTGGTTTGTTTATTATTCTGTGGTCTGGCAGAGCTAGATTGAAGTGGTTATAAACAAAATAGACCCTAATGGATTTGATTGTAATCATAAGCTCTGAAATTTGAAAAAAAAGTATTCAATAATTAGGCCACACTACTCTGATAGTGCTGTTTCAGCGTATATGTTGTGGTTTATGACATGTGAGAAGGTAGATCTGCTTGGTCAGCAGTTTAGCATGTTTAGTTTTGTGAAATTCTCCATGTTTAGTATTGTGAGTTCACCATGTTTAGTTTTGTTAAATTCTCCATGTTTAGTTTTGTGAAATTCTCCATGTTTAGTTTTGTGAAATTCTCCATGTTTAGTATTGTGAATTCACCATGTTTAGTTTTGTGAAATTCTCCATGTTTAGTTTTGTGAAATTTTCCCATGCTTGCTGTAACAGGCAGCTATGCTTGTCATAAGAGGCGACCAACAGGATTGGGTGGTCAGGTTCATTGACTCAGTCGATGTATGTCATCGTATCCCAATTACGTGGATCAATGCTCATGATGTCCATCACTGGATTGTCTGGTCCAGACTCGATTATATACAGACCGCCGTCTTATAGCTGGAATATTGCTGAGTACAGCGTTAAACAAGAAACAAACTAAAACTATGCCCCCCCCCACACTCAGTCACTGATCCACCACCCCCACACACCCCCACCCCCACACACCCCCGCTTATGAGAACCAGGGCAGTCTGTATACTGGATGTAATGTTGAGAGCTGTGGAATTGAAACCACAGGTCCATGTATTATAGTGTATACATAATGACTTACGAGACAGACTCAAGTACCACGACCGTGTATTTTTGTATACCTTGTTTATAGTGCAACCAGGAAATTGACCATTTCAGTGTGTCATGGGGAAGGTTCCTAAATCAGCCCTCATCACAAACCAGATTTGTGTGGGTTAAGCCGCGGCAGGTTAGACGAGGAAATCAGTGTTTCTGGTCTATCACCTCTGCATGGCCATCGCTGTGATATGCAACCAGTTCCCTGACATGTAGCACAATCAAGCTACCCTTGGTTGCTGGACTAGCCACTCGTTAGCCACCATCAATTACCACTTCAGCACCTTGGAGTGGAACTTGTCATGTTTTGTTGCAGGGAACGAGGGGGCCGGGCGTTACAGAGAAGTTAGCACCACGACATGTTAGTTTAATGCATGTTTAAGCAGGACAAGTTACTCTTACGCTCTTGGAAGGTTGTTGGGATATTTCTGTAGGATGTTTGATCTGGTTTAACAATGTTTTAACCTGCACCATTAACACAAATGTGCTGTTTGTATGATGAGGATGCAAATTAAAATAGATAAGTGCAGCAAAGAGGGTTTGGGGCATCCTGGCACAATCAGACAATTATTATTATTTTAACCTGTTATGACTTGTTTGCACCATTGACATGAATGTGCTGTGTGGATGATGATGATGATGATGATGATGATGATGATGATGATGATGATAAGAGTTTGGGGGATCCTGGCACAACCGGACATCATCATCATCATCATCATCATTATTATTATTATTATTATTATTATTATTATTATTATTATGCTGTTGTTGCTCAGTAATAATGATATTAATAGTTTTGTTGCCCTGATTACAATTATCATTGATATTTTCTTTCATTTACAATATTTACTCTCTGACAATAAGCAGTAAGAGGGAAATAGAAAACTGCCAAAGCATTAAAAAATATTTAAAAACATATTTCTCTTGGGATCTTTGTTTCCAGCTAACAGGATTAAAATATAATCATGGAGCCAAACAAATTGATTAATATCTGTGGTCAGTCAGACATATAAAACATATCATGCTGTCGCTTCATGAAAGGAGTCATTGTCGAGGAGCACATTCAGCCCTGGATATTTGGTGCAACTGTATTTTCTGTGACAAGGTAGTGGTTATCACTGATATACTGGCTCTCTGTCTCCTCATCCTATAGGGGCTTTATCAAGGCTGTTATTGCTCTTGTCACTGCAACAACGTTGAAACAGTGCTACATTGTAACAGTAGTGTTTTCAGTGCTGTGCTTGGTGTTGATTATTGGTTCCATGGTGCTGGCTGTCTCGTCTTGCTGGTCTATAACAGTTTTATATCCCAGTAATTGCTGGCTGTAGCTCCTTGTGTCATAAGATATAGACAGTATCAGATCTTCTCAAAAGGCAATTAGCTCTCCCTGGGTTTTGGACACAACTGACTGTGTGATAAATCTGCATGAGATGAGACTTATAATGGTTGATGTTATGCTATGACTATGTGTCATCGTTTAGTTTTATGTGAATTTTTTTTTCTTTCTTTATATTCTTTTATCCCCCCAATATGTAATGCAGGGGGATATAGTCATCATCTAGTCTGTCTGTCCATCCTTCCGCCCATATTTCGTTTCCGGGGCATTACATGAAAAACGGGAAAGATTTTTCATCCGAACTTGGGACATGTGTTAACCAGGGGCTGAAGTAGTGGCTTTTGCCATTGAGGGCTAGAGGGGTTTGTCATCTTGGGATGACTCTTGTTGTTTATGTGCAACTCAATTTTTGATAGGGATACTATTTTTTCGGTGTTGAACAGTGTTTAATGTCTCTGACCAGAATCTCCTGAAATACATGAAAGTGCTATACTGTTGTAAACCATATCGGTGTATTCAATCGTAACATGGTCGCACTCACTCACTCACTCACCCACCCACCCACTCACTCACTCACTCACTCACAGTATCTAAGGACCACACAAAAATATGATTGATAAGCTTCAATTCATATTTATTACTGAGACACATGGCACATTTGGACTCATTTTATGCAAAGTCCCATTTTGAGACTTATGTTTATCTAATATTGCAATTTTTGGATATAATGTATGATTAATTGAAAGTAGAAATGGAACATCCAGTGTAGAATAGGTCCTCAGCAACCCATGCTTACCGTTAAAGGCGACTATGCTTTTCGTAATAGATGACTAACGGGATCGGTTGGTCAGGCTCGCTGACTTGGTTGATGCATGTCATCATATCCCATTTGCAGACTGTTCGCATATAGCTGGAATATTGCTGAGTGCGATGTTAAACAACAAACAAACAAACAAACAAAAAAATAAAATAAAATAAAATAAAATAAATAAAATAAAATAAAATAAAATAAAATAAAATAAAATAAATAAAATAAAATAAAATAAAATAAAATAAAATAAAATAAAATAAAATAAAATAATAAAATAAAATAAAATAAAATAAAATGTGGAAGGATAGTTGCAAACTTTAGGGTAATAAAAACATGATTTATATAAAAACATTCAGTGTGACCAACTACTTGGATTCTCATCACTAATAAATTGACCTGTGAAGAATAGGTCTTCAGCATCCCATGCTTGCCGTAAAGGGCGACTATGCTTGTCGTAAGATGCGACTAACGGGATTGGGTGGTCAGGCTCGCTGACTTGGTTGAAGCATGTCATCGACCCCAATTGCGTGGATCGATGCTCATGAGATCAATTACTGGATTGTCTGGTCCAGACTCGATTATTTACGGACTGCGTCATATTACAGTGTCTGGCGTTGAACAACAAACAAACAAAACAAGAACAACCATCATCAATCATGCAAAATGATTATCCAAGATGTAATTCACAGGTCCAAATGTAAACATGGAAATAAAAAAGTGATATTGGCGATAGTAGCCGGGCTAAGCATGATTCGCGTAAACAGGTAAAGGAACCATCTATTAAATCCTGTAGTCAACCTAATTGCCATGAGGCAACACAGATAATAACTGAAGGATTTGATCTCTACCTAAAGAGCACATTTATCCTGGTGCCATGCCAACCTTTTTGCTTGTCCTATAAATAAATGACTTACAAATTTCCATCTCCGTAATGAAATTTGCCAAAATGCCAAGATACAGGGCTCCTGTAGCTGTTAGCGTCTCTATCTTGAGCTCTTGTCACAACGAAACTAAATTAACGAGAAAAAGCAAATATGTCAACACACGTGAAGATGTAAAAAGTGGTCCGCTTTGTTGTTGTCACGGCAATGGAATACAATAAGCTTGAAGGAGGCAGGTGAGCAGGTAGTCGAGAAGCAAGTGATGCTGCAGCAATAAGATGGGGAGGAGTATGGAACAGCCATACTGACTTCCTGGTTTTTGACTTTTACAATAATAGCAGCCTTATGTTGATGCCAAGATTACATGATATGTGCATGTTTTGGGCTCATTTGGGGGTATTTTATTTCACTACTTTACAAACTGACGCAATAGATTTTCTGCTGTGTTGGCAATTGTCTCAATTCTGCAGTTTTCATGTTCTGTTATGGAAGGTGGCTTAATGGGTAAGGCGTTCGTTTGTACATCACACCCAAAACCTGGGTTTGATTCTCCATACTGGTACAGTGTGTGATGTAAGTTGTTGAGGACTGCTTCCAATCATGATATTATATTTGTTTTCTAAGAGTGACACCAAAACGTTCTCAATCATTTTAAAGCAACCCATGCTTGCCGTAAAAGTCAACTATGCTTGCTGTAAAAGGCAACTATGCTTGCTGTAAAAGGTGACTATGCTTGCTGTAAAAGGCGACTATGCTTGCTGTAAAAGGCGACTATGCTTTCTGTAAAAGGCGACTATGCTTGCTGTAAAAGGCAACTATGCTTGCTGTAAAAGGCGACTATGCTTGCTGTAAAAGGCGACTTTGCTTGCTGTAAAAGGCGACTATGCTTGCTGTAAAAGGCGACTATGCTTGCTGTAAAAGGCGACTATGCTTGCTGTAAAAGTCATGACAGAGAACACATATAGCTGGAATATTGCTGAGTGCAGTGTTAAACAACAATGTTCGCTCGTCACGCCGAAGACCCAGGTTCGATTCCCGACATGGGTACAATGTGTGAAGCCCATTTCTGGTGTCCCCCGCCGTGATATTGCTGGAATATTGCTAAAAGCGGCGTAAAACCTCTCACTCACTGTTAAACAACAAACAAAACAAAACATTAAATGCTGTTTCAGGTGACTTGTAATTTGCAACTGTTCATGTATTTTCCGAAGTGTGTCACATGACCTCACATCAGTGTGTCAGTTGCAATGAGCCAGCCAGAGCGCCTTTGTGCATTATTCAGTGCAACTGAGTTTTGTATAGGTCATGAGAGATCAGTATAGAGATATATTGGGTAATTACACACGTTGTTGTGCCCTTGTCGTATTGACGTTCATGCATATTTGTATGCAAGCAACCTATGAGTATGTGTTCATAGCTGTGGATTTGCAAAACATGTTTTGTGTATCAATATATTGTGATACAGGTTGGGGAATTGAACCTGGATTTTTGGTGTGGCTAGCAAACACTTTTACCACTAGGCTACCACACAGTCTCTACTGTGATGTAATAAAGCATTCACTTGATGGCTCTCCTGAGTCAGGTTCTAATGTTTCTCTCCCCCCAACACACGACCCCCTTAAGTGTTCCCAGCTAAGGGGACTGCCTCCGTGGTCTAGTGGTAGAGTGTCCCCCCTCGTGGAAGGTTGGGGCCTCGTCATACCAAAAGATGTTGAAAGATGGTACTTGTTTTTACCCTGCCTGGTGCTTGACATTAAGTGTGTCTGACACAGGCATACACACACGCACGCACACAGGCACATGCATGCACTCACACAGGCAAGCAACACGCACACAGGCACACACATACACAGGGGCACAGGCGTGCACACAGGCACAGGCACACGCTCACAGGCACACACAGACACGCACGCACACACACACACAGACACACACACACACACACATATACACACACACACATATACACACAGACACACACACACACACAGGCACAGGCACACACACACATATACACAGACACACACACACAGGCACAGGCACACACACAGGCACTTGCACACACAGAGGCACACACACTCACACTCACACACAGAGGCACACACACTCACACTCACACTCACACACACAGCTAAGGGACAGGCCATGTATGAGTCTGGGATGGCAGATGGGGGAGTGTTGATGTTTGTTTGAGATGGGATATGAATCAGGCCCTGCCTCAACAAAGTTCAGGAACAGAAGAGCTGTTTTGTTTACAACACCTTTTTTAGGACATACAGCAATGCCTACAAAAAATGTGCTTTTGTTGTAAAACCAGAGGCTAATGTTTTCCCAGTACTTTTAGGAATAATTTATTTATATGAAAAATTCCATGATCTCGGCACACCCAAATTCCCAAATTTCAGGCACTGCCATCCTGCCACTCCCCATCCTGTACATCAGCTAGTCAAACCCGACTAATGACCACAATCGCAGACACAAGAGACGCTATAGGCGTCTTGCAGACACTGATGCCTTGATGCTCGCAATGATGGTAGATAGCTAGGGAATTTGGGTAATGTGAATCGTTGCCCTTTTCACAGATGGCTTTCACGTTCTAGTTAAAGGAATTTCAGGATACCTGTAACTTTTTCCAACACAGGAGATTTTGCAATGCTGAGAGAACACAGTTCTACTTTCTGGTTTGGTTTGAAATAGTTTCAGGCCGTTTTCATGTGGAACCCTTCTTCAGAATAGAGTTGGGGAGTTACACAGTCATCGAAGCTGCCACAACTGCTGTGCAGGGTTGCATCCCTTGGGCACGCCAGAAACCGATGATCATGTTCAAATCCCAATTCACCCAGATTATGTTTCTAGGTTTGTCAGCACCATACCCTTGCTCATAGGTTTCTTGAAAGTGTCAAACATCTAACCCTGCATCATTCCTCCTAAATTAAGCTGACGCGCTGTGATACTGGAATACTGTTCAAAGTGGCTTTAAACCAAACTCACTCACTCACTCACTCACTCACTCACTCACTCACTCACTCACTCACTCAGAATAGTGTTGAGAGTGTTCTCTTTGTGATGATAGTGTGGTCATTGTGTTTATCATGGTTATTGTAATCAATATTGTCACCTGTGACATTGTAGCCTTGTCACAGAGCAGGTGCTAGAAGTGTGGCTGATATCACAGGTATGCACCTCAGTAGGTGGCTTTTCATGGTGTCCGCACTGTGTTATGCCCATGAAGATCTGGGTAGAGAATAGGTCTACAGCAACCCCTGCTTGCCGTAAGAGGCGACTAACGGGATCGGGTGTTCAGGCTCGCTGACTTGGTTGATGCATGTCATCGATCCCAACTGTGTGGATCGATGCTCATTAGGCCAGTCACCAGATTGTCTGGTCCAGACTTGATTATTTACAAAATGCCATCATATAGCTGGAATATTGCTGAGTGAGGCATTGAGCAACCAATCAACCAACCCTGCTGTGATATTGCTAACGTTTGTTAAAAAGTGGCTTAAAAATTCACTTTCACAGTACAAAACTGAAAATATTGCCTGACATATGTTTCCATAAGAATATATAATAATGTTTCTTTTCATCCATAAATGATGATGATGGTGATTGTGATGATGATGATGATGATGATGATGATGATGATGATGATGATGATGATGTGACGTCGTGAACTCACGACGTCACACCTGACCATTGTGTTCCTGACAGCTGAGTTGGCTGTGAAAGATATCACTCAGCTGTGAAAAACCTGGAGCTCGTTATCTATTGTGTTACCTGTCCAGCATGCTCGTTAACACCTTCCCTCATTGTTCTCTGCTGGAGTTCATTTGATGACACTTCTGAGAACATGCCTTCAATGATGTCATTAGTACTTGCGTAATTACCTCCACCATCTGGTTACACTGCAGTTAATTTTCTACAAGTTACTACAAGCAATGTATTTCATCCTAGTGCTAATGTTTTTAACATGAACAGACAGACAGACAATAGGCTGTTGACTTGCTCTTGAATCACACACAGAGCAGAGAGTGACTGGCTGGCCCAGATAAACAGTTGTGGCAAAATCAGTGGTTAGGAAAAGTGTATAATGGCAAGGTTAGTTCCATTGTATATGTTTGTGCAGATAATGTCCACGTTGTACAGTTGTAGTAAAATCGCCTCCGTGGTCTAATGGTAGAGCGTCCGCCGGGAGAGCGGAAGGTCCGGGGTTCGATCCCCAGCCGCGTTATACCAAAAGACGTTAAAAGATGGAACTTGTTGTTACCCTGTCTGGCGCTCGGCATTAAGGGGCAAAAACAAGGACTGGTCGGCTCGGAGTCAGTATACTGTGTCTGAGTGGGGTATTCATGTTAAACTGCAGCATGGTATCTCAGTGTGCTAGCACTATAAATCGGCATCAGTCCGGACTAGTACAAGCAGCCACACACACACACATACACGTGCATGCACGTCGCTATATGAGTGCAATAATCTTGGACACGACATTAAACCCCATTTCACCTCACCTTGTAGTAAAATCCAGTGGTTAGGAAAAGTGTATGATGGCATGGTTAGTTCTATTGTACATGTTTGTGCAGATAATGTCCACGTATGTATAGTTGTAGTAAAATCAGTGGTTAGGAAAAGTGTATGATGGCATGGTCAGTTACTTTTGCATCTGTTTGTCAGGATTTATGGAATATTCTCTGATATTCAACAATTGCAGACTAATATTCGTGACCCGTGAAGATCGGGGGTACAACAGGTCTTCAGCAACCCATGCTTGCTGTAAAAGGAGACCATGCTTGTCGTTAAAGGCGACTAACGGGATCGGGTGGTCAGGCTCGCAGACTTGGTTGATGCATATCATCGTAGCTGGAATAATGCTCAGTGTGGTGTTAAACAACAAACAAAACAAAAACAACCATTGTTTGTTCGTTGTGAAAAGGCCTTGAACCTTGTCGTAAAGGCAGCCTTCTAGAAACTGGCCTATACTGAAACTTCTTGAACAATCAAGCCTGTCAACAACAATGTGGCTCTAATTGACTGACTGCCGATGGTGGTCGCTAAATCTGGCCATGACTACTCAACATTTTACGAGTGTTTCAGTCAGTTCCTGCCACCGACAGTCACCACAACTAAACTCCCATGTACAGCAATCTCTGCTGACACATCACACTAGGGATCCATATTTTGACCCAGAATCCTCAGTCACGAATATGTATTACATATTGGACGGTCCTGATTGGATGTACTGTATAGCAATAACAACTAAAAAAGGCTATATTGAGTCATATTTCTATCGCACGAGATGTAATGGGGAAATTATTCGAATCTGTTGACTCTGAAGTAGAATCAGCTTGCCCCTTCACAACCTTTTGATTCTGGAAGTAAAATCAATGGATTCAAGAGATCTCTCTGGCTTAAACCATGACATGGTTGATAGAAAATTTCTCTGTTATTGTGCATGATGACCTACAGTTGGGACCGATTTACTTGCACGTTAATGTTCAGAATGGTTAGTGATTTCCTGTCTTGGAATCCACTGTAACAACAACAGCGTGACGTCATCACAATGGTTTAATAGCATACAAAAGATGCTTCAGATAAATTAAAATGTTTCTATGTATCGAATTTGTACTAAAATCGCATAAAAGCTGTATATTTCTTGATCTAACAGCACAACAAGCAGGACCAACTGTCCCGATGTTTCCCTACAGACTTACGATCCGAATTCACATAAACATGATTTCACATTTTAGATTCAACTTGACAACTTGTCCTCTATTCAAGCCTTTTTTTTACTAATGATGACGACTGACTAAAGGTCCCAAATTTGACATACCGCTGTCTTGTACACCCCATCCAGACCCTCATATTGTGACATGTCCAGTGTTACCAGTAATGACCAGTTTTTACCGTTAAAATTCGGCTTAACTGGTAATTCTGGTAATAAATTGTGTTGTTGAACAAAAGATTGGTGATTATCAGTATAATTTCACTAAAATATATTCATAGTTAGCTTGTCTTTTATCATCAGGGTTTCTTGTTGTAGTGCAAGGAAATAACGTTTTGCTTTGTTTTGAGGTTAAATATCTATTTTTAGAGACAGACCAAAGTGAAATGTTGAAAGGATTAATTTTCATACATTTCATACATTTCATACATTTATTTATTTGTTCAACATGTTCAAAGTTGGGACTGACCATATATTTAGGGGACTTGTAATTTTTAGATGAAAGTTTTGTTCGTCTTAATGATGAGTCTGCTCACATTTTTGAAGAAGTAAAAATGAAATTACTGTTTGTTTGAAAATATATATTTTGTAGATCAACAGTGATTCATATATTTTCATTTTGTTAACAATTTGCTTTCATTTGAAATGAACCTCAAAGCCAAACAATAAATCATTTAAATTCCTGTAGCTTGCCATGCTATCCATAAAAATCACCAAACTAGAGATTTGTCTTGGCTGTAAGAATAGTTTTCGGAAAGTATATTTGTAGCGGAGCCCTGGTGATGGAGCGTGTGAGGGACTGAAAAGTTTTTAGGATCTATGAGAAAGAATTCCGTCCCCCAAAGGATCACCAGGTATTGGTCCAAGTGCTCGTTTGTCCATAACCCTGCTTGTGAGGCAGATTTGCTAGAGATGCTTTTTATTGAGGATATTATCCCTAGGTCCTTGCGAGTTTTTTCAGTGATTCATCCTCCTGTTCTCTCCAGCTGACCCGTCCCATTAAAGATAACTGCCTCCAACTTGTATGAGTCAACGAGAAGATTAAAATCTGTGCCATAAATCCTTGATTAACATGATGAAGCGTCTACTTTTGATGAGTGTGTTTCATCAAAATCCTTTGTGAATGAAAACCCTATAGGATTCCTGTTAAGAATGGCTCCAAAGCTCTCTCACTAGTTGTAAGAGCTGTTTTGATGGTTAGAATGTATTTTCAACATTTATCACGTCACGGAAATGTAATAGGTTGTTTTTTAGTGTTGTCTTGCCTTGTTTCTGTCCACGTACGTAAACTACCGAATATAGCGAAGTTTTGTTTGTTTGTTTTTTAACGCTGCACTCAGCAATATTCCAGCTATATGATGGCAGTCTGTAAATATTTGAGTCTGGACCAGACAATCCAGTGATAGACATCATGAGCATCGATCCACGTAATTGGGATACGATGACATGCATCAACCAAGTCCTTGAACCTGACCACCTGATCCCGTTAGTCGTCTCTTTCGACAAACATAGTCGCCTTTCACCTACTCTATTCCAGATCTTCACAGGTCTATATATACTTCTGGAATTTCTCACACCGTTTATTTCAGTAGTTTTCTTAATATTATATCAGGTGCAGCATAGCAATCATATGTTAGTAATAAAAATAGAAATATGTGCTCTAAATATTTTGGGTTTTGTTGGGTAGTTTAGTGGTTAAAGCAATTGCTTGTCACGCGGGGCCGGGTACGATTCCCAATATGGGTACAATGTGTGAAGCATATTTCTGGTGTCCCATGTTGTGATCTTGCTGAAATATTTCTAAAAGTGGCATAATAACCCGATACTCACTCACTCACTCACTATTTAAACAGGGGCGGTCAGGTAGCCTAGTAGTTAAAGCGTTCGCTCGTCACGCCGAAGACCCAGGTTCGATTCCCGACATGGGTACAATGTGTGAAGCCCATTTCTGGTGTCCCCCGCCGTGATATTGCTGGAATATTGCTAAAAGCGGCGTAAAACCATACTCACTCACTCACTCACTCACTCACTCACTATTTTAACAAGAGTTCACAGTACTCCATCTTGTTGATGTTAGAGCAGGTGATGGAGACATTGTTGTTTGCTACTTACATCTTTATGTGATTTTCTTTGCTTCATAGAATCATGGAAAATACTGAGTGGGAAATAGTAAATGCTGGTACTGTTTAGAGGGCATGATGTTCAGTTGTTTGTTGATCAACGCCACACTCAGCAATATTCAGCGAGCCTGACCACCCGATCCCTTTAGTCGCCTCTGACGACAAGCATGGGATGCTGGAGATCACATGGTCGGATGTTCAGTGTTTTTGCAGCTATATGTCTATGTAGGGGCACGGGTGACCCGACCCGTGAAGATTCTGGGGTAGAATAGATCTTCAGCAACCCATACTTGCTGTAAAAGGTGACTATGCTTGTCGTAAGAGGCGACTAACGGGATCGGGTGGTCAGGCTCGCTGACTTGGTTGATGCATATCATCGATCCGAATTGCGTGGATCGATGCTCATGATATTAATTACTGGATTGTCTGGTCCAGACTCGATTATTTACAGACCGCCGTCATATAACTGGAATATTGCGGAGTGCGGTGATAAACAACAAACCAACCAACCAACCACGGGTGGCCCCGTTGTCTAAGGCACCATAATCCCTTGGGCATGCCAGAAACCCACGACCCTGTAATTGAATCCCAGTTCGCCCCGATTATGTTTCTAGGTTTGTCAGCACCCCATACCTGTGCTCGTGGGTTTCACCAAAGTGGTAAACGTCTAAGACCTGCATCACTTCGGGATTAAGCTGACATGATGTGATATTACTAGAATACTGTTCAAAGCGGCGTTAAACCCAACTCACTCACTCACTCACCCACATGTCTATGTACTTATACAAGGCTGCATTGTCTTTGTCAGTCTGCTGTGGCTGGAGACCATACAGATTCTTTTGATCTATTATTATTTATAATGTTTACAGATACTATCATTTTGTATGATTTTTTTGTTGTTGAAAATTTATATTTTTCTCGTCTGTTTAAGCATGATGAGTTGAAACGGCTAGGAAAATCAAAATAAATTAAGACCATTTACATTTAATCATCAGATTGTGTCTTTTATTAAAAGCTCAAGTCAAGTCTGTCAACCACAAATAGAAAAAGGTGTTGTCTTATCTTCAGAAACATTGCCACCCAAGTGATGTGCGTGATAACGTGATTGTCGTCGTGTGACATGTAGCCCACATGGTGCTGGATATTTGTTTTGCTGACCTTCGGTCAAGAGAATGACCTTGGGAGAATATGTCCATTGTTACAGCAAGCTTTTGGACGCAACACCGGAAACCCAAATATTGTCTCTAATAGGGCTGTAACAAAGAATCAACAGGAGTGAGCTGTTTTCTTAACGATGAAATGCTTTTAGCGGACTTAGACTTAAGCTTGGAGAGTCAGTCATATACCATAGCGTCTCCCTTGCAGCCCATTAACGTGCGGCAGATGAAACTGTAATAATCCTGGCACGTCTTTCTCTAATGTCCTTCTTACAAGCTGACATTTGTGGTCTGTTTTTTGCATTTAATGCTGTTGGCATGATGTCTCTAAAATCTGTTTAACAGCAACAGTTCCTATTGCTTCTTTTGAGTTAATTAAGTCTAATTAAGATCAAGAAACACCAAACCATTGGAATCTGTTTTTTAAAGATTTGTTTTGCTGTAGAAAAATAGTTTTGGATGGATATGTGTATTTTAGTTATCATGATTGTAGAAAGTAGATATGAGCTCTTACCAATGTAATCTCCTCTACGAAGTCTACGATCTCAACATCACCTTGTCACTATCTGGTGTTCCTACTTGTACTTTCGGGAAAGGACTTTCTCATACGTTGCAACATCTCTGTGGAACAGTCTGCCGGAAAATCTGTGAAATCAGCTCCCACTATATAATTGCATGTATTATTATTATGATTTTGATTATGATTTTGATTATGATCATATTCAATATTATTATGCAATATTCCAGCTATATGACAATAGGCTGGAATATTGCTGAGTGTGGCGTTAACAACAAACAAACAGTTACTGTAATTGTATTCAGAGTAAATATTCTTCTCTAAAATTAATCCCCAAAGATCTACAATATGTTACGAAAGTAAGTTCAAAGTGAAAATGAGTTTAAATGTAAGTTATCTGGCTGTTGGTAATGTTGGTTAACATATTCAGAATAACAAAAGTACTTATGCGATGTCTTGGACTTATGGTACTGGCGCTATCAGGAACCCCATCACCATGATTACTATGGTAATGAACTGGTCCCAGTGAATGGTAATGGGTCTAAATAGTGGGAATCTGTGCCATGGCGCCATGTGTTCTTCACAATGGTACATCCCCAATCAAAACCAGGCCTCCTTCTAATGAAGGACCCACCATCTACTGCCAAGTGTCGATGAACTCTTAGATAACCAGGCCCCGATAAAAAGGGAATTTGGTTTGCAAAGTTTGTTGCTGGAATCTTTTCGATATGTTTTTTAAGGTTAATCAGGAATTATGAAGCTGAGATTGCACGTGTGTTGGAAATTTGTAATTCAATTTGGGAATATTTACTGACATTTGCTGTAGACTTTTAACCTAAGAACAGCCTCTGAGCAGGGGTAGATAACTCTACATTAAGACATTTTTTTAGATATCTGTGTGAGAGATTCCACCTCGAACATTAGGCTCAATATGTTACGAGGGAAGCAGTGAATCATATAAATCTCTGTCCGATATTGACAGTGGACATTGAGCTTACCGTGTGGATGTTCTGATGATGGAGTTTAGGGAATGTTCGGGTGTTTCACTGTAAATAGCCACAGACTGATCTGTTGGGTGGGGAGGATCTTCTACAAGCAGAAGCCATGTTCACCAACATGAAAGCTATCTGTCACGACCCGCTATTGAAGGCAGCATTAACGACATATTTATTAGGGGTTGTTGTTGTATGTCAGAGTTTCAACTAAACTGGCTTTTGTTTTCCAATAAATCACTGCTTGTTTCCATGGCAATGTGGTTGTATTCTCCCAAGTTGTGATTAACCCAAGTGGGAGGATGAGGCCTTGATGGTTAAGGGATAATTTGGCGATAATTTGAATGGACCTGAAACGTCAGGGATGACCTTATCAGTTGCGATATGACTTGCTTCACTTTAAACCATCCATCTTGTAAACATCAGTTGACTTGTGGTCCCGATCTGGTTCCTCTTGTGTCAGATTTATGTCGAAATATCCTCAATTAGAGCGACCTTTCAGCGAAGTCCTCACATTTCTTTTGAGCATTCCACATGACTTTAGAGGCGGCTTTTCTTGATTGGCAGAACTGGGATTGTGATTATTTTTTTGATACCTGTAACTACCTGTAATTAAGTCCAGTGACAGGTGAAAAGACAGATATTTGTAAAATGTAAAAACTCCATAGAGAGCTAGGTTAGAATAAGTCCACTCTCTTACTTGTCATCCCTGTAGGGGGCACGGGGGGCACGGGGGGCACGGGTGGCCCAATCGTCTAAGGCACCGCGATTCGCTGTGCAGAGTTGCGTCCTTTGGTCACGCCAGAAAACCTATGATTGTGGGTTCGAATCGAATCGAATATAAAACCTAATGAGGGACGCATAAAACCCCATGTACCCCCGTGATCCTGCTACAATGAATTTATCTTATTAACATGACATTGTAAAAGAATTAATATGAATTCTTCAAAATTGATAGAAAACAGCTGTTTGATTGAGCTGAGGTTAACTTGTGCTATGTCAAGTGACTTTAATTGGATTGGAAAAAGTGTGCAGCTTTTTGCTTCAAAGCCGGGTATGAGGCATTTTTTTTGCCTCTCAGAAATCCACGTGCAGCCTGTCTCTTGAGAGAGAGAGAGAGAGAGAGATTGGTTGGTTTGTTGTTTAACGCCGCACCCAGCAATATTCCAGCTATATGACGGCGGTCTGTAAATAATCGCATCTGGACCAGACAATCTGGTGATTATGAGCATCGATCCACCAATTGGGAAAGATGACCGTGCTTCAACCAAGTCAGCGAGCCTGACCACCCGATCCCGTTAGTCGCCTTTTACGACAAGCATAGTCGCCTTTCACAGCAAGTATGGGTTGCTGAAGACCTATTCAGTGAGTGTAGTTTTCAGCAGCTTTTAGCAATATTCCAGTAACATCACAAATGGGGACACCAAAAATCAGCTCTCCTCATTGTACCCATCATTGCCCCTGTGGGGAATTGAACCAGGGACTTTGGCATCACGAGTGAACGCTGTGATGGCTAGCTACCAGACTGCCCGTGAAAGGGCCAAGGGGCGGTCGGGTAGCCTAGTGGTTAAAGCGTTAGCTCGTCACGCCGAAGACCCGGGTTCGATTCCCGACATGGGTACAATGTGTGAAGCCCATTTCTGGTGTACCCCGCCGTGATATTGCTGGAATATTGCTAAAAGCGGCGTAAAACCATACTCACTCACTCACTCACTCACTCACTCACTGAGGATGTTGAGTAGATGCAGCAGGGATGTATTGACTGATGCTGATCAAAACAGGCATCATCTGAAAATCTATTGTCATAGGTCAAAGACATTACTATGTGATAATGAACGATTTCATTGGTCAATATCAGCACTGATAGTGATAAGGTCACGCTGAAGTGTTCAATTATTGAATCTTCAGGGAACGACAGCATACATTTGCCTACAGTGCCGTTAACAGTTTTCATGGCACAACATAATATAGACTAGGGTCTTACGAAGTTACCCTGCCATTAGGGAATAAGGGAAGTGTCGGAATGGCACTATCCTGCCCCTCTGGTATAACAAGAGCACTCAGCGCCCCTGATAGGATATGAGCTATATTGACATGGGTCTTGCAGTAAATTGACAGACTGTTAGCTAGTCTGACAACCGATCACAGTGTGAGGCAGGGAGGGTTCTTAGCTGGAAGGATGTGTACTTTTTAAGAAGTTTCATGGGCACATTCGTCTCAATAGTGAAGAGAGATGTAGAACTTATGTTTTTAGTTAAAAATGATGGTGATGTAGGAACACGTTTTAGTTTTTTGGCAGAATACCAACAAAACAACTTCGCACACATTGAACTTCCTATAGTATAATTTCAGTTGTCAAGTCTGGCAATACAAGGATGAAACTCTGAATGTAAAGTGGAAATATTTCTTTTTTTAAGCCTAAGGTTTCAGTCCTATAATCCTTGTCAGTGTCCTGCGCTTGTGACTGTTATTGTTTAGAGGCTGATGTTTAGAGGCTGATGTTTAGAGGCTGATGTTTAGGGGCTGATGTTTAGAGGCTGATGTTTAGAGGCTGATGTTTAGAGGCTGATGTTGCATGGCAGGAGTAGTGCTGTGCTGCGGCAGGCAATATATACATACTTTTTAATGCAAGTTGCATGGATGGCGGGTGCTACCGGTAGAGCAGGACATGCTCTACCGGTAGGGCAGGAAATGCTTACCCTTTTCGCGAACACCTGGTGTCATCACTGATTTTCAGTGGTCCATTCGAATAATTTCCACTACTATTTACCTTACGCCAAGTGGAATCTGTTTCGGTAGAAAATCTTGTTTGATTAATATCTTGCACTGACAATACCGTATTCGGCGGAATAAGCGCCCAGGGCGCTCTCAAAATTAGCAATAGGAGGCTTGTATTAGAGTATTATTTTGGTGAAAAAGAAAAAGAGTTGAAAGATAAATCTCGTGGTTTATGCTGACAGCCTGAAATGTTTATGTACGACAGATATATTTTTCCAGAATTTAATTGCCCATAATTAAGGGTGCATATAACACACGAGTGCGTATTATATGTGATTTATTTACAGACCGCTGTCATGTAGATGGAATATTACTGAGTGCTGCGTTAAACAACAAGCAAACAAAAACACAAAGCCAAATATATAACATCATACAGCATCATGTTGTTTATCAGCTCTGCATGTTGTAATCAAAACCCATTTCCTGAAATTAAAGGTTGTTTTAAATGTAAGTTTTACCTTTATTACCTGAATATTGCATCCAATAAACCTACAGACTAAGAAGGTTGCAGATAATATCAGTAGGATCGAGAAGCGTATGTTGCATTGCTTGAAAATAAGTTAAACATGTATGCAACATTTATCCGATATATTTGTTCAGATATGAGAGAGTGAGTTGGGTTTAGTACAGCTTTGAACATTTTGTTTGTTTGTTGTTTATGGCCGCACCCAGCTTAAGGTTGGAGAAAAGCCTGAAGTGATGAAGGTCTCTGACATTCACAACTTTGGTGAAACCCATGAGCAAACCCAGAAACATAATCGGGGTGAACCTGGATTCGAACCACGATCGTAGGATTCTGGCACACCCAAGGGGTGCAACTCTGGACAGCGAACCAACGACCATGTCCTGTTCTGATCAGAAATACAATCAGCGTTCAGACAACCCATGTCAGATTTTTTACTCAGCATAAGGAAATTTCCATCTGTATAAACATAATGCAGCACACACACACTGTTTTTATTTAATGGTTGACAGCAAACGTGTAAACACCAGTTTTAACATTTATAACTATAAATGCAAAAATATACTGAGTCAGTTCCTGTAAATAAATATTTCAACAACTTCACAAACTGCTTGTTTAATGATTAACACTCAATCTATTCAAGACAACAGTACACAATCAGAGACATTGTTAAGCGCAGTAATGCAACACGAGCCCCGCCCATCATATTATCAGCCAATCAAGGTACAGCAGTCCATTAGTGGGCGTAGCCTATTTCATTCAATTTGTGGAACACAGCTGGGCCTGCTGGAGCATGCATGGATTTATCCTAACCTGTTAAGAGACCGATATTCAGCCCAACTTCTCAATCAAATAATAGTAAAAATTCTCATATCCTAAAATCTATGGAAACGAGAACATTAAAATAATCAAATGTTGAACAGTACCACAGATTTTGTCCCAATTTGCTTGCCAAGGGCACGTAGTTTGGAATCCTTGATAAATCCCTGATATTGCTTGTGGAATGGGGAGATACGACAATTACTTCCCATTTGTGATATCTTATTGAATACTTCTAGCAGCCAGGCCTACTTTGCCAGATAGGGTATCACCTCAGGGGGAAAGGTTGTGTGATAGATTAAAGTAAACAACAACAAAAAAGCTTTAAAAAATAAACAAGACAGGTGATGGATAACAGGCAAATATATTTGAGTGTGTGGTGTTATCTCCAAGTGTTTCAGTCAAGTGTGTGGGGGCACGGGTGGCCCAGTCGTCTGAAGTGCCGCGATTCGCTGTGTAGAGTTGCAGCCCTTGGGCATGCCAGAAACCTATGATTGAATCCCGGTTCGCCACGATTATGTTTCTAGGTTTGTCAGCACCATACCCGTTTCACCAAAGTGGTAAACCTCTGAGACCTGCATCACTTCGGGCTTTCCTCCCACATTAAGCTGACACGCCGTGATATAACTCGAATACTATTAAAAGTGGCGTTAAACCCAACTCACTCACTCACTCACTTTAGTCAAGTGTGTGTATACTGCTCAATGTTTGCTAAGGGTCGGTTATGACATGGCTATTGAGCCTAATGCTTATATAGTTGAGTAGTATAGATTCATTATAGTAAATTGCTTTTAGCTCTCTCTGGGAAATCATCAAAAACATAGCAGCTGATTAATAATGGAATGTAGCTCATAGACCACAGGGAACTAGATAAGAGAAACATTGTACGCAAATGATAGACATCCCAATGTTGCATTCAGGTTGGTATTGTGTGCTTGTCTTAAGTCTTGTTTCTGGTGCGCTTCAGATTGATGCTCGGGGATGTTGTCTTATTTGCCACTGCACTTGCTTGTTTTCATTGTCTGGGGTTTTGTAAGAAATTTACGTCCCAGATCAACAATCCTGAATAGACGAAGCACGAGTGGACTGTGGCAAACAATCTGATGTTATCCTGGGTACATATGCACCAGCATTGATCAAATAGACACACAATGAAAAAGAAAACTGTTAGATTTAAAAACATGTTTGTGGTCATGAGCATGGAAACACGCCTCTGTGTGTGTGTCGCGTTATCATGGGATGAGGACAAACACCGACGGACAATGTGTCGACTTTCCGATTACTCCAGTCACAACCGAAAATTGTTGCAAAGGAATGTGGGTAGAATCCTATGAATATAACGTAACCTTTTGTTTTATTTGTCTCTATTAATAATGGACAACATTTGCTATTGACAGAAAATATTTTTCTGGTCATGTATAATTTTTGTTTTATTTTATGATTAAAACTTAAAAAGAGTACTATTTTCAAGAATTAAGACACATGTGCATTGTTCAAAAATGATTAGTGACCCCTCGTTCCTTGACATTTCCAGACAAGTTGTTTTCTTCTAGGGATCCCCTGAGGCTTTAGTCCTGTGAAGATCCGGGAATAGGTCTTCGGCAACCCATGCTGGCCTTAATAGGCAACGATGCTTGTCATAAGAGGTGGCTAACGGGATCTGGTGGTCAGGCTCGTTGACTTGGTTGATGCATGTTATCGATCCCAACTGCATGGATCGATGCTCATGATATCAATCACTGAATTGTAAAACAACAAACCAACCAACCAACCCTGAGTTTTTAATAATTCATCAGTATCAGACAATCCAGTGATTGATATTATGAGCAATGAACCATGTCATCAGGGCAAGATGACCTGCAATCAACCAGATCAACATTGCATTATGTATATTATGTGGAAGTGACACACTGCCTCAGTGTTCTAGTGGTGGAGTGTCCGCCTGGAGGGTGAAGGTCGGGGGTTCTATCCCGGACGCGTCATACCAAAAGATGTTAAAAGATGGTACTTGTTGTTACCCAGCCTGGCTCTTGGCAGTAAGGGGCTAAAACAAGGACTGGTCGGCTCAGAGTCAGTATACTGTTGAGTGGAGTATTCATGTTAAACTATGGCATGGTATCTCAGTGGACTAGCACTATAAATTTACAATGTGTCCACACACACTTTATTTGTTGAAAATATATGGAGGAATATAAAATACTCAATGGTTTGGTCCTGGGGGGCACAGGTGGCCGTGTCGTCTAAGGCCCCGCGATTAGCTGTGCAGAGTTGTGTCCCTTGGGCACAAAAACTGTGATTGTGGGTTCGAATCCCTGTTCGCCCCGATGTTTCTAGGTTTGTCAGCACCATACCCATGCTCGTGGGTTTCACCGAAGTGGTAAACGTCTGAGACCTGCATCACTTCGGCCTTTCCTCCCACATTAAGCTGACACGCCGTGATATAACTGGAATACTGTAAAAGCAGCATTAAACCAAACTCACTCACTACTTTAGTCGTGTGTGTGTGTGTGCAGTCCATCACGTAATGGAAGTAGTTGTAATTGAAGTAGTTGTAAGTAATTAAGGAAAGTAACTACTTCCCCAACAACTGCTTGTTTTATGTGACTCCCAGACGGAACATTCTATACATGTAATTAGACAAGCATGCTGGCAAGAGCACTTCCATGGTAAAGCAACTCTCTTAATTATTAATTTCTGCTCCACGTAAATGTGATGTATATTTGTCATGTTAACAGGTCATAGGACATTTTCATCTTTGGTAATTAACTCGAGATAGCTGGTACGGTCTCAGGTCGACAATTTATAGATTTTATTGTTTGGGGGGATAGTGAACATTGAGGCTGTTAGATTTATAAGTAGTTTCCTGTCTCTTATGTTACAACTCAGAGAGATGTCTTTCCACTGATGTTGTCTGCTGTTGTAAGACGATGTACGTCTCTGGCACAGTGCCATAGCTTTTTCCCTTGAAAAGTTTCTCGTTGGTAAATGGTTTCCATTTCCTCAGAGTCTTGGAGGACTCTGATCAGGGGATGATCTGACCTGCACGTGCAGTGCTGTACGAAGCCAAGGTTCCACAACGAGCACTGGGCCTCCACAGCAGGCCTTTGCATCAATGTTGTATTACCGTTGTATCCAGCAGTGGGGTCTGATACGAGTATTATCATTATTTGTTTGTTTGTTTGTTTGTTTGTTGTTTGTTGTTTAACGCGGCTCTCAGCAATATTCCAGCCATATGTCGGCGGTCTGTAAATAATCGAGTCTGGACCAGACAATCCAGTGATTGACAATCATGAGCATCAATCCATGCAATTGGGATACGATGCATGCATAAACCAAGTCAGCTAGCCTGACCACCCAATCCCGTTAGTTGCCTCTTACGACAAGCGTAGTCGCCTTTTATGTCAAGCATGGGTTGCTGAAGACCTGTTCTATCCCGGATCTTCACAGGTACCTTGATGTGGGAGGAAAGCCTGAAGTGATATGGGTCCTAGATGCTGACTACTTTGGTTAAAACCCACAAGCACGAGTACGATGCCTGCAACCCTAAAATCATAGTTGTGTTAAGCTTATATATAAGGACTTCACAGATTCCCTGAAGGCCTATGAGACTTAATACTGCACATCCATTTGCAGCGTTTTAGACACCAGTAAAACTTGTACAATACACCGCTGTTGAGAAAAATTGACAATGCTGGTATCAGACAGGCCCACTGTTGGATACAAAAACATACCCGTGAAGATCTGGGTTAGAATAGGTTGTCAGCAACCCATGCTTGCTGTGAAAGGCGACTATGCTTGTTGTAAGAGGTGACTAACAGGGTCGGGAGGTCAGACTCACTGACTTGGTTGATGCATGTCATCGATCCCAATTGTGTGGATCGATGCTCATGACATTAGTCACTGGATTGTCTGGTCCAGACTCCATTATTTACAGACAGCCGTCATATAGCTGGAATATTGCTGAGTGCGATGTTAAACAACAAACCAACCAACCAACCCACATCAAGCTGACTACAAGTGAGATAGGGTTTTGGCCCAAATACTGGGTGTACCAGTGGTTGTAAAAGGCCATCACGACAAGCTACACAGTGTTGACACAATCCTAAAGAAGACATTCATGTATCACAATCGATGAAGAGTTTTGCCGTTAAGGAGGGCATGACTTCTCCATTGTGATCATCTTCATGACTGAAGTGGAAGGCGGAGACGATTGACCTGAAATATTCCATCAGCTGACACATCATTTAGACGTGATGGATGAATTGGCATCTTTAAGTGTTGTCTTCATCATCAGCAGAAAAAACATGGACATCAGCGATGTGGAATCTTCATTGATTACTGACCGGGGAAGGAAGGGCCTTAGAAGCTGAATTGTGAGAGATGTGGGTTTTATCAGTTGCGGAAGATGTTTTAGAGAGATGCGAAATGGACCGGAGCAAAAATGTTGAACGTGGAATTGGAAACAGAAAACAACCTCTCTCATTGCCAGGAAATGAGACTCATCTTGGAATATGCTTTGGGCTATTGATTCAGTCTCCTGTTGTTATGGTAACTGTGGTAGAGTGAGAGTGTGATCAGAAGATACCTACATGTGTCGTGGTGTCATGTTTGGGAAGTGATCCATGGGCTTGCCGTAGTCAAGTCATGGGAGTTGCAGTCGTGTGCCTACGTTTGTTTCTTGTTTAGCACCACACTCAGCAATATTCCAGCTCTATGATTGTGGTCTGTAAATAATTGAACCTGGACCAGACAATCCAGTGATTGACATCATGAGCATTGATCCACACAATTGGACCCATGTGGAGTCTCGTGGACTTACAGCAGTTATCTCATAGCCGACTCTAGTGTAATTATGACAGTTATCTCATAGCAGTTTCTAGTGTAATTATGACAGTTATCTCATAGCAGACTCTAGTGTAATTATGACAGTTACCTCATAGCAGACTCTAGTGTTATTATGACAGTTATCTCATAGCAGACTCTAGTGTAATTATGACAGTTATCTCATAGCAGACTCTAGTGTAATTATGACAGTTATCTCATAGCAGACTCTAGTGTAATTATGACAGTTATCTCATAGCAGACTCTAGTGTTATTATGACAGTTATCACATAGCAGACTCTAGTGTAATTATGACAGTTATCTCATATCAGTTTCTAGTGTAATTATGATAGTTATCTCATAGCAGACTCTAGTGTTATTATGACAGTTATCTCATAGCAGACTCTAGTGTAATTATGACAGTTATCTCATAACAGACTCTAATGTAATTATGACAGTTATCTCATAGCAGACTCTAGTGTAATTATGACAGTTATCTCATAGCAGACTCTAGTGTAATTATGATAGTTATCTCATAGCAGACTCTAGTGTAATTATGACAGTTAACACATAGCAGACTCTAGTGTAATTATGACAGTTATCTCATAGCAGACTCTAGTGTAATTATGATAGTTATCTCATAGCAGACTCTAGTGTAATTATGACAGTTATCTCATAGCAGACTCTAGTGTAATTATGACAGTTATCACATAGCAGACTCTAGTGTAATTATGACAGTTATCTCATAGCAGACTCTAGTGTTATTATGACAGTTATCTCATAGCAGACTCTAGTGTAATTATGACAGTTATCTCATAGCAGACTCTAGTGTAATTATGACAGTTATCTCAGCAGACTCTAGTGTAATTATGACAGTTATCTTGCAGTAGAATCTAGTGTTTCTACAGCAGTTTTCTCATAACTTAGTATTCTCTGGCTCTTGTCTCTTTGTAACGTGTAGTTTACTAATGGCTAGAAGTGTTATCTCATTATGCAGTGTGGCATATTTCTCATAGTGACATTCATTGTGGCAGTTATCTCACAGCGACATTCATAGTGGCAGTTATCTCATAGTGACTTCTAGTTATCTCATTGCTGAAGCTAGTGTAATTATGACAGCTATCGCTTAGTCATGTATATTTCAGTTATCTCAACGTCACTGTGTATCAAGACAATTGACAATTTTTATTAGTATTGGCCCGAGTGTACCCAACAGTGCCACCTCAGACTGATGTGTACCGAGATCATTGTTCATCAACTTCAACAATTTCTGCGTATTTATCAACTCCTTAAGTGAAAACACTAGACACCTGCCCATGCATCCAAGCATGGGATGTCTTGAGTGTTTGAAAGCAGAGAAGTCACCACACTGGAACTCCAGTATATTGATCAGGATGTTATCAAGCCTCATCTAGCTCCTCGAACACCACATGCTCATAATCAGTGATAATCCTCTTAGCAGTCTTAAAGAATAAATAACATGCTATAAATTCTGGGATTGTCAGGTAGATGACAGTATTGACAATGTTATCTCCTGATCTCTGATAGTATTAGCCTGTAAGTGCCTCTTTCCAGCAGCAATGGCTGTGCAAGATTGTAGCTCTTCTGCCAATTGGGACCATTGGATTGCCATGTCCGAATATGGTCGGACAGCTGTTAGATTGACCTGTTCGTATAGGGTCGGACCACTTGCAGATTGACCTGATCATTTACGGGTGGACCACTGTCAGATTGACCTGATTATTTAAGGGTGGACCACTGATAGATTGACCTGATCATTTAGGGTCTGACCCCTTGCAGATTGACCTGATCATTTAGGGGTGGACCACTGTTAGATTGACCTGATCATTTAGGGGTGGACCACTGTCAGATTGACCTGATCATATAGGGTAGGACCACTGTCAGATTGACCTGATCATTTAGGGTCGTAACACTGTCAGATTGACCTAGTTATTTTGGGTAGGTCCACTGTCAGATTGACCTGATCATTTAGGGTTGGCCCACAGTCAGATTGACTTAGTTATTTGGGGTCGGACCTGTGACTGTCCGATTGACCTGATCATTAAGGGGTGGACCACTGTTAGATTGACCTGGCCTTATGAAATAAGACCACTGTCAAAATGACCAGACTCACTCGCTAACCCAACATTCTGGGCTCTTCCAGTTTTAGCAATGCTTGTTGTATGAGGAGAGCAGATGGATAAGGGGACTTTGTAGGTTGCATGTTATCTAACCCCACTTGCTCGGAATTGTCACGATATACGGCTGAAATACTGCCGATGTAACGTTAAAACTCACTCACTCACTCACTCACTCACTCACTCGGGACATGGTTCATAATGGTTTCTCGGGTCCAGACATGATTGTATATAGAGCATCGGCATGTTTCTGGAATATGGCTGACCCGTGAAGATCCGGGGTAGAATAGGTCTTCAGCAACCCATGCTTGCTGCAAAAGGCGACTATGCTTGTCGTGAAAGGCGACTAACGGGATCGGGTGGTCAGGCTCGCTAATTTGGTTGATGCATGTGATCGATTCCAATTGCGTGGGTCGATGCTCATGATATCAATCACTGGATTGTCTGGTCCAGACTCGGTTATTTACGGACCACCGTCATATAGCTGGAATATGGCTAAATGTGTTGAACAATAACCACTACACCTCCCTCTCACCATTGTCCAGAGAGAGAGACACCTCTCTTACTTGACTGTTATACTTTAACATGGACTAAGGGGAGCTGGGGTAGCCTAGTGGTTGACATGTTTGCTCATTTCACCAAAGGCTTGGGTTCAATTCCCCACATGTGCCATGTGCGAAGGACCTGTGAAGATCCGGGGTAGAATAGGTCTTCAGCAACCCATGCTTGTCGTTAGAGGCGACTAACGGGATCGGCCGGTCAGGCACACTGACTTGGTTGATGCATATCATCTATCCCAATTGCGTGGATCGATGCTCATGATGTCAATCACTGGATTATCTGGTCCAGAATTGATTATATACAGACCCCCATTATGTAGCTGGAATATTGCTGAGTGTTGTGTAAAACAAAAAAACAAAAACAACCAACCATGTGTGAAGCCCATTTCTGGTGTCCCCAATGGTGATATTGCTGAAATATTTCATAAGAAGGTGTAAAACCATACTCACTCACTCACGATTGTCGCAGCTCTAACACTGTTTATAGATTAGAACTGTATTTCCAACATATCAGTCAATTTTCTAATGATTGGTAACCATGGTAACACACAGAACACAGTTGACTCTTGAAAAACAAGAAAACAAAAAAACAAACAATATATGAGTTATCTGTACAAATTTAGAGTTTCTACCCAAAAATAACCTATCATAAAGATTTTCAAATGTCCTTGTGTCCAAGAGGAAAAATTCCTTACCGTTTCCATGACAACCCATGGGTGTGACTAGTTATTGTTTTGTAACTGGATCAATGGCCTTATCAATGACGAAGAAGAAACTCAGCAATTAGAATAGGACCATTGTGTGAGTTTTCTGGGAAAATTACGTATACAGGATGTAAGTTATTGGGTATTAGAGTGTACCAAGTGACTCTAATTGTTCATTTTATTTATGTCTTCAAGAATAGATATCTTAAGTACTATTGTTGGTCCACTGTCCAAATATATTTTTGCTTTTAATTATTTTTCAAGTACCCTCATGATTTGGGTTTAGTGCGGCTTTAAAAGTAATCCAGTGGAATAGTAATATTTTTTTGTATGACCACCAACATTGTTTTTAGTCAAAGTTATTGTAAACCAACTTATAAAAAAATGAAAGGTCTAAAAAACAACAATTGCTGTTGCTGTTAAATTGCTGTTCACCCAGCAGTGAGTGGGTACCCGGTAGGATGAGATGGTAATGTGGCTGTTAACCTTCTAGCGCCTCACAGGCAGCTTGGGTTGTATACTCCCCAGGGAGCTGAGAATGAAAATCGAGTGCTCACTGATCCATTGACCGGGGTAATAAAAGTGTAGAGCTATGAGCATCCACTTGGTGAATGGAATCTGGCGCATATAAATGTACTTCTTAAGTCCTTTGGATTTTTGTGTACGAGCTTGTACTGACTATATAAACAATATCTTTGATCAAATATGACCCATACAAAATAGAGATTATTTTGGATAAACTGTCAAATACGCTTGCTTCCTGTTTCATATGAATTGTTCATATTGCTCTGCTATGAGGATGTTAATGGTTGGCAAAAGTAGGAAAAATGTCATATTGCCTTTTTATGTTGAGTTTCTAAAGGTATTCAGACAAGCTGTTAGTGACTTCTGTTACCAGTCAATTTGTACTAACCACTGCAGTATGAGTGTCTGTGTTTCTACTGGGTAAGTGATGACTTTTGGTTGTTGTTTAACGCCTCACTCAGCAATATTCCAGCTATATGACGGCGTCCCCTTTGGCAAGTGACTTTGTTTGGAATGTGCCTCTGCTCACGCAGCAGGGAATGGGTACCCGGTAGGATGTGATTGTTAACCTTCTAGCACCTAACAGGCAGCCTTGGTTGTATACTCCCAAGGGAGCTGAGAACGATTGTTGCGTGCGCACTGATCCAGTGACTGGGTTAATAATATGGTGTCCTCTGCCGTGATTTTGCTGGAATATTGCTAAAAGTTTCTTAAAACCTCACTCACTCACTCACTCGTGGTGCTACACAACTTTTATCCCTGTCACACTCTCAGCTCCCTGGGCAGTATACATTGCCCGTTAGATACGAGAAGGTGTTCATTCACATTTCCCGCTACCTGGTACCCAGTCCCTGTTGGGCCGAGTGAAATTTACCAAAAAACAGGTGCCACGTGATTTATATGCTGTGTGTCAAGTTTCAGTAGAGACCCGTGAAGATCCGGGGTAGAATAGGTCTTCAGCAACCCATGCTTGCCGTAAGAGGTGGCTAACCGGATCAGGTGGTCAGTCTTGCTGACTTGGTTGATGCATGTCATCGTATCGCAATTATGTAGATCGATGCTCATAATGTCAATCACTGGATTGTCTGGCCCAGACTCGATTATTTACAGACCGCTGTCATATAGCTGGGATGTTGCTGAGTAGGTTGTCAAGCAACAAACAAACAAACTATGAACATATCCTGTGTGAGTAAAGAGGATGGAAAACAAACCAAGGTGATGTCTTTGTGATAGTCAGCGAGCTTCCTTCCTGTTCCGACATGTCCTCCAGTGGGGCAGACAAACTTTTATCACTCCCACAACCTTGGAGTTATCAACACTTTCCTCAAAGGTCGACACTTCTCTATGACTTTCATTTCTTAATTTGATTGAACGAAAGGGCAATTTGTGATGAGAAGTAGCTGGATTGGGTTGGACGTCCAAGGAATCAATGCCAATATGTGCCGAGTTGTGGATGCGGCAAGTAACAGTGGACTGTGGACGTGGGGACGAAATCCTATTACAGGGTGCGTGACCATATTTGTAATCTCCTCAGCCTGATTGCTGACTTGATCAGTATAGTGTATAACATGTGGACAACCATGTGAGCATTGTATAACGGGATTAACCCATGCCAGTCAGTTCTAGGGAATATGTGTCTGGTAAGCTAGGTTGACAGCAGTTGTGGGGTTAATAGCACGTGGCGAGGCCATCCATGACAATTACACGATTGTGTGCATGATTTCCCGATGCGGATTAATTGTTGGGGTATAAGAGGCAAAGTGGCTTCCATGGCCATTTGCCTGTCGAGGTTCATCAGCTTGGAGTCGCACGTGTTGGAATATTGTTACCAAAAATCTCGATGCCTTCCAAATCTAAGTCTCACAACAAGGCAACCAGAGGTTCTGTGTCATCAGACATCAAGACAAGGTTGGTTGGTTTCACACCTGTAATCTACACACCTGTAATCTACACACCTGTTACCAATTCACCTGCATTTCATCAACATGATTGTGCACCTGTCACCCAAGAAACTGTTTCCCATCATCTGCACAAAATGATGGTGTATTTATTTTATGCGACCATCTTACGATTCTTACCCGACAATGGTTAGTGTTGTGATGTGTAACAATGTTATATTTTTAGGTGAGTTGGCTAAAAAACTGTTTCATCTCTTGCACGTCGTTGGTTTAAAGAGACACTGTTGTTTCACAGACAGAACCTGGGGCAGTCTTGTGGATTCTTGCCAACATTGTTATGCATCAGATATGTTATGGGTTCAAATCCCGTTTTGCCCCGATTATGTTTCTAGGTTTGGTAGCACCATACCCGTGCTCGTGGGTTTCACAAAAGTGGTAAACGTCTCACTTCGGGTTTTCCTCCCACATTAAGCTGACACGCCAGGATATGACTGGAATACTGTTACAAGTGGCTTTTACCCATTGGTTTGTCTGATCCAGCCATGATGTGGATATAGAGTCACATACTATGGGGTACAATACCTTCAACTCACTCACTCACTCACTCAAGGTTATTATTCTCTTTAGGTTATCTTCACAGCTAAAAGGAGTGGTAGCTTAGCCTAGTGGTTGAGTAACGTCCTGTAACAGGAAAGCTGGGTTCATTTCTCCACTGATATGCAATTGCAATGTGTTCCCTTTTCTTTGAGTGGCAACAGGGAGGAAAATTCTTTGAATTGAATTGAATTGAATAGGAAATCAAGTGTGGAGTTGGAAATCAATTGAACAAAATATTAGACTGGGCTTGCCAAGCATGATTGTCCCTTGAGTGTCACGTGTTTCTGTGGACATATTGGAGACAAAGCTCACAATAGACAGTGTAATTGTGCACAGGATTTAGAAAGAGATTCTCACCAAGTTCTACGTCAAGTGTGGTCAGTTTGTTTAAAAAAGTTGATCAAGCAGTAATCATAAAGTTTGTAGTCGCAAACATTGTCAAATATTCTAATGATTACAGCAAAACACTGCTTCTAAATTGTGGGGGCGGTCGGGTAGCCTAGTGGTTAAAGCATTCGCTTGTCACGCCGAAAACCCGGGTTCGATTCCCAACGTGGTGCCCCTGCTGTGCCATTGCTGGAATATTGCTAAAAGCAGGGTAAAACCATACTCACTCACTCATTCCAAATTGTGAAAATGTCCAGAACAATAACAGCAATCATGGGAGAGACGTAACATTGTTCGTTACCGTCAAAGGATTGCACTATCTTCCATACCAATATTTGAAGCCTGCACAGTCTTGGTCGGTGACCTGACCTATCTGATTTGAATATTTGATTTCCTGCTTTATATTTTATAGATGTTAGATCAGATGTCAAGCAGTTGCAGTTAAGTTTGTGAAAATAAAAAATGATATTATTCAATCCATCATTCTTTACTTTTTCTGGATGTTATCCTTTGCTGGTTAGTTTTTGGGATTCAAAAAGCAGGGCTACTCGCATAAATTTCATGACATATTTTAGGCCAGGTTTCGACATTCGCATTAATTTGGGGATTTCATGATATACAGTATCCATTGCAGTACACTGTGTAAAGGGTAGTGATACTTTCATTTAGGGGCATCTGGCTCAGTGGTAGGAGGTGACGCAACCCTCAGCTGAGTTTTCTTACTTTCTAAACTGACAAAATTCTTTATGTGGGTATTCACTCTCACTCACTCACTCACTCACTCACTCACCAACTCACTCATTCACTCATTCACCCACTCACTCACTCACTCATCTACTCACTCATCTACTCACTCACTCACTCACTCACTCAGTCCAACCACCCACTTACTCACTCACTTATAC
This sequence comes from Haliotis cracherodii, assembly GCF_022045235.1. Taxonomy (NCBI): domain Eukaryota; kingdom Metazoa; phylum Mollusca; class Gastropoda; order Lepetellida; family Haliotidae; genus Haliotis; species Haliotis cracherodii. Next base: position 57,404,945 of record NW_027266330.1, read on the forward strand.
ATCAACTTGTTCCTCATTGACAATTGAAACATCTATCATGACTGATCTTATTGCTGACTGATGCTAGTTATTGAGATTCTTTGATCCATGTAAAAGGATTTGTCTTCGAACTGTTTACATACCTCATATTCATGTCCCCTTTCATGTGGCCGAGGTAGACAGTAGGCCTCTGCTGGTCGCTATGAAGTCTGGATCATAATCGGGCCTGGCGGCCATGTTCTGCCAGATTACAGAAGCTTCATAGGTTTTCAATCGGAGAATATGCTCAGTCATCTCCATCAAGGCGGCCACGTCCTAAACGGTATTATTGCTTGCAATGTTGTCGATGTCTGCCTCACTGATGACTGCAACACATGACACAAAGGTCACGTGTTATATTAAAGGATTGTTGGAGTTAGGAACATATGTTTGGGGTCAGTTTTCAAGAAAACAGCTTCGTGTTGTGTTCTGGGATTATTGCTGATTGTGTCAGATTACACAGGGCTGGAACTTCCTTGTATTGTTGTATAATGTAATCATGTGGCTAAATAACACTGTGGCAATGGTTATTATATGATTGATTGTGATTGAATGTTGTTAACGCCCCAATCAGCAATATTCCAGCTATATGATGGTGGTCTGTAAATAATTGAGTCTGGACAAGACTATCTAATGATTGACATCATGAGCATCGATCCACACAATTGGGAAATGATGACATGCATCAACCAAGTCAGTGAGCCTGACCTCCCGATCCCGTGAGTCGCCTTTTACGACAAGCATAGTCACCTTTTACAGCAAGCATGGGTTGCTGAAGACCTCTTCTACCCTGGATCTTACAGGGTCGGTTATAATATGAAGTAGGAGTAAACAATATTTCCAACTTTCAATGTATTGCACTTGTTTGCTCTATGAATGTACTTTATCAACAAGAATTTAAACAACCTGTGGAATCGTCGATAGTATGCGTAACAATTGATAGTTTCAGTGGTCGCAATTAGTTATACAGTAAACTCAGTTTTACAGTCACATTTCAAACCTGCCATGTGTTAATTTGCAAGGATTACAATAACAGTGGATTAGAGTTACTTCCCTTTGCTTTGAGTAGCAACAGGGAGGAAAATGGCCGACTTTAACATTGTCTGCACATATTTTATTTATTTCTATCACACTGATATATATATGATAGTGTGGGCTACTGTTGCAATACAATGGCAATATTGAGAATATAGCCCCAATAGTCACCAAGTCAGAGATAACTGTACGGGCACACTGTACGCTGGAGGTTAGGTGAGGTGAGGTGAGGTGAGGTGAAAGGTGAGGTGAAATGGGCTTTAACGTCGCATCCAAGATTATTGCACTTATATAGCGATGTGCATGTACGTGTATGTGTACGTGGCTGCTTGTACTAGTCCGGACTGATGCCGATTTATAGTGCTAGCACACTGAGATACCATGTCGCAGTTTAACATGAATACCCCACTCAGACACAGTATACTGACTCCGAGCCGACCAGTCCTTGTTTTAGCCCTTTAATGACGAGCGCCAGACAGGGTAACAAGTACCATCTTTTAACGTCTTTTGGTATGACGCGGCTGGGGATCGAATCCCGGGCCTTCCGCTCTCCGGGCGGACGCTCTACCATTAGACCACAGAGGCTGGCTGTAAGCTGGACAAACAGTAGATATGAACATGGGGATGCAGATGGGACGCGGAAGTTCAGTAGGGTATTATTAAACTCAAAGGAATTTAGGCTGAAAATATAAATCAGTGCAGTGATTGGCTTAAATGATGGTATACAGAACATGGAGCGAGATTCACCTATTGTCCTTATGTCATTAGCAGGAGGTGTTCGGGCGTGAAAGGGAATATAAAAACAGGATTTATTTTGTGTCAATCTTATAAAAATCAAATCTTCTTCGGGTTTTTTAGACCTGTGACTTGCTTGTAAGCCACCACCCTCACTCACTCACTTGCTCATCAACCCCCTCACTCACTCAGAGCCAATTATCAACCCACCAACTCATCCACTCATCCACTCATCCGCCCGCCCGGCCGCCCTCCTGTCCATGCAACTAAGTCAGCGTGCCTGACCACCCAATCCTGTTAGTCACCTCTTACGACAAGCATGCATCACTTCAGGCTTTCCTCCTACATTTAGCTGATACGCTGTGATATATCTGGAATATTGTTAAAAATGGTGTTACACCAAACTCACCCACTCACTCACTCACTCACTCACTCACTCACTCACTCACCCACCCACTCACTCACTCACCCACCCACCCACCCACTCACTCACTCACTCACTCACTCACTCACTCACTCACTCACACTGTAGCATCATGGGAACAGGGAACGTGTACCTGTCTCCGTGTTACAGATAAAACATGTCAGACGGTTTCTGTAGGGTATGACAGAGAATGATAAGGATTTATGAAATAATTGTTGTATGATTCATGGTTATGTGTGCAGTTAGTTTCACTCTGTTTTGTTTGTGTTGCAGAGTATTCAAGAAAAGCAGTCCCAATGGAAAGGTAAGAACAGTTTCTTTGCCAACTTTTCTCACCCTGAAATACAGACATGCAGTGAAACCCCACCGATCTGGACTGTCCGACTGTCGACGGAATTTGTTGGCAGTGTTTACAGCTAAATGAATCACGGTTACGGATAGATTGCTTATCACAAATATTTGTGATTGAGTGTGTGGGAGAGATTTCCTTCTATGAGGGTTAAAAAGGGTGCTGTTCCATGATGATAACCACAAAATTATTAGGATTTCAAATCTAAAATAGCTTGTCCATTTCTATTTGAGCTGAAATAATGTTCGCTGTGCAGAGTTGCATCCCTTGGGCACGCCAGAAACTATGATTGTGGGTTCGAATGTCGGTTCGCCCGATTATGTTTTTAGGTTCATTCTCATGCCATGGGTTTCACCGAAGTGGTAAACGTCTGAGACCTCCATCACTTTGGGCTTTCCTCCCATATTAAGCTAACACGCCATGATATGACTGGAATACTGTAAAAACTCACTCACTCACTCACTAATGCTCATCTCTCAGTTATCCATATGTATATCAGATCTTTAAGATATATATGTAAGTTACTTTATTATTTAACCCATATGAATATTACTAAGTTTTGATGACCGCCACCGTGGTCTAGTGGTAGAGCGTCCCCCCGAAGAGCGGAAGGTCTGGGGTTCGATCCCTGGCCGCGTCATGCCAAAAGACGTTAAAAGATGGTACTTGTTGTTACCCTGTCTGGCACTCGGAATTAAGGAACTAAAACAAGGACTGGTCGGCTCGGAGTCAGTATACTGTGTCTGAGTGTGGTATTCATGTTAAACTGCTGCATAGTATCTCAGTTGGCTAGCACTATAAATCGGAATCAGTCCGGACTAGCACAAGCAGCCACACTCGTGCATGCACGTCACTATATAAGTGCAATAATCTTGGACGCGACGTTAAACCCAATTTCACCTCACCACTAAGTTTTGATGATTTATATCAACTCATGTTGCTATCGACCCGTGAAGATCCGAGTAGAATAGATCTTCAGCAACACATGCATGCCTTTAAGGCGACTATTATTGTTGTAAGAGCAACTAATGGGATCGGGTGGTCAGGCCTGCTGACTTGGTTGATGCATGTCATCGTATCACAATTGTTAGGTTTGAAGCTCATGATGTCAATCACTGGATTGTCTGGTCCAGACTCGATTATTTACAGACCGCCTTCATATAGCTGGAATATTGTGATATGGTGTTAAACAAAACAAACAAATCCCCTGTTGCTATCAAGGATGTGACATTGGAAGCTGTATACAACAAGCGTGATATACCGTGTGCTTCCCACCACCATCAAGGATGTTGTATACACACGACATGTTGCCAGCCTCATTAATACTGAATGTATACTGGCCTCTGGGGACAGGCTCGTCATAATGCAGTGGTTAGGACAGCATTAGGTGGTAGATTTCATTGTCGGTTGTGTCTGCCAATCATTCAGCGTGACGAAAACAAGTCTATATCACATACACGGCGTAACAGGCTGACATCACATACACAGGAATACGGGCCAGGGTGTCGTTGTACAAAGCGATGTTAGGGCAAAGGTGATCGCAACGCCCATACCATATTTGTTGTAATAAGCGCTCTGCTCTAATAAGCACCCACTGCGATATTTGTTATATATTGGCACGTGAACAATCCCAATTAGCACCCCTTCCGATTGATCAATGTACACAAGACTTTTGTATTCGTGTATAATACGTGTGTTATATGCATTCTTAATTATGGGAAATGAAGTTCTGGAAAAATATATCTGTCATGTATAAACATTTCAGGCTGTCAGCATAAACCACGAAATTTACTATCTTTTAACTCTGTTGTTTTTCACCAAAATAATATTCTGATAAGAGCCCCCTATTTCTAATTTTGAGAGCCCCCTGGGTGCTTATTATGTTGAATACGGTACCTTTAACATAGACTTACGACAGTCTTAGGGCTAAGGTTGTTTCGTACAGCAGCACCCTGAATCACAAGCAAGGGAATATGGGCCTATACCACATACACACTGTGATAGGCCTACATCACATACAGTAGAATATGGGCATATACCACATACACACTGTGATAGGCCTACATCACATACAGTAGAATATGGGCAAATATCACATACTGTGGAATAATGGCATAAATCACATACACTGGAATATGGGCATATACCACATACACACTGTGATAGGCCTACATCACATACAGTAGAATATGGGCAAATATCACAAACTGTGGAATAATGGCATAAATCACATACACTAGAATATGGGCATATACCACATACACACTGTGATAGGCATACATCACATACACTGCAATAGGGGCATATATCACATATACTTGAATATGGGCATATATCACATACACTGGAATATTGGCATATATCACATATACTGGAATATGGGCATATATCACATACACTGGAATATTGGCATATATCACATATACTGGAATATTGGCATATATCACATATACTGGAATATAGGTATATATCACATACACTGCAATATGGGTATATATCACATACACTGGCATATGGGCATATATCACATATACTCGAATATGGGCATATATCACATATACTCGAATATGGGCATATATCACATACACTGGAATATGGGCATGTATCACATATACTGGAATATTGGCATATATCACATATACTGGAATATGGGCATATATCACATACACTGCAATATGGGTATATATCACATACACTGGAATATGGGCATATATCACATACACTGGAATATGGGCACGTATCACATATACTGGAATATTGGCATATATCACATATACTGGAATATGGGCATATATCACATACACTGCAATATGGGTATATATCACATACACTGGAATATGGACATATATCACATACACTGGAATATGGGCATATCTTACATACACTGGAATAAGGGCATATATCACATATACTGGAATAAGGGCATATATTACATACACTGGAATATGGGCATAAAACACATATATGGGGCTATTGTTAGGAAGCTGAAGCTTTGATTATTGGGCAAAGCTATTATCTTTTTAATATATTTTTGGTTCATTCAAATGGAGCCAGATGGTTCCACACAGGACGATGTGGTTGCAGGAGATTTGATTATTTGGCAACGTTTTTTAAATTTTGGGTCTATGGATTCAGATGACTGGAGCCTTCTCAGACCAGACATGCACATGTAACTATCCAAATATTAAACACACTTCCCTCAAAACTAAATTTGCTAATATTTTTCCCCAATAAACCGACAACCCCCCCAAAAATATAAACCAAGTAAATAAAAGTATGGAGCAGCACAAATACATTTGTACATTTTAGTTCAACCTACCCAATGTAATTTGGTTTGTAAATAATCAGTAAACAATAGAATAATACAGTGTGGGACTACTGAGCTCTTTATACTCAGTAATTATATTCAAATACTCCCCACAAGTGTAGAACGATCGCTGTAACAGCTTTCCATATTTGCACGTGTACTTCAGTGATTGTCAATGCTGATTGGTCAGTTGAAGTCATATTACATCACAGTGCATCATATATTTGTTGATTTTTCCTTCCAACCCTTGTTCATGTCGTCACTTATTGATTACATTATGTCATCGGGACAATAGGCTGCGTTCAGGGAGGCTTATCTGAAGGGTTGACACTTCATATTCGTTTTCTTCATTTTCTCTGTTTAAATGTCAACAAGTATTACCGTATTCGACATATGAAGCGCCCAGGGTGCTCTCAAAATTAGAAATAGGGGGCTCTTATTAGAATATAATTTTGGTGAGAAAAAAAAGAGTTGAAAGATCGTAAATTTTGTGGTTTATGCTGACAGCCTGAAATGATACAAAAGAAAAGTCTGTGCATATCATACACGACAGATATATTTTCCAGAATTTAATTGCCCATAATTAAGGGTGCATAAAACACACGAGTGCGTATTATACATGAATAAATATGTCTTGTGTACATTGATCAATCGGAAGGGGTGCTATTTGGGATTGTTCTATCAACCCGTGGCGGTCTGACGTTGATTAATGAACAATTTGGATACTCGTACATGCAAGGGGCCGACGTATGGTTCCTGTAGGAAGTGACAATTTGGAGACGATGGCTTGCGGTATATACAGTTTTACTTTATACATGTAGATATAAACATACAGAAGACACTATGTGCCAGGTCAGCACATAGTGGTAGTGGTTGGTGTCTAGGTGCCCCGGAGCACCCAGCCTAACCCTAGCTAGGCTAAGGGTAAGACCTTTCTTTTTCTCTATTCTCTCTGGACCAAGGCTTATATAGCAAAGGTCACCTGACATTTAGTAAGTAATAAATATAAATGTAAACAGTAAATCATCACTGACATACTTGCACATCCTGTTCAGGATGGCAGACGGTCGATGTACACAAAAATGGGGATTAACAAATAGGATTAGCATCTTATAAATAACAGCAATTAAATGTTTCAAGGCATATGTCATGGCTCCAGGGTAATGAGCCTTTCCAATCAAATGTTCTTCAGACAATGGGTGTCGTAAATCAGTCACCATGACAGTTCACTAGCCAATATATTAGCAAATATCGCCGGGGCACTTATTACGTCGAATAGGGTATATAGAATAAGCTATATATATTGAAATTATGGCTTCTCTGTCCCTTGCTCAGAACTTTCACCAATCATTAATCGGGACAGATATATGTTTGTTTGGTTTGTTTGTTGTTTATCGCCGCACTCAGCAATATTCCAGCTGTATGACGGTGGTCTGTAAATAATCGAGTCTGGACCAGACAATCCAGTGAGTGACATCATGAGCATTGATCCATGCAATTGGGATAAGATGACATGTATCAACCAAGTCAGCGAGTCTGACCGCCCGATCCTGTTAGTCGCGTCTTATGACAAACATAGTCACATCTTACGGCAAGCATGGGTTGCTGAAGACCTGTTCTACCCCGGATCTTCATGGGGGACAAGCATGGGTTGCTGAAGACCTATTCTACCCCGGATCTAATCAATGTTTAGTCTGAGCAATTTTCACTTGCAATGCCTGCAGCTTTTGTCCTGGAATTGTCTCACCTACAGATATATACAAAATATAGTATCACTTTTATGGATCATTTCTAGTTTCACATCAACCATTGAGTTGGTTGGTTTTTTAACGCCGCACTCAGCAATATTCCAGCTAAATGGCGGCGGTCTGTAAATAATCGAGTCTGGACCAGAAAATCCAGTGATAAATCAACCATTAAGGCCACCACACGGAATTGTATGACCTGGTCTGATAGTGATATTTCTATGATATTTCCAACATTCAGCCTTCGAGTTGATTACAGGATGGAAATTGCTCCTAATCACATGGTACATTTAGAGAATAATATTTCACTCATACGATGACGTTTTCCATTAGCGGTGAGATATTATCTTTCTGGGGACAGCTGTGGGAATGTGAATATTTACGTATCCATGCACGCTTGCACATAGTTACATAATAGTTCATTGTGCAATCATTTCTTACTTAATATTTTTTCTGTGATATTTCAAATGTCAGACAGACAGGAACTCTTGATGCCACAATAATTTCGTTAGACTGAGGCTTAGTCTCTGATGATATATAATTTTGATACATTTTACAAGTACATTTTAGATAAATTCAGAAGGAGCTCAAGTGACATGGGATTCAGAACCTTTGAAAAATCTAGACTTGCTTCACGTGGACTGTAGCATTACAGTTAGGTTCTGAGGAAGGGAAAATAATATGGTTCAGGGACTGTGAGACAGATCAAGATTGATAGGACAGTTAAGGTCAGGTTAATAACAGTGATACCTTGTAGGGCTGGGACGAGTCCAAGTTTACTACCTGGGTACCCACCGCCTAGTACCTGACCATACCCAGGTACCAACTGTAGGTCTCAGGAGATGTCTCAAAATGTCCGAATGGGAACATTGTTAGCATAGCCCTGGCAAAACGTATTAAGATGCATGTATTAAACAATCTGGTCATTCATACACTGAAGCTGAATCAAGTTTATCTTTATTTAACCATATGAAAAATCAGAAGGAATGGGTGCATAGTCAGAAAGAAATGTGAACATTAGTGAATTGTAGTGTAACCATACAGTTCAAGACAATTTTTTCATTAAACAATATATAACGTGACTAACCACGGGTCTGGGTAGTCCTGTGGGTACCTGGGTCCTACTCAGTACCCACCTGACCCGAGTACCTGAGTTACCCGTCCCAGCCCTAATACTTTGATGCTGTCTCTATGATTTCTTTAAAAGGTTATGTTAAAGTAAACATTTTAGGAAATTCTGGTAAAAATACATTCTTATGTATTATTTGCCATGTTTTGGGCTGCACCCTTTGTGAAGAGGTAGTGACCGTTATCATGATTATGATTTCGTAGCAGAATTATAATATTTTGCATCAGTTCCATCTGATCAGTGAAGTGAAATACTTTTGGGTGAAAATGTCAGTGATGGGCTTTCATCCTTCATGCAGCTTGAATTCTATGTTATGTCTTCATTTCCAAATTTGAAGCAATATGTTTTTTGTTTGTTTGTTGTTTAACGCCGCACTCAGCATTATTCCAGCTATATGACAGCGGTCCATAAATAAATGAGTCCGGACCAGACAATCCAGTGATTGACATCATTAGCGTCAGTCAACATAATTGGGATACGATGACATGCATCAACCAAGTCAGAGAGCCTGACACAACATTCCGTCAGTCGCCTCTTAGGACAAGCACAGTTGCTTGCTAACGCAATTACGCATGCAATCACGCACAATCACACATACATATATTAGAGCAATAATCTAGAATGCAACGTTAACCCCATTTCACCTCCCCTCGACCGACCGGAGCAGTTTTGTCAGTCTTCTCTCCTTGTTCAGGACTTTATCATCTGATCCACTATGAGACTAACTGCAGATTGATTCCACGGGATAGGAAACTTCCCTTTGTGGTCACCCACCTTCACTTTCCCAATGTGAGAGCCCACGGACAAGCTTCATCGCCATGGCAACATGTGTTATTATTGCCCATGAACATTAATGAGTTAGCATGAAATCACTTGACCAGTAACACTTCATTAAGCTTCACTCTGTGATATTGGGGTGAGAAGTTATTGCAAGTGGAAAATCCGCAGTGAATTTGTTTTTTCTGATACGGTCATGAAACGAGGAACCTGGTGACTCAAGATGTGACTAGGATGCAAGAGATGATCTTGTTTCTCTTCATATTCTTGTTTCATTATTATTCAGATGCTTTTGGCCCCCCCAAGTATCCAGTCTGAAATATGCACGGATCTTGTCTAAGTGTCATGAAGCAATTTTGCCATGGCGATTCATACTTAAAGATCAAGAGTTTTTTGGAAGCGGAGATATTTATTGTAGCATAATTCTGTTCCATGTGACTTCATTGATAAATGTGTTCGGGAACATCCTTGATTATTTATCAATTTAAGAATGTATTATCATGGGTATTGCATCAATTACATTGTTGCTCTAGAGGAGGATGCATTGTTTTCACACAGAGTATCAATATTTATTCCTTCTACAGAAGGAGATATGAAATTTTATATTTCTGCGAAGGTGTGGTATATCTTCAAGACAACACCTGTCTCACATTATGGTGTTATCTAATACTTAGGCATCATTGTTTTATGAATCTGCTTCCATGGCAAAGTTGGGAAACAAATGACACTGTATATTTATTTTTATGGATGACCAATTATATAGCTGGAATATTGCTGAGTGACAGACAATAGTCTACAGCTGCTATCATATGGTTGAAATATTGCTGAGTGTGACATTAAACAACAAACAATAGTTTACAGCTGCCATCATATGGTTGGAATATTGCTGAGTGTGACATTAAACAACAAACAATAGTTTACAGCTGCTACCATATGGTTGGAATATTGCTGAGTGTGACATTAAACAACAAACAATAGTTTACAGCTGCTACCATATGGTTGGAATATTGCTGAGTGTGACATTAAACAACAAACAATAGTTTACAGCTGCTACCATATGGTTGGAATATTGCTGAGTGTGACATTAAACAACAAACAATAGTTTACAGCTGCTATCATATGGTTGGAATATTGCTGAGTGTGACATTAAACAACAAACAATAGTTTACAGCTGCCATCATATGGTTGGAATATTGCCGAGTGTGACATTAAACAACAAACAATAGTTTACAGCTGCCATCATATGGTTGGAATATTGCTGAGTGTGGCATTAAACAACAAACAATAGTTTACAGCTGCCATCATATATGGTTGGAATATTGCTGAGTGTGACATTAAACAACAAACAATAGTTTACAGCTGCCATCATATATGGTTGGAATATTGCTGAGTGTGACATTAAACAACAAACAATAGTTTACAGCTGCCATCATATATGGTTGGAATATTGCTGAGTGTGACATTAAACAACAAATAAACAAACAAATAATAATCCTGTCTGCCAGAAGGTGGAGTGAAATGGGGTTTAACGTCGAGTCCAAGATTATTGCACTTATATAGTGACGTGCATGTACGTGTGTGTGTTTGTGTGGCTGCTTGTACTAGTCCGGACTGATGCAGATTTATAGTGCTAGCCTACTGAGATACCATACTACAGTTTAACATAAATACCCCACTCAGACTCAGTAGACTGACTCCGAGTCGACCAGTCCTTGTTTTAGCCCACTGAGATACCATGCCACAGTTTAACATCAATACCCCACTCAGACTCAGTAGACTGACTTCAAGCCGACCAGTCCTTGTTTTTGCCCCTTAATGCTGAGCGCCAGACAGGGTAACAACACGTACCATCTTTGAATGTCTTTGGTATGATGTGGCTGGGTATCGAACCCAAGACCTTCCGCTCTTGTGGCGGACGCTCTACCACAAGACCACGGAGGCGGTCCTCAGAAAGCCATGGATTGTAGATCAGTAGAATAATTAGCCAATACTAATTAGTGTATTTGTTTTGCAGATAACAACCTACTTGGGAAAGAGAGACTTCATTGACCATCTTACTCATATTGATCCAATTGGTAAGTCTATCTATAACATTTGTCTCTTTGGAAATAATTTTGTACTCGCTAACGAAGATTTATTGATTTACTCCTGCTCCTAAAGCATGTGTCATATAAATTGTACTGTGAAGTCTTGTCAAGTGATTGATTTAGACACACAAGACAATTATCTGTCAGCTATTTCAATGGTCATAGCTCCTATTTTCAGTCTGATTACAAACTAACATGTCAGTTACAGTCATCGATCCTATTAGTGCACTGTGGTCACAGATCCAGAGCTATGTATCAGCTGTTTAGTGCACTGTGGTCACAGATCCAGAGCTGTATATCGCCTGTTTAGTGCACTGTGGTCCCAGATCCAGAGCTATATATCGGCTGTTTAGTGCACTGTGGTCACAGATCCAGAGCTGTATATCGGCCGTTTAGTGCACTGTGGCCACAGATCCAGAGCTATATATCGGCTGTTTAGTGCACTGTGGTCACAGATCCAGAGCTATATATCGGCCGTTTAGTGCACTGTGGTCACAGATCCAGAGCTATATATCGCCTGTTTAGTGCACTGTGGTCACAGATCCAGAGCTGTATATCGCCTGTTTAGTGCACTGTGGTCACAGATCCAGAGCTATATATCAGCTGTTTAGTGCACTGTGGTCACAGATCCAGAGCTGTATATTGGCTGTTTAGTGCACTGTGGCAACAGATCCAGAGCTATATATCGGCCGTTTAGTGCACTGTGGTCACAGATCCAGAGCTGTATATCGGCTGTTTAGTGCACTGTGGCCACAGATCCAGAGCTCTATATCGGCTGTTTAGTGCACTGTGGTCACAGATCCAGAGCTGTATATCGGCTGTTTAGTGCACTGTGGTCACAGATCCAGAGCTATATATCGGCCGTTTAGTGCACTGTGGCCACAGATCCAGAGCTGTATATCGGCTGTTTAGTGCACTGTGGCCACAGATCCAGAGCTGTATATCGGCTGTTTAGTGCACTGTGGTCACAGATCCAGAGCTGTATATCGGCCGTTTAGTGCACTGTGGCCACAGATCCAGAGCTCTATATCGGCTGTTAGTGCTTGTGCCCCCAGGCCAGGATCTGATGATGGGATTCCCGGATTAGTCCTGATCACAGGACTTGGCCTGTTATTGTGGGTGTCGTAATGAACATTGTTACAAGCCATTTCCAAACTAAAACGTATAGGTTAACCCACGAACAAGTTCATACAGAACTAAATTGAATCAGTAATGACCACACATGATGAATAATTAACAACTTGTATTGAAAGACACGGTTTTAGCTTTATAATCACAAGAGGTTTATCTAGACCTGTTATTCTAGTCCAATATTCTGCTCCAAATCTCCAGCAAATGTAAGTTAATAATCCCAATTTGGAATTGAAAATTTCCCAATTCATGTTAATATAGTTATAACTAAGGTTATGGTTTTGAGAGGTAACTTGTATATCATGGACAACAGAACCAATACAGTCGAAGTGGCATTAATGCTTCTTTAACATCATCACTCTGAATGCAGTGTAGGGGCCAGGGTGGCCCAGTCATCTAATGCGCTGCCATTCACTGTGCAGAGTTGCGTCCCTTGGGCACGCCAGAAACCTATGATTGTGGGTTCGAATCCCATTTCGCCCCTATTATGTTTCTAGGTTTATCAGCACAATACCCGTGTCCTGGGTTTCACCGAAGTGGTAAACGTCTGAGACCTGTATCACTTCATACTTTCCTCCCACATGAAGCAGACACGCCGCAATATAACTGGAATAATGTTAAAAGTGGCTTTAAACCCAACTCACTCACTCACTCACTCACTCACTCACTCACTCAATGCAATGTTAAGATAGCTCTGAATTTAGGAAAATATAAACTTTGAGAAAAATCCCAATACTGAACAAAATGATTATTATAATGGACTCTTAGCTTCGAATCCCTGATCACACATAAACACAGTATGATGGGTTAAATTGGTGGCAGCAGCAGCCGTCAGAAACAGTCCCCATAACAGGAGTCTCCAGAAATTGTCACAGTTGAATGTCTGAAAAGAGGCAGCTGCTTTGTTCTTGAAACCTGAGTAGTGTTAGAATTGGGCAGGAATACATTGGTTTCAGGTCGGCATCTTGGCCACACTTAGCAAGTAGATAAGATGTCAGTCAGGTTGTAAATGGCCTTGTATCGCCCTAGTGTCACTCTCATATAGGTAGGGTCAGCCTTCTAGAATTTGTCACATCACCAAACAAACATGAAACATGAAACATGAAACAATGAAGCTCTACTGTGGTTGTTCAAAACCAAGGGAGGTAACTCTAAATCACAGTCTATATTGGCACTTGATATTTTAGGAGCACCACAGTCATCTGCTGCCACTGACAGAGTTGCGTCCCTTGGGCACGCCAGAAATCTATAATTGTAGGTTCGAATCCTGGTTATGTTTCTAGGTTTGTCAGCACCATACCCGTGCTCGTGGGTTTCACCAAAGTGGTAAACGGCTGAGACCTGCATCACTTCGGGTTTTCCTCCCACTTTAAGATGACACTCCGTGATATCTGGAATACTGTTAGAAGCGGTGTTAAACCCAAATCACTCACTCATCACTCACTGGTTCAAAAATAATTGTCTTGAAAACAAAAGTGCCGTGGTTCGCCCCCACATTATATGGTTCTTCTTTCAGGGATCTTTGTTATTGGAACTGCCATACTATAACATAGAGTAAGGGTCGGCGATGCAGCCTACTGGCTAATGTGTTTACTGTTCCCACCGAAGGCCTGGGTTTGATTCCCCGCAAGGGTACAATGTGTGAAGCCAATTTCTAGTGCACTCTGCTGTCATATTGCTGGAATAATGCTAGAAGCGGAGTTAAACCTCACTCACTCACTCACTCACTCATATCTTTTAAAATACATTCTTTCAGTGTGTCTTCAGGGATTGATTTTGTTATATCCAAGCTGCACCAGTGCAGGTAAAAAACATTGCTAGTGCAGGTAACTTTATTGGAAGATTGCACCCAGTGCAGGTACCATTTGCCACCACAAGTGCAGGGCAGCAGTTATATTTGATATAAGTGGAAAACTGAATTCTTTTAGAACTGGCTGTAAATCGAAACCAAGAAACAAAAGTTCAAGAAATGAGTGAAACACACAGGTGGTCTGAATGCAGTGAACATGCAGAACTAATTCTGCACAATTACCACTAGAACAGTCACTCATGAGGTGACAGTCACACCAAACAGACACTTTGAAACTTGTGTTTTAGATTGTTTACTGGATGTCATGATATGAAAAACCATGTAGAGATTTTTTCAAAATAAAATACTGGAGCACATTCTCAAGTTGATTTTCTCTTTGAATTTATCTAATATTCAAAATAACTAAAAATACAGTGTTTCAATTTATGATAAAATGGTGCAGGTTGTAAAACAGAATGAACTCACACCCTGTAATGTCTAAACATCATAGACTGTGGGTCTTGAAGCAATGGGGGCACGGGTGGCCCAGTGGTCTAAGGCGCCTGTGCGGAGTTGCGTCCTTTGGGCACGTCAGAGACCTATGATTGTGGGTTCAAATCACGGTTCACCCCGATTATGTTTTCTAGGTTTGTCAGCACCATACCCGTGCTCGTGGGTTTCACCGAAGTGGTAAACGTCTGAGACCTGCATCACTTTGGGCTTTCCTCCCACATTAAGCTGACACGCCGTGATATAACTGGAATACTGTTAAAATCGGCACTAAACCCAACTCACTCACTCACTCTCAAAGCAATGACAGCATTGACTGATTTCCTTACACCCAAACAATGCATTTTAGTGTCCCTGACATCCCCGAATTAATGGTGAGGAAATTGTATGTATGTAGTGACTAGCGACGACATTGTTTTTTTACTTGCAAACCATTTCCTGGTTCCCGCTCTTTGCTACATTGTTCCTCTTGTGCCCACCAGATGGCGTTGTGCTGGTCGACCCAGAGTACCTGAAGGACAGGAAGGTGTTTGCTCATGTTCTGGCAGCGTTCCGCTATGGCCGCGAGGACCTGGACGTTCTGGGGCTCACGTTCCGGAAGGACCTGTACCTGTCCTCGCTACAAGTGTACCCGCCCCTCAAGGAGCATCAGAAGCCCCTGACACGCCTCCAGGAGAGGCTTATCAAGAAGCTGGGCCCCAACGCCTACCCCTTCTACTTCGAGGTGAGTACAAGTCTACCCTAGTTACCGTAGTTACCGTAATAACCACCCCATGCACTCAGAAAGTTGATGAAGGGAGATTTTCTGAAACCATACGGAGCATGGGTGGCCCAGTCAAGTTATTGCCACAATTCTCTATGCAGAGTTGCGTCCCATGGGCATGCCAGAAACCTATGATCGTGGGTTTGAATCCCAGTTTGTCCCGATCATGATTCTATTTTTGTCAGCACATACCCATGCTAGCGGGTTTCAACAAAGTGGGTAAACGTTTGAGACTTGCATCTCTTTGGGCTTTCTAGCCGACATGCCTGTGATGTAACTGGAATATATTGTGCAAAGTGCCTTCAGACCAATATCACTTACTTACTCGCTCACTCACTTATTAAACCATACAGAGATCGTGCAGTAAGGAATAATCGGAGAATAAGGCCACACCCACACTTATATTGTATTCGCTGTAAGCACCCCATGCATTTGGAAAATTGACAAAAGGAGCGCTTATTGAACCTTACAAAGATTGGGCTGTAGGGAATAAACAGAATAAAGCCACACCCACACACAAATACCGTAGTTGGCATAATTAGCACCCCAGGAACTTTGAAAATTGATGAAGAGGATGCTGATTAAAACTATATAAAGATAGAGCTGTAGGGAATAAACAGAATATAGCCACACCCACACACAAATATTTGCCCCATTGAGCACTCCAGGCACTTAGAAAATAGATGAATGGGATGCTTATTGAATTTGCTGTCAAAGGTCAAGCAGTAGAGAATAAACTTTGTCCTAACATCGATGAAACTAAAACGTAGTGGGCAATTAGGTACCACTTCTATGCTGCTGTTTTCTGTAAAAAAATGTATAATTTTAGAGAAGAAAATGTAATTTTTCTCACCTATACTCACTCACACGGGGCGGTCAGGTAGCCTAGTGGTTCAAGCGTTCGATCGTCAAGCCGAAGACCCAGGTTCGATTCCCGACATGGGTACAATGTGTGAAGCCCATTTCTGGTGTCCCCTGCCGTGATATTTCTGGAATATTGTTAAAAGTGGCGTAAAACCATACTCACTCACTCACTCACTCTCACTCACTCACACACTCACTCCAAGGAGATATCACTTTATCACCATACCCGTGCTAGCAGGTTTCACCGAATTGGTAAACGTCTGAGACCTACATCACTTCAGGCTTTCCTCCCACATTGAGCCTACATGCCGTGATATAAGTGGAATAATGTTAGAAGCGGCGTTAAACCCAACTCACTCACTCATGTCAAATTGTAAAATTCTACATCCTGATGATGTGTACAAGAATTCCCAGACCCCTAGAAGCATGACAAAGCTGACACAGTTTGTGTTGAGTGTTAGTGAACGTTATCCTAGGGACAAGGTGGTCCAGTAGTCTAAGGTGCTGCAATTATCCCCTATAGTTGCCCCTACAATAAAATGCTTTATCTGCAGGGAAATCAGTGCTTTGACTGGCCACATCATTGTAAAGATGCCAGTCTAATTGAGACTCTTGTAGTAGAGATGGCACATTTACCATCTACGGTACCAACCCAGAAAATTATGTCTTTTCTTCATGAGAGGAGAACTTGACATTTCCAGTATTCTACATTATCTATCTCTACTTCAGAAAAGATTGGCTTGATTAAGCCAATATGTTGAAGAGAATGCCATTTTTTGCATACCATCCAGAGCCATTATCGACTTGCTGTCAGGATAAGCTCCCACGCTTTTGTCATCTACGGAATCCTTTTATGAACTTCCTGAAGTACAGCTCACATTTCCTAAACTTCATATTGGTCCCAGTAGGTACAGAAAAACAAAACCAGGAAGGATTTTTTCTAGTTACAAAGAAAATTAATGTAATTACCTTTCCACAGAGACAGTGTAAGCATCTTTGGTGTTGGTTTTTATAATTTTATTTCTCCATTTGATTTGATTTGATGCCATCCAGCAGCTGCTTTCTTCGGTGAAAATGACATCCTTACAAAAATGTGTTATCTTCCAGTAACCCACGCTTCTCTCCCTGTGGGGATTCCCGGGAAACACAGGTCCCCAGACTTCATGCTTCTCTCCCTGTGGGGATTCCAGGGAAACACAGGTCCCTAGCACCTGATGCTTGTATCCCTGTGGGGATTACAGGGAAACACAGGTCCCTAGACTTCATGCTTGTCTCCCTGTGGGGATTCCAGGAAAACACAGGTCCCTAGCACCTCATGCTTCTCTCCCTGTGGGGATTCCAGGGAAACACAGGTCCCTAGCACCTCATGCTTGTCTCCCTGTGGGGATTCCAGGGAAACACAGGTCCCCAGACTTCATGCTTGTATCCCTGTGGGGATTCCAAGGAAACACAGGTCCCTAGCACCTCATGCTTGTCTCCCTGTGGGGATTCCAGGGAAACACAGGTCCCTAGCACCTCATGCTTGTCTCCCTGTGGGGATTCCAGGGAAACACAGGTCCCCAGACTTCATGCTTGTCTCCTTGTGGGGACTCCAGGGAAACACAGGTCCCTAGCACCTCATGCTTGTCTCCCTGTGGGGACATATCATCAGTGTACAAGATGAAATATACCCTTGTGTATTACAGTGTGGATATATCATCAGTGTACAAGATGAAATATATCCTTGGTGTGTGTAACCGTGTAGATATATCATCAGTGTACAAGATAAGATATATCCTTGGTGTGTGTAACAGTGTAGATATATTATCACTGTACAAGATGAAATATAACCTTGTGTGTAACAGTGCAGATATTTCATCATTGAAAGTAATTGTCCATATTAGTGTGTATAACAATGTCAGGAACGTGTTACTACCTAGATACATTGCCAGTGTATATCTACATATATATCAAGGTATTCATATCCCCTTTGATCTGACTCAAAGATAATTAGGTTTGGTGCTAGAACTGAATGGTTTATATCCCATTGTTATCTGATCACCAAATGAAACAGATAAATAGACATGGATTGTTCGGACTTCCACAAATCACTGTACCTCCAGGACAGACTGCTCAGTGAGTCAATCACTAACTCCAGGACAGACTGCTCAGTGAGTCAATCACTAACTCCAGGACAGACTGCTCAGTGAGTCAATCACTAACTCCAGTACTCCCCAGTGAGTCAATCACTGTACCTCAAGGACTCCTCAGTGAGTTAATCATTGTACCTCCAGGACTCCCCAGTGAGTCAATCACTGTACCTCCAGGACAGACTACTCAGTGAGTCAATCATTGTACCTCCAGGACTCCCCAGTGAGTCAATCACTGTACCTCCAGGATTACTCAGTGAGTCAATCATTGTACCTCCAGGATTACTCAGTGAGTCAATCACTACCTCCAGGACTCCCCAGTGAGTCAATCACTGTACATCCAAGACTCCCCAGTGAGTCAATCACTGTACCTCCAGGACTCCCCAGTGAGTCAATCACTGTACGTCCAGGACTCCCCAGTGAGTCAGTCACTGTACCTCCAGGACTCCCCAGTGAGTCAATCACTACCTCCAGGATTACCCAGTGAGTCAATCACTGTACGTCCAGGACTCCCCAGTGAGTCAATCACTGTACCTCCAGGACTCCCCAGTGAGTCAGTCACTGTACCTCCAGGACTCCCCAGTGAGTCAATCACTACCTCCAGGATTACCCAGTGAGTCAATCACTGTACGTCCAGGACTCCCCAGTGAGTCAATCACTGTACCTCCAGGACTCCCCAGTGAGTCAGTCACTGTACCTCCAGGACTCCCCAGTGAGTCAATCAATGTATGTCCAGGACTCCCCAGTGAGTCAATCACTGTACCTCCAGGACTCCCCAGTGAGTCAATCACTACCTCCAGGACTCCCCAGTGAGTCAATCACTACCTCCAGGATTACCCAGTGAGTCAATCACTGTACCTCCAGGACTCCCCAGTGAGTCAGTCACTGTACCTCCAGGACTCCCCAGTGAGTCAATCACTACCTCCAGGGCGAACTACTCAGTGAGTCAATCACTGTACCTCCAGGACACTCCCCAGTGAGTCAGTCACTGTACCACCAGGACTCCCGAGTGAGTCAATCACTGCCTCCAGGATTACCCAGTGAGTCAATCACTACCTCCAGGATTACCAAGTGAGTCAATCACTACCTCCTGGACTACCCAGCGAGTCAATCACTTCCTCCTGAACTACCCAGTGAGTCAATCACTACCTCCAGGATTACCCAGTGAGTCAATCACTGCACCTCCAGGACAGACTACTCAGTGAGTCAATCATTGTACCTCTAGGACTCCCCAGTGAGTCAATCACTGTACCTCCAGGATTACTCAGTGAGTCAATCACTGCACCTCCAGGACAGACTACTCAGTGAGTCAATCATTGTACCTCCAGGACTCCCCAGTGAGTCAATCACTACCTCCAGGACTCCTCAGTGAGTCAATCACTACCTCCAGGACTCCTCAGTGAGTCAATCACTACCTCCAGGACTCCCCAGTGAGTCAATCACTGTACCTCCAGGACTCCCCAGTGAGTCAGTCACTGTACCTCCAGGACTCCCCAGTGAGTCAATCAGTGTATGTCCAGGACTCCCCAGTGAGTCAATCACTGTACCTCCAGGACTCCCCAGTGAGTCAATCACTGTACCTCCAGGACTCCCCAGTGAGTCAATCACTACCTCCAGGACTCCCCAGTGAGTCAGTCACTGTACCTCCAGGACTCCCCAGTGAGTCAATCACTACCTCCAGGGCGAACTACTCAGTGAGTCAATCACTGTACCTCCAGGACTCCCCAGTGAGTCAGTCACTGTACCACCAGGACTCCCCAGTGAGTCAATCACTGCCTCCAGGATTACCCAGTGAGTCAATCACTACCTCCAGGATTACCAAGTGAGTCAATCACTACCTCCTGGACTACCCAGCGAGTCAATCACTTCCTCCTGAACTACCCAGTGAGTCAATCACTACCTCCAGGATTACCCAGTGAGTCAATCACTACCTCCAGGACTCCCCAGTGAGTCAATCACTACCTCCAGGACTCCCCAGTGAGTCAATCACTACCTCCAGGACTCCCCAGTGAGTCAATCACTACCTCCAGGACTCCCCAGTGAGTCAATCACTACCTCCAGGATTACCCAGTGAGTCAATCACTACCTCCAGGATTACCCAGTGAGTCAATCACTACCTCCAGGACTCCCCAGTGAGTCAATCACTACCTCCAGGACTCCCCAGTGAGTCAATCACTACCTCCAGGACTCCCCAGTGAGTCAATCACTCTGCCTCCAGGACTCCCCAGTGAGTCAATCACTACCTCCAGGACTCCCCAGTGAGTCAATCACTGCCTCCAGGACTCCCCAGTGAGTCAATCACTGCCTCCAGGACTCCCCAGTGAGTCAATCACTACCTCCAGGACTCCCCAGTGAGTCAATCACTCTGCCTCCAGGACTCCCCAGTGAGTCAATCAGTACCTCCAGGACTCCCCAGTGAGTCAATCAGTACCTCCAGGACTCCCCAGTGAGTCAATCACTACCTCCAGGACTCCCCAGTGAGTCAATCACTACCTCCAGGACTCCCCAGTGAGTCAATCACTACCTCCAGGACTCCCCAGTGAGTCAATCACTACCTCCAGGACTCCCCAGTGAGTCAATCACTCTGCCTCCAGGACTCCCCAGTGAGTCAATCACTACCTCCAGGACTCCCCAGTGAGTCAATCACTACCTCCAGGACTCCCCAGTGAGTCAATCACTCTGCCTCCAGGACTCCCCAGTGAGTCAATCAGTACCTCCAGGACTCCCCAGTGAGTCAATCAGTACCTCCAGGACTCCCCAGTGAGTCAATCACTACCTCCAGGACTCCCCAGTGAGTCAATCACTACCTCCAGGACTCCCCAGTGAGTCAATCACTGCCTCCAGGACTCCCCAGTGAGTCAATCACTGCCTCCAGGACTCCCCAGTGAGTCAATCACTACCTCCAGGACTCCCCAGTGAGTCAATCACTCTGCCTCCAGGACTCCCCAGTGAGTCAATCAGTACCTCCAGGACTCCCCAGTGAGTCAATCAGTACCTCCAGGACTCCCCAGTGAGTCAATCACTGCCTCCAGGACTCCCCAGTGAGTCAATCACTGCCTCCAGGACTCCCCAGTGAGTCAATCACTGCCTCCAGGACTCCCCAGTGAGTCAATCACTACCTCCAGGACTCCCCAGTGAGTCAATCACTCTGCCTCCAGGACTCCCCAGTGAGTCAATCAGTACCTCCAGGACTCCCCAGTGAGTCAATCAGTACCTCCAGGACTCCCCAGTGAGTCAATCACTACCTCCAGGACTCCCCAGTGAGTCAATCACTACCTCCAGGACTCCCCAGTGAGTCAATCAGTACCTCCAGGACTCCCCAGTGAGTCAATCACTACCTCCAGGACTCCCCAGTGAGTCAATCACTGTACCTCCAGGACTCCCCAGTGAGTCAATCACTGCCTCCAGGACTCCCCAGTGAGTCAATCACTACCTCCAGGACTCCCCAGTGAGTCAATCACTCTGCCTCCAGGACTCCCCAGTGAGTCAATCACTCTGCCTCCAGGACTCCCCAGTGAGTCAATCACTACCTCCAGGACTCCCCAGTGAGTCAATCACTCTGCCTCCAGGACTCCCCAGTGAGTCAATCACTACCTCCAGGACTCCCCAGTGAGTCAATCACTACCTCCAGGACTCCCCAGTGAGTCAATCACTACCTCCAGGACTCCCCAGTGAGTCAGTCACTACCTCCAGGACTCCCCAGTGAGTCAATCACTACCTCCAGGACTCCCCAGTGAGTCAATCACTACCTCCAGGACTCCCCAGTGAGTCAATCACTACCTCCAGGACTCCCCAGTGAGTCGATCACTCTGCCTCCAGGACTCCCCAGTGAGTCAATCACTCTGCCTCCAGGACTCCCCAGTGAGTCAATCACTACCTCCAGGACTCCCCAGTGAGTCAATCACTACCTCCAGGACTCCCCAGTGAGTCAATCACTACCTCCAGGACTCCCCAGTGAGTCAGTCACTACCTCCAGGACTCCCCAGTGAGTCAATCACTACCTCCAGGACTCCCCAGTGAGTCAATCACTACCTCCAGGACTCCCCAGTGAGTCAATCACTACCTCCAGGACTCCCCAGTGAGTCAATCACTCTGCCTCCAGGACTCCCCAGTGAGTCAATCACTACCTCCAGGACTCCCCAGTGAGTCAATCACTCTGCCTCCAGGACTCCCCAGTGAGTCAATCACTACCTCCAGGACTCCCCAGTGAGTCAATCACTACCTCCAGGACTCCCCAGTGAGTCAATCACTCTGCCTCCAGGACTCCCCAGTGAGTCAATCACTACCTCCAGGACTCCCCAGTGAGTCAATCACTACCTCCAGGACTCCCCAGTGAGTCAATCACTCTGCCTCCAGGACTCCCCAGTGAGTCAATCACTACCTCCAGGACTCCCCAGTGAGTCAATCACTCTGCCTCCAGGACTCCCCAGTGAGTCAATCACTCTGCCTCCAGGACTCCCCAGTGAGTCAATCACTACCTCCAGGACTCCCCAGTGAGTCAATCACTACCTCCAGGACTCCCCAGTGAGTCAATCACTCTGCCTCCAGGACTCCCCAGTGAGTCAATCACTACCTCCAGGACTCCCCAGTGAGTCAATCACTACCTCCAGGACTCCCCAGTGAGTCAATCACTCTGCCTCCAGGACTCCCCAGTGAGTCAATCACTACCTCCAGGACTCCCCAGTGAGTCAATCACTCTGCCTCCAGGACTCCCCAGTGAGTCAATCACTACCTCCAGGACTCCCCAGTGAGTCAATCACTACCTCCAGGACTCCCCAGTGAGTCAATCACTCTGCCTCCAGGACTCCCCAGTGAGTCAATCACTCTGCCTCCAGGACTCCCCAGTGAGTCAATCACTACCTCCAGGACTCCCCAGTGAGTCAATCACTACCTCCAGGACTCCCCAGTGAGTCAATCACTCTGCCTCCAGGACTCCCCAGTGAGTCAATCACTCTGCCTCCAGGACTCCCCAGTGAGTCAATCACTACCTCCAGGACTCCCCAGTGAGTCAATCACTCTGCCTCCAGGACTCCCCAGTGAGTCAATCACTACCTCCAGGACTCCCCAGTGAGTCAATCACTCTGCCTCCAGGACTCCCCAGTGAGTCAATCACTCTGCCTCCAGGACTCCCCCTCCAGGACTCCCCAGTGAGTCAATCACTACCTCCAGGACTCCCCAGTGAGTCAATCACTACCTCCAGGACTCCCCAGTGAGTCAATCACTACCTCCAGGACTCCCCAGTGAGTCAATCACTCTGCCTCCAGGACTCCCCAGTGAGTCAATCACTACCTCCAGGACTCCCCAGTGAGTCAATCACTACCTCCAGGACTCCCCAGTGAGTCAATCACTACCTCCAGGACTCCCCAGTGAGTCAATCACTACCTCCAGGACTCCCCAGTGAGTCAATCACTCTGCCTCCAGGACTCCCCAGTGAGTCAATCACTACCTCCAGGACTCCCCAGTGAGTCAATCACTACCTCCAGGACTCCCCAGTGAGTCAATCACTACCTCCAGGACTCCCCAGTGAGTCAATCACTACCTCCAGGACTCCCCAGTGAGTCAATCACTACCTCCAGGACTCCCCAGTGAGTCAATCACTCTGCCTCCAGGACTCCCCAGTGAGTCAATCACTACCTCCAGGACTCCCCAGTGAGTCAATCACTACCTCCAGGACTCCCCAGTGAGTCAATCACTACCTCCAGGACTCCCCAGTGAGTCAATCACTACCTCCAGGACTCCCCAGTGAGTCAATCACTACCTCCAGGACTCCCCAGTGAGTCAATCACTACCTCCAGGACTCCCCAGTGAGTCAATCACTCTGCCTCCAGGACTCCCCAGTGAGTCAATCACTACCTCCAGGACTCCCCAGTGAGTCAATCACTCTGCCTCCAGGACTCCCCAGTGAGTCAATCACTACCTCCAGGACTCCCCAGTGAGTCAATCACTACCTCCAGGACTCCCCAGTGAGTCAATCACTCTGCCTCCAGGACTCCCCAGTGAGTCAATCACTACCTCCAGGACTCCCCAGTGAGTCAATCACTACCTCCAGGACTCCCCAGTGAGTCAATCACTACCTCCAGGACTCCCCAGTGAGTCAATCACTACCTCTAGGACTCCCCAGTGAGTCAATCACTCTGCCTCCAGGACTCCCCAGTGAGTCAATCACTCTGCCTCCAGGACTCCCCAGTGAGTCAATCACTACCTCCAGGACTCCCCAGTGAGTCAATCACTCTGCCTCCAGGACAAGGGCTCTTCGTGTTGTTTATTGCCATTTTATTGATTCCAGCGATTAGCAGATTATTGATTGAGAGAGTGGCCTTTTTACTCTACAGTTTTATTACGCTCATTGCATTTTTCATTGTGGAGAAGAAATTTGATAGGAAATCAGATAAAAAGTCAGATGAATTGGATCAAATGTGTAATATCGGTAAAATTGATATTTTTTCTATTATAATTAGTTTGATATGTTGCAAGACAGTGAGTACTGCAATCCTTCATGCTTTAGTCTCCGGCACTATGTGGCAATGGCTTGTCTGGCTGGTCTTCTGAAAATTAGTCCTTGCCAATAGCCAAGTGTTCTGTGTGACTGTTTCACAACAAATGATGGCCTCCATTGTTGATGAAGGAATACCAATTTGGTTCTTCATGGTAGGACTAAGATTATGTCTTTGATGGCCTCTCCCCCTGGACCCATTCCTCTGGTATTAGCACTACGACTGTTGGAAGTCATTGTTAAAGTATGTGACTTGCGATCATCTTAGTGCTAAGACTGCATTATGGAATCAGGCCGGTGTACCAGGCTAATCCTTCCTCAGGCCAGTTCTTCCCCAGGCCAGTTCTTCCTCAGGCCAGTTCTTCCCCGGGGACGAAATAGCCTAGGCCAGTTCTTCTCCGGGGATGAAATAGCCTAGACCAGTTCTTCCCACAGGATGAAATGCCAAGGCCAGTTCTTCCCACAGGATGAAATGCCTAGGCCAGTTCTTCCCACAGGATGAAATGCCAAGGCCAGTTCTTCCCACAGGATGAAATGCCTAGGCCAGTTCTTCCCACAGGATGAAATGCCAAGGCCAGTTCTTCCCACAGGATGAAATGCCTAGGCCAGTTCTTCCCACAGGATGAAATGCCAAGGCCAGTTCTTCCCACAGGATGAAATGCCTAGACCAGTTCTTCCCTCAGAATGAAATGCCAAGGCCAGTTCTTCCCACAGGATGAAAAGCCTAGACCAGTTCTTCCCACAGGATGAAATGCCAAGGCCAGTTCTTCTCACAGGATGAAATGCCTAGACCAGTTCTTCCCTCGGGATGAAATGCCTAGACCAGTTCTTCCCACAGGATGAAATGCCAAGGCCAGTTCTTCCCACAGGATGAAAAGCCTAGACCAGTTCTTCCCCTGGGACGAAATAGCCTAGACCAGTTCTCCCCGCAGGATGAAATGCCTAGGCCAGTTCTTCCCCGGGCACGAAATAGCCGAGGCCAGTTCCTCCCACAGGATGAAATGCTGAGGCCAGTTCTTCCCACAGGATGAAAAGCCTAGGCCAGTTCTTCCCCTGGCACGAAATAGTGGAGGCCAGTTCTTCCTCTTGGACGAAATAGCCGAGGCCAGTTCTTCCTCTGGGACGAAATAGCCTAGGCCAGTTTTTCCCCACCCCTGGCCAGATCTTACCCCCTCAAATTTTAAACTTACGTAACGTGGGGGAGGTTCAGACCAGGCAAGATTCTAGCCCCACTTGATTTCAGATATGCTGAACATAAGTGGATACTTGCATATCCAAGTGTTAAATCATATTTTGAAGGAAACACTTTTCATGACAAGAGCTGCAGATTTCATACATCTATTTGACAAACAGGGCCCCGTTCCACAAAGCGATCGTAACTACAATCAATCTTAGAGACTTACGTCAATTTTAAAATTGTCTTAGCTAAGGTTTACACCCGTTCCACAAAGCGATCTTAGGGTGATTGTAACTTTACAAGTTCTTAAGTAGCCGATCTTAACAAAGATTGGAATCTTCAGCCACGAAGTTACAAAAGTTTCCCTTAGAGTGGCCTCCCTTGGTCATGTTTTACAGATGACGCATTTCCTTGCACATCATAATAAAAGTCGCCATCTTTGTTGTTATGGTACAATATTTAAGATCAATTTTAGCAATCCTAAGTTGGTCTGGAGCAACTTATCATTTTGATCTTAACTTACAACTTAACTTACTTAAGATTGCTTTGTGGAACGGGCAGCTGATCGTAACAATAATTTAAGATCGCATACTTAGTGAGTTACAATCAACTTAGCCCTAAGATCGCTTTGTGGAACGGGGCCCTGCAATTCATAGTCACTTGGAGGAGACTCCGCATCAAAACTGGTGACTATCTGTTCCTCTGTTGCCAAACAGACATAAAAGCATTTCTTCACAAATTGTTTCAAACATCCTTATCTTGAAGTGTATTGAGGCATTGTTTTGGAGCACTGACATTTCCATTGAACTAAATGGACAAACAGGGTTTTTTTTTCAGATAGGATCTGACAACTATTGAATATTTCATTTCACAAATACGACGTAGCAATGAAATGTGTCTTGCCAATTCAGACTTTTCAAAGTGCCTGACACAATATAGCCCGTAGAGATTGGTGTATTGATTGGTGCTCGCTTTTCTCCTTGACATTTTTAAGTGGGATCAAAGATAAGTTTCGATGGGAGTGGGTAGACTGTGACACATTGTTTCTCAGTGCCTCAGTTTTCAAGGAGAAACTAATTTACGTAAAATATCATCCATGTGCAGTGAGCGACATTTGACGTAATGTTATACACAACAAGGATACATCTCACCTTGTTCATGTCAACTTGACCTTTGGTTATAAAACATTGCACATGTTGTCGTATCTCCCGTTCACGGTGATCATTCACAATGCCTAACTTCAGGAATATTAATGAATATTTATAAATTTTTCATGAATAAAACGTAACAAAGACTTCAAGGAACTTGTGGAAGAATAATGGCTATATCTATAATTCAATAGCCAATCGGTACAGAAACGGATCAATTTTCAGAACATGTCCTGCTGACCAATGTGCGAACTGTTTAAACTCACACGGCAGATTTACACAAAGTGAGCTCACCACTATTAAGTTTATATCGCCTCAAATGCAAAAACGTATTGAAGTCAATTCTTGAAAAATAGATATGTCAACAATAATTACTTCACAGGCTTTTATTTAATCATTAACACAAAAAACTGAAGGCAACAGTAGGAAATCAATGGCAGCGTTCAGGGCAATACTGCAACAAGCTACGCCCATTCTATTATAAGCCAATCAGGAAATGTAGGCTTCTAGTGGGTGTGGCCTAATTATTTTTCTCAGTTTATGGAAACATAAACACACAAAAATTGGCTTGG
This sequence comes from Haliotis cracherodii, assembly GCF_022045235.1. NCBI lineage: Eukaryota > Metazoa > Mollusca > Gastropoda > Lepetellida > Haliotidae > Haliotis > Haliotis cracherodii. Next base: position 57,433,127 of record NW_027266330.1, read on the forward strand.
TTACCCGATTGAATGTCACGGAATAACCTGCATGTTTATACTACTGTTTACAAACTGAAAAAGTTGGAAGAATGATTTTCCATGACTGTCCATAATTTCTTGTGTATTTCAGCAACTCAAAAGGGATATATTATAGCCTAGTAACAAGTATCGGACAGGTTTTAGTATCATTGACACTTAAACCTTGTATTTTCTCTACTGATCGATTTCTCTAACAACAAATTTGACTTGTAAATGGTTTTAAAAAGCGCCCACTTTTGTCAATTTTGCGATGGGTGCAGTATTGGTTTCATATTTGTTAATACTTGTGTCTACAATATTTATGCAGGGAACATTTTAATGTCAATGCTGACAACTTAAACTTCGCTGTGTTTGTTGACATCTAGACTGGTGTCTATATATGCAGGAGACCGCCTATGTGGTCCAGTGGTAGAGCATGCGCCAAGAGAGCGGAAGGTTGGGGGTTCGATCCCTTGCTGCATCAAACCAAAATATATTGATACATGGTACTTGTTGTTACCCAGACTGGCGCTTTGCATTAAGAGGCTAAAACAAGGACTGGTCGGCTCAGAGTCAGTATACTGTGTGGGGTATTCATGTTAAACTGCAGCATGGTATTTCAGTGGGCTAGCACTATAAATCAGCATCAGTCCGGGCTAGTAAAAAAAAACAACTCGCACACACTTACACACACACACACACACACACACACACACACACACACACACACACACACACACTCACACTCTCACTCACTCACTCACTCACTCACTCACTCACTCACTCACACACTCACACACTCCACTTCACTCCCCATATGATAAAGTGTATTTTCTACATTTATTTTCCGTCCCACTAATGTCCACTTCCTGTTCCAGCTGCCGCCAAATGCTCCAGCCTCCGTCACACTGCAGCCCGCACCAGGGGATACTGGGAAGGTTTGTACTCAACGTTTACTTCCTGTCACTCGGACACCCCGATCAGCACAGACCAAATTGGTTTTCTTGTTTGCCGAGTTTACAGAATTTCTTATCAGTATGACAAAGGGGGAAATGTTTTTCAGTGTTTATGGATTTATGTGAGGTTAATTTCCTTAGAAGTATGTCAGTTAAATTATTCAGGTTTTAAATCAATTTTTAAAATCAGCAATGTCAGCTGTTATATAAGATAAGAAACATTATTGGTCAGGTCATGTCGTAAATATCGGCAATTCTAAGTGTGCTGACCGTATAAACTTCCCTGATGACACTTCTTGAGAAATTTTCAAAATCTGGAGAAACAAACATCAATATATTAAAGAAAGTTTAAACATTTCTGTTCTTTGGTCACAGCACAGTGTATGTAATGATGTTTTTGCTTGAAAATGACGTGTTGGCGGACAATATGATTACTTTCGTTGAAATATCAACTCATTTTTTTTTCACAAGAATAAGATTAAAAAGTTGAAATTACCCTTGTTTGTGGTTTCAGCTTCTGAGAATGTTGTCCATGACTCGCCTCAATCTTTGGTTCTGACGTCTTGGAACCTTGTCTGTTTTTTTTTCTTTTGAACATTTCCTGTTTTGTATAGCAATGTTAATCTTAATATGGTCTTTTTTGTTTGTAAAATTGCCACGTCAAAACTACAAATCAATTTTTTTCAACACTTTTTCAAATTATTATGACCTATTGCTGGTTATTTCTTGTTAATCAATTATGAATATTTCACACTGACATATTAGCCAAAAAACCTGACATAATGACATTTAGATTTGTAAAATAGTATGTAGTTTAGGTTTTTCTATCAGATCCAGTACAAAAAGCCAAATGAGTAATTTGTTTTGGGATTTGTCTTCATCAATTTTTCTACTTTCAGAAAGGCATCATTGTTTGAGTGATGAAATCATTTTCCTACAATATGTTTCTTTTGTCTCATTTATCTCTGCAGTTTATGACTTCCTGTCTCCATCATTCTAGGACGTGTTAACCATTTTTACCAGTCATTTTTCTTTAATACAGTCAGTAGCCAATCATATTTCACCAAGACAGTCACTGCGGATTTAACAGTCCCATCATTCACTAACCAATCAGATTTCTCCAAGACAGTCACTGCGGATTTAACAGTCACATCATTCACTAACCAATCAGATTTCTCCAAGACAGTCACTGCGGATTTAACAGTCACATCATTCACTAACCAATCAGATTTCTCCAAGACAGTCACTGCGGATTTAACAGTCACATCATTCACTAACCAATCAGATTTCTCCAAGACAGTCACTGCGGATTTAACAGTCACATCATTCACTAACCAATCAGATTTCTCCAAGACTGTCACTGCGGATTTAACAGTCACATCATTCACTAACCAATCAGATTTCTCCAAGACAGTCACTGCGGATTTAACAGTCACATCATTCACTAACCAATCAGATTTCTCCAAGACAGTCACTGCGGATTTAACAGTCACATCATTCACTAACCAATCAGATTTCTCCAAGACAGTCACTGCGGATTTAACAGTCACATCATTCACTAACCAATCAGATTTCTCCAAGACAATCACTGCAGAATTAACAATCACATCATTCACTAACCAATCAGATTTCTCCCTCACAGGAGGAGCCTGAACAGAAAGGTGTTAAGAAACCAGAGGTATATAAATGTAGTGACCCCGAATAATCTGAAAATATTCCCCTTGTAATCATTGCTTGTATTTCCCATCTGCTATGACGTATTTCATTTGACCAACAATTATCAAGTTTATATCCAAACCTACCCCATGTACATACACTGTTCCCTTCACAGTTTGCAAGATGGTAAAATGATGGTTTTCATGAATTTCCTCTTAACTAATAAAATAAACGTTATTTGCAGTGATATTGAATACACAGAGAATCATTGTATTACCTTACACGTGTATATAAATGTGCATTAGATACAAATGCTTAAACATTAATATTTGTTGTCAATTATGTTTTTTATCTCACCATTTCCAATACTGCACGGGGGCACGGGTGGCCCAGTCGTCTAAGGCGCCACGATTCGCTGTGCAGAGTTGCGTCCCTTGGGCACGCCAGAAACCTATGATTGTGGGTTCGAATCCCGGTTCGCCCCAGTTATGTTTCCAGGTTTGTCATCACCATACCCGTGCTCGTGGGTTTGACCGAAGTGGTAAACGTCTGAGACCTGCATCACTTCGGGCTTTCCTCCCACATTAAGCTGACACGCCGTGATATAACTGGAATACTGTTAAAAGCGGCGTTAAACCCAACTCACTCACTCACTCACTCACTCACTCCAATACTGCACATTGTTTATGCAGCGTTTTGGCCAGATTGAAGAAGTGTTGTGTATCTACACACTTTCAAGGTCTCTGTGACCAGGTACTAAGTGGCCTAGACATCTATGGCATAGTAATTCACAGTGCAAGATGCATCTGCTGTGCCAGGATCTGCTGATTCAGTTTGAATCCCAGTTTGGCTCTGTTTATGACCCTGGGTCTGTCAGTACCAATGTTTCTCCCGGTAGAATTGACCTTCAGCAACCCATACTTGCCATAAAAGGCTACCACGTTTGTCGTAAGAAGCGACTAACGGGATCGGGTGGTCCGACTCGCTGACTTGGTTGATGCATGTCATTGTATCCCAATTGCGTGGATCGATGCTAATGGAGTCAATCACTGGATTGTCTGGTCCAGGCTTGATTATATACAGACCGCCGTCAAATAGCTGGAATATTGCTGAGTGCGGCGTTAAATAAATAAAAAACAAACAAAAAACATCACTTCGATGTTTGCTCCAGAATATAATAGAGGAGTTAAACACTCACTCACTCACTCCGTCAGTGTTGTATCCCTACACCAACACTTATATATTACTCAACTTTTGATAGGGGTAATCAGATGTGGCATTCTATTTAAGTTGTGTACATTGGGGTGGGGGGTGGGGGGGTCGGGTAGCCTAGTGGTCAAAGCGTTCGCTCGTCACGCCGAAGACCCGGGTTCGATTCCCGACATGGGTAAAATGTGTGAAGCCCATTCTGGTGTCCCCCCGCCGTGATATTGCTGGAATATTGCTAAAAGCTCACTCACTATTTTTGTATACACTGGACATTATGTCTTATGGAAAGATAAAAATATCCCTATCAAAAGTTGAGTAGTACATAAGTGTTTTCACAAACTGCCCCAGAGTATCACAAGTCACTAATAGCTGGTTCCATATACCCGTATTACCACAATATAGCTTATTGAAGGTCAATGTTTGGCTCCGATATTGACTCAAATTTTACATGGTAAACAGCTGGATTTATCACCCGAAACTGGCTCCCACAGGAGATGTCGCTTGGGTGATATTGTAGATATCACTGCAATGAAATTGCATCACAATGCTTTGCAGACCATTGTGACGTCATTCTGCGTAAGAATTGTTCTCGGCAGCCTTTGTTGGTCTCTCCATGGGGATTCTCGGTTAGAATTGTCACTGGTCATAAGAGGGGATGAAATGGATCCAGTGGATAATAATGTTTCCTCATATCCCGCCCGTGAAGATCCGGGGTGGAATAAGTCTTCAGCAACCCATGCCTGCCGTAAAAGGCGACTATGCTTGTCGTAAAAGGAGACTAACGGGATCGGGTGGTCAGGCTCACTGACTTGAATGATGCATGTCATCGATCCCAATTGCGTGGATCGATGCGCATGACGTCAATCAAAGGATTGTCTGGTCCAGACTCGAATATTTACAGACCGCCGTCATATGGCTGGATATTACTAAGTGCGGCATTACACAACAAACAAAACAACCAAACAAGTATAATTTCACTGGATTGTCTGGTCCAGATGTTTTTTAAAAGCTGTCATATAGCTTGAATATTGCTGAGTGCAGCGTTACACAACAAACAAAACTATTAAGAATCTCTTACAGCAATACGAACAATTACAATAGGGCTCTTGCCTTGTAGGAAGGGAGCCTAATAAATCGAACGATTACAATAGGGCTTCCAGCCTTTCGGCTTGGAGCCCTAAATATTAAGAATCTCCTACAGCAATACGAGGCAGTAGGCAGATATGTGAAGCCGGAAGATGTGTGTCTTGTTACAGGACCATGCATAGACGTGTCATATGCCACATATCACGTAGTGTATAAAGGTCTCATATCACATACCCTATGGATCCTGTTAAATCATATGCTGCATAGATTAAGGATATAATGTATCACCTTTCAAAGTCATTGCTTTGTTAGAGGCTCACCCAGTTGTAGGGTGTTTCAGATCAAGCCAGATGTGTAGACAGCCTGGTCGTGTATATGTGGGTTTGTTTATAGCCATGTCTGAACCATGAGATAATGTACTATCTTACTGATAGTCGGTGATATATGATGGCTTATCAAAGACTCCTGAACATGTTCAGCATCAATAAACTGATAAGACTTCTTGGTATCACAGAGTCACATTCTGGGACATTACGGTAAAACAACCAACCATTCACTCTCAGTGATAGGATTGTTTGTTGTAAACAGCCACTCTGTCTGTCTGCACAGGAGCCCCAGTCGTCTAAGGTGCGGCATTTGCTGTGCAGAGTTGTGTCCCTTGGGCAAGCCAGAAACCTATGATTGTGGGTTCGAATCCCGGTTCGCCCCAGTCAGCGCCAAACCCTTGCTCGTGGGTTTCACCGAAGTGGTAAACGTCTGAGACTTTGGGCTTTCCTCCCACATTAGGGTGACACACCGTGATATGGCTGGAATACTGTTAAAAGCGGCGTTAAACCCAACTCACTCACTCACTCACTCTGTCTCTGTGGGGGTTCTGGGTCGGAATAGTCGTCTGTAACTGCATTAAGTGGTTATTGGTTGATGGTTATGATGTGTGACGCTCACTTTGTGTCACTGCTTCTTTCAAGACAGGGGCTATGGGTTAGCCAAGTGGTTAAAACATTTGCTCATCACGCCGAAGATAGAGGTTCAATTCCCCACATGGGTACAATGTGTGAAGCCCATTTCTGGTGTCCCCCGCTGTGGTATTGCTGGAATATTGCTAAAAGTGGAATAAAACCATACTCACTCACTCACTCACTATAATGGGTTGTTCACGCTATCACTCACTGGTTTCCCTGGCTTTGGCTCGATGCTCATGATGTCACTCACTGGTTTCCCTGGCTTTGGCTCGATGCTCATGATGTCACTCACTGGTTTCCCTGGCTCTGGCTCGATGCTCATGATGTCACTCACTGGTTTCCCTGGCTCTGGCTCGATGCTCATGTCACTCACTGGTTTCCCTGGCTCTGACTCGATGCTCATGATGTCACTCACTGGTTTCCCTATCACTGGCTCGATGCTCATGATGTCACTCACTGGTTTCCCTGGCTCTGACTCGATGCTCTTGATGTCACTCACTGGTTTCCCTATCTCTGGCTCGATGCTCATGATGTCACTCACTGGTTTCCCTGGCTCTGACTCGATGCTCATGATGTCACTCACTGGTTTCCCTGGCTCTGGCTCGATGCTCATGATGTCACTCACTGGTTTCTCTGGCTCTGGCTCGATGCTCATGATGTCACTCACTGGTTTCCCTGGCTCTGGCTCAAACTACTTACAGTTGGAACCCATGAAGATGCTTGTAAGAGGCAGTTACGGAATCGGGTGGTCACTCGTTGACTTTGTTGATGCATGTCATCGTGTCCCAATTGCGTGGCTCGATGCTCATGATGTCAATCAAAGGATTGTCTGGCCCAGACTCAATTATTTACAGACCTCCCTCATAAATGTGGAATATTGCTGAGTGTGGAGTTAAAGAACAAACAGACTTACATGTGGTTGTGTAATGTTGTATGGCATATTCAATCAATAACACCTGTTCAAAACCAATCATTAAGTATTTTCAAAGGAATATTGCTACTTCGTTCTTTATTTATCTACCACAATCTGTAGTATAATATTGTGTGGCGTTAAACAACATTTAATCAATAACGCATGTGCATAACCAATCAATTTTATTTTTTTCTACACCAAACTGTTGACATGCTAGAAGATCCAGAGTGACATGCCTGCTTTTAGCAACAATAGACAATCACAAAATCATTCTAAATTATTGCGTTAATACCAGTTGTATCAAAAATGTTAAACCACTGATCATGGGTTTAACCCCAGATTTTAATCCGTAACTATGTTTCTAGGTTTGTCAGCACCATATCCTTACTCATAGGTTTCACCATCATGGCCCAACCCGCGAAGATCCGGGTAGAATAGGTCTTCAGCAACCCATGGTTGCCCTAAAAGGCGACTATTCTTGTCGTAAGAGGCGACTAACTGGATCGGGTTGTCAGGCTTGCTGACTTGGTTGATGCATGTCATCGATCCCAATTGCGATGATCGATGCTCATGATGTCAATCACTGGATTGTCTGGTCCAGACTTGTTTATTTACCGACCACCGTCATATAGCTGGAATATTGCTGAGTGTGGCGTTTAACAACAAACAAACGTGGTCCAACGCCTGAGACATGCTTCACTTTGAGTTTGCTCCCTCATCAAGCTGACCTGCCATGATATAACAGACTGTTCAAAGATGCATGAAAACTCACTCACTCACTCACTCACTCACTCACTCACTCACTCACTCTGATCACCATGCTAAGCTGACAGTGATTCGTTGATTGGTACAGAGAGGTGAAGACAAACCTAAATGTTGTATTTGTAGTCTCTCAGAGATGGTAAGTTCAGAAGAACGCTTTGTCAACTATCTGATATGTATAATTCACGCCATTCACTGAAATACTCCAATATCAGGTAAATTGTATATTGACAGGAAATGTACAGTTGATATCAGTGTTATTACCAATGCATGTTTCTATGAGATGTTCATGTGATATCAGTAGTATTGCCATTGACTCTTGCTGTAAGATATACAGATCACTCGAATGATGATTCTTAGATGATATCCTTCATGTTACCTGTGTATGTTATGTTTGTTTGTTTGTTTGTTGTTTAATGCCGCACTCAGCAATATTCCAGCTATATGACGGCGGTCTGTAAATAACTGAGTCTGGACCAAACAATCCAGAGACCGACATCATGAGCATTGATCCACGCTAATGGGATACCGTGACATGCATCAACCAAGTCAGAGAGTCTGACCACCTAATCCCGCTAGTGTCCTCTTACGGCAAGCATGGGTTGCTGAAGACCTATTCTACCTTTGCGTTATGAAATATCCAGGTGATACCAGTTGCGTTAGTTGTAAAAATACTCAGATGTATATCAGTGCATGGTGATCGATATATTGAAATACCTTGGCAATGTCAGTCATAATTCCAGTGATGATCTGTGATATCATCTCTGATACTCGAATGATATCAGTTAAATGACCTTTGAGGGCATTATCAGTCTTATTCCTCTGTTTCAGCCATGTGGTGTGGACTACGAGATGAAGACATTTGTAGCAGACTCAATCGAGGAGAAGCCCCACAAGAGGTGAATATATACGCTGTATGCCCTGCAGTGGTGAATAGTCATTTTGGAGACATAAATGCGAACAAAGACCACTTACATATTTCGCATTTATTCACACTCGAATTAATTTCAAGATGTATATACTGTATGTCCTGCAGTGGTGAATATCTCAACACTAGATTATCAAAAGATAGGGTCACAATTTGCCATGCAGAGTTGTTTCCCTTAGCCTTGCCAGGATCTGCTTAGTTCAAATCCTAGACGCGCACATGCACACACACACACACACACACACACACCAGTGACATACGAGACTGCTGTGATATAAACAAAGTATTTAATTGTTAGTGTTGAATACTCTGAGTCCATCTGTTATAAAACATGAGGTTAATCGTTTAGTGTTTAAGTTTAAGTGTTTACAGCGGTCTGTAAATATTCGAATCTTGACCAGATAGTCCAGCGATTAACATCATACACATCGGAACTACACAACTGGGATACGATGACATGCATCACGCGATTAGGTTTTAAGCTGATTATTAAAGATTAAAAAATGTGCAAGACCTGTACACTTTGACTTAATAACCCTACACATATTTTCAAAGTGAACCAAAAATTGCTTCCATGATGCAGGTGAAAGACATTAACAGATGTTCCAGGACCAGTTTCATCAGTATTTTGAATTTGTTTCCTTGAATGCAATATGCATCTAAAATGTCAAGTTCAGGGTGCCGTTGTACAAAACAACCTTAGCGCTACGACTGTCGTAAGTCTATGTTAAGCAGATCTCCAGATAAGCTGCGTATCTGCGTGAAATACGCATCAGAAATGCAGAAATACGCAGTAATATAAAATCCAAGCGTATCAAATACGCAACGAACATTACAGATACGCTACAAAAATCAAACTTGTGCGTATCATCAAAATATTGTGAAGTAACCCTACGTATTCGATTAGCAAATCAGCAACTTTTTTTGAAATTATAAACGGGCATTCCGTTAACCTTGCCAAACTCCACGATGACAGTTACATCATGATCATTTGCCATCACACTTTCTTGTTGAAGTATCGTGGTATTTTTTAATCCTATAAAGCTCTCGAACCCACACGACACTAGTTTGCAGGGACTAGATGAATAGTGTTTTTAAATATTTAACTTAAATACCCACATGTTTAAAAACTAGAGGGTAACAGAAATTTGAATACCCAGATAGAATTACTGATACCCAATGATTATAAAATGCATGGGTAAAATACCCACAACACCAAAAGCTTATCTGGAGCTCTGTTAAGGTATGGGAGTTACGTTCACCTTAGCGCTAAGATCACTTTGTACAACGGCACCCAGAACTATAAGCCAATAATTACCAACGAAAGGAGAAGAGTCAGGACCAAGAACTGTCCTGTCAAACTTCAATTACGCTGTGGCTAAATTACACTGTTGATGGTGTTGTCATCGAGGTGTATGGAGTTCTTGGGGCTAAGGTCAGGCTGACCGGTTTATCCAATCAGGTTATTGATCAGGCTGTGGACTCTGTATTTCCGACTGACACCCTCTAGGCTTGTTCCTTGGCACAGGCAGGCTGGTACAGGGTCAAGTGATGCTTTGGGAGCAGATTTACAAACAATGTTGAAAATATATTCTGGTTGAACCTGTGAAAATGTTACTGGGTATTACTGAGAGATGTGTTGAAAATTTCGAGATTATATGTTTTGTGATTTTAAAAAATGATTTCAGAATGTTGTCATAGTCTTGTTTGGGGTTCATCTCATGATAAGTGAGTGAGTGAATGTTGTTTTATGGAGCAATGCTCCAGATGTGTCACAGGATCCTGTTAATAATTAAGTCTCTGTAGGGAGACAAGCATGGGGTGTTGGGACCTATTCTGACCTGGAGACTGTGTAGGGAGACAAGCATGGGGTGTTGGGACCTATTCTGACCTGGAGACTCTATAGGGACACAATCATGGGGTGTTGGGACCTATTCTGACCTGGAGACTGTGTAGGGAGACAAGCATGGGGTGTTGGGACCTATTCTGACCTGGAGACTCTATAGGGACACAATCATGGGGTGTTGGGACCTATTCTGACCTGGAGACTGTGTAGGGAGACAATCATGGGGTGTTGGGACCTATCCTGACCTGGAGACTCTATAGGGAGACAAGCATGGGGTGTTGGGACCTATTCTGACCTGGAGACTGTGTAGGGAGACAATCATGGGGTGTTGGGACCTATCCTGCCCTAGAAACCCTTTGTGAAGACAAGCATGATGTGCTGGAGACCTCTCCTTCCCTGAAACCTCCAGGGGAAAATAAACATATTCCCAGATCCTCACAGGACCAGTAGATGACTTGAACATTGGTCAAGATCTGTGCTTCGTCTCAGGTCATACATTTTATGCATTGAAAGTTTGGAAGAAAATAACATATAGTCCATATCTTAAACTTAATGTACCAATATGGAGGCTGCTTATTGGTCTTAACTATCTACAACATTGTAACCACCTGTTCTGTATCTAGTCACTGATGCAGTAGGCAGAAATACCGTATTTGACGTAATCAGCGCCCAGGGCGCTCACAAAATTAGAAATAGGGGCCTCTTATTAGAATATAATTTTGGTGAGATTAAAAACGAGGTTGTAAGATTGTAAATTTTGTGGTTTATGCTGACAGCCTGAAAAGATACAAAAAAAGAATCTGTGTGTATTATACACGATAGATATATTTTCGAGAATTTAATTGCCCATAATTAAGGGTGCATATAACAAACGAGCGCGTATTATACACGAATAAATAAGTCTTGTGTACATTGATCAATCGGAAGGGGTGCTAATTGGGATTGTTCACTAGCCAATATATTAGCAAATATTGCCGTGGGTGCTTATTAGAGCGGGGTGCTTATTACGTCGAATACGGTAACTCGTATAACATATCTGTGCTTCAATCAGAATGACATGTTTATAGGAGGATTTAGAACCATTTTTGTGCAAGTTACCTTAAATCATCAGAATTGGCCAAAAAATTCATTGGCTCAGAAAGTGCTTGGAAATTTACTGATGGTAATTGAAACATATGTTGTTATTTTCTATTTGTGGCTATTATAAAAATTTCAGCTCAGCTGTTGCCATTTTCTGATTTTACATTTCGAAATCTGATCAATGTTGACGGATGTTTATGTGATGTTTGTGAGCCATGTTTTCCATGCCAAGCCTGAAACTGAATTGTCTACAGCTATGTGGACATCTGACATTTATATGCTTTACACTGTCTATTACAAGTCTTGATATTGACCCATATGATGTTTCATGATGACTTCATTTGGCACTTGTCCAAATACTTTGTGGACTTGCAAGTTTTCATTGGAGCTGCCAGAAGTGAAACAAAAACAAGACAGAATTATGGATTTGATATGATATTAAATTCAGAAATAAACGACAAGTGGGATTTCCTTAACGTACATTAAAACACTGTAGGAAGAATATACCACAGGGGAAGCAGCCTCAAGTGGTTTATTATCCCTACAGTGTTTTATTGTACGATAAATAACAACCACTTGTCATTTATTTCTTATTTTGGATATCAACTTTATGTACAGCCTCTTTAACTTTAACTTAAGGATCTTAATAAAATGTACAAGCTTTAGAAATGGTTACTTTGATTTTAATAATGATGACTCCCTGAATAGAATCCGACCTCGGCAATGTCGGACAAGTCCATTTTATGAACAGGGGTTAAGTTAAGTATTTCCTGCATATTCTCACAATCCTCACGTCGATTACCTGAACCTTATCTCCCAATACCAATTGTCATATCTCTCCCACTTTTGGATGCCATTGCGCTTATCTGCGTACCCCAGCTATATCTATGTGGAACAATTCACCAGATACTTCCCTCTTTAAATAACGTCATCCAATATATGACGTTATCAAGTTGCGAGAGCATATTCGAATCTCCAGATGGAACAATGTTTGATCATTGGATAAACAATGCTTCATTCTTCATTGCTCTTTGCAATTTATTTTTGGGTGAGTTGGGTTTAACGCCGCTTTTAACAGTATTCCAGTTATATCAGGGCGCGTCAGCTTCATGTGGGAGGAAAGCCCAAAGTGATGCAGGTCTCAGACGTTTACCACTTCGGTGAAACCCACGAGCACGGGTATGGTGCTGACAAACGTAGAAACATAATTGGGGCAAACCGGGATTCGAACCCACAATGATAGGTGTCTGGCGTGTCCAAGGGACGCAACCCTGCACAACGAATTGCGGCGCCTTAGACGACTGTGCCACCCGTGCCCCCGTTGATGGGGTAGGTCAGTGGTTAAATCGCTTCTTCATCACACAAAGTCTGGGTTTGTTTCATCACAGGGAAAACCCATTTCCATCCCTGCCGTCATGTTACTGGAGTGTTGCTAAAAGAGGTGTACAACCATACTCAGTCTCGCATTCCAAAAAATGATGTTTCAGAGGGTGTGACTTCTTTCTGTTTTCAGGAATTCAGTTCGTTTAGCGATCCGCAAGTTAACGTACGCTCCTGAGGAGCCGGCGCCGCAGCCAAATGCAGAGGCTGTCAAAGACTTCATGATGAGCCCAGGGAACATTAGACTAGAAGCGTCGCTGGACAAAGAGGTGAGTGAGACCCCCTGTCTTCGTGGAATTAAATGTTTTTGTGAAAGAGTAAAGACAAGGTAGACATATTGACATTTCTTTACTCCTTCGATCCAAACTTTTTTATACAGATGCGATTACCTTTACCAAGCAAGTTGTATGTGTAGGACTAAACACTCCTCTACTGTTTTGGTTGAACTGTTGGTGAGGTGTGGTGAAATGGGGTTTAAAGTCGCATCCAAGATTATTGCATTTATATGGCGACGTGCAATCATGTGTGTGTGGCTGCTTGTACTAGTCCGGACTGATGCCGATTTATAGTGCTAGCACACTGAGATACGATGCCTCAGTTTAACATGAATACCACACTCAGACACAGTATACTGACTCCGAGCCGACCAGTCCTTGTTTTAGCCCCTTAATGCCGAGCGCCAGAGAGGGTAAAAACAAGTACCATCTTTTAACGTCTTTTGGTATGACGCGGCCGGGAATCGAACCTCGGACCTTCCTTTCTCTGGGTGGACGCTAGACCACTAGACCACAGAGGCGGTCGCCAAGCGCCAGATTTTTGGTATGACGCGGCCGGGGACCGAACCCCAGACCTTCCGCTAGCCGGGTGAACACTCTACCACAAGACCACGGAGGCGGTCCCGGGTGAAATTGTAAAACCTCAAGCTCAGGAGAATTCCCTTGGTATATGTGGTTTTAGGTGTCCTGCAATAGGTTTTATACACAAGCAAAAGGAGAGTGGTATAAAATATTACATTAAACCACATTTAGCCTTAGTGATACAATCTTGCCAACATGTTTCAATTTTTTATAAGAATTTAAGCAAATTGAAAACTTTTAGAAAACAACTGTTCCATTGGGGTTAACTGCTGCTATGTCGCATGACCAACTTGATTCAATTTCTTTTTTGCAGTCTAGACAATCAGTCACTCCACAGTTAGAATTATGGATAGTGGCTGTAATTTGCAGTGCAGAGGTGCATTCCTTCTAAACATTAGGGTTGGAATCGCAGGTTTGGCCTGATTATGACGGCATTGTGGTAGCACCACAGAGTGATAATTGTCTAAAACATGCGTTAAATTGGACTTTCCTCCCACCTAATGCTGACATGCCATGAACCTGTGAAGATTGAGGTGATATCAGTCTTTGGCAAACCATGCTTGTTGTAAGAGGCGACTAACAGGATCGGGTGGTCAGGCTTGCTCGCTTGGTTGATGCATGATAATTAATGTGAGTCACTGGATTGTCTGGTCCAGACTTGATTATTTACAGACTGCCGTCATATAACTGGATTATTGCTGAGTGCAAGCAAACAAACATGCCATGATTCAGTTACAATACATTATTGTATTATATGTGTTTTTTTAATGATTTTTGACAGTTTGTTTATTTCCTTTCAGAAATATTACCATGGAGAAGGACTAGCGATCAATGTTTTGGTGGACAATAACACAAGTAAAACTGTCAAGAAAATCAAAATTTCAGGTAAATATTCATTTTGAAGACTTAAGATTAATTTGACGTAAATATTAATATATTTGATAATCATTTCAATGCAGGTATGTTGGGATATACTTGATAATCCTTCAATGCAGTGATGTTGGGATATACTTGATAATCCTTTAATGCATTGATGTTGGGATATACTTGATAATCCTTTAATGCAGTGATGTTGGGATAGACTTGATAATCCTTTAATGCAGTGATGTTTGGATATACTTGATAATCCTTTAATGCAGGTATGTTTGGATATACTTGATAATCCTTCAATGCAGTGATGTTGGGATATACTTGATAATCCTTCAGTGCAGTGATGTTGGGATATACTTGATAATCCTCCAATGCAGTGATGTTGGGATATACTTGATAATCCTCCACTGCAGTGATGTTGGGATATACTTGATAATCCTTCAACGCAGTGGTGTTGGGATATACTTGATAATCCTTTAATGCAGTGATGTTGGTATATGCTTGATAATCCTTCAATGCAGTGCTGATGGGATATACTTGATAATCCTTCAGTGCAGTGGTGTTGGGTTATACTTGATAATCCTTGAGTGCAGTGATGTTGGGATATACTTGATAATCCTTTAATGCAGTGGTGTTGGGATATACTTGATAATCCTTTAATGCAGTGATGTTTGGATAGACTTGATAATCCTTCAATGCAGTGATGTTGGGATATACTTGATAATCCTTTAATGCAGTGATGTTGGGATATACTTGATAATCCTTTAATGCAGTGATGTTGGGATATACTTGATAATCCTTTAATGCATTGATGTTGGGATATACTTGATAATCCTTTAATGCAGTGATGTTGGGATATACTTGATGATCCTTTAATGCAGTGATGTTGGGATATACTTGATAATCCTTTAATGCAGTGATGTTGGGATATACTTGATAATCCTTTAATGCAGTCAAGTTGGGCCTCTATCCCATAATCAGCATTATTAGTACCCATTCCAAATCCCCATGGAAATGCCAAACCACCACCCCTCCATATCAGGTTTGGGGCAGAGTTGCCTACCTTTGGTGTTCCAGAAACCTATGATTGGTGGTTCAAATCCCAGGTTGTCACATTTAGAAGACATTGATGTTGCTCTAGTTCCCTTGTCCACTGTTTCCAGTTGATTGGCTGATGGACTGTATAAGATGTGTTTCTACAGTATATAAGACATTATTGGTTCTCCAGTATTCTACTGGATATGATCTTGATGGGATACTCTAAATGTCTGTGGAATGTGATTGGTTCCCTCAATATCTAAAATATGATTAGTCCTTCCAACACTATCTCAAATATGATTGGTCCTTCCAAAAGTATCTCAATTATAATTGGTTCTTCCCCTGTATATGAAATATGATTGGTCCTTCCAACAGTATCCCAAATATGATTGGTTCTTCCCTCTGTATATGAAATATAATTGGTTCTTCCCTCTGTATATGACATATGATTAGTCCTTCCAACAGTATCCCAAATATGATTGGTTCTTCCCTCTGTATATGAAATATGATTGGTTCTTCCAACAGTATCTGAAATATGATTGGTTCTTCCCCTGTATTTGAAATATGATTGGTCCGTCTAACAGTATCTGAAATATGATTGATTCTTCTCCTATATATGAAATATGATTGGTCCTTCCAACAGCATCTGAAATATGATTGGTCCTTCCAACAGCATCTGAAATATGATTGGTCCTTCCAACAGTATCTGAAATATGATTGGTCCTTCCAACAGTATCTGAAATATGATTGGTCCTTCTGTTAATGAATTATGATTGGTTCTTCTGTTAGCAATTCAATTAATGAGCCTCATTCTCCATGAGACCAATGAGCAGACACATGTGGTCGCTGATGAAGATATGCTGTAAGTTGTCCATCTCTAAACAACACAATGTACAACTTGTTCCTTTCACAATGCAATTCTGTTTCATACGGAAAAAAATATAGTATTAAATTCCACACTCTGAGGAGATTTTTATATACTTAATAAATCAATTTGTAAACGTGACAAATTTAATGAATCAAATTTTAAGGCCTCATTTGAGTTTATTATTGCAATAGGTTTACTCTACTATAATCTCACTTACATGTGCATTTTGTACTTAATTATGTTGATGTGTTTAAGTCAAACAGAATTGCATTATGGGACTCTCACCGAGTATATTTGAATGTCACGGGTGTTTAGTGTCTGGCAGCAAGCCTGTATGTTAACTGTCTATATCTCCTGTGTTGCTGGCCAAGGATCAGTCTGTCTGGACGAGCAACTGTTGCAGCTGTGTTGGAAACAGCTGTTTATGCATGTTGTTTGAACATTGTTATAATATATCCATATTCACTGTTGTATATCAGCTGTAGCACTACAGGTGGGATAATATACATATCACGCATGTTGCAATATGTGCTACAGGTTGCCAGGTAACATTGGATCATTGTAGCGACGTAATCAGAATGGTTACTATTTTTGTTGGGTTTAGCTTCAGATGTGTCATGAGAAAGAATGAAATTGTGACGGATCTCAAATTTAATTCTTTCAATTAGATTCATAAGTCAGCTGTTTTCATTGTTACTACAGCTTCTAAATTATCATTTAGATATATTTCATTGAGAAAGGTCACCTGTGGGTTTTCCAGGTAAGAATGTTGGTCCCCAGCAGCCTATGCTTGTTGCAAGGCGCCTTAATCAGGTGGTCAGGCTTGCTGACTTGGTTGATTATGTGAAGATCTGGGGTAGAATAGATCCTCAGCAACCCAAAAGGCGACTATGCTTGTCGTAAGAGACGACTAACGGGATCGGGTAGTCAGACTCGCTGACTTGAATGATGCATGTCATTGATCCCAATTGCATGGATCGATGCTCATGATGTCAATCACTGGATTGTCTGGTCCAGGCTCGATTATTTACAGACCACCGTCATATAGCTGGAATATTGTTTTATGCAATGTTTTATTCAAGTTAGTTTTCTTTAAATTGTGGACCCCCAGAGATGAGAATGTATTAACGCTACACTCATACACCAGCCATGGCAGTAATGTCAAACCAAATGTCAGTTGGTAATACCAGCCCCAAATGAGATATGTAACATTAGTGTAGATACAGGACCGAAATAGCTTGATGCCATTCAGTGATAATGGTAAGTGGCATGACATGGAGACACTTGACAACGCCTGTGGGAGCGTGGCTACAGAGAGAACCAACAGGCACGATGTAACACAAGGAACGAATGTGTCCACTGAAACCAGATACGACTGGGAGTTGACACGAGACAGCACTGCATGTACACTCGTAACACTACACATCACTAAGATGTAGGTCAAAGATTTTCATGTACTATTATTTATTTGAAATCTATTTCAGACCGTTTTGTGAATGATGGCACTGAAGGAGACCTCCACTTGTTTTCTTGTGACAAGATCAGACTTTATAGGAATCTTCATTTTTCTAGTAGAGTATTTATTGAGGGGAATTTCTGAGTACCTCCCTGATTGAATAAAGTTCCTTGCCTTGGTGCAGCGTCCTAATCAGGCTCGTGGGTTTCGCCAAAGTGGTAAGCTCGCCAGACACCTAGGATTGTTGGTTCGATTCCTGGTTCGTCCCAATTATGTTTCTAGGTTTGTCAGCACCTTACCTGTCCTCATGGGTTTCAGCAAAGTTGTAAACATCTGAGACCTGCATCACTTCAGGCTTTCCTCCACATCAAGCTGACATGCTGTGATATAACTGGAATACTGTCCATTACCCAGTAGTCTCAATATCAGTACTGTCTCACTATCAGTACTGGGTCTGTATCAGTACTATTTCAGTATCAGTACTGTGTTGGTATCAGTACTGTGTTGGTATCAGTACTGTCTCAGTATCAGTATTGGGTCTGTATCAGTACTATTTCAGTATCAGTACTTTCTCGGTATCAGTACTGTTTCAGTATCAGTACTGTGTTGTATCAGTACTGTCTCACTATGAGTACTGTGTTGGTATCAGTACTGTCTCAGTATCAGTATCAGTCAGTGTTGCTCATTCAGTGTGTCATGAGGCACTTTATATGTGAACAGGATCCATGTCAAGCTGAGGCTGTTCTCCCCATGGACAAATCTGTGTATACAGGAATTAAGTCGGAGACATTTTAGATGCCACGGACAAATCCATACGCTGATCTGCAAGGCCAGTTCCAGACATGCAAGTCAAATAGTACCCTGCAGGCCTACAAATTAAACATTTCCCCCTGGTAAACGATGGTGTCTATGTGAAGTTCCACCACGCCTCGCCCATCATCTGACATTTCATTTTGCCTCAAGCATCTGATGTTATAGTACAAATTGATTTTACTGTCCATGCCCTTCAGAGATTGAAAACATCAGTACCAGAATATAATCCGTCTCAAATATCTGCCCAAACCGATTCCACAGGGAGTGATAGGCAAGATAGTATTTAAATGTACATGAATTGATCACTAAAATTCACGATGACACCAGGTGTTCGCAAAAAGGTCGGCTTGTTTGTTTAATGCTGCACTTAGCAATATTACAGCTATATGACGTCAGTCTGTAAATAATCGAGTCTGGACCAGACAATCCAGTGATTGACATCATGAGCATCGATCCGCGCATTTGGGATCGATGACATGCATCAACCAAGTCAGCGAGCCTGACCACCTGATCCCGTTAGTCGCCTTTTACGACAAGCATAGTCGCCTTTTACGGCAAGCATGGGTTGCTGAAGACCTATTCTACCCCGGAATATTCATGGGTCAAAAAAAAAGAAAAAAGGTCAGCATATGTTGGGTGCCGTTGTTTAAAACAACCTTAACACTACGACTGTCGTAAGTCTATGTTAACGTATGGAGTGACGATCACCTTTGCGCTTAGATCGCTTTGTACAAGGGCACCCTGCTGTACAGGTAAAACCTCCCACTCACACATTACAATGGGTCTGTAAGCAATTGCACGTGAGTGAAAGGTGTTGAGGTCACGGCAGTTATCATATTTAGTAGATTTGCCTGATTGTAAACCATCACATATATGGAATGACTAAGATTGTTTCAGTCAATAATCAATAAGGGCAATCGTAGCACTGTGACTGTTGTACGTCTTTGTTAAAGTATGGGAGTTACAATCATCTTAGCACAACGATGGTTTTATGGACCAGGGCCCCGTTCCACATAAGCAATCTCAGCGCTACGACTGTCGTAAGTCAGTGTTAAAGAATGGGAGTTACGATCATCTTAGCACAACGATGGTTTTATGGACCAGGGCCCCGTTCCACATAAGCAATCTCAGCGCTACGACTGTCATAAGTCAGTGTTAAAGAATGGGAGTTACGATCATCTTTGCACAACGATGGTTTTATGGACCAGGGCCCCGTTCCACATAAGCAATCTTAGCGTTACGACTGTCGTAAGTCAGTGTTAAAGAATGGGAGTTACAATCACCTTAGCGCTAAGATCGCTTTGTGGAACAGAGCCCAGGGCTCTCTGTACATTTTGCCGCCATGCCCTTCAAGCATATCATCTGTTATTGTCGTGTTATGTAAGAGTTTCGACTAAAACCTCTTCCTCTTCTTAAATAACTATGCCAAGGACATGCAGTAGCTCATATCGATTACTGGAGATGATGAAAAACTCCATATAATGACAAACATTAGTCAGTCCAATGATCTGGTGGAAAGAAAACCTGATGGATCAGTACTCGGGGCAGTCCCAGGCTCTGTGCTGCTCCGTGGATAAGCCGGCCATTTGTCACTCAGATCAGAGTTGTCTGTTTTTCATCCAGAGGGTGGGTATATGGAGAAATATTCTGTAACTTCAATATAAGACTGCAGTCACACTCCATTTACAAACTTACTCTTGAGGATGCAGGTTAGAATTGATCTTCTGAAGCCCATACTTGTCGTAAGAGGCGACTAACGCGATGGGGTGGTCAGACTTGGTGACTTAGTTGATGCATATCATCATAAACAATTGCCTGGATCAATGCTTGTGATATCAGTCACTGGATTGTTTGTCAGACACGTGGAATATTGCTGATTACGGTGTCAGACTACAAACAAACTGTTTGTTAGAAATATAGTGGTAATTATTGTAAATGCTTGTGTGGGAAGGTCAGAGAGACTAAGCCTATATGGCCATGATGAAAGGTTGTCACCTGGTGTAAGAGGTCCAAACTGTGACAGACTAAGCCTTCTTGGCCATGAGGACAAGGTTGTCACCTGATGTAAGAAGTCAAAACTGTGACAGACTAAGCCTTCTTGGCCATGAGGACAAGGTTGTTGCCTGGTGTAAGAGGTCCAAACTGTGACAGATAAAGCCTTCTTGGCCATGAGGACAAGGTTGTCACATGGTGTAAGAGGTCCAAACTGTGACAGACTAAGCCTTCTTGGCCATGAGGACAAGGTTGTCACCTGGTGAAGGAGGTCCAAACTGTGACAGACTAAGCCTTCTTGGCCATGAGGACAAGGTTGTCACCTGGTGAAGGAGGTCCAAACTGTGACAGACTAAGCCTTCTTGGCCATGAGGACAAGGTTGTCACCTGGTGAAGGAGGTCCAAACTGTGACAGACTAAGCCTTCTTGGCCATGAGGACAAGGTTGTCACCTGGTGTAAGAGGTCCAAACTGTGACAGACTAAGCCTTCTTTGCCATGAGGACAAGGTTGTCACCTGGTGAAGGAGGTCCAAACTGTGACAGACTAAGCCTTCTTGGCCATGAGGACAAGGTTGTCACCTGGTGTAAGAGGTCCAAACTGTGAGAGATAAAGCCTTCTTGGCCATGAGGACAAGGTTGTCACCTGGTGAAGGAGGTCCAAACTGTGACAGACTAAGCCGTCTTGGCCATGAGGACAAGGTTGTCACCTGATGTAAGAAGTCAAAACTGTGACAGACTAAGCCTTCTTGGCCATGAGGACAAGGTTGTTGCCTGGTGTAAGAGGTCCAAACTGTGACAGACTAAGCCTTCTTGGCCATGAGGACAAGGTTGTCGCCTGATGTAAGAGGTCCAAACTGAGACAGACTAAGCCTTCTTGGCCATGAGGACAAGGTTGTCACTTGGTGTAAGAGGTCCAAACTGTGACAGACTAAGCCTTCTTGGCCATGAGGACAAGGTTGTCACCTGGTGAAGGAGGTCCAAACTGTGAGAGATAAAGCCTTCTTGGCCATGAGGACAAGGTTGTCACTTGGTGTAAGAGGTCCAAACTGTGAGAGATAAAGCCTTCTTGGCCATGAGGACAAGGTTGTCACTTGGTGTAAGAGGTCCAAACTGTGAGAGATAAAGCCTTCTTGGCCATGAGAACAAGGTTATCACCTGGTGTAAGAGGTCCAAACTGTGAGAGATAAAGCCTTCTTGGCCATATGGACAAGGTTGTCACCTGGTGTGTGTTTCCTGGTTTGATTCCGAGTTTGGGACTCAGATTATGGATGATTGATTCATCGTAAACTCAAGGGTTTGAGACAAAAATAGGTAAATAGTGTTACTGTATTTTAAGATATGAATAAGGTTTTCCTGATGACTAGTTGCAAATAGACATACATGTTTGCATGTGAAAAGATGAGTGTACTGGAAAAACAAGTATAAAGGATATTTTTAATTTATATTTTGCTGTACTTGACATGGAGGAGTACTATGTGGGTTGGCAGCATCCACTTTCTGCTGTGTGATGCTGTTGCAGAAAGCTGCTGATGTAGCGATATATCCGATGCATTGTCAATGTGTCATGCCTTGTCACTGTGTTTGTTTTTTCACCTGTCCGATGTCTTATATACTTATATGTCTTATATGTACATTTGTTGATGTTTTGTTTGCACATGCAGTGCGGCAGTTTGCAGATATCTGTCTCTTCTCAACTGCACAGTACAAATGCACCGTTGCTGAACTGGAGAGCGAGTGAGTAACATATGAGTTTATGGGATGTTTGTGTTGGATACAGGTGTGGGATACGTGGTACAGATGTGGGATACAGGTATGGGATATATGGTACAGATGTGGGATATGTGGTACAGATGTGGGATACGTGGCACAGATGTGGGATACGTGGTACAGATGTGGGATACAGGTATGGGATACATGGTACAGATGTGGGATACAGGTATGGGATACATGGTACAGATGTGGGATACAGCTGTGGGATACGTGGTACATGTGTGGGATACGTGGTACATGTGTGGGATACAGGTGTGGGATACATGGTACTGATGTGGGATACAGGTGTGGGATACATGGTACAGGTGTGGGATACAGGTATGGGATACATGGTACAGATGTGGAATACAGCTGTGGTGGGATACGTGGTATAGGTGTGGGATACGTGGTACATGTGTGGGATACAGGTGTGGGATACATGGTACAGATGTGGGATACAGGTGTGGGATACGTGGTACAGGTATGGGATACATGGTACTGATGTGGGATACAGCTGTGGGATACATGGTACAGGTGTGGGATACATGGTACAGATGTGGGATACAGGTGTGGGATACGTGGTACAGGTGTGGGATACAGGTGTGCCATATTCCAGCAATAACACGGCGGGGGACACCAGACGTAGGCTTCTCACATTGTACCCATGTTGGGAATCAAACCCGGGTCTTCGGTGTGCAGAGCGAACACCTTAACCACTAGGCTACCCGACTTCCCCCACAAAAGCATCACAGGCAGAACATCAACGTACAGTCCGCAATCATTACACTTCAATAAATGTTGTATTGCATGCCTCCTTATTCTCTATACCAACACAAATCAAATTTCACATTCATCATGAAATAATTTTGTTATAGGATGTTGGTTGAGATGTTGTATTTGAAGGAAATTGAGGACAGCATGGAGTCCTACATCGCTGATAGTGTGTCATTGATGCTATTTTCTTTGTGTAGAACCTCCATCATCTGTAATTGTAGTTACAATGTAATTTGTACACTGGATCAGATCATTTTAGTCCGAGAATATAAGTCTATATCACATCATTTAGACAATTAAGACAATTACTGTCGTTTAGTTTGCTGCATGTGGACTTATAGCACGTTGAGGCATGTTTATTGTTGACTATTTATGGCTGACATTTTGTTCGACAGTCTAACACACAGTGTGAAACAATCATGTCCAATCAACTGTCATATCACACAAGACCATGTCTTGATTGCTTTAAATAGTTCTTATGTCTTGTCTATGGAGTAAATGAAAATTCTTACCTAATCATTTAATGATGTATGTAATAATTTTATTTTAATCTTTAAAGTCCTCGTGAATGTTTCTATTTAGGGATTTTTTTCATTTAATTTTTTCAAATATATCTATATATGTATTATTCATTTTTATTTTTTCGTCCTTTTCCATCAGTTTAGAACACACGAGAACAAAAATCAATATTTTAATCTTTTTTATATCATGGATTGTTGCTCACATGGTCAATCACTGGATTGTCTGGTCCATACTCAATTATTTACAGACTGCCATCATAAAGCTGGAAAATTGCTGAGTGAAGCATTAAAAAACAAACATACAAACAATCAGTAAATTTGATGTTATAGGTTTGACCTTTCAATTTCTTTTTTTGTTCATTGTTGATTGCGAGGAAGGTCGGTTTGATGTCCGGCCATGTCATACCATAAGATGTTAAAAGATGGTACTTGCTGTTACCCTGCCTGGCCCTCATGTGATTCCCCGCTGTGTTGTACATCATTAGAAAGAGCCACTTACCCTATGTTGTACACCATCATATAGAGGCTTTCTCCCCATTGATGTACACCATTATAAAGAGGCACTCTCCCCTGTGTTGTAATTCTAGGGAGGGCTTCCCAATCCAGCCGAGCCAAACAGGCTTCTGCAAGGTGTATCACTTAACCCCTTTATTGTCAAACAACCGAGACAAGCGTGGTCTGGCACTGGACGGCAAGCTGAAGCACGAGGACACAAACCTGGCATCTTCTACAATGTGAGTACCCGAGTGTGAGAGTAGGTGTGCATTTAGTTACCAGTCGCTGTCATATAGCTGAAATATTGCCGAGTGTGTGAGTAGGTGTGCATTTAGTTACCGGTCGCTGTCATATAGCTGGAATATTGCCGAGTGTGAGAGTAGGTGTGCATTTAGTTACCAGTCGCTGTCATATAGCTGAAATATTGCCGAGTGTGTGAGTAGGTGTGCATTTAGTTACCGGTCGCTGTCATATAGCTGAAATATTGCCGAATGAAACGTTAAGAAGAAAAGCAAAGAAAGATGTTTTTTTCATGGGCCTGTGAAGATCCGTGGTAGAATAGGTCTTCAGCAACCCATGCTTGCTGTAAAAAGCGACAACCCTTGTCGTAAAAGGCGACTTACAGGATCTGGTGGTCAGGCTTGCTGACTTGGTTGATGTGTGTCATCGTATTCCATTTGCATGGACTGATGCTCATGATGTCAATCACTGGATTGTCTGGTCCAGGCTTAATTTTTTTTTACAGACTGCCGTCATTAAGATGGAATATTGCTGAGTGCAGCGTTAAACAACAAACAAACATGGCTTGAATCCCCCCCTCCTGGGATTGATAATTGGTATCACATCACCGAATTATTGCACTTACAAACTTCTTTATTTCTTCAGACATACTATACTCCTCAAAAGAGGTTAAGGGGCATGACATCAACTGTAGTAATATAGGAGAATCAGGTGTTCTTGATCTTATTTGAGTAGTATAAATGAAATCAAGAAGTGCTGAAATCAACCAGAAGGAAAGCCGGCTGCTTCTGAAATCTTGCTGTAATTTTTGTTTATAAAGCATACAAAGAAATGTGAAGCTTTTGAAGTTTTGGTTTTTTTCGGATATACTTGCCTCAAGGCCTATAAGGTGTCTTGATGCTACAGAATTGATGCTCGATTGGTTAAAAACTTGAGTCACCTTTGAAGTGCAGTGTCTTGTTAGTAGCAGACATGTGCACTTCATTATCTGGGGAACTTACTGTGTGGTTCCAAGGGGAAGTAACTCCTGGGACTAATGGCCTGGTACCTGAGAGACTTCCTGTTTGGGAATCTGACGGATGAGGTAACGAACTAGTCCTGTTTCACGTTTCATCCGTCCTCAAGGAGTGGAATTTGTGGTGCAAATGAGAAGGTGTAATTAGTTGGAACCTCATTAATTTGATTAATTACCTCACTGCTTTTGATCTGTTTTGAGTCTAGGACATATATTTTATGCCATGGATGTCAGCTGTTTGAACTTTTTTATGAACTCTTTTGCCTCGTGTTAAATGTATATATTTATAATGCTAACACATTAATTATTGGGGCACAATACTGAATATGATGGGTTTGTTATATGAAGATTTAGGTGTTATTATATGGGGATTTGAGATGGGATGATGGTTTCACATGGGGATCTGGGATGAGGTTTATAGTTATTACATAGGGATCTGGGATGAGGATTATAGTTATTACATGGGGATCTGGGATTAAGATTATAGTTATTACATGGGGATCTGGGATGAAGATTATAGTTATTACATAGGGATCTGGGATGAGGATTATAGTTATTACATGGGGATCTGGGATGGGGATGCTGGTTATTACATAGGGATCTGGGATGAGATGATGGTTATTACATTGGGATATGGGATGGGGATGATGGTTATTACATGGGGATCAGGGATGAGATGATGGTTATTACATGGGGATCAGGGATGAGGTGATGGTTATTACATGGGGATCTGGGATGTGGATGCTGGTTATTACATAGGGATCTGGGATGAGGAGATGGTTATTATATATGGATCTGGGATGTTGTTGCTAAGATGATTCCGCTATGCTCCTTCAAGTCAGTATTAACAAATGTCCATGAAGATACTCAAGGATAGTATTATAATGGTAGCCTAGTAGTCAGGCATTGGCTCATGTGCCCCTCAACCCTATGTTCGATTCTCTGACAGTAGAGCAACTTCCCTGTTTCTATTTTGTCCATTCCACTCGCATCAAACAACAGCAGGTCAGACACTGCCTTTGCGGAGGAAGCGTTTACGCAACCCATTTCCACCGTGGTCGGCTGACAGCAGGCAGATCTTGTTCACATAGTCATGACAGCCAGCATTAAGGGATACCTCCAACCTGGTCTTTACTTAAGGCTGGTCGGGTAGGGGAAAGCTGGATGAACAGCTCCGAGCCATCAGCAGCGATATCTAACACTGACGTGCGTCTAGACACCGCAATGTACATTACGCCAACTCATTTGCAGCTAAGATATTCATTGGACTTGTATTGATCGTGCAAAATCTAATCTGCCTGAATATAACTTTGATTTGAAAGATTGATTTTTAGTACCAGGAAAAATCATTAACAGAAAACATGAACCAGCATATTGTCTCTCCAGAATATAAATGCTATGTAAATATGTATATTGTAAGGTGGAGCTTTTGTTGGTTGGATTAGAAGAGATGATATTTATCTGTGGCTATTCGGTAAAATCACTGGTGCTCTCACTGCCGATTGGATGGTTGTGCAGTGTGGTATACAAGCTATATCAGCATTGCATCATTGATTTGGCCCCACAGCTTATTGAAACGGAAGGGGCTCGAGTGTCGGGCATGGATTTGGATGACCTTGACCTGGGTCACCTGGGTCACACCTATCCCACGATGCAATAGTGTCAGTGTGAAACATCTTGTTCAGATGTTTTGGGGTCAAAGGTTGAGTGCAAGATATTGTATGATGCCGGATGGTTGTATTTGTATTTATTCTTTTGATCTGTTACAGTTTTTAAGGTTAAGCATTGATAAATACTATAATATATTTGGGAATGTTAAAAAACTTATTTGTCAATGGTATCAATTCAACTGCAAGCTTCGGTTATGATATGCGTTCATAAAAGCTTTTAGCAAGTAGCAGAAATACAATTAAAGAAAAGATACTGATTATTACTAGGAGTTTGTGGTAATATTTAAGTGGAGACGAGTAAAGGAATTGTATGATAAGCATCTGTAGTAATTTCAAGGGGATCCAAGTGAATATAAGCACTGCTGAGCACCGTAGTAATATTAAGGAGACCACAGTGAATATAAGCACTGCTGAACACTGTAGTAATATCAAGGGTACCCCAGTGAATATAAGCAATGTAGTAATATTAAGGGGACCCCAGTGAATATAAGCACTGTAGTAATATTAAGGGGACCCCAGTGAATATAAGCACTGTAGTAATATTAAGGGGACCCCAGTGAATATAAGCAATGTAGTAATATTAAGGGGACCCCAGTGAATATAAGCACTGTAGTAATATTAAGGGGACCCCAGTGAATATAAGCACTGTAGTAATATTAAGGGGACCCCAGTGAATATAGGCAATGTAGTAATATTAAGGGGACCCCAGTGAATATAAGCACTGTAGTAATATTAAGGGGACCCCAGTGAATATAAGCACTGCTTAGCACTGTAGTAATATTAAGGGGACCCAAATGAATATAAGCAGCGCTGAGCACTGTAGTAATATTAAGGGGACCCCAGTGAATATAAGCACTACTGAACAATGTAGTAATATTAAGGGGACCCAAATGAATATAAGCACCACTGAGCACTGTATTAATATTAAGGGGACCCAAATGAATATACGCAGCGCTGAGCACTGTAGTAATATTAAGGGGACCCCAGTGAATATAAGCACTACTGAACAATGTAGTAATATTAAGGGGACCATAGTGATTATAAGCACTACTGAACAATGTAGTAATATTAAGGGGACCCAAATGAATATAAGCAGCGCTGAGCACTGTAGTAATATTAAGGGGACCCCAGTGAATATAAGCACTACTGAACAATTTAGTAATATTAAGGGGACCACAGTGAATATAAGCACTGCTGAACAATGTAGTAATATTAAGGGGACCACAGGGAATATAAGCACTGTCGAGTGTGGCAGAATCTTTTCTGTAATTATTTAAACCTTAACATTTTAGAAAAAGTCCATTCTCTGGAGAGTATGAAATATAAGCCCAAATGGAGGAAAGTAAATGATAGTCACGTCATGGAAACATTTTACATAACCCTGCATGAAGGCTGTCCTCTTGAGGGAAACTGCAGCGGCATGACACTGATCCATTGAGACATGGAACCAAACAGTGCTCCATCACAGTATCTCACGGCTATTCTGTTGCCATGGTAACAGAGAGTTGTCATTTTCCGTTACATGTTCCACAAGAATGCCAGCAAGGCAGGTTGAAATGACACCAGGGTTTGTGTCCAAGACACTTTAACTGACAGTACTCGGCGGGCAAACTCAGAGATGCAGGAAACACCAGAGTTAACGTGGGAGGATGTTTTTCCAACATCAAGGCATCAACTGAATGGACAGTCTGTTCTTTCTTATCATCACAGTGACGACACTCTTAGCAACCATCAGGTGGGTGGGGATTAGTGACAGCTATAGCAACCATCAGGTGGGTGGGGATTAGTGACAGCTATAGCAACCATCAGGTGGGTGGGGTTAGTGACAGCTATAGCAACCATCAGGTGGGTGGGGGTTAGTGACAGCTATAGCAACCATCAGCTGGGTGGGGTTAGTGACAGCTATAGCAACCATCAGGTGGGTGGGGGTTAGTGACAGCTATAGCAACCATCAGGTGGGTGGGGGTAAGTGACACCCATAGCAACCATCAGGTGGGTGGGGGTTAGTGACAGCTATAGCAACCATCAGGTGGGTTGGGGTTAGTGACACCCATAGCAACCATCAGGTGGGTGGGGGTTAGTGACAGCTATAGCAACCATCAGGTGGGTGGAGGTAAGTGACACCCATAGCAACCATCAGCTGGGTGGGGGTAAGTGACACCCATAGCAACCATCAGTGGGGTTAGTGACACCCATAGCAACCATCAGCTGGGTGGGGTTAGTGACACCCATAGCAACCATCAGCTGGGTGGGGTTAGTGACACCGATAGCAACCATCAGCTGGATGGGGGTTAGTGACACCCATAGCAACCATCAGCTGGGTGGGGTTAGTGACACCCATAGCAACCATCAGCTGGATGGGGGTTAGTGACACCCATAGCAACCATCAGCTGGGTGGTGTTAGTGACAGCCATAGCAACCTTCAGGTGGGTGGGGTTAGCTACACCCATACAGGGGCAGTGGGGCAGCCTGGTGGTTAAAGCGTCCGCCCATCACGCGAAAGGCACGGGTTCAATTCTCTACACGGGTACATCGTGTGAAGCCCATTTCCCCTGCTCTGATATTGCTGAAATATTGCTAAAAGCGGCGTAAAACCGTACTCACTCACTCACTCACTACATCCATAGAAACAATTAGTTGGGTGGGGGTAAGTAATATTTTTTAATTTTATGGAGTGAACAGAGGTTAAAGTGGTTTTGACCACGCCCAATAAAGTGGACATTATGAGGCTGACCTGACTTCCTCTCTCAAGGGCAGGAGAATGGTGATGTTCATCCTACTTAAGTCCTTATCACTGACTAATTGTAGCCTACAGTGGAATTCATTGACCTGACTGATGCTGTTATATATATTTTGGACACGTTTTTTGCCGATGTTGTCATTGATACGAAAAAATATCTTCCATTTAGTTTCTTGTTTTTTTCACTCATCACTTCAACATTGTTTATTAAATTTTTTTGAAAGATTTAAATTTGATTAAATTTTGTTTCTTAGCACCCATTCTGATACATGTATACCAAGTATATTTATTGATAATGGTCTGAAAAGATTTTATGTTAGAGATACTTTTGTGACTAGGGATTTTCCTGTTACGAAAATGTAATAAAATTAAACAAAATCTTATTACAAGCTTGTTGAATGTTTGTAAACCACCAAACTGTCAAATGGTTCAAATATTTCAGATGTAGTCATGTTATTGGTTTGTGTATGTGTTTGTAAATTAACGAAGCTTTTATCAATGCTGTAGCCGGCTTGTGGTCTCATGGAGGCAAATCATGCACAGTTAAGTCTCGTTAATCCGACAATCGGCTTTATCCGACACTAATGATGGAAACCGATTGAATCCGACAGTCTCGCACAGACTCTGACACACCAAATTTGCAACGAATTACTGAAATCAGTCATTAATTAGTCTCGTTAATCCGACACAGTGATCATCATACTCCGTGGTCATCTGCCCGAGAGTACCCAGCCGGTGTTTTGATGTGAGATGAATCGGCTGGTAGCTGCATATTACAACGGCTGCAGAGATAAACTTACTTAACAATAAACAATTACTGCTTTAAATAAAGAAACAACCTTTTGCGAACTATGACCTATCAATGAAATGACTAACAGGAAGTCGACTAAGAAAGCTGCTTTCTTGAGCTTTGTGGCACTAGTTTCAAACTGGTGACATCCATTCCAGACTATGCTTTTTAAAGTATTTTGAATAAGTCATACAGTCCGTAACAGTTGTTTTGTGTTTAACATAAGAGGTTGAATGATTAGAAAACATATTCCGCTAACAATGTAACATAACAATAAGAATATCGTGTAGTTGTCCAATTTTCGATCACGAATGTTGATACTGCTTAATTTTGTTTATCCGGCGTACTCGTTAATCCGACATAATCATTTATGGATTAACGGGACTTGACTGTATTTATAGTTTGAGAGTTTTCTCGCGCATACTGATATCTGAAATCTCTCAGTGAAAATGTTTAGAATGGCCAGGAGATGTGGGGTAACCTAGGGACCCTGGTGTCCCCTGCTGTGATAGTGAATATTTCTAAAAGTGGCGTAAAACCATACTCACTCACTCATTCTCTTTAAATGTACACGTTCTTAACTACAGTAAACAGTTTTGAAGAACTCAAAGGGACCACTAATTTTAGTTTGTTATAACTGCCGTTTGTTATAAGCGTATATACAGCAAATAGCCCTGACCAAAAAATAAGTTTGTTATATCTGTCAGTTCGTTATGAGCGTGTTCGTAGTTTACTAGTTTACTGTACAGTTGTTAATAGACATGGAGACGTGCCCAATAGGGTTAAAAAAGGTTTGGAGTGATCATGTTTTAGCAAACTCGTTTACTGATGGCTAAAATGTTTCTCATATCAACCAATGGTTTGCAATGTGCAGACGACCTGTGAAGATCCCAGTTAGAATAGGTCTTCAGCAACCCATGAAGATCCTTGTTAGATTAGGTCTTCAGCAACCCATGAAGATCCTGGTTAGAATAGGTCTTCTGCAACCCATGCTTGCCGTAACAGGTGACTATGCTTGTCTTAAAAGGGCGTCTGAAGGGATCGGGTGGTCAGGCTCGCTGACTTAGTTGATGTATGTCATCGATCCCAATTGCATGGGTCAAGGCTCATGATATCAATCACTGGATTGTCTGGTCCAGATTTGATTATTTACAGACCGCTGTCATGTAGCTGGAATATTGCTAAGAGGGGTTAAACAACAAACAAACAAACAAACCTGATTCCTTAACGGCGGACATAGTATTGCAGCAATATGCTGATTGTGCATAAAACAGCATTGATTCCCTTGTGACATTAAGTCATGTTTTCTTTCGCCAACAGAATGACGGACAGTAGTCAGAAAGAAAGTCTCGGCATTGTGGTCTCCTACAGGGTCAAGGTCAAACTCATCCTGG
Source organism: Haliotis cracherodii (assembly GCF_022045235.1). NCBI lineage: Eukaryota > Metazoa > Mollusca > Gastropoda > Lepetellida > Haliotidae > Haliotis > Haliotis cracherodii. The sequence goes on from NW_027266330.1 coordinate 57,465,187, forward strand.
GATTTGGATCCGGGTAAGTTGATCTCACTGTGGCTGTATTTTTATTAAAAATTTAGAAATGTTAAACTCGTCTCTAAAATATGTAATATAAAGCCATTTTGATGAGACAATGTGAAAAATGAGTTGGACTTAATGCATGCAGCTATAAAGTTTCTACCTAGAACACATCTTCCCGAGGCAAGAGAGTTAACTGAAGTCCAGTTTCCACCCTTGCCGAACTAGGCTGGAATTCCTGGGCTCGATTGTAGCGCCACCAGTGGCTATTACCAGTTATGTCCCTTCTAAGCCTCTCCTATGGACCAATCAGATTCCACCTCTTGTATTACTTGCATTTGCTTCACACACAATGGTGGTGCCAAGTCAGGACGATCTGCTCGATTTATCTAGATCTATATTGTGATAAAACAGGTCTTACATCACGAAATGCATCAAATCACGTGAGCACCTTGATTATAAACATGAAAGGATTTTGAAAATATCTGTTGACAACGAGTTGGCGGTGTACATGCTTTGCAAATCCTGCAATCGACCAAAATCTGCATGACAGTTTACGAACCGGATTTTCGATTATGATGTTGCCTGTTCATTTTGTGCTCAATTTTATGAACCTCATAAAAAAGATTAAATAATTTGAAAGTATAGGATTTTTAAAGTAAACTTATAGGTTTCACTGAAGCTGACATATAACTGACATCCTGAATTGTTTTATAGGCATTACTTAGAAGTTGATGGATGACACAGTAGACACAATTTATGGATAACAACTTCTTTGATACTATTAAAAGCGACATTTCTTTGAAGAGTATTAAAGAAGTTGTTATCCATACATTGTGTCTGCTTTAACTGACATCCTGTTCAAAGCCTCATAAAAAACAACTCACTCACTATCAGGGTTTGCTACGAGACCTAATTTATTCGATGTGAGCTAGTGAGTTTCAATTGCTTCTTTATTCTGTTTCCAGGGACCTGTCGGTGGAGTTGCCATTCACGTTGACGCACCCCAAGCCCCCAGAGTCCCCACCCCCATCACGCCCCGCCAGTCTGGTGCCCGCGGAGGGAGGAGATGCTCCGGTCGACACCAACCTCATACAGCTCGACACAAAGTCAGTTACCTCCCTTAGTAGGATCTTACCATGAATCAGTGCTCATTGTGTTCATTGTTGTTCATCGTTGTTCATCGTTGTTCATCTTTGTTCTACAACTCTTTCACCAGAGGGGGCACGGGTTGCCCAGACGTCTAAGGCACCGCGATTCGCTGTGCAGAGTTGCGTCCTTTGGGCATGCCAGAAACCTATGATTGTGGGTTCGAATCCTGGTTCGAACTGATTATATTTCTAGGTTTGTCAGCACCATACCCGTGCTCGTGGGTTTCACAGAAGTGGTAAACGTCTGAGACCTGCATCACTTCGGGGTTTCCTCCCACATTAAGCTGACATGCCGTGATATAACTGGAATACTGTTACAAGCGGTGTTAAACCCAACTCACTCACTCACTTTCACCAGAGTTGTGTCCCTTAGCTGATTCAGTCATTGTGGGTTTGAATCCCTGATTCACTGTGATTCTTTATCCATCTGCACCATCCTCATGCTCATGAGACTAAAGTGACACCCCATGAAGATCCGGGTCAGAATAGATCTTCAGAAAACCATGCTTGTTGTAAGAGGCAACTAACAGGATCAGATGGTCAGACTCGCTGACTTGGTTGATGCAGGTCATCAAATCCCAATTTTGTGGATTGATGCTCATGATGTCAGTCACTGGATTGCCTGGTCCAGACTTGATTATGTACAGACCATTGTCGTATTGGTGTAATATTGTTAAGTGTGGCGTTAAACAAACAAACAAACCCTAACCCTAACAGATGTAAATAGCATTTTTATATCTATAAAATGATAAAATATTTTTAAAAATTGGAAGATCGGACCCAGTTTTGATATAACCCCATCAATAACTTGTTTTCAATTATGTTTTCAGTGGAGAGGCCTTCTACGGCGACAAGGATGACGACTTTATTTTCGAAGACTTTGCTCGTCTTCGCCTCAAAGGACACGAAGGAGATGATACGGAGGCCTAACCATCCCAGAATTCTACTGATTGCGTGATTACAGCACCGAATGTCAAGCTCAAGGGGGGATAACCCATGTCAAGTGATGGAGTGGGCCTTTGGAGTTATCTCCCTCCAGCTCCTAAAGCTATAGTGTTTTTATTGAAGACAGACCTATTTATGCTAATAACTGTACAAGAAGATGTTTGTGGATGTTAGCTGTTCTAGCCTCACATGGTGGCCATCTTGTGCTGGCGGCCGACAACTGTTTCCTAAGCTTGTTGAAGTGCATTTATTATAATGGCAGAGTGATAAGATTCTTCCCTCCCAGCTAAAGTATAACGTATTATATATTGCATTGAACATTGCATAAGCTTTTCTAGGATTTTTGTTCCTTTTTTTTAAAAGAAACACAACTTCGAGTTTAGTATGAGCGATGTATTCCAATTGTGTAATAGATCATGAGTTGAAAGAAATATTTTCTGTCAAATGGTGACATGGACCCAAAATTTACGCAGCATCTCTGCCAAAAATCGAAATATTGTGTTTGCTTTGCCATTGTTGAAAATGGTTATTCAAAGAAAAATTAACATACAAATAAAAAACTTGTTATAGCAAACTATGTAGACCGTGATAAAGGTCTCATTGTGGTATGTGCAGACAGGATAATAGTATCCGTGCAGGTTATTTATAGATATGAAATGTGTTCAAAATCCAAATATTTTCCTACTTAAAGTTTTACCAAAAAGGGAATTTCTTAACACCCTTTCACAAGAGACCACATTGTAAGGTGTATATTTATGTCCAATGACAGATTTGAAAACGGGTAAATGTTCTGATTGGATAGGCATCCAGCTCTTGGATCATTGTCTACCAAAGTAAACTGGCATTCTGTTTTTGCGCTTTTACCTACTATAAATCTAACCAAACCAATCTTTATAGGCAGTAACAATTGCAATATAATTAATTAACATTAATTTGTTCAAAATACTTAAGCTAAATGGTCTTGAAATATTCTCCGAATTTTTCATTTCGTATTAATTTCTCACGATTTCTGTTCCATGTTTTGATGTTGTTTGTTTATAACGAATAGAATAATACCTCTTGCTGCCTCACTCCGAATGAAGTGGGTGGGAGTCGACTTTTTGTATAACCCATGCTTGTATTGGCTAACGTGTATCTTCATTTCTTCATGATGAAAATAAGCATACCTGCATGGATGTGGTTTCATTCGTTGGGTGTTGATGTTGGTTGAAATAGTTAAGGGGAGCTGGTCTGCGTCTCGACAGAAGATGCAGCATGAGCTCTCAATTAAATATTGTCAACAAAATTTGTACGTTTGATAATGTTTGTCAAGTACGCAAATGGTTAGTGAGTGAAAACAGACTCACACGAGTTGTGTCCCTTTCTTCAGCTACGTGTCCCTGACCTTTGTCAAAATGGTTACAGTATGCTGCAGATGGTACTGATGATGTATTGATGATGAAGTGACAAGTCACGCCACGCCATGCCACGCCATCCATCTTCAAAGACTGATTCCTACTGGAATTTAGCTGTGTTGGCCATGATGTTGAAATGATTTGTGTGACAATTTGATCAAATCTTTGTCATTTTAGGGTAAAATTTGATTGCTTGACAAAATTAGCAGGATTCCCTTGAAATTACTGGTGTGTACAAAATGTCATCTGGTTATTCGTCAAGTTTATTTATTTTATACTTGTTTTATTGTTTGTAATGGAACCATGTGCGATCAGTTGTTATAGTTTGTTCATGTCTTGTTGAAGGTTGTTTTGTCGGTAAGGAGAAAGAATCTGAAACACAAACTAGAATGTTTTTTCACAAACGTATGAACATTTGTATGTCTTTGTAAGGTTGACCTACGTCAGAACACTTAGGAGAAGATGGTTATGTGACTGAACGTCATTATTGATTACAAGAGTCAAAAGTCAGATACTTTACACAATGATCGATTGTGGTCCAGTAAAGGTTTGATAAATCACGGATCTTTTAAATTGGCCTAATTTGACAGACCAGACTTGATTATTTGTTGGTTTATGGATATTTTTGTGAAAATTCATGGTCAGTAAGTGGGGAAAAATTAAAAAAAGACCTCTTTCATTTCAATTTATGTTTATCAAGAAGTATTTGAATATGTTGCTAGTGTGCAGTATTTATAAAGCTAGTCGCCTTGTAGTTTAACGTCTTTGAAAAACAAAGTTTTATGCTAAATATGTTTGAAGTAAGCTGTATAAAAACAATAGTACTTTTCAGATTTGATTTATTTTTATTTTATTTTTTTAAGGGTCATGGATCTGAAAACAATTTATTCAAAAGTCATGCCTAATGCTGTAATGTCTGTCCTGGTCCGTATCATATGGGCAGCTGGTATGTTATGACTAGTTATGGCCAAATTTGAAAAATGGACTCAGAACATTAATGGCCACAAAAGAGAAATCTTTTATCATTCAGTCAGTTATTTTTCCCCATCGTGGATACATAATTATTTTTGAATGACATTGTTTTGGAAGCGTGAATGATTTGAGAATACAAAGAAACACAATGTCTTGCTCATATGACTCAACAAACAGTGCTGGCCAGTGAATTAAGTCGAAATGTCCATTGTATATTCATTACTTGTATTGAAAATTTTCCTAAAACTAATTGCGTTTTTAGTGAATAAAACCAGTGGATCGTAACAATTGATATTAAAGCGAAGAGATAGACTTTGCACGGATTGAGTGTGAATATATTTCGGGGACAAACTTTCTTTATACCTGACTAGTTCAATGTACTCTTGTCATCATTCTGAATGGTTCGACTTTGATACAAAAAAAACCTTGTATGAATTCTGTAAAAAACGTTCTGAAAGCTATCCCCATTTCTCCATGTGCTTTTTCGTGTTCTGTTCATCACCGCAGGTTCTCAGATATGGAGACAAGTGCAATGACATGTGAAACATTGTTACACTAAATTGTGGCAATGTTTCCAATCAAGGTACCTTTTATTGAATAAATATTGTTAGACTTTGTGACGAGAATATTTTGTTGTTTATCAAGAAACTGATATTTGTCGATAATGAAGTTTTTGTCTGCTTCAACAGAACCTCATTTATATGTTCTAATTGGTAACAAGTGCAGGTGGACTTCAACGATTGCACAGTTGTCTCCCCTTGCTGTGCCATGATCCGCAAGCCTGATTTCCTTGATCTTTTCTTTGGTCAGTGTGTCGCTGTCCTTTCTTCCACATTCAGTGATATATGACGAAAATGAAATGGTGCTAAGACCAACTCGATCATCCCTGTCTAAAGAAGTGTGCATTCTGTACATGTTTTCTATCGTCCTGGGTTTGAATAGTACCTATGCCTGGTTCCCCTTGACGATTCTTGGTCCTCAACAACCCATGCTTGGTTCCCCTTGACGATTCTTGGTCCTCAACAACCTATGCTTGGTTCCCCTTGACGATTCTTGGTCCTCAACAACCTATGCTTGGTTCCCCTTGACGATTCTTGGTCCTCAACAACCTATGCTTGATTCCCCTTGACGATTCTTGGTCCTCAACAACCCATGCTTGGTTCCCCTTGACGATTCTTGGTCCTCAACAACCCATGCTTGGTTCCCCTTGACGATTCTTGGTCCTCAACAACCCATGCTTGGTTCCCCTTGACGATTCTTGGTCCTCAACAACCTATGGTTGGTTCCCCTTGACGATTCTTGGTCCTCAACAACCTATGGTTGGTTCCCCTTGACGATTCTTGGTCCTCAACAACCCATGCTTGTCACCCTATGATATGGCAATAGCACTTACACTCCAAAACCCTGAACTATTCAACTTGTACTCAAGTTCATGGTAAGAAATATACAATAATTGACGTATTGGATCATAAGAAGACACGGGAATGTCTAAGACAGGCTTTGTTTGTTTGTTTGTTGTTAAACACCACACTCAGCAATATTCCAGCTATATGACGGCAGTCTGTTAATAATCAAGTATGGATCATGAGCAGTGATCCACTCATTTGGGACATGATGACATGCATCAACCAAGTCAGCAAGCCTGACCACCCAATCCTGCCTCTTACGACAAGCACAGACCCATTTTACGGCAAGCATGGGTTCCTAAAGACCTATTCTACCCTGGATCTTAGGAAGATATGCAATTAGCTACGTGACACAGCCTACCAATCCCCCTGTCAGAAGGCTCTCAAGACAAGCAAGATGGTTTAATCATTAGGAAATCTGATATACTGTAAGGATGTGGTGTGCTAAATAAGTGTTTTTGTTTTGAAATTGACCACGAGAACTGCCAGTTGAGGTGTTACAAGTCACCCCACGATACTGATTGTTGGGATTTGACTGCAGCCACTCGTGATTAGTGACTACCACATAAAGATTACTGATATTAGAAAAACTTTAAGGTCATGGGTGTCAGACCGATCAGAACCAGGAACACCCTCAACAAGCAGTCAGGCCAGGATGTCGACGGGACACAAGTTTGCTGCACCAGGGCCTCTCGGTCTTTGAGATCAAGGATAGCCTCGTGGGGACTCAGTATTAAATGTGATCCTAAGCAACCTATATAAGTGGCGAGGGGCGATCAGGTAGCCTAGTGGTTAAACCGTTCCCTCGTCATGCTGAAGACCCAGGTTCAAATCCCGACATGGTACACTATGTGAAGCCCATTTCTGGTGTCCCCCCATGATATTGCTGGATTATTTCTAAAAGCGGCGTAAAATCATACTCATAATAGGCGACTGAAGGACTCAGTGACTTGGTCGATGGTGTGGATCGTGCTTCACAATATCACAGTGTAGCTGGTCGATTATTTACAGGTCCATCATATAGCTGGTACATTGCACACACATAACAAACAACATAGATTAGATATCTAATAATTTAATGATCATCTGTGGAGTGACACCTCTTGTGGAAACACCACTCATAAAAGGTGTATTATAAGAGATAACAAGTCGATCTGCTAAGAACTAAAATAATGAAATGAATGATACAGATACTGCTGAGAATATTTGCACTGTTGGAGGTGTAAAGATGATGAAACATATACTACCCAAAAGAAGCAAAGAACACCCAATTTTTTCAAAGTGTTTATAGTTAATCTGGCCTGTCACTGGGTGTTCTTTAACTTCTTTTGGGTAGTATAAATGAGAAGACTGTCTGCAGTCACCATGGTAACACTTGACATTGCTTGGGAGAGTGCACTGGGGTTATTTACAAGATGATATGAACTAGTCTTTTATCATTGTTTATGTACATGTTCTCATTAACAGTGCAGTGTATGGACAGTTAGTCTCAGACTCAAGACTAAACCAATGTTTGTCTGGGAATCCTGTAAATAAAAACTTTAATGAGGCAATTATGAGACACAAGTCTGCTTTTCTGTACAACTTGATATTTCTATAAAATTCTATCTGTACAATAAAAGTAATTCAACAATGCATTACCTTAATTATTGTCAGAACACAAAACCGACACAAAATTGTAGGATAAAACATGGTTGTGTTGCCCTTGTAGGATAAAACAAATTGTATGTGTTACAACTGTAGGATAACATGTATCATTCTGTTATCCTAGGGCAATACACATATCATGGCAATGTCTCCGTATCGTTACAAACATTGTTGTATTGTATTGTTCAAGTATTGTTCCTAGGCTGACCCAGTGCTTGTTGTTTAAAGTCGCACTCAGCAATATTCCAGCTACATGACAGCAGTCTGTAAATAATCGAGTGTGGACCAGACAATCCAGTGATTGACATCATGAGCATCGTTCCACACAATTGGGATACAATGACATGCTTCGAACAAGTCAGCGAGCCTGACCACCCAATCTCTGTAGTCGCCTCTTACGACAAGCATAGTGGCCTTTTACGACAAGCATGGGTTGGTGAAGATCTATTCTACCCCGGACCTTCACGGGTCCCCACCCAATGGCTACATCAGAGACAAATGGAGGGGGAACAACGGCGTTACGTGGTTGCCAGCCTTAATATCAGTTCTGTCATAGTGTACGTACAGTAGTAATGGACATACCTGAGAGATTGAAGGATCAGGGTGAAAAGGATTCAAACCCTCAACCAGCGGATCCTGGCAGCTAAAGGGACACAACTCTACAAAAGTTGCAATGCCAGTGTAAGATACCAGGGCCCACTTACACAAAACGATCTTAGCGCTAAGATGATCGTAACTCCCATACTTCAACACAGGCTCACGATAGTCTGAGCGCTAAGATCGCTTCGTGCAAGTGGGCCCTGGACCTATAAGGTGTTCAAAGCAGTACTACCATCGTAGCTCTAAAGACTTACGATTGTTAAAGCGAATGCATTGCACATCAGACCTGGGCCTTGTTCCTCAAAGCAATCTTAGCGCTACGATGATCGTAAGCCTATGTTAAAGTATGGGACTTACAATCACCTTAGCGCTAAGATCACTTTGAGGAACGGGACCCAGATACAAGCTAACCATGCTATTTGATTGGTTGATGTTAACGCTGCACTCAAGCTATGACGGTGGCCTGTAAATAAGTGAGTCTGGACCAGACAATCCAGTGACTGATATTGTGAGCAATGACCAACGCTTTGGGTAATGATGACAAGCCATCAACCAAGTCACCGAGCCTGACCCCTAAGTTACCAAGTCTGTGGAGGTCAAGTGTACTTAATGGTCACAAATCTACACTGTCCACAACATAATACCCTGAACATCTGTTCACCAATCTAAGAGTAACCTTAAAGAATCTCTTCTTTCATTTATGGAACAAAATTCCAACAAATGTTTTTCTTTCTATAAAAATCAATAACCAAACATAACACCTTTGTCCCTATGTCAATTTAGTTCCACACAACCTCAAGTTCCTCACAGCGATAGCCCGTTCGCGGAGCTCTCTATACTATCGCTGCCACAAGTCAGAACTCCCCACTGTGATAGGTGGCCCCAACCATGCTTGGTGTTGAACTTGCAACCGAATGACCGTTATGTTTACAAACAAGTGACGACTGTCGTTAAGCCGAATAAACTTGCCGCTACTAAATTACTTACTTTGTCAATTTGAATTTCTGTTTCATTAAAACTATCATGTTATTGACATAGTAGTGAGTGAGTGAGTTTGGTTTAACGCCGCTTTTAACAGTACTCCAGTCCAGTGTCAGCTTAATGTGGGAGGAAAGCCCGAAGTGATGCAGGTCTCAGACGTTTAGCACTTCGGTGAAACCCACGAGCACAGGTATGGTGCTGACAAACCTAGAAACATAATCGAGGCGAACCGGGATTCGAACCCACAATCATAGGTTTCTGGCGTGTCCAAGGGACGCAACTCTGCAGAGCGAATCACGGCCCCTTAGACGACTGGGCCACCCGTGCCCCCTATTGACATAGTAAGAATGTAAGGGGGAAGTTATTTGGTTTTGCGTTGTCTGCAATCTCAAACCAATCTGATTATAAAAACAACAAAGTATATTCATCTAGAAAACAAGGTCATTCGTAAAACTTTTCAAAATGAAATACGATGGCATTCCCAAAGACATAAATAAAAGTATGAACGTTACTACATTTGGGGTTAGAGGGAAATTTCAAGATTCTTGTAATGGCTGCGCCGACACTGTTGGCAGCGATGTTACCGAGAGTGTAACGAAGGTGTCACACGCTGGGAAGGAGTTTGACACAACACATAGCAAGGGAGGTAACTTGGTTGTTACCCGTTCTTCCATAGAGTAAAGCAGATCAACTGACATGGACTACCTCACCCACATGAGTGAGTGAGTGAATATGTTTTTACGCCACTTTTAGCAATATTCCAGCAATATCACGGCCGGGGACACCAGAAATGGGCTTCACACATTGTACCCATGTCGGGAATCGAACCCTGGTCTTCGGCGTGACGAGCGAACGCTTTAACCACTAGGCTACCCGACCGCCCCTCAACCACATGAAGAGACAATCATTGTTAAGTATTGGGTACAAGGGATCATTGCTACCCACATCATCCCAGTAAGAAAACAAACCAGAATAGTTAGAGTGATTTGCCATCGCTTGACCACAAGGGTGAGTCAGGAGAGTAAATATCTACTAATATTTAAGGAATCAGCTGTTTTTCAAATAGATGAAATGTTTGCATGAAATCCACTGCTAGTGTATTTTTGGACTTCCAATTAATTGTTGGTCCTTGTCAAGTTGTTTGACAGGTTGCTGCATAGCTCCAGGTACAAGTTGTGCTTTAATAAATCTGCAACAAATATACTGAAATATCTCAATTGTTACTGAGACTCTCAAGACTAGCTACACGGCATAATGATTATTCCAATCAGTCACAAATAATTTTCAACATAATTACACTGGGTTCTTTGGTTTTAAGTACTTTAAAAAACAATTTACACAGCGAATCGCGTCGCCTTTGACGACTGGGCTGTGCCCCCCCTTAATTTTTAATTAATCCTGGTTCAGTATAACTGGGCAAGGAAACAGATTAGTCTCCCCTGAATACAGTACTGCCTGTCCTGCAACTGTTTTAGGGTCTTTGGGTCCTTGTGTCCTCAAGTTATTCACCTAGGGTATAAGATCATTACAGGGACGACTTACATGCTTAATTTCAAACCATGTGAGTTGGTGTTGTTTTACACAAGTCAGCAATATTGCAGCCATATCACAGAGGCCTGAAAATAACTAACCCAGTGACTGAAAGCAAGGCTACAATCTACAGCCAAGTGAGTGAGTATGGTTTTACGCCGCTTTAACAAATAATCCAGCAATATCACGGCGGGGAACACCAGAAATGGGCTTCACACATTGTACCCATGTCGGGAATCGAACCCGGGTCTTCGGCGTGACGAGCGAACGCTTTAACCACTAGGCTACCCGACCACCCCTTCACAGCCAAGACTCCGAGCCTGACCACCTAATGACCATTACAGTTGGTTGGCGCCTACAACAGATCTGGAATCAGTGGTGGATTGGGGTGGCAAACATTCCTCTATCAAGGGGAAGGGTTCCCTTGTAACAGCTGCTCCCAGACTGGGTACACTCTATGGATTTAAAAAAAAGAAGTGTTTCCCTCTTCCCTGGTGTGTTCCAAATCCACGACAACCTCTGCAAATTATATTTTTAACCTAGTTATCATTTTGTTTGTGTGCTTGTTTATGGTTACAGGATATATTATTTAAATTATTTATTTAATACGTATATACGTCCACTCTTACCTACCAGTCATTGTGGACATCCAATTCCTATGTTGATAACCATTTTTCCCATGTTGATAACCATTTTTCCCATGTTGATAACCATTTTTCCCTGTTGGTAACCATTTTCCTATACTGATAACCATTTCCTTCATGTTGGTAACCATTTTTGACACGTTGGTAACCATTTTTCCCATGTTGGTAACCATTTTTCCCTGTTGGTAACTATTTTCCCCATGTTGATAACCATTTTTCCCTGTTGGTAACCATTTTTCCCTGTTGGTAACTATTTTCCCCAATGTTGATAACCATTTTTCCCTGTTGGTAACCATTTTCCTATACTGATAACCATTTCCCCAATGTTGATAACCATTTTTCCCTGTTTGTAACCATTTTTCCCTGTTGGTAACCATTTTCTCCATGTAGATAACCATTTTCCCTATATTGACCATATAGTAAGGGTCTTCAAACTCCCCAAAAGGGGTCAACATTGAGATATTCTTTCCTCTGCATGTAGAGGTTTAAAGCCATATCACAAGATTTAACAAGACAACATTTCAGAATTAGTCCATGGACATTGAGCAAAAGTACTGGCTGCTCAGGCTAAACGACAGTACCATATAGGATTTTGCTGGTGATGCGATAAATCACAAAGTATACTACCCAACTTTTGACAGGGATACCCAGCTATTTCATCTGTTACAAAACTCGAAACAGCAGCTAATGGGAAGGCAGTGTTCCTTCTGGTGGCGCTACGATGGAGCCTGGAAATTCCAGCCTAATTCCGCAAGGATAGAAACTGAGACTTTTATACTCAGTTAATGCCCTTGCCTCGGGAAGATGGGATGATTACTTACAGAGTCAAAAGACAACTACCAGTGCCTACTATGATGATTTCCTTCATTGCCTGAGAGATTCTATCAAAGAAAAGCGTCGAGGATGCTGAAGTTCTACTACTTCATGACAATACCTCTTCTCACACCTCTCGACTTGCAAAGGCTGCTGTGTGACAATGTGGGTTCTAAGAGCTTCCTCAGCCTCCAGACCTGGCACCAAGTGATTGCCACCTGTTTCCTAAACTTAATGAACACATTCGTGGAAAGCACTATGACCACAACGATGACCTCAAAGCTGCCCTGAATGGGGTTTTCAGGGTGGCTTCAGAAAATTTCTTCCTGACTGGAATTGAAATTAATGAAAAGCTTCACTATTGATATAAGAAGTGTATTGAAAAGCAGGGAGATTATGTTGAAAAATAAGATTAAAAACTCTTTCACTTTTGTTGGTTTTGTTTGTTAGGCTTAGAACATTTTGACCAGCCATCGTATTCCCATCAGATCTAGTTTGATTTCTGTCAGTTCTATAACCTGGCCACTGATCATAAACACGGGGCACTGCAGTTACCAAAAAGAAAAGTTCAGTAAAATTAAAATACAATTGACACCAAAGCAGGCGATAACAACTAATCGTTATATTTTATTTACCGGACAAGATATACTGTAAACAAATACAAACTATTCCTTCAGTCAGACATCTTATTCCCATTTAAAACCTATACACTACCTACAGGAGTTCAAACTTATTTTCAGGTGTAATACCTGGACATTGGGTATAAAAGCATATACGACCAGCGAAAACAAAAATAAAGTCATATTTTTATCGCTGCTTAAAATGTCAAGTAGGCGAATCCATGATCCAAGTCTTGAAAAAGAGTTTCAGCTTCCAAGGAACCAATTCTTCTTACCGTTTTACATATGGACCATTAATATTAGATGTAGCACTAGTATTCCAAGCTCCCATGGGATAGGTCCCATGGTCAGTGATCATGATCAAGGACTTCCTAAGGAGAAGTAGCAATGTACTGTCAGCTACCTCGTCTCTCAATCACACGGTCCTGATTTCAGTCAACATATTTCAGAGTTGCTCAGAAAAACAATCAGATTTAAACAAAAAAAGGTCCTGTTAATTCAGGACAAATAAAACGAACACAGCTTGGCCTAACAAGCACTGAAAACCATATTGACCGGAAATGACACATGGTGCTGGAAGAATTGTTGACAGATGATAATGAATGATATATTGCCACTCGCCATCAGTTGATTAACCCTCTCTGTCTTTGCCCTGCAGTTTTGGAGTCCCGAGGTGAAGGGTTGACACACAGTCTTGTATCACACACCTACATAGTGCTGCTTTATGTTATTAACCATCACACCTTTGACCTGCAGTAATAGTCAGTGGTCACAGGGTTAATACTTGGTAGATATAGTCTCGTATCACACGTCATGTGTGTTTCATGTGTGTTACGTCCTCTCCTTCTTTTTGATTGGTCGTTTGCTCATGTGTTTGTTGATGATTTCCTGTATGCGAGGTTTGTGTTCGAGAATCTTCAGCATGGATGATCGTGCCTCTTCCAGCTGGTCGCCAATTAGCTGGCATCTCTGGATGTTGGCCTGGATCACAAAAGCACAAGTTTCAGAAAGGAAGTCTAGGATTTCATGGAAATATGAACAGATTTAATATAAATGTTAGCTAAATGTGGAATGTCATGATGTTCACAACCAATGAGCATTATTAACAGTCATGAAAAAACAAGATGATAATTTGGGATTTAAACTCAGGATGAAGCTGATCCCAACAGCAGGTTTGTGTTTATTTGTTTTTTTTTGTTTTTTTGTTTATTGTTTAACGCCGCACTCAGCAATATTCCAGCTATATGACAGCGGGCTGTCACCTCCTACAACAGGTATAAGATGCTGGGACCTATTCTAACAAAGAATCCCCAAAGGCGCATCATAAGCACAGGTAAAAAGGAGCTTTGAAGAGGTAGGTTCCATGTTTGTCTGTAAGGCGGAACTGGATTCATTACCTGTGAGAGTTCATGAATGATGCCATCGTAGTCTTCCACAATTGCTTGTTTGGCAGGTGCCCTTGGCGCCAGGGCTGCCTGGAGCTGGCTGATCCGGGCACACATGTCCTTCTCCAGGTCATTCTGCACAAACACAGCAACATTGGAATCACAGGGTCAATACAAATCAAAACACCACAATGAAACAGTAGTTTTAGTAATTGTCATAACTTGTAAACATGACCTTTGTTCAGGGTCTTGCTTTCTAGCTGTGAAGGTAAGACAAGAACTCACCTCATTTTCTAGTAGTGATGTCATGTGCAAGAGTGAGTTGGGCATAACGCTGACTTTAACAAAATCTAATTAATATCATATGTCAGCTTGATGTGGGAGGAAAGCCTGAAGGGATGCAGGTCTCAGCATTTATCACTTTGGTGTTAAACCTAGAAACATAATCGGGACGAATCGGGATTTCTAGCATGCCCAAGAGACGCTACTCTGCACAGCAAACTGCTGCACCTTAGACGACTGGGCAACCTGTGCCCCTTTTCTAGCTGTGAGTCTGTGTGTGCATGACAAGAACTCACCAGGTTTTCTAGCTGTGAGTCTGTGTGTGCAAGACAAGAACTCAACAGGTTTTTTAGATGTGTAGCTGTGATTCCGTGTGTGCAAGACAAGAACTCACCAGGTTTTCTAGCTGTGAGTCCTTGTGTGCAAGACAAGAACTCACCAGGTTTTCTAGCTGTGAATCCGTGTGTGCAAGACAAGAACTCACCAGGTTTTCTAGCTGCGATGCCATGTGTGCAAGACAAGAACTCACCAGGGTTTCTAGCTGCAATGCCATGTGTGCAAGACAAGAACTCACCAGGTTTTCTAGCTGCGATGCCATGTGTGCAAGACAAGAACTCACCAGGGTTTCTAGCTGCAATGCCATGTGTGCAAGACAAGAACTCACCAGGTTTTCTAGCTGCGATGCCATGTGTGCAAGACAAGAACTCACCAGGTTTTCTAGCTGTGAGTCCATGTGTGCAAGACAAGAACTCACCAGGTTTTCTAGCTGTGATTCAGTGTGCAAGACAAGAACTCACCAGGTTTTCTAGCTGTGATTCAGTGTGCAAGACAAGAACTCACAAGGTTTTCTAGCTGCGATGCCATGTGTGCAAGACAAGAACTCACCAGGTTTTCTAGCTGCGATGCCATGTGGTAGAGTTTCCAGCCACTGGATCTCTGGTGAATGCCTCTCTGGTTGGACAACTCGTTTACTGTGGGCCGCCTTTCCTCTGAAATACAGTATAACGATGGATGAGGATGGATTATGAAAAGTCATGCTCAGAGATCGATCATGATGAACAGATCTTTCTTTCATTGTAATGTCCTTATATCCCTCTCAAGTTATCTGTTGACAGGCTGCCAGACAAGATGGATGGATGGATGGATGGATGGATGGATGGATGGATGACCTTATTGACCAGGTCAGTCAGTCAGTCAGTCAGTCAACGGCGCACTCAGCAATATTTCAGCTATATGACGGCGGTCTGTATATAATCGAGTCTGGACCAGACAATCTAGTGATTGACATCATGAGCACTGATCCACGCAATTGGGATACATTGACATGCATTAACAAAGTCAGCGAGTCGGACCACCCGATCCTGTTAGTGACAGTCACCTCTTATGACAAGCATAGTCGCCTCCCGGTTGAGTGAAGAGGAGTGTTGATTTCTATATCACAATAAAGAATCCACTTTGACGTACTAGTCTTGGATATGATAGGGATACAGACTCTTACCTTTAGGTTTAACATCTGTAAATCTCTGAAAGTGATTATTCTTCGGTTTCCACGTAATATTGTAGAAATTAAGAAGATTTATGTTCGGTCTTTTTTTCTCTGATGTCCACCGTACCCCATCGTCATCAACAAACTCTGTAAGGTGAAAAGAGAAGCTTGATACAGAGTGCCCAATATCTGTTACAATCATCACCCCATTACAATACACCAGAACATTGAGGAAGGACAGTTAAGTCTGATTTTCATGACCGAAATATCCATCTTAATTATACATTATGATTTTAATCTTCAAAAAACAAAATAACACGACTTTGTTAATAATGTCATTAGATTGAAGTGCTTGAAAAATGAACCTGACCCAAAGACTGCCATGAAAATAACAGGTGACAGGTTGCCACCAAATTAAATCAAGCTTTGAGGCAAACCCAGTGAGCAACATTTAGTGAGATTGCCCATTGCCATAAAATACAACATCATTTTAGGACAGAAAACTTGTTGCCATAATTTACACCAATAATTATTCTGTAGATAAAGGTAGTTCATCATCGATGAAACACTGCTAAATGTGAACCATTTTGATAAAACAGTACTAAACGTCACATCAATAATGAACCACCTCAGTATTTAAACACAGAAAAGGTTCATCTCCATTCTAAAATGACTAACATGCGTTTAAAAAAAAACGCTGCCGTGATATTGCTGGAATATTGCTAAAAGCGTCGTAAAAACAAACTCACTCACTCATTCACTAAAAAAAACGAGTGCAGTGATGCGGTCAGAAGTGGTTATCGCTCATTAACCATTTCAAATTTAGTCAAATTAACCCATGACATGAGCTCATCGTTCAATGTCATGGTAGAATGACTACAAGAAGTATAAGAGAAGCAGAACAAGCTGTCACCATCTCTCTGTTCTTCCTTGATTTCCTTGGGCTTGATGTCTTTATGGCCGCTGACCTTCTCCACTTCCTCGTCCGTGGACGTGTTGTCCTTCAACTCTTCTGTTGCATTCCTGTGCAGAGAACGTCTTTGTTTTCAACAGTGACATGGACAGTTTATACTCCATATGTCTAGGAGGGCAGGCAATCTTAAACAGGCCACCTAATCTTGGTCATAAATGTCACATTTGATGCACTCTGGGCGGTCGGGTAGCCTAGAGGTTAAAGCATTCGCTCGTCATGCTGAAGACCTGGGTTTGATTCCCGACATGGGTTCAATGTGTGAAACCCATTTCTGGTGTCCCCCGCCGTGATATGGCTGGAATATTGCTAAAAACGGCGTAAACCCACACTCACTCACTAGAAGCAAAACAGTGTGGACACCTTAATCAACCTTATGCAGGACTTTGGAATCCATTAATACACAAGTACAGTGGACTGTCTAAACCCTCATCAAGACCGTGAAAAACTGTGTACTCAGATTTAATTTTACAAAGAGAGCTGGAGTATTCAGGTGCCGGTTTGTGGCCGGTCTCTGAGTACTCAGATGCCTGTTGAGATGGACTCTACTACAACTGGAGGACTCCATGAACTGCCAAAAATGTTAAAAGTACATGGTATTTGATGTAGCAGTGAGCCCTAGTCTATCTGTATAATGGCAACCTGTAAAATAGCTGAGTCAAGCAAATTGTGACACACAGTTAGATCTCCATTATTAAAGTAAGCTCCCACAACAAGCATGTAGTACTAGGAAACTATTCTCATGATGAACATGTCATCTCAGAACGAAATGATCCCATAAAACAAAATGTATGAGATGAGATAAGCAAAAGGTACGAGTCAGGATAAGGTAAAATAACAAAGTTCCAGCTGACAAAGTTGATTGTAAAAGTTGCCCACTGACAATTCTCTTGTTGTAGAAAAAAAATCCTGTTTGTGATACATTGCACTGAGGATCTATTTGCACCAGAATATCAAGGAGAAATTGACATCATGAGCATCAATCCACGCAATTGGGATACGATGAGATGCATCAACCCGATCCCGTTAGTCGCCTCTTACGACAAGCATAGTCGCCTTTTACGGCTAGCATGGGCTCTGTTGAAGACCTATTCTACCCCGTATCTTCACGGGTCGATAATGTTGATGATACTGTTGATGATACTGTTGATGATACTGTGAATAATGTAGATGCCCATCATGCTTACAGTAACTGTTTTCTTGGTTTCTTCCTGGGCGACGCCTCCAGGGAGTTGCTGACGGGGGATGATGCCAGGCTGTTGAGAGATGATGGACCTGTGGAAGATAGAAGGTAGCACTAACTATAGATAATCATACAAGGACATCATTGTCATCAACACTGTCAGCTGTCACTGTGTCTGAATGAATGTTGTTAAACGCAGCAGTCAGCAATACAGAGCTACAGATAAGCTGCGTATTTGCGTAAAATACTCCCCAAAAATATTCAAAACCCAATTACTGTCAATCATCTTGCGTACAGAAACGCATACATTAAGTGAAAAACTAAAATGTATAAAAACAGCACGCATAAATACCCAATGAAGCTTTTTTAGCATGCGTATAACGAAGCTAATTTCCGAAACACAATTATGAGTTAATTACTTTCTGAGTCAAGTCTATATATTTAGAACAGTTATATACATCTAAAACATTATTTCCTTTTTTTTAAATCTTAAAATGTTCACTAATTTTGGTAAAAAAACAATAGAGTGATGAATAGATGAGTGAAATAATATTGGTTACCCAATAAAAAATGTGATAACCCAATTAAAATAGAAACCCTAGAGTAGATCTCTATTGCTCAAAAAGTTATCTGGAGTTCTGGCAATAATCTTGACATACAACAGTGACCATGTCCCATGTATTGTTGTTTGTAGAGTAATGCTGCACTCAAAAAAATATTCCAGCTTTATGATGGCGGTCTGTAAATATTTGTGCCTGGAGTTGACATCATGAGTATGAATCTGTGCAATTGGGATACGATGACGTGCATCGGCCAAGTCAGTGAGTCTGACCACCCAATGCCATTCGTTGCCTCTTATGACAAGCATAGGTTGCTGGAGACATCATATATCTTACCCGGAATCCCAGCGTATTCAAAATACTGATTTGTTTGTGTGTTGTTTAATGTCGTACTCAGCAATATTCCATCTATGGACTGCGGTGACATCATGACCAACGATCTACACAATTTGGGATACGATGACATGCATCAAACCAAGTCAGAGAGCCTGACCACCCGATCCCATTAGTCACCTCTATGATAAGCATGTGCCTATATTGAAGTTCTGCAATAAATACTAATTTTGTAATAATAACACTTAAATTGAAAACTGCACTTTTTGAATAAAAAATACAGCATATTTCAGTATCAAAAACATCCTACATAGTAGATGAATATGTCAGGGGAAGTAACTCTTTGATGTCCAGCACCAAACCTTCATTTCACCTACCTAGTTCATCCAACCCCACATTTATTCTTAATTCAAAACCAGGTAAAAAAACACACATAAACCAAGATACAGGTAAAGAAGCAAACGAGTTACCATTTTCCATAGCATCTGGTGGTTCCTGCTTGATCTTGACATCTAGATGCGAGTTCTGCGTTGGCGTCGTCGCATCGTTGGATGACAAGGCAGTGTCTGTTGAGGACTGACTGTTGTTGTCACTAGAACAAACACATTACTTTATAAGTATTTAGTGACGAAATACTAGATTGATCTGAAAATACAAAATCAGTATTCCATTGAATGAAACAACCCTGAATGATATGACAACTTTCAGTCTGCCTCCATGACACTGAGGGATTTATCTACACCTGTTCAGAGGCCAATGCAGTGAAAGAAATTTTAATCCATTAGTCCTTATAATAACATACAGTAAAATCCTTAATAACGACCAACTTCCACAAGTGCTTACGATACCTCAACTATTGGGCAGTTTGGCAAGTACTACAGGACTAGGGCCAATTTCTAATGATGCTATGTATGGGCCCAAGTCTACAGCAATTGTCAGTAAAAATTCCCAAATGGGAATTAAAAAGTTCCTTTGTCATTTAAACATAGTTATAACTAATGGACTCAACCCACAAAAGAGCTGAAATTTGTACTTTACTAAGAAAGTGTATTCCAATATGCAATGTTTCATTAAAAGCTTCATATTGACAAAGGTATCTCTTGCTCTCAGGTATATGCGTCACTTAGTATGCTGACTCTGAGCCGACCAGTCCATAATGCCGAGTGCCAGGCAGGGTAACAACAAGTACCATCTCTTAACATACTTCAGTAAGGCGCCGCCAGGTCTGCTGTTTGATGACCGGCACCAGGCCCAGTATGGCTGCATGAGGAACTTACCCTGCTGGAGTCTTTGGAGAGCTTGTATTGGACTGAGGCTGAGAGGGTTCGGGTCTTGGGCTGTGATTGTCTGGCATCAAGCCAATCGGTCGCTTCACAACAACACCAGCTCTGAGAACACATACACAAAGCAATGACAAATAGAAATACAATTCCTGGAATAAGTTTCTATTTCAGATAAGCCTAAAAACTTACAGGGAATATAATTGCTGATTCTAACAGGGTTTAGCCTTGACTGACACAACCGCCAATGCTTAATTCTGAAGGGTCCTTATAGGAAATAGGAGGGTCTTATACAGTACCAAAGTGGTGTAGTGTACTATAAGACTGATAATTACTTTAATTACAAGACATTTATATTTCTTGTCTCTGCATCCATTCTATACATTTGTGAGAACTTCGCGCACATTTCTACGTCATGTAAAGCCCCGTTCTCAGTTACCAACGCAATTATCAAAGACGCACTGAATGAAGTTTTACATTTAAAAAACATAAAATGGTACCAATTTCCAACAATTTCCAAAAAAATCAAAAACCTGAGAACCAGTAATTTCTTGAAAAAGAATCTGATATCTTACCCCTCGCTGGTTCGTTTTCTGAGAATACTTGGGCGCGGCGAGGCACTGGGGTTGTTGATGGAGGACGACTGTGTCTGCATGTTGGGGGAGCTGGTGTAGATGCTGCTGGCGACCGTAGCTGCAGTGGACAGACTCATGTTGTGGCTGGCGTCGTGCATGGAGGCGGGGGGCGGGGTCCGACACAGCGTGGCTGAGATTGCTGCACACACAAACAGGGGGGGGTCATGACAAACAAGTACTTGAGTCGGAGTTTGGTAATGACAAACGGGTACTTGAGTCCAAGTTGGGTAATGACAAACAGGTATTTGAGTGCATTTATTCTACCCAACAGCCCTATTAGAAACACAAGACAAAGTCCTCCTCTTCACCAGAGGGCATAATCATCTCAACCGTGTCTATGTTTTACAACTTCTAAGTCAAACAATCCTGAAGAAAAGAGTTACGGATGATGCATATTTTTCGGACTATTTTTATGAAATTGTGTGCTACACTACACCTGTCGTGACTACAAATATATACCCTAAAAAATATGCGCGATCCTTGCCCTTTATTGTTCAGTATTGAGAAATTCCAGCACAGCAAATATGACACTTACTGAGCTTTGAAATTGTCATTGGTATAATGTCATGGTACCCTGGTACCACAACAAAATGCACTGCACTGATAGTGTGATCATGAAAGGCTTCCAATATATCCCCGTGTTATATGTTTTTTCGGACGTTTAAGAAACATTCATAGTTTTTTCACCAATCACAAGAACTACTGTAAAACATCTCACTCACTTAGGCTAAAAAAAAATAATCTTGGTTCTCAGGCACCAACCGCTTCATCACAAAGTCTGCTGCATGTTTCGTTTTTATTTCCATTTTTAAAAAAACAACTAAAATCCTTAAATATTCCAAATCCAACAGTAGTCAAATACTGTATTTCACTATTTTACTCATCAAGGAATACATTATGTAGGGAGGCCCTTTCCAAGGTTGATTGTACAAAACTTTTTATTTTGTTACATACTACATGTAGTCTGAACACCTCCCACCCACCCCCAAAAAAGACACCGCCTGCCCGCCCGCACTATATTTTCAAAAAACATTGCCTGAGAACCATTACTTTTATTTTATGAAGCCTTATAAAAGACAACATTATCTTAAAAACAAGCCTTTATCTGAGTATTTACAATGTCTGTGTGCCACCAACACCCTCGTTATAGCGGGAATACTTGCGATAAACATGGCCATCCGATACGTATGATGTCCGAAAACATATGAACCGATTATAATTGTAAATATCTCACTTGGTTTACTGTCTTGTTGAGGTAGAGAAGCCCCACTGGTGATGGCGGCGGCAGCGGCTGCCGTCGTGGCAAACTGGGTGTGCATGGTGGACATGGGATGGCGCGGGTCCACTTGCACCATCATGGAGTTGGTGAACCTCAGAGTCTGGGTCTGACCCATCGTCATACCGTGAGCCTGAAGCGTTGCGGCCAGGTTCGGGTTCTGGCTTGGAACTGCAACACAAACAAATGTTACCCTGTATGGCTGTTCTAATACCAACATTCATATTGTTACCCTGCATGGCTGTTCTAATACCAACATTCATATTGTTACCCTGTATGGCTGTTCTAATACCAACATTCATATTGTTACCCTGCATGGCTGTTCTAATACCAACATTCCTACTGTTACCCTCCATGGCTGTTCTAATACCAACATTCATATTGTTACCCTGCATGTCTGTTCTAATACCAACATTCCTACTGTTACCCTCCATGGCTGTTCTAATACCAACATTCATATTGTTCCCCTGCATGGCTGTTCTAATACCAACATTCCTACTGTTACCCTCCATGGCTGTTCTAATACCAACATTCATATTGTTACCCTGCATGTCTGTTCTAATACCAACATTCCTACTGTTACCCTCCATGGCTGTTCTAATACCAACATTCATATTGTTCCCCTGCATGGCTGTTCTAATACCAACATTCCTACTGTTACCCTCCATGGCTGTTCTAATACCAACATTCATATTGTTACCCTGCATGTCTGTTCTAATACCAACATTCCTACTGTTACCCTCCATGGCTGTTCTAATACCAACATTCATATTGTTCCCCTGCATGGCTGTTCTAATACCAACATTCCTACTGTTACCCTCCATGGCTGTTCTAATACCAACATTCATATTGTTACCCTGCATGGCTGTTCTAATACCAACATTGATATTGTGAAGTATGGTTGATGTTTTAGTTTGCGACATCAGGGCTAGACACCACTGGTCACGTCCAACTAGTACACAGCTCATGTCGGACTAGAGCTTGATGTAAAATAACTAGATTTTACTGATTGATTGATTCCTGTTGGATACCGTGTTCGACGTAATAAGCGCTCTCAAAATTAGAAATGGGGGGCTCTTATTAGAATATTATTTTGGTGAAAGAAACTGAGTTGAAAGATATCTTTCGTGGTTTATGCTGACAGCCTGAAATGTTAATATACAACAGATATATTTTTCAAGAATTTAATTGTCCATAATTAAGGGTGCATATTACACACAACTGCGTATTATGCACGAATAAATAGGTCTTGTGTACATTGATCAATCTGAAGGGGTGCTACTTGGGATTGTTCAGTAGATAATATATTAGCAAGTATCGCTGTGGGCGCTTATTACATCGAATATGGTAAGTAAAATAAAACAATCCAACTACAACATGTACAAAACAAAATGTAACTAGTTTTCTCTTACAGATGTAGGTGTAACTATAAAACATTTAAAAATAAGAAAGTGAAAAAAAATATTTTCAACTAAACCAATAAGATGACAAAAGAAAAAAATAATATTTCGTTACACAAATTTATCATAATATAATTTCAACCAACCCAAGATTGTGATATAAGTAGACAATCAGTGATAGAAACTAACAGTTTTAGTCCACTAGTCCTCATAATGATAACATATAGCCAAGCCCTTAAAAAAGGCAAATTTCTCCTTGTCCTTATGATACCTTAACCATTGGGCAGTTTGGCAAGGACAACAAGACTAGTGCCAATTTTTAACGCAGGGTAGCAAAAACAACCACGAAACAATAAAATCAAAAACATGGCCTGAGGATATCTACCTGACTGTTCCACCTGCGGTCGGGGGAAGATGAGTGTTCCGGGGCCAGGTCTGACTGGGGTGGTGGCGGGGGTGGTGATGGGGGTGGAGAGGGGGTTCTGTGCTGCCTGTGCTGCCACCTGTTGGTACACGAGCTGCTGGTACTGTAGCGGGTAGCTCTGCCACAGGTCAGTCTGGGAGAAGAGGTGGGGCAGCTGGGGGATATTGCCCACTGTCCGGCTGAAACAGAGCAGTCAATGGTAATATAAGGATAGAACACCATGAAGGCTCAGTATTTCCTCATGGATTTGTTAGTTTGTAATTAAGCATAAGTCAGCACTATTTGAGCTGTGTAACAGACCAAGCGAGCCATTTATTGGTATCATTTGCAGTGTTCCATGTCGTTGGGGTACCATGAAACATAATCAGCCTGTGACCGACTGACTGACTATCCGATCCACTTTGTCATCTTTTAGGACAAGAATGGGTTACAGCTGTGGGGACCATTTCAAACACTAAAGTCCCATAAGGTTGTTTTTTGGGAGTGTTTTTTTAACGCCCTACTCAACAATGAGTATGAACCCATATACTTGAGATACGTTGACATATATCAGTCAACAAGTCTGACCACCCAATCCCGTCAGCTGGGAAACAAATGTATAATGATTTCAGTGCAGTAAACTCACTCACTTTAACCACATACTATCTCAGTGTCTGCTCTGGCTTGAATTTTCTAGGATCACTTGGACCCCTTCATCATAAAATTAGGGGTCCCAAACAAAAATGGAGAGGTCCAATTTGTTTGTCCCTTAATGCAAACCTCTTGGTCATGAGAGCTGGATGTACCCTGATGTGAACCTTTTCTCTCAAGTTGCCTGATATTTTGCAGTTACGAAAAGATTTCTGATTTTTTCACAACCGCTGTGTTCTGTTGTTAATGCTATGTTATAAAGCTGTAATTTCTTAAAATGGAAATTTGATATTAATGAATATTTTAACACAAAATTATCCATGTTAATGTCTAACTTAGTAAATGAAAAGGCACTACACGGGTTATCAGCCATTGGTAAGGGGTCATTGGGACAGACATTTGTGAATGTTTTTACCAAGATCTACCAATGATTTGAAGTTATGGGATTCAGTCAAGTTCAATGGCTGTTCTGATGCTACTGTACTGAGAAGTGAGTTCACGTCGTAAAGTTCTGTGACAATTACATCAATGAGTCATGACATAATTGGCAAATCAAACGTTTTTTTAGTAAGAGTGTGTTCAGCATTCAGCATTTCCTTGATAAATCTAGTCAACATGTTTCAGGTGCTATAAATGTTTAAACATGTCACCTACACTGATAACTGTTCTGTCAAAATGTGTTTTGCAATTCTTAAAGTCTGTTGTAGAATAACTAAATATTCAGAGTTTGTTAAATAAAAATAATGCTTACATTCAAGTGTTCGCATTTATTCTCTATCATATACAGTATCGCCGTATTGATAAATCTCGTAATCCACACATCCTGTCGACTATTTACTTATGCAAATCTAAGCACAATATATTTCATCGCATGATCGAATACAGGACTCGTTGCTGTATGTCACCACGGCTACTTGCAGGTATACACATGTTAACTTTTTTTATGATAGTTTCTGGGATGTTTTTGAAGTGGAATTACCCCTACCTCCATTTGAAACGGATTAGTAAAGAACCCATTTGTTCAGACGAAGTCCCATGACCCAGCCTCGGTCGTATGCATACTGATTATGCAAAATACAAAACAGGAAGTGATGTAAACCACATAATCCACACAGCCTTACTGCAGTAAGGTTCACTTATGAAAGGTGCTTTGTTTACCGAACTCAGTCAAGAAAATCAGCATCGATCAATCCTAATTTATGTGTCATAAAAGTTGAACAAAGAACAAGAAACATTTTGCGTATCACATATCTAATAAGTTTTTAAGCGTGCCCCATTACGATCCATTATAAATTAACTACTGCGATAATATAGCGTAGCATCCTACATGGTCACTTGATCACGCCGGTCACTATTACCACGTTCTGAAGTATACCCTTGATCTGCCTGACTATTTCTAGTTTGACATGAGGTCATGATGTTTTTCGACCAATCACCAAGCTGAAGGAATTTCGAATGTATCCGAGCAGCTTAATATGCGGCACCTGATTGGTTGAAGCAAACCTACAGATCACAGCGAACGAAGACTGTAGCGAGAGATTCACCCAACGAAGGCAGTGTAGAGAGACCCATGAAAGATCCGGGGTAGAATAGGTCTTCAGCAACCCATGCTTGCCCTAAAAGACGACTATGCCTGTCGTAAGAGGCGACTAACGGGATCGGGTGGTCAGGCTTGCTAACTTGGTTGATATGTCATTGTATCCCAATTGTGGATCACTGGATTGACTGGTCCAGACTCAATTATTTACAGACCGCCGTCGTATAGCTGAAATATTGCTGAGTACCACGTTAAACAACAAACCAACCAACCAACCTGCCACCAGTGGCTGGTGGCACTTGACACGAACACATACACATTAAACTTTAAAACAGCAAATTTCAAAATGAAGATTAAAATTCTAGCAAATAATGATGTCCTGAGAAAAAAGGGGTATGAGTTATTTTTTATTTTTTCTGTTTGTTGTTTAATGCCACACTCAGCAATATTCCAGCTTAAAACAACAAACAAACCAAATTCCCCCAACTCAGGCTGTAAAGAGACTTACTTCTCAAGCCGCGAGTCCTGTTGCTGTGGTGTTGAAGAAGGTGCTGCTACTGCTGTCGTGATTGGTGCAGTGGTTGCTGGGATACGATGAGTCTGTGGAATGAAGAGTCCCCCAGCTGGCTGCCCGTGGGGGTGGGTGGATGATGATGTTGGGGCCTCTGTTCGACTAAGATCTTGGGCTGATGACGACTGGGACACACTGTTGGGCTGTGGGATGGTTTGTTGCTGTCGTTGAGGGGTTACTTTGGCTGTAAGCAGGACAGGTATGAAGACTCTTAAACAACTCCATGTGTAGATTCAACCACAAATTGACCATTCGTTCGTGGCTAACAAGAACAGGCGCTCAAATCATATTGCATAAACGATAATGTTTCTAACTTAGCAATGTTCAACATGGGCCACAGCCTTTCTACCTTTGTCTCTACACATTTCTTCAATGCCCGACAATGACAGGGTTCACAAATTGTTCATGCACTGAACTCCATCAGACCAATCAATTAATTTTCCACCCAAATAATGTATACAAAGCAAAAAACATTATCAAGACCCTCCTTAGAGGTGACCCACCTATAGGTATTGTTGATGGTGTTGACGCCATGGTTGTAGTAGTTGTGATGGAGCCAGGTGTGAGGGGCGTGGCACTGGCTGACGATATGTGGCCTGTCATTGACAGACTCACTGAAACAATAGCAATACAGCTCTGATCACCATTACCATCGGACTGGAGCTGGTTCAGGGATTTATCTAGGATTTCAAACAAAGTGGCAGGTAAATTGGGAAAACAGGCACCACGAGTTCGTCTGAAGGAACATTTCCTTGATGGCATAACTACCGTATTCGACGTAATAAGCGCCCAGGGCGCTCTCAAAATTAGAAATAGGGGGCTCTTATTCGAATGATATTTTGGTGGAAAAAAAATAATTTGAAAGATAAATTTCGTGGTTTATGCTTACAGCCTGAAATGTTTATATACGACAGATATATTTTTCCAGAATTTAATTGCCCCTAATTAAGGGTGCATATAACACACGAGTGCGTATTATACACGAATAAATAAGTCTTGTGTACATTGATCAATCGGAAGGGGTGCTAATTGGGATTGTTCACTAGCCAATATATTAGCAAATATCGCCGTGGGCGCTTATTAGAGCGGGTCGCTTATTACGTCGAATACGGTATGCTGTATTTCGAAGTGTGTTGTGGCAGGTAAACCGGGAAAACATCTGTACCTTTTTTCAAATTGGCGATATGTCTAATAAAATTCTTATTGTCTATGCAATAATGTAAAACAATCAATACATGATCTCCCTCTTGAGTGTCCTGTTGACAGTGCAACACAAGTCACCTTGACCAAGTTATCACACATGTTTTACTCTAGCAGCGGGACGTGGGAAGTTGGTAATTTCCAATTGGGAATCTGTAGTGACATTTGCTGCAGACCATTGGGTCTCTGGACCTCTGAGCTTGTCAAGATACATTCCTGTAATACCATAACTCCATAAACACAACAAAATAAACAGTGTTAGAAATTAATTTTCCTTTTCGTAAGTTCATAAAAATGATCTTCTGCAGAGTTGCCATTTGTGGTGAGTGAGTGAGTGAGTTGGGTTTAACGCCGCTTTTAACAGTATTCCAGTTATATCACAGCGTGTCAGCTTAATGTGGGAGGAAAGCCAGAAGTGATGCAGGTCTCAGACATTTACCACTTTGGTGAAACCCACGAGCACGGGTATGGTGCTGACAAACCTAGAAACATAATCGGGGCGAACCGGGATTCAAACCCACAATCATAGGTTTCTGGCGTGCCCAGCGAATCGCGGCGCCTTAGACGACTGGGCCACCCGTGCCCCCTTGTCCAGTGGAAATGTCACCTGACAGGATTTTACCTTGACTTACCATGATAACAAAAGTTCCATCTCAACAATTGTGCATATTGGACTGACATTTGCGTGTCATTTAAACTTTCAGTTAATTTTGAACCCTATTGTCATGTCAAAATATAGTTGATACCTTTAAAACGTTTTGAAAACCTTTACTTCTAATATTTCAGAAGCTATGCAAAACATGCACCAGTGCAGCCTATTTCTGAAAAATTCACCTGTAAACAAAAATTACAACCATACCTCTTACTACAAGCGTAGGATGCTCGGGATGTATACTAACCCAGGTCAGGACAGGGGCGGGTATTCGTACCTGGTTTAGCGAGATGAGGCAGCAGTGGGTTCACTGTCTGTGAGACAATAACTTTGGATGGAGCTTGTATGGACATGGGGTTGGGGACATTCAGAGGCTTCTGTTGGCTGTGGGTGTTGACAGGCTTCGGAATCTCAATGGCCGTTGTGGACCTCGTCGTCGTCAAGGTGATCTGGATATTTTGCGTGTTGCTGGCTGGGGGCTGGCCATGAATAGCAAAGCCTGATCTAGAAAAGGAAAGGAGTTTGTCAGCATATGGCATCGTTATCATATATTTACAAGTTGTCATCACGTATGATGTAGGTCATAAGTACTCAGGTTTCTATGGTAACACTTACCGATGAGTTTCGGGTTGCTGTGAGGTCGAGATGTTGACAGCAGGAGAGGGGGACCGTGTGGAGGGGGGCGTCGCCTGTTTGATGGCTGTGAGAATGGGTGATCTCCCCAGGGAGGGCTGTATGGTGGGGATTACTCCTGCTCCGTGGATAGCACTTGATGACACTGGGATCTGAACTGGAGGTCTCACCACAGCTGGGGCCGCGGTAGCGATGTTGCCAGATGTCTTTGACAAAGCCGCTGCGGCGATTGCTCCTGTAATATATGAAGATCGAGGTGAGGCATAACAGGGTAAAACTTCGAGGTCTAGATTATTGCACTTATATAGAGACATGTATACAGGTGTTTATAACCCTGCAAGGCTTCTTGTACTAGTCCGGACTAATATAGGTGATATAGTGCTTGCCCACTGAGATACCATGCCACAGGTTAACATGGATATCCTTCTCAAACAGAGCATACTGACTCTTGAGCTGACAAGTCCTTGTAGTATCCCCTTAATACTCATGTGAGTTGGGTTTAACACCGCTTTTAACATGTTTAGCAGTATTCCAGTTACATCACGGCCTGTCAGCTTAATG
The DNA here is from genome assembly GCF_022045235.1 of Haliotis cracherodii. NCBI lineage: Eukaryota > Metazoa > Mollusca > Gastropoda > Lepetellida > Haliotidae > Haliotis > Haliotis cracherodii. The sequence continues at coordinate 57,494,882 of NW_027266330.1, forward strand.
TGGTAGGAAAGCCCAAAGTGATGCAGGTCTCAGACGTTAACCACTTCGGTGAAACCCACAAGCACAGGTATTGTGCTCACAAACCTAGAAACATAATCGGGGTGAACCGGGATTCCAACCCACAATCATAGGTTTCCTGCGTGCCCAAGGGACGCAACTCTGCACAGCGAATCGCGGCGCCTAAGACGACTGGGCCACCCATGCCCCCAAGAGATCATCAACTGTGAGTCCATCAAGCACAAACAGGGAGTTGGTAGCAAGCAGTGCTGATGTACAAAGTGACAATGGGATTGATTCTAGAGCTGCATATAAAATTAAGTGTTTCTTGGGCATTTTTGTCTCAAAAGTGAGTAGTCCCCCCTTAATACTAAGCATACTAAGAGCCAGAGAGGATGGGAACAAGTACCATCTCTTAGCATCTTTTGGTATGACCCAGCAGTAAATTGAACTGACCTCCCGCTCTCCAGACTCTCTAACCACAAGATACTGATCTAACGAATGTTAAAGTAAATTCAGTCTCCTTTCAGGCTGATAGTTCCGACACATTCAGAGTAAGGAGTAAAGGATACCTCTAGGTAAGTGTGAAGCGAACGGTGGTCGTGGAGGGACAGTTCTTGTAATGACGTTCAACGGGAGGGCATTGCCTAGAGCCTGAGTAGCGCCACCGGCTACTGAGGCACTGAGATGAACAAGATTGGACACTGCGGCAGATAGCTGGCCATGTGACCCCGCCGACAGCCCACTGGAAGGCGTCGTAGCGATGTGACCATGGACCCCATCAGTTGGAGTGCTCACCAAACCTGAAAATATACAAACTTGGGTATTAAGTGGTAAGCATGGTAAGTGTAGGATTTAAAGTGTGGATACAATTTCTAAGATTTTCTTGTTCCAGCTATTTCGAGATGACATGTACCTAAATGAGCCTGACCAGATAAATAAATGGTTGATATTATGAACGACTTCCCACACGTTCAGGGTACACACCAAGTCACCAAGCTTAACCACTCATTCTGGGGGACAAGCAACGTCAGCAATAGAGTGATGGGGACCTATTCTAACCCTGGTCCCACTGTGTGACAAGCAACAGAGTGATGGGGACCTACTCTAACCCTGGTCCCACTGTGTGACAAGCAACAGAGTGATGGGGACCTATTCTAACCCTGGTCCCACAGTGTGACAAGCAATAGAGTGCTGAGGACCTATTCTAACCCTGGTCCCACAGTGTGACAAGCAATAGAGTGATGGGGACCTATTCTAACCCTGGTCCCACAGTGTGACAAGCAATAGAGTGATGGGGACCTATGCTAACCCTTGTTCCACAGTGTGACAAGCAATAGAGTGATGGGGACCTATTCTAACCCTGGTCCCACAGTGTGACAAGCAATAGAGTGCTGAGGACCTATTCTAACCCTGGTCCCACAGTGTGACAAGCAATAGAGTGATGGGGACCTATTCTAACCCTTGTTCCACAGTGTGACAAGCAATAGAGTGATGGGGACCTATTCTAACCCTTGTTCCACAGTGTGACAAGCAATAGAGTGCTGAGGACCTATTCTAACCCTGGTCCCACAGTGTGACAAGCAATAGAGTGCTGAGGACCTATTCTAACCCTGGTCCCACAGTGTGACAAGCAATAGAGTGCTGAGGACCTATTCTAACCCTGGTCCCACAGTGTGACAAGCAATAGAGTGCTGAGGACCTATTCTAACCCTGGTCCCACAGTGTGACAAGCAATAGAGTGCTGAGGACCTATTCTAACCCTGGTCCCACAGTGTGACAAGCAATAGAGTGCTGAGGACCTATTCTAACCCTGGTCCCACAGTGTGACAAGCAATAGAGTGCTGAGGACCTATTCTAACCCTGGTCCCACAGTGTGACAAGCAATAGAGTGCTGAGGACCTATTCTAACCCTGGTCCCACAGTGTGACAAGCAATAGAGTGCTGAGGACCTATTCTAACCCTGGTCCCACAGTGTGACAAGCAATAGAGTGCTGAGGACCTATTCTAACCCTGGTCCCACAGTGTGACAAGCAATAGAGTGCTGAGGACCTATTCTAACCCTGGTCCCACAGTGTGACAAGCAATAGAGTGCTGAGGACCTATTCTAACCCTGGTCCCACAGTGTGACAAGCAATAGAGTGATGGGGACCTATTCTAACCCTGGTCCCACAGTGTGACAAGCAATAGAGTGCTGAGGACCTATTCTAACCCTGGTCCCACAGTGTGACAAGCAATAGTGTGATGGGGACCTATTCTAACCCTGGTCCCACAGTGTGACAAGCAATAGAGTGCTGAGGACCTATTCTAACCCTGGTCCCACAGTGTGACAAGCAATAGAGTGATGGGGACCTATTCTAACCCTGGTCCCACAGTGTGACAAGCAATAGAGTGCTGAGGACCTATTCTAACCCTGGTCCCACAGTGTGACAAGCAATAGAGTGCTGAGGACCTATTCTAACCCTGGTCCCACAGTGTGACAAGCAATAGAGTGATGGGGACCTATTCTAACCCTGGTCCCACAGTGTGACAAGCAATAGAGTGCTGAGGACCTATTCTAACCCTGGTCCCACAGTGTGACAAGCAATAGAGTGATGGGGACCTATTCTAACCCTGGTCCCACAGTGTGACAAGCAATAGAGTGATGGGGACCTATTCTAACCCTGGTCCCACAGTGTGACAAGCAATAGAGTGCTGAGGACCTATTCTAACCCTGGTCCCACAGTGTGACAAGCAATAGAGTGATGGGGACCTATTCTAACCCTGGTCCCACAGTGTGACAAGCAATAGAGTGCTGAGGACCTATTCTAACCCTGGTCCCACAGTGTGACAAGCAATAGAGTGATGGGGACCTATTCTAACCCTTGTTCCACAGTGTGACAAGCAATAGAGTGCTGAGGACCTATTCTAACCCTGGTCCCACATTGTGACAAGCAATAGAGTGATGGGGACCTATTCTAACCCTGGTCCCACAGTGTGACAAGCAATAGAGTGCTGAGGACCTATTCTAACCCTGGTCCCACAGTGTGACAAGCAATAGAGTGATGGGGACCTATTCTAACCCTGGTCCCACAGTGTGACAAGCAATAGAGTGATGGGGACCTATTCTAACCCTGGTCCCACAGTGTGACAAGCCATAGATTGCTGGGGACCTATGCTAACCCTTGTTCCACAGTGTGACAAGCAATAGAGTGATGGGGACCTATTCTAACCCTGGTCCCACAGTGTGACAAGCCATAGATTGCTGGGGACCTATGCTAACCCTTGTTCCACAGTGTGACAAGCAATAGAGTGATGGGGACCTATTCTAACCCTGGTCCCACAGTGTGACAAGCCATAGATTGCTGGGGACCTATTCTAACCCTTGTTCCACAGTGTGACAAGCAATAGAGTGATGGGGACCTATTCTAACCCTGGTCCCACAGTGTGACAAGCCATAGATTGCTGGGGACCTATTCTAACCCTTGTTCCACAGTGTGACAAGCAATAGAGTGATGGGGACCTATTCTAACCCTGGTCCCACAGTGTGACAAGCCATAGATTGCTGGGGACCTATTCTAACCCTTGTTCCACAGTGTGACAAGCAATAGAGTGATGGGGACCTATTCTAACCCTGGTCCCACAGTGTGACAAGCCATAGATTGCTGGGGACCTATTCTAACCCTTGTTCCACAGTGTGACAAGCAATAGAGTGATGGGGACCTATTCTAACCCTTGTTCCACAGTGTGACAAGCAATAGAGTGCTGAGAACCTATTCCTAATGGCTATAATTTTGTAGAAGATGCAAAAAATATATCAAGAAGCCTAATAGTACATTTTAAGAGTAAAGTTGGTATAACTCAGACGGTCGTCAATACTTGCACATTTTTAGTCAAGAGGTTAAAATAAGTTAAAAATGTATTTTTCTATAAGCATGCACAGGCAAAGTATGCAAAGATTAAAGGTTTACTTCCCCGTACAAATATCAATCACAGTCGCGCAGTCGCACACTAAGTAAAAAATATCGATTCCCGCCTTAAATGTTCACGTTAATGTCTGTTACACCAAACACTAATTAGTAGTGAAAATTAGTAGTGAAAAAAGTAAATATTTTCATCCATTGAACCATACTTGACACTGCCAACAGTAAATCGTCAGTGTGCTAGGTATTTGGCCATCCTGTCTATGAAAAAGATGACTAACGCACCGCAGATAAGAGCACATACAAGTATCGTGAAACGTATCGGATCGGGAGAAATGTATCGTGATAACTATCGAATCTCACAGTTGGTGTATTGTCCCAGCCCTATAGTACCGGTGAGCTGAGAATTCATGGCCCTGTTCCACAAAGTTTTGTTAGTTGGTTTAGTGCTGTATACAGCAATATTCCAGCTATATGACGGCGGCCTGTAAAATTCAAGTCAGACAATCCAGTGATTGACATCATGAGCCTCGATCTACACAATTGTATACAATAACATGCATCAACCAAGTCAGCGAGTCTGACTAGCCAATCCCGTTTGTGGCCTATTACGACAAGCATGGGTTACTGAAGATCAATTCTAACCCAGATCTTCACTGGTTCCAAAAAGTGATTTTGTGGAACGGTGCCCAGGTTTTTATAAATGATCAACTTTGATTACCTGTGGGCAACATTGCTGATAACGCCTGTTGGTGTGGATGACCAAGATTCACGGACTGGTTTATCTTTGGTCTAATTGTCTGAAAAAACAAATCAGTAGGTGTATAGGTTAATGAAAATAATAGGTCTACGTACCTGTTTTTAACATAACTACAAACAATTTTTGTCTTATTTTTGTAAGGTAAAATGATTGATCAACATGATTATTACCACATTAGCATGTCTAATATTATTTCAGCGTTTTATTATTTACAAATTCTTGCAAATCAAGTGAAGCGTGCCACAGGTCGCCATCCTGGGACCCCCATATTCATGCTTTGGCCCCCCCAAAATATATTACTCAAGAGTCCACTGGACTCAAAAACAGAAAGACCCAAGTAAATCCCTGATTGACCAAATAAACAAAACAAAACAAGACATTAAAAATAATATAATAGGGGAAATATGTTTATTGTTTCAAGGAAATGAATCAGTCACTGACTATGGTAAATTCAACACCCACTTCAACCATACAAGCTTCCTTCTTGAATAGGGAACTTAAAAAACAGATATTTTCAAAACAACATCCTGAATGATAAGCATTGCTTCTTCAATTTTCATCAACAGTTATATATCATGATACATGATGTATTTCTTTCAAATTGCTTGTTTAATACGAATCAAATGATCAAAATGATATTTTAATGTTACCTGTAACTTGATGTCCATGATGGGTTGCTGGGCTTGGATGTGGGAGGGTGTACCACTTAAAGTGGGCGTGGCAGCTGGAGGGAGACTGTCGGGTTTGTCCTCTCCTCGCCTTTCACCCCCACCGCCTGGGAAATTAGCACTACTCATCACCTGTAATGGGAAGTTCAAATATTTATTGCATACCAGTGGTTTGATATTTTCACATTAATGAGCCCAGAGTATGAAACATGACCCATTGGATACTCTCATTAGTTGTTGTAGTTTTGTTGTTAAACGCCGCACTCAGCAATATTCCAGCTATATGACGGCGGTCTGTAAATAATGGAGTCTGGACCAGACAATCCTGGGATTAATATCGTCCACGCAATTGGGATACTATGACATGAATCAACCAAGTCAGCGAGCCAGTCCACCCAATCCCATTAGTCACCTCTTACGGCAAGCATGGGTTGCGGAAGACCTATTCTACCACGGATCTTCACGGGTCAATACACTCAGTGATACACTCATTAAATGGTTATCAACAGCCATTGGGCCACTGACTCATAGATCATGTACAGATGTAGATACAAAATATCACTGTCAGTGTTTGCATTGGTCTCCAAATTAATGGGGTCCCCTTGGACGGGTTAGCCTGAGCGGTGAGGGACGAAGCTATCTATGGGGGTTTGGGTGCATGCCGACACCCATGTAATTTTGTTAAATGTAGACCTGAATAGGTATATTTTAACATGTTTAAGCAATTCTGAGCACAAATAAAGTGTCTGGTTGAAATTTTTTAATTGTCTGTTTTTATGTGTATATTATATGGATTTTGGGAGGCGAGAGAAACTCGAAACAAAACAACAAGTTATGTGTAAAGTAAACTTTTTTTCAAAATGAAAAACGCATAAGGGGACGCGTGTATGTTTTTTTGCAGCCCAGTTTTTATCTGTGTGTATTTTTTTATATGGGACGTCGTAAACGCAACACTGATTGTTATTGGACATTTATATAATATAATATGATATGATATGATATGATATGATATGATATGATATGATATGATATATGATATGATATGATATGATATGATATGATATGATATGATATGATATGATATGATATAATATAATATAATATATAATATATAATGATGAGCCATTGATCATGTTGATTCATTTCAATGAGCTAAACATTTCTAATATGATAATGATCTTATTCACGTCTTTCAGTGGAAAATGCCTTTTTTTTAAACTGCCAAGACAACATCTAGTCCCATAGTGTTACTACACAAAATACCAGTTTCAACCTCCTCGGCAATGTAGTATCTGAAAAGACTTTTCTCTGCACAAAATAGATTTAACAGAGATTTTACAGGGATGAACACATCTGAGTAATAACAACCAAATGTGATGCTCTACTCAAAACATGCCAAGTTTAACCATTCTTTGACATTGTGGTTTCTGAGAACAAGTTCTTAAAGCCTTATTGTGAGATGTTCATTCAGTTTTAAAAGAAAGCTGCAGATAAGTTGCATATTTGCATACAATATGCACAAAACATCTCCATCACCAAATCAACTTGGAGTTGTTTGTGTACAAATATACAATTGCATACAATACTCTGCATAATTACCCAATATATCCCTTTTCAAATTACATACATAAATATCTTCACAGATACTTATTTACTGATTGAATGCAGGCATCAAACACTACTGCGGCAGAGCTCCAGATAACTTTTTGAGCAATTGAGAGTTTTTACTCTAGGGTTTCTATTTTAATTGGGTTGTTACATTTTTCATTGGGTAGCCAGGTAACCATTATTTTTTCACTAATCTATTCATCACTCTATAGGGTATTTCCCCAAAAGAGTGAACATTTTCAGATTTAAAATAAAATATTTTAGATGTATATAACCCATGATAACTGTTCTAAATATTTAGGCTTGACACAGAAAGTAAATTAGCTCGTAATTGTGTTTTGGAAATTAGCTAGCTTCATTGGGTGCTGTTTTTAAACACTTGAGCTTTTCATTTAATGCATGCTTTTATGTACGCAAGTTAACTGAAAGTAATTGGGTTTTGAATATTTTACACAACCACGCTCTACGTCTTGCTTATTGTTACTTAGACATGGATATCACTGTTGTGAGCAGTAGAGGACGTAACGTGTACGCGGGACGGCTCTCCTGTCTTGTGTACAAGTGACCACCTGAGAGGTGTCACTCGTATGCGGGACGGCTCTCCTGTCTCGTGTACAAGTGACCACCTGAGAGGTGTCACTCGTATGCGGGACGGCTCTCCTGTCTCGTGTACAAGCGACCACCTGAGAGGTGTCACTCGTATGCGGGACGGCTCTCCTGTCTCGTGTACAAGCGACCACCTGAGAGGTGTCACTCGTATGCGGGACGGCTCTCCTGTCTCGTGTACAAGCGACCACCTGAGAGGTGTCACTCGTATGCGGGACGGCTCTCCTGTCTCGTGTACAAGCGACCACCTGAGAGGTGTCACTCGTATGCGGGACGGCTCTCCTGTCTCGTGTACAAGTGACCACCTGAGAGGTGTCACTCGTATGCGGGACGGCTCTCCTGTCTCGTGTACAAGTGACCACTTGAGAGGTGTCACTCATATGCCTGATGGCCTGTCAGTGGACCATGGATTTCTGCATGTTGCACAAAAATGTCTCTACAAGTGTTATTTGTGAAAATAATAAAACAAAATTAAGTACAGTTATTGATCATTATACTAGTTATCGAATGACATGAAAAAAATGTCATAAGAAAAATAATAAACAGTCAAATTGGGAGAAAAATGTGCAAAAATCGACCAAATCTTCTCTCTTTTTTACATCGATTTTCTCCTATGTACATATTTTTCAGAAACTAACATGTAGTATTTTCTAAAAGCTTATTCATCGTAGAGTTACAAAATATATGAATTATTTCACGCACACCAATGCACACCCATTTTCCATCGCGTTGAAACATGTTTACTTTCTTCAAAACTGAGCGAACCGTCTCGCGTACAAGTGACTGGTAGACAAGCCGATAAAGGGAGGTAACCGATGCCTGACTAAAATGTTCCATCGGAACATCCGTCTTGTTACACTAAATGTGTCTGAATCAGAATGGTGCGTATAATATGCACAATATTTATTTAGCGTTTAGTTTCGTGGTTAGAACAAGGAGGAAATGTATTTTGATCACGAATAAGGAAAACAATTTTGCAGTGGGTAATTTATTATTAGGTGGAAGTAAAATTGTTGGAAAACACGGCAAAGACTTGGTGAGTGACTGAAATTTAATGCCACATCGGCAATGTTTCAGCCCTATCGTGACGAAATGTCACTGTTGTGTGTTTAAGCGACATGTAACACACTTAATAGGACAACTCATGAACAAGCAGTGTCTGAAATAACTGCCTGCCTGCCTGCCCCTGCAGCAGCAGAAACTAGGATTTTTAATCAACTCATCCTTATAACGATAACATATAGCAATAATGATAACATATAGCAAAACCCTTAGTGAGTGAGTGAGTATGGTTTTACGCCGCTTTTAGCAATATTCCAGCAATATCACAGCTGGGGACACCAGAAATGGGCTTCACACATTGTACCCATGTCGGGAATCCAACCCGGGTCTTCAGTGTGACGAGCGAACACTTTAACCACTAGGCTACCCGACCGCCCCAGCAAAACCCTTAAAAATGGCAACTTTCAACCAGTCATACCTCAACTACTGGGCAGATTTATAATGTCTGACTACGGGCAGGTAACTTTGAAGATGGGCAGGCAACATTTATGGTTACCTTCCCGACTGTCTTGTGGGGTGTAAAAATTATTTCAAACACTGTGAACAAGTACAATATAGAAGTCACTTTGAACAGCCCTTTTTAAGCAGAATCTTTTAATAATATATATTGGTCTAAACATACCCAACAGACTGGACCTAAAGGAGCAAAAATATATTGAATACCCACTGAAAAATCGTCAATCCCAATGTGAAAAATAACTTGACATTAAGTCAATACATAACAAATTATCTTGCGCCCTGAAACGATTTGGACTTTAAAAGTATGAGCGAGACAGTGGGTCGGTCAGGTTGCTGTTTTTAACAGTATTCCAATTATCATAATTATGTCACAGCATGTCAGCTTGACATGAGAGGAAAGCCAGAAGTGATGCAGGTCTTATGACATTTATCACATGAAACCCATGAGCACAGGTATGGTGCTGACAAAACTAGAAACATAATCAGGCCAATCAGGATTTGAACCCACGATCACTGGTTTCTGGCGCGCCAAAGGGATGCAACTCTGCAAACGCATTGCAGTGCCATAGCCATTAAGGCCACCCATGACCCCTAAAAGTTGTAACTGGTATACCGGTATATTGCAATACGGTTGCTTCCAATACATGTACCTCAATAAAACCCTTGCGTATTGATATTTTCCGATAGTCACAAAAGAATTAATACATGATTATAAAAGAATTAATACATGATTATAAAAATGATATCTACGATTTTGAGATATTTGGATGAATATCTAAACCATGTAAACAGCACATGCTTCATGCTGTTTATATTAACATTCCATATTGATGATGTAATAGGTAGTCTGGTTTATCCATACTACCCATCTAAAGTCTGGATTATTGAATACAGAAGTAACAGTACAAATATATATAATTTGGGACGAAATACGTATTGCAGTATTGCCATACATTGCAATACAATTTATGTGCTAATATGCCAACCACACTCTACTGTCATTGAAGATAAAACACGCGTCCTCATCATGCTCATAGACTGTGATTACTACGCAGGTCTTAGATTTCATTTTTTTTAAATTGCAATATCAATAATAAATTTATTATTTTTTATGCGATTTTTCAAGTGTACATAGTTTACATAAAATTGTTATACTTTTAACATGTTTAAACACTGATATTATACAGGCACTTCTGGCAGCAACTATTAGCAGAATGCCGAGACGTTTTAATTGTATACAAATATTGTCTTTTACAGGTGCTTCTTTAGCAAACTGAAATGCTACAGGGCAGGTATATTAATACATATGTTGTGATGTTACGAACTTATTAATGAACATATAATGTTTCAAGAGTCTTTTGCATACTACTCTGTACAGCCTTCATCATGTTCATACTGTATGCACATTTGTGTGCTATAACAGTCAAGTCCTGATAATCTGACATGGTTGACTGCATATAAGTATGTCGGATTCATGAGTATGAAGCTGTTTCAACTTTGAAAAATCAGACAACACGATAGATAACGATACAAACATGTTAAACTAAAAAAATGAAAAATGAAATACTGTAAATCTTGAAATTGACTGTGAATTAAATGCCAAAAATGCGAGTGGTCTTTGCATTAATGAACTTCGCATTTGTATCACCAAAATGACTATCAACAATAAGACGACCTCACTGCACACTTTGGATAGCGGAAATACCAACTTGAATATAATCACAAAAACGGGGTATTGAGCAGCAGTTGTAACAAGTATAATAACAGTGTCATTCAAAGAATAGGAATTACACAATAGGCATCTGGTGAGTTATCACTGCTGGGGTCGAGAGTCCTACCCACTCGTGTCAAGATAGACACAATTTTTATGGATAACAACTTCTTTAATACTGTAAAAAGCGACGTTTCGGTATAGATCCTTATACCGTTGTCAAGCAAGAGTCCTTATTGACACCTTCTCTCCATACCCATCAGTTAACTGTTGTTGGTTCGAATTACTTTACTGCCTTTGAACTTCCTTAATGCCAGTCAACAGAGTAAACATATAAACTGTGTGTTGTTTTTAGGAAAACACTGTTCATTGTTTTTACGGAAGTGCTCTCCTCAGTGCTAAAATGTGGTGCTGTTTGTTGTTTGATTGGATTAAGGTAAGGGTAGGTATCATTCCACTGGGGATTGGGTTTGGGGAGTCACATTTTTGGCAAGGGCTCAGCAGTCGTATTAATTTGGAGACACATTAATTTCCAGATTTACAGCATGTACAGTATTCATATCGTTATGTTACATTATTAGTAGAAAATGTTTTCTAATCATGCAACCTCTAAAGCTCAACACAAAACTACTGTTGACTGATTCAAAATATTTTTGTAAGCATAGACTGGAATGGTAGTCACCAGTTTGAAACTAGTGACGCAAAGCTCAAGAAAAGCAGCTTTCTCAGTGGCTAATGACGACTTCCTGTTAGTCATTTCATTGGTTGGTCAAAGTTCGTGAAAGGTGGTTCTGACATGACGTGTAGTGGGATGTCCTCAGCGGTAGCATTAATTGCTTATTGTTAAGAAAGCTTATCTCTGCAGCTGTTGTAATATGCAACTACTAGCGTCTCGTCTCGTATCAAAACATGGGCTGTGTACTTGAAGGCAGAAGACCACAGACTACGCTGATCAATCTCAGATTAACGAGACTGATTAATGAGTGATTTCAGTAAATTCATTGCAAATTAGGTGAGTGGGAGTTTGGGACTGTCGAAATACCAGGTCTAAATAGCACTGATTTAATAAGTTCTGATCATTAGTGTCTGATAAAGCCGATTGTTAGATTACGAGTTTCGGATTAAAAAGACTTGACTGTATATCATTTTATCAGTATGCATATAACTACTTATACATTACATGTGCGTGACACTTCACTGACCATGATGAATATATTAACTCTCACTTTCTTCTCAACTCTCTCTCATTTTATGAGGGCTTCCTTCGATATTGATATTTGACAAGTCAAGTGAAGGAGTTGGGTACAACGCTGCTTTTAACAGTATTCCAGTTATGTCACAGCGTGTCAGCTTAATGTGGGAGGAAAGCCCGAAGTGATGCAGGTCTTAGATGTTTACCACATCAGTGAAACCCATGAGCAGGGGTATGGTGCTGACAAACCTAGAAACATAATCGGGGCGAACCAGGATTCGAACCCACAATGATAGGTGTCTGGCGAGCCCAAGAGACACAACTCTGCACAGCCAATCGCAGCACTTAGACGACTGGGCCACTCATGCCCTCCTTGACAACTCAAGACAACAATATAAAAATACAAGTTTTGCTATTTTTTCTATTTACATGAGGGTCACACAAAGAGAGCATAGCATTATTTTATCACGCTGGTCATGAATTAACTTTCAAACCAATGATTAGGTCACCTCGAGTGACAATGGTCACATACTTCAATTTCATAATTTTGAGCTGTTTCATGAACCATCACAGAATTGAAAGATGCAATGTTCAAAATTAAAGGACCTGTGAAGATTAGGGGTAGAATAGGTCTTCAGCAACCCATGCTTGCCATAAAAGGCGACTATGCTTGTCGTAAGAGGCGACTATGCTTGTCGTAAGAGGCGACTAACGGGATCGGGTGGTCAGGCTCACTGACTTGGTTGAAGCATGTAATCGATCACTGGATTGTCTGGTCCAGATTCGATTATTTACAGACTGCCAATACAAAAATGTTTACATTTTCTGTCAGTTTTATTCAGTTCCAATTTGTAGCAAAATTGAAGCCAAATTTGATAGTTCTTTTAAAGATTTAAACTAAAAATTTATTTTTCTCCACTTGCTTGGAAATTTAGATTTGGATGTAAAGGACTGCAACATCTGGTAACAGGTTCAGAATTATAGCCCTCAAAAGCTTCTAGACAATAAGAACTACCATCATTGTATTCTTACTCGTCCCGAACACAAATTAGTCTCAGGCTAGCGGAATAAGGCATATTAAAAAAACTATGCTTGTTTCCAGTCACCCGACCCTACCTACATTTTACTCCCTATCCTACCTCATTTTACTGAGATTTATTAAATAAGACAATCCCACGACCCAATCTTGATGTTTTTCATCATTTAGTACAGTGCTGACAATATGATTTCAACATGTTTCATTAAATTCTTTTTACCCTGTTTTAAGATTGATTGTATATCTGACATGTTGTGAAACAAGTTTTTGTTGCCATCCTTGCAACAAGAGACTTTAAGTGATATAAAACATTTGAAAAAATAAAATAATTTTCCCACCTACCTACCCTCTTTTATTTTACCATGTAATAGGAATCAAACATATTTTTGGGATAGACTTAAGCTGTGACAAGGTCCCAGTGACTTTGTGCTTAATTTCAAACACTTATTACCATATTCGACATAATAAGCACCCAGGGGGCTCTCAAAATTAGAAATATGGGGCTCTTATCAGAATATTATTTTGGTGAAAAACAACAGAGTTGAAAGATCGTTAATTTCGTGGTTTATGCTGACAGCCTGAAATGTTTATATACGACAGATATATTTTTCCAGAATTTAATTTCCCATAATAAAGAATGCATATAACACACGTATTATACACAAATATATAAGTCATGTGTACACTGATCAATCGAAAGGGGTGCTAATAGCGATTGTTCACAAGCCAATATATTAAATAATATTGCTGTGGGCGCTTATTACGTCGAATACGGTATTGCATAACTAATGAACTTAAAGTTGGACATCAGGCCTCAAAGTTTAACTTTTTACCAAGTAGCCTTTAGACTACAAGTAGTTTTTTCCTGGTAGCCAGTGGTAAAATCAAGAAGTCAAGCCAATATTGTAGGTAGCCAAAAGCATTTGAAATGATCTTTTATGAAATACTGTAAAAAGCTTTAGTTCTTCGCCGTTAAAATATTGCGAATACCACACCAAAGACAATACTGCGACGAGATATTTTTGCGAGTTGCCGTGTTGAGATGACACCTCGATTACTAAACAATAGACAGCTTCTCTCCGAAGCTAGTTAATCTGAGTTGGCCGGAAAGTTGACAAGTGTCATGAAACCGATTCACGCAAGATGGTTTGTTTCCTGTGTGGACAAAATTGCAAAGGACACTGACGCAATCAAGCGAGGTTGGAAGAAGGCAGGATTACTGTGAGGCAACAGTGACACTATTTGGTCTGTTTACACTGTCATTTGTGATGTATTGTGTGACCATTCTGCATTCATTTGTGTTTTTAACTTATTGAGTAACTTGTGGTTCTGGTTGATGATTTCAACATTTGATGACGTGTTGCAATGAATAAAGTATGTATGTATTATTTATACTTATTTTTGCGTTTTTAATTTTTGCGATAGAGTCTCGTTCGCAAAACTCGCAATAATAAAACGGTCGCAAAAAATTCCCTGTTTACAGTAACTATTACATGTACAAGTCATAGCATTAGTCTTGGAATTGTATATTAGTGGAAACTGTACTTGACTTTTGTTATTTGTGACTCGAACAATGATGCAATTTATGTTACTAGATTATATAGGTATATCCTAGCTTATCCAATAAACTATCAACTAAAATGAAATACTAGTTAATGTTTATGTATTTCGATTCATTGTTGACTTTAGGAGGAATTATTTGCCAGTACAATTAGTAGCAGACATGTTTATTTTTGTGTCTACATATGTGTAGCAATAGAAGTTAGTAGCCACAAGATATTTTTCAAGGTAGTCATTTGGCTACCTCTGAATTTTAGACACTTAGAAATTTAGGTTGCATTGGCGACCATTTTAGTTGTAACTTTGAGGCTTGGACATGTAACCATGGTTACATGCACTAACAAACACATTTCAACCTAGCGAAAATCATGTCAGACATAAAACGTGCCTCCTATACAAATATATGCTAGGCTGCTATCAGGACCCACAGACTTCAGAAGCTGCAAGCTCTGTCTAATCTCATTTATACAAAAAACAGCTTTCTGTGACAAACAAATTGACACATGAATTTACTGCAGGCCAGAAGGACCAATACAACATGAACAAATCTGAAACAACAGACCTGTCACGAGATTTACCTACGATGGGCTTATGGGCAGGTGCTTATTTCGAACACTGCTTCTATTAACAAGCCTCATAGTATTTGTTTGTTTGTTGTTTAACGCCGCAATCAGCAATATTCCAGCTATATGACGGCTGTCTGAAAAATAATCGAGTCTGGACCAGACAATCCAGTGATTGACATCATGAGCATGGACCCACGCAATTGGGATCGATGGCATGTCTCAACCAAGTCAGTGAATCTGACGACCCGATCCCGTTAGTCGCCTTTTACGACAAGTATGGGTTGCTGAAGATCTATTCCACCCCGGAATCTTCATGGGTCAGCCTCATAGCAAAACCAGAACTTTGTAAAAAGGACTCAAAATCAACATGGCAAAGTGAACATGTGACATTGATGTGAACTAGTTGGAAGTAATCAATGGTGTCTACCCTGTTTCATATATCCCATGAATTTCAAGTATTTTTTAACTCTTAAACAATGGTATTTGATCAGAGTATAACTGTCATGTCAACATGCATTGAAAGACATCACACTACTGGACACTCGTCAATTCATGCTAATAATGTGTGTGGGGTGTTCTCAGCACTAGCCCAATAATGACAAGATACAGGCAAACTAATAAACAATGGAAATTTTACGCAAAAATTGAAACCTTGTAAACATTGAACCTATTGCTTCAAGAAAGTGCCTTACATTTTTTCTGACACTGGTCAAAAATGCATGATGAGTGTGAAATAGTTTAATAAAATTTTTTTTAAATATTTAAACTAAAAATACATTTTTCTCCAGTAGCTTGGAAATTAAAATTCGGATATAAAGGCTGCAAAAATCAGTAATGTTTAGACAATAAAGAATCCATGATATACCATGACAAGACCCAAAAAACACCGGGTTGTTTACGTTTGTTTACTAGGGTTAGTAAAATTCCTATCTTTTGGCTGCGTGTCCTGAAAGTTCTGCCTTAACGTTATTCAGTAAATGGATTTAGAGATCTACTGGGTAATCATTATCCACGTTACATTGTGACAGCCTGTTTATGCTAGATGTGCACACAACCACTGTTTAAGTCTGGAAGATTGGGGACGGTAGGGTCATTGAGAATACTTCTCATACTTCATACTGAATCTAGCAAATGGATCAAAGATTCAACGAAACGGTTATGTTCGTAGAGAAACGATATTCACAATACGTTATGAATGTGTCACGTCAAGCCCGTTCTAAAATACCCTCTCAGGTTTTATTTTGGCAACGTGCCAAGATCTCACCCACGGAGATGGACATACGATATTTTGAAATATGATACATGGGTTAATGGTCACGTTTGAAGCCCTTAATTACATTTCTAGTAACCGCAGTTTAAACGACTTAAAAACGGGTAGTTCTGAAAAAACGACCAAAACAACATTCTACACGAAACGACAACACAAGAGGACGTCTGACGGTTGGGCAAATTATTCCATCAACCCGGGCCTGTAACAATCACAAAATGTTGTCATCTGGCAAGTTGTTGTTCTTACCTTCCTTCTTGACCATAAGCACTCGACGGGAATAAAAATAAGGGCACGATAACGAACAAATGTACGTATATGTTCTTGTCAGTTTGATATTTCGCTCGTAAACCAAGCATGGCAGCTGAGCGTATACAAGTTGTAAACGTATCAGTGATTGGTTAGAGAAAGTCACATGACAGGTGCGCGCTTCCGCCGTTCTTCTTCCGTATAAAACAAACATGCTATTTCACCTCGACTCTCATTTATTTTGATTGCAAAACTTTATTTGTGACTAGTTTATGTGCTCGCTGTTAGGTATTCTTGATTTCTTCGCCTTTTAAGCTATTTCATTCGTGTATCCGTTAGAACTGTATGACCTCGCGTGCACACATTTAAATACTGTGTGCTAGGTTACTTCCGATTACTTGAATTGTATTTTGCGTTGAACTATTTACAACGTAAATATGAAATCTGTGTAACATCTTATGCCCTAATCTCAAGTGTCGTGGTCAGTAGACTCTATATTGTAATGCCCCACCTGAATATGAAATCGAATCAACCTGAAAACACACAGGCTGGTGAAATACACGGATCATGGCGGATGAATTTGGACCGAAGCGTCGTCCGCTACAAATTTCTTACTGCGCATGTGTGACATAAATGTTAAAAATTAAGAGTTATGTTCCTTGAAAGGTTGTTATACGAATGATGAATAGAGCACATATATTTATACATGTATATCACGGTCTTTGAAATTCGTTATTTATTTAAGATATTTTCATCCTACTATTTATTATCCACATGCCGTAATAGATTGATAACTGAAGTGATTCCTCCAAAAACGTTATTTATATTTCTTTGAGAGGCATTTAGAAGTTGGAGTACTAAGTAAGGGTAAGGTATATGGATGTCATACGGTATTAAAGAAATTGTTATCCACTGGCGGATACAGCTTTTTGAAAAGGGGGGGGGGCGGGCGGGGTGCATAATTAAGATCTATTTCTTGTCTTTGGTGGTAATTTATACAGAAATAAAGATTTTGTTCGAAATAAAAAGGGGGGGTGCGCACCCCCGCATCCACCCTCTGTATCCGCCCATGTTATCCATAAAGTTGTGTCTACCTTGTCATCCGTCAACTTCTAAGTAATCCTTATGAAACAATTTGTAATAGAGAAGTTGTTCATCCATGATATATGGATGTCATACGGTATATATATATCTTAGCCTTACTTATTATTAGGGCTCCAAGCCGAAAGGCTGTAGAGCCCTATTGTAATCGTTCGATTTATTATTATTATTATTATTATTATTATTATTATTATTATTATTTATTATTATTATTATTTATTATTCCGCCGATTTTTGTACCTGCCCTAGCAAAATAACCACTAGCTCGATTTTGTTCAAATTTTGTGTGTGTTTGTAGACCATTGGGTACTAGTGCCCGCCAAACAGCCAAGGCTGTAGGCCCAAAGGCCAAGGGCAGATAACTGAAAAACAAGTATTTTTTGACGATATACTTTGCCCTGTTGCTCCACAACCGTTTGTCCGTTTACTTTCAAACCTTGCATGTATCTACTGCTTCTGTTGCTTGATAATTTTTGTTCTTTGACTTTGGTCATTGATCACGTGGTTTGGCAGCCATATTGGATTCAAGGATTTGCCAGGGTTTTTTGGGCACCTGTCTTCAAATACTATCTCCTCTGAATCCACTGCATGAAATGATTTCAAACTTTCTGAGAATTGTCTCCATACAGAACACAACAAATTAGCATAGCCATTTTTCGATATCTTTTGTAGTTGCGGCCATATTGGATTTTGATTTTGATCATTTTTTTCACCGAAATTTTACTTTTAAGATCATAGCTTGTAAGGTTCTTAACAGAAACTATTGAAAGTTTGCATAAAACTTTGAGACTATATGCAGCTCATTTTGTCCTGGGTTGCACACTGAAAGCACCACTGCTTGGTGTGGTATTATTCGATTTAAGTAAAAAAATCAGACTTGAGTACAAATACTGAAGGAAGCGCCTCATAAATCTACTATAAACCCCCATTCACTGGCCTAGCAGATACCCTCGCGTTCTCCACAGCCTTGTTCAATATTATGTGTACTACCCTTGACGACCAGAGTTAGAATTGGCCTTTTTCAACCGATGCTTTTCTCAAGAGGCAACTATGCTTGTCACAGGAGGCGACTAATCGGATCGGGTGGTCAGACTCGCTTCAGACTTGATTCTTCATTTCTCAATTGCCAATTGCTACGGTACCTTATTTTTGACAGCGTCGTTTAAAGCAAACCATTTGCGGATTAGGATATGGCCGAGGTCGGAAATTGGTTTAGTACACTCTGGGAAACTGTGGCACACGTAAATTTGGTAGCGGTAATGTCCTGCAAACCGTGACTATCTTTTGACGGAGTTGGTACAAGCAAACTATATGCGGATTCGAACATGGTCGAAGTCAAACATGGTTTAAGAACACACTGGGACACATATGGTGATGTGTCACAAGCAGTTCATTACATTTGATGGCGTTGGTACAACCAAACCATTTGGGGATTCGAACATGGTCGAGGTCAAACATGGGTTAGGAACACACTGGGACACGTGTGATGATGTCTCACAAGCGGTTTATTACATTTGATGGCGTTGGTACAAGCAAACCATATGCGGATTCGAACATGGTCGAAGTCAAACATGGGTTAAGAACACACTGGGACACGTGTGGTGATGTCTCACAAGCGGTTTATTACATTTGATGGCGTTGGTACAAGCAAACCATATGCGGATTCGAACATGGTCGAAGTCAAACATGGGTTAAGATCACACTGGGACACGTGTGGTGATGTCTCACAAAGCGTTCCTTACATTTGATGGCGTTGGTACAAGCAAACCATTTTGGGATTCGAACATGGTCGAAGTCAAACATGGGTTAAGAACACACTGGGACACATGTGGCGATGTCATGCAAGTGGTTCCTTACATTTGATGGCATTGGCACAAACAAACCAATTGAGGATTCGAACATGGTCGAAGTTGGAAATTGGTTGAAACATCCTGGGACACCCAGATACATTTTTGTAGTGGTGATGTCTCACAGGTAAACCCTTTGAGGATTCGAATATATGAACGAGGTAGGGAACAGGTTTAGCACTCTATCTCAGCAATGCGACAGGAACCCGGGGCCCGGACGAACGCAGAACGCTAATCCGTTTGACTGGAGCCCAACTGACAAAGAAGTTACGGCCTGTTAAAAGAGTCACCAAGCCGAAAGGCTGAAGAGTCCCAGAGTGTTAGCGTTTGATTTAATATTATTATTATTCCGCTGATTTTTGTACCAGAGCTAGAAAAATAACCACTGGCTCGATTTTGTTCACATTTTGTGTGTGTATGTGTACCATTGGGTACTAGTGCCCTCCAAAAACCCAAGGCCGTAGGCCCAAAAGCCAAGGGCAGATAACTAAAAGAACAGAATATTTTGAAGATATGTTTCGCCCTATTGCTCAGCAACCGCGTATCTGATTACTTTGAAACCTTGCATGTATCTGCTGCTTGAGCTGCTTGACATTTTTTGTTCTTTGACTTTGGTCATTGGTCACGTGGTTTGGCAGCCATTATGGATTCAAGGTTTCCATAGTGTTTTTTTGGGTACCTGTCTTTAAACGCAAAGAGTCCACTGCATGAAATGCTTTCAAACTTTTTGATAATTATCTCCATACATAACACATCAAACTTTAGGAGCCGATTTTTGAATTCTTTTTTAGTTACGGCCGTATTGAATTTTGATTTTGGTCATTTTTTTCAACGAAATTTTGCTTTAAAGATCATATCTTGTAAGGTTCTCCTCAGAAACTATTGCAAGTTTACATGAAGTTAGTGTGCCATATGCATCTCATTTATTGTTATTGGTTGTATGCTAAAAGTAACACCGCATGGTGGTAATATTTGATTTATATTTGGGACACCCCTGGAACACGCCAATTTCGTAGCGGCGATTTCCGGTGACTATCTTTTGACAGAGTTGGTACAAGCCAACCTTTTATGGATTCGAACATGTTCGAGGTCGGAAATGGGTTTAGAACAGACCTGGACACCCTGGCACACGCCATTTTCCTTGCGACGATACCCTGCAAGTGGTGCCTACATTTGATGGATTTGGTTCAAGGAAACCCTTTGAGGATTCGAACATGGACGTTTGGGCACAGTGTTTCTTGGAGCCCGCCATTGCTGCTTGCAGCTTTAATTTTTATTGTTTTTTTTTTCAAAGTTATTGCAGAATGCCAGGGAGAGAGTCAACAGACTAGCACTCCCTGGTTATTAAACCGTGCAAATTGGTTCCACCAGAACCGTTCGTTAAATCGTCATCATCATCATCATCATCAACAACAACATGGAAACAGAGACCATATAACCCGTGGTGTATGTTGGAAACACAGGAACTGGATGATAGCGTGCATAATATATTCGTTTAGAAAAAAAATCACACCCATCTGTAAATATATATAGAGGGGTGGGTTTTTTTCTATATTAATATATTATGACATACACGCAAGTTCCTGTGGTTGGAAATGAGCATTACACTACGTAAGCGCTCTGATTCTTGAATATTGATTTGCCATGTTTTGCCAATATCATCCATGCTAAATGATATAATATTTAATGAAACGAGTCGAGTTAGAAGATATAGCCTAACCTGTTGTTAAATAAAGTATTTATGGTCACTGTTAAAAAGACAACCCATAACGTCTGATATGAAACATATATGGACAGAATTACAATACAGTGTAAAACTTTCTAAAGCATGGTACTTGTTAAAGGATAGGTCGAAAATAACAGGTGTAGACTCCATGGAATTCATTTACGGAATGTATTGATAAATAAATATTTTGTAATATACTATTTTAAAAAAGTAGGGGATATTGGATTTACAAGATTTATGACACGGAAATTGTGAACCCAAAGAGGAAACAAATGACGAAAAGACATTAAGGGAACATTTGTCAATTTATTCCACACCTTTGGTACTGCCGGTGAAGCACAGAGTTTCCATACCAAGGGCAAAACCAATTCCAGGGTCAAACAGCAAAGTTGCCATGACATGAAAGCAAAGACAATAACGGGTAAACCCCCCTCTGTTGGCTAGACAGGCACGGATACGACGTGGCATACTCCTTACGAGGCATCCCAAGTCATTTTGGTCAAGGTTATTCCAATCCTGTTGCACCGTATCACCAAGTTCATGGACAGTGGTAGGACGTTGTTGACGTTGACGTAACTGCTGTCCAAGCATGTCCCAGATATGCTCGATGGGGGACAGGTCCGGACTCAGCGCTGACCATGGTAATGTGGTGATACGCCGCTGTTGGAGGTAATCTGTAACAATCCTGGCCCTGTGACATCTTGCATTGTCATCCTGGAAGATGAAACGGCGGCCATGACGACGTGCAAACGGCACAACATGGCCTGCCAAGATGTTGTCCCGGGACAACATGTAAGTCCGTTCTTCCAGCAGCAGTGATGCCTCCCCACACCATTACAGATCCACCTCCAAATTGATCTAGTCTAATGACGTTAACATCACGGAAACGTTCGTTTCGTCGACGTCACACCCTCCTACGCCTGTCCAGTAAGTCCACAGTGAACCTCGACTCATCTGAAAACATTACATTGTTCCAACGTCGATTATCCCAGTGATGACGATCCCGACACCAACGGCATCTTGCCCTAATGTGATGATCTCTCAAACATGGAATGACGCGAGGACGCCGGGCGTGTAAATGACCTCTGTGCAGTCGATTTCTGATCGTCTGTGCATGAGTTGTCGCCCTTGGTCGACCCCAGCGTCGTCTATCGTTAACAGAATGTGTCACACGATATCTGGACCATAATCTGCTTATGACAGACTGTGAAACGTTCATCGTCCGCGCCACAACGGTCTGTGTTGTGCCAACCTGTAGCATGCCAAGGGCACGTAACCTTTCATTTTGTGTGAGTCGGCGCATGTCACCCTTTTGGTAACTGAGTTCCAAAACAATTAAACTGATGGTTCCACCTTCACATTTCCTTCCACAGTGGGTATGACCTTCAAATTGAAAGTCGTGCAAATCTGGTGTTCAACCCCCATGATCATCACTAGCATCACGTGCAGATCCTGGGGTTGCCATTGTTGTGTTTGGGGGCCGAATTTCACTGGAAATGTTTCCTCTGTAAGGATCTAAATTACTTTGTCTCGTATTCATTTGCATTTGTTACAAGTATGATCGTAAAATGAAATATCCCCTACTTTTTTTGAATAGTATACATGACGGCCTTCAAATAAAAAATAAAGTTATTGATGAGGCATAAAATCCTTCAATTTTGCTTCAAGGAGACCAGTGCACCGGCGATGAGTGTGCTCTACCAATACAACGGGTGCATTTACCTCCCTTAGAACATCTATTGTAGTGACAGCGTGCGATGTTGTTTTACTTAGCAGTCAGCAGTGTTCCAACTATTTGGTGGCTGTAATAGTGTATGCACATGATCCCATGCACAGCGCACGGGTCACATAGCAGGTGAAGATAAGCACCCTCGGTAGTCTGTCTTACAGACCCTGATACAAATATATATCAAATACAGCCCATGCAAGTCTATAATGTTTGGCAAGTCTAGATCACTGCAGTATGCTGAAAATGAAGAGAGTCACTGGGCTCCTTTTTATTATATTTTCATTAAGATAACTGAACAACTGTTTTTATGTACGATATGTTCATTTCAGAGACTAGATTTTAGTCTACACCCTCGGTCGCGGTGAGGCTTTGGATGGGTGACCGCGTTTCGGCAGCCAGGAATCTGCCCCGAAAGCGGAAGGTCGGTGGTTTGAGCTTCCGCCATGTGGTACCAACGACGTTAAAAGATGGTACTTGTTGTTACCCTGTCTGGCGTTCGGCGTGTGGGAATAACACAAGGACTGGACAGTCAGTATAGTGTGTCAGAGGTAATATACATGTTAAAACGGCGGCATCCAGGGGGCTAGCATTACAAAACCGATTTTAGTTCCGGACAAGTACAAGCAAGCGCACTCACACAGTGCATAAATATCTAGGCTGGAAATATGTTGGTTGGTTAGTTTGTTGTTTAACGCCGCACTCGTCAATATTCCAGATATGACGGCGGTCTGTAAATAATCGAATCTGGACCAGACAATCCAGTGATTGATATCATGAGGATCCTTCCAGGCAATTGGGATCGATGACATGCATCAACCAAATCAGCGTATTATTACAATGGAGATATAATACTCTGAAAAATCGAGGATGAGAGGGATTTGGCCCGTGTAAAATGGCAGTCGAGGCATTGTTAAGTCAGTTATTTTAAACATTGTATTGTGTTATTGTATATCAGTATCAAATAAGCACTGAGATATTAAATCCACTTTTAAAGCGTACCCCCCATTATCCAGATTATAATATTCATAATAGAATCAAATAAGCCAAAATACGCTGGATAATCGAAGATGCATACATTGTCGCTCTTTCACACTAGCCACTAATGCATAACCTCAAGTCCAGAAAGGGACATCCACTAAGAGCCTTTATGCTCAACAATTGCAAATAATTGTGTCGCTTTTTTTTCACAAATTAAATGGAATCCTCGAGGTATTGATTGTGTTCTCTGGCAATTTTGTTCAGGTGATTCAAGCAGCCCGCTACTCGTCTGTGTGTTCGCGTCTTAAAATGTTGATCAATCTAGTAATGGACGATTACCCTATTACAAAATACTTCAGGTTCCCACAAAATAATAACGACTGTTTCATATTACCCATAAGCACACATTTTCAGCAATTTTACAATTTTTGCTTGGCAGGTTCGGTCTTATTCTCCATTGTTGGCATTTATTTTGCAAAGAACTAGTAGCAACGTGACGTTTTATTATGTATTTCAGTGTCAGAGGGAATGGTCGGGTAGCCTAGTGGTTAAAGCGTTCGTTCGTTACGCCAAAGACAAGGGTTCGATTCCCGACATGGGTACAGTGTGTGAAGCCCACTTCTGGTGTCCCCCGCCTTGATATTGCTGGAATATTGCTAAAAGCGGCGTAAAACCATACTCACTCAGTTTCAAAGAATAACTTTTCTGAAGTTGAGAAATTTATTTTTGCTTTGCAGTGAACATAACACTTGATATTTCACTGCCACGTACATAACATTTTGACGGAACTATTGTCATACAAGAGTTGCCTCCCCACAAATTGTCTCCCTTTATCGTAAGTGTCTGTCCCGTACACAGACCTCTGACTTTCCTTTTACGCTGATTCCACACTGACAAGGCAAAATAATGATAGATGGTCATTTATGGAGTTAATGTCGCTTCTAGCCGTTTGTTATTCTCTTGAGACAATGTTTCGTTATAAACTGTACATTTTTCATTCAACTCGTCAATCGCGACTCTTCGTTTCGCAAAGCGCCATTTTTGTCTCGTAGTTTTCAAGAATATTTTTGTCGTTGAATTTTATTCTATATATAATCATAAATGTATGATCAAGAATTTTAGTGACCTCATTTATTTTAATTACCTTTGTTTACCCTTTATGTCGCAATTAAAAGGGGCGGTAAAACGTCCCTGCGACGGTAGGGAGAATTTACGTTTCAAGGTTTTACATTTGTAAGGGAGAAACTTATTTTTCCGGTAGACAACTACACAAGTATATAAATAGGATATTCCACGTGCCTTCCATCTCGTGACCGGGGAAAGGAGATATTTTCTCTCAAATACACAGGATGAGAAACGCGATATTTCACTCGACACATGAAATATCCGTTATGTATGGAGGCATTGTCGCAAATAATAAAGAATCGACATTCACATTGTGGGAGTTCATTGGAGTCTATTTTTTTAATGTGACGTTTACACGATATCCGGCTTTTCCATTGGCCGAGAGGTCGGTCACATGACCGCGAAACTGAAGTTCATATTACAAAAAGAAGTGTATATTGACAGTAACGTGTGACCCCGCCTAGATGAACACGACCAAGCTAACTGTCGTTCATTTCCCGATGAACGTCAATATGTCACGTGATTACGTTAACAATCAAGCGGACACATACGGAACTACTTTAGGGTAATTCCTCAATGTCTAAAAATAACGTCAAATAGGGACGGTGTCATCATGTGAATCAGGCTATTAAGGATGCAGTCACGTGAGCATATTTAATTTGCTCACGTGAGGCACTGTCTTCATCAGCTGATGAACTCACAAAAAGTGAAAGTCATTTCTTAAATGAATGTCAATTTCGCGTCATGTGACCGACCTCTCGTCCAATGGAAAAGCCGTATATGACGGCGGTCTGTAAATAATCGAGTCAAGACCAGACAATCCAGTGATTGATATCATGAGCATCGATACATATATATCCATTTACTGCTGGGAGTGCTTATAAGAGGTTAGAATAAGGTGTTGACTTAGCGTTCTGAAGACATATTAGTATCAATTATAGAAATGTTCTCCAAAAAGCACCTAATGAACATCAATATGACATCACCTAATAATGGGCGTGATAATGACCCGTCGTCACCAACATAAAATTTGTCTGTTATAGAAAATGTCTAGGTGTTTCAATATTTCTACTGGCCTATCAAGCAATATGAGGGCATTTTCAAGTTACAGTGGCCCGCTCATTTCTGATAACATGCGGGCGGTATATGACAATTGTTTCCATTTTAGCTATTGTCATTAGTCATTATCGCGTATCGTTTTCGAGAGGTTAATCTTTGATATACAAATTCGAGACCCCCATAATTTCCAATACTTAACTCTTACCAGGCATCCCCCGTGAAGATCCGGGGTAGAATAGGTCTTCAGCAACCTATACTTGCCGTAAAAGGCGACTTTGCTTGTCGTAGGAGGCGACTAACGGGATCGGGTGGTCAGGCTCACTGACTTGGTTGATGCATGTCATCGATCACATTTGCGTGGATCGATGCTCATGATGTCAATCACTGGATTGTCTGGTCCAGACTCGATTATTTACAGACCGCCGTCATATCTGGAATATTGCTGAGTGCGGCGTTAAACAACAAACAAACAAAAAAACTTACCAGGCACAGAAATTTCAAATGGCGTTCGAACATGAAATGGATATGAGAGACGAAACTCATTTAAAAAGACATTTATTTCAGTAAATATTAGATTCAGTTGAAAAGATGATTCACTGAACAGTTGGATTCAAACACAGGGATGTTCACTGTTCTTTATTGGATTATTTATAAGTGTTGAGAAATCGGTGGCCAAGCCGAAGTTTTGAATATTATTTTATCGACTGACCGTGGAATAACAGCACTACACATCTCCTAATCCCGGGGATAATGTCACAACGCACAAATCGGCCCTCTCGTCTGCTTCTTGACACACAAAACTGTTGTGTCGTCTGCTCCTTCCAAATACTGTCTGCCCTCTCAGCGAGTCTTGCGATACCTCTTCAGAAATAATCGATATGATCTCCCAGGCCAAAGTCATACCAATTCTTTAGGAATCTAATGAAAAGTCGATTCGGTTATCAGAAATCCAAGCCAAGCGAGGCAAATTTTCTGTAGTGAAAATTCGCTCGGAGTTTTGGTCACGATCGCAGACCAAGATGAACCCTTTTCAAATTTGTTAGTATTCACGAGCGCGTTTATCTAGTTTGCTCGCCAGGCTAAAATGTCGATAGCTGAAACCCTGCCCCCTCACACACGGGCCTAATGCTGAGACATATTGCTTCCGAACGTAACAGGCGATCACAAACCAGCGCCATTGGTGATCCATCAAATCGAACCTCCTCTTGTTCCAACTGATCGCGGGGATGGTTTATAACCATCTGAAGACACTAACGGCAAACTAATTGTCCCCCTGCCCCGACACACATAACTCAACCGATAGTTAATGTCAGATTGTCTCAAGCTAGGGAACACGTATTATTAAAACAATATTTGTTTCTGGGAATGGGAACGTTGAATTGCCCCAAGTCGTAATAATTTTACTTATTGGTAAATATACTACTCAAAAGAAATCAAAGAACACCCGATTTTTTTCATATGACTATAATTAATCTGTCATGGCTGATGGTCATTGATGTAAGTGTGTTTTTGTTCCTCCCAAATTTATTCCGACCCGGAAAAAATATTAATGAAAAAATACATCGTTCCAAGTGAGGGTGTTCTTTAAGTTATTTTGAGTAGTATACATCGACGCAAGACACACTGAATGCGATGACAGAGAGCAAATAGATATATTCAGTGCCCTATGATTTAGAGACAAAAGCACACTGGCCTATGTCAGAGCGACCCGTCCGAGCTTATGGAAAATTGGATCGGAGGGAATGTCATGAATTACTTCAGATGCTCAGCTAACCCCAGTTCACAGTCGCCAAGCCATGATAGCACATACCTGAATACACGCTTGTTGGAAGGGTTTACACTACGCAGCACCTGATAAGTAGTGAGTGAGTATGGTTTTACGCCGCCTTTAGCAATATTCCAGCAATATCACGGCGGGGGACACTAGAAATAGGCTTCACACATTTTACCCATTTGGGGACTCGTACCCGGGATTTCGGCGTGACGAGCGAACGCTTTAACCACTAGGCTACCCGACCGTCCCGCATCACCTGGTGTGTACGGCTATACCTATAACACAAATCTGCATATACTTCACAGTTGAAAATCATCCACGATTGCGTAAAATCACGGCCCTTCACAAATGATATTTTCCATGTACCCGTGAAGATTCCGGGTTAGAATAGGTCTTCAGCAACCCATGCCTGCCGTAATAGGTGACTATTCTTGTCGAAAGAGGCGACTGACGGGATCGGGTGGTCAGACTCGCTGACTTGGTTGATGCATGTCATCGTAGCCCAATTGCGTGGATCGACGCTCGTGATGTCAATCACTGGATTGTCTGGTCCAGACTCGATTATATAGAGACCGCCGTGATATAGCTGGAATATTGCTGAGTGCGGCGTTAAACATCAAACAAACAAAACAAACAAAACACAAGCCTAGATGCAACATTTCCAAAGTAGGTATAATCCTCTTAACTCAGTTTGTTGATAACGCCGCACAAAATTCCAGCTGTGTGACGGCGGTCAGAAAGTCATCGAGTCTGGAACTGAAAAAAATAGTGAATGAAATAATGAGCAACGTCTCCGAACCTGACCACCCGATCCATTTGTTCCCTACGACAAACAAAGTATACGGGTGTCCTCTCATAAGCCGGAATCCAACGGGGACCATATGCTGTTTGTTTGTTTGTTGTTTTACGTCACACTCAGAACTATTCCAGCTATTATGGCGGCGGTCTGTAAATAATCGAAGCTGGGCTAGACAATCCAGTGATTGACATCATGAGCACCGACCCACGCAATTGGGATCGATGACATGCATCAACCAAGTCAGCGAGCCTGACCACCCGATCCCGTTAGTCGCCTTATACGACAAGCATGGGCTGCTGAAGAACAATTCTACCCCGGATCTTTAGTGGTCGGCGGGAGCATATGTAATAGATCTAAGGATGCTGGACGTGGCACTGTTTGATTTAATATTCATGTCAGATTAATCAACGTAAAACCCATCCATGGCAATTGGCGTTGAACTAAGCTCACAATATGAATGGCGCTAAGAGCCCATTTGATGATAAACATGCTGGAATAGGGCATCAGAAAGTTTCAGTATAACCTTCAACATGGATATATACCATCGCCATCAGCGGCGCAGTGCTGGTGTGCCCGAGCAGTTCCCAATGACGTTTGCGCTGCTGTGATTGGCTAGTTATTTTTAACAATCTGCGACTGTTCATCCAGACGAAATGACTTACATGATGAAAGCGAAGTTACAATAACTGTGGCGAAGTTCACCCGAGTCTTTGTAAACGTTCAGAACCAACGATGACGTAAGTCCAGCTTTATGAAAACACCATTAGATAGACGGAGATGGAAACGGCAAGTCTAAGGTCAACAGGTAAACGAAACAGTTCGTAAACAAAGCAGGTATTCCAGTAATATGCACATGATGTGAAACAACATCCGGTTATACGGTGCTCTACAAGAAAAACGCGATCAGCCATGTGATTGACCCTCAAGAGGTCATGTTAAGATTTTAGTTTGCCAAATTTGACCAAGTTTTTGGCACGTGTGTGCCACATGTTCGTATGTACTGTTTTAGCTTTCTTTGATGTTGAACAGGCGGCATGGGTCAGTGTATTGTGTTTGACTAAACATAAAGTAGACTGTATATGTTTGAATGGAAGATCCGGAGTAGAATAGGTCTTCAGCAACCCATGCTTGCCATAAAAGGTGACTATGCTTGTCGTAAGAGGTGACTAACGGGATCGGGTGGTCAGGCTCGCTGACTTGGTTGATGCATGTCATCGATCCCAATTACGTGGATCGATGCTCATAATATCAATCACTGGATTGTCTGGTCCAGACTCGATTATTTACAGACCGTCATCATTCAGCTGAAATATTGCTGTGCTGCGTTTAACAACAAAAAAACAAACAAAACTTCACCTCGTCCTCACCTATTGTTCTAAGGTACAAATGCAGTGGTTGAGGCTGACACAATAGCGGTATTAGCTTGAGTCTAATGCAGATACCTTTACACATATCTACTGGTACTGATAGATTATTTATTGGACCTTTATGAGTGAGTGAGTTGGGTTTAACTCCGCTTTTAACAGTATTCCAGTTATATCACAGTGTGTCAGCTTAATGTGGGAGGAAAGCCCGAAGTGATGCAGGTCTCAGACATTTACCACTTCGGTGAAACCCACGAGCATGGGTATGGTGCTGACACACCTAGAAACATAATCAAGGTGAACCGGGTTTCGAACCCACAATCATAGGTTTCCGACGTGCCCAAGGGACGCAACTCTGCACAGCGAATCTCAGCGCCTTTGACGACCGGGCCACCCATGCCCCCCGATAATAGTCATGTAAAAAATGGAGTAGGTTCTTAGTAGGAACTCATCCCAGTATAACTCAACAACCTCATCAATCAAACGTCCTGCAAATCGGTCTTGATCAGACAATCAAATTCCCAAAGTCTCACCTCCATGTCACCAGACAGACACAGGATGTCGATAAAAAGGTGATTAACTCTCACACCTCTCCAGATCTACAACAAATCATAGGTTTCTGGCGTGCCCAAGGGACGCAACTCTGCACAGCGAATCACAGCGCCGTAGATGACTGGGGCCCCCTTGCCCCCCTGGACCTTTATGATATATTTCACTTTCACATACAGACATTAAATATATATTGTCAGTGCAAGAGAAGAACCAGTCTAGATTATCCGGTGAAACAGATTCCATTTGGTAAAAGGCAAACTTGCTGAAAATCAGTGATAAGACCAGGTGTTCACTTAATTTACTTTCATGTAGACGTTTACTTACATATTTGACTTTATTCAAGATGACATCATTCATATATGATTTTATCAACTCAGTGCGTTTAGCAAGAACATGTACTTAATGACACAGGCTACAACGAGAGGTTAAGTGACCATTGACTCTTAATTGCCTCCAAGAACATTCAGGGGGAGGGCACAGTGAGGTTAAACCGTTTGAAAATGTGTAGTACCGCACAGTTCAATGGCATCTAACCAATGGATGAGAGACATGATGAAATAAATATGCATGGTCAACATGATGTACAACTGTTTTAAATACCAATGTAGTGTTAGCTGTATAATGATTAAAAGTATTTGGTACAGCTGTGAAATTATTTTTTCAATGTTGTACAATATAATTATTTATGGTACCCTGCACTGCTGCAGTGTAGCTCAATCATATAATGCCAACATGTACATCATACAATGTCAGAATGTAGTACAATCATACAATGTCACAATGTAGTACATTTATACAATGTTGTACAATCATACATCATAATGTTGTACAATCATACAATGTAGTACAATCATACAATGTCACAATGAAGTACAATCATGCATCACAATGTTGTACAATCATACAATATCAGAATGTAGTTCAATCATACAATGTCACAATGTAGTACAATTATACAATGTTGTACAATCATACGTCATAATGTTGTACAATCATACAATGTAGTACAATCATACAATGCTACAATGAACTACAATCATGCATCACAATGTTGTACAATCATACAATGTCACCATGTAGTACAATCATACTATGTCACAATGTAATACAATTATACAATGTTGTACAATCATACATCATAATGTTGTACAATCATACAATGCAGTACAATCATACAATGCCACAAAGAAGTACAATCATGCACCACAATGTTGTACAATCATGCACCACTATGTTGTACAATCATACAATGTCACCATGTAGTACAATCATATAATGTCACAATGTAGTACAATATCACAATGTTGAACAATCATACTGTCACAATATAGTACAATCATACAATGTCACAATGTAGTACAATCATACAATGTAGTACAATCATACAGTGTCACAATGTAGTACAATATCACAATGTTGAACAATCATACTGACACAACATAATACAATCATACAATGCCATGATGTAGTACAATCATACAATGCAGTACAATCATACAATGTCACAAAGTGGTACAATCATACAATGAAGTACAATCATAAGTGTCACAATATAGTACAATCATACAATGCCATGATGTAGTACAATCATACAATGCAGTACAATCATACAATGTCACAATGTAGTACAATCATACAATGAAGTACAATCATAAGTGTCACAATGTAGTACAATCATACAGTGTCACAATGTTGTACAATCATACAATGTCACAATGTAGTACAATCATACAATGTCACCATGTTGTACAATCATTCAATGCCACAATGTAGTACAATTATACAATGTAGTACAATCATACAGTGTCACAATTTAGTACAATCATACAATGTCACAATGTAGTACAATCATACAATGTAGTACAATCATACAATGTCACAATGTTGTACAATCATACTATGTCACAATGTAGTACAATCATACTATGTCACAATGTTGTACAATAATACATCACAATGTGGTACAATCATACAATGTAGTACAATCATAGAATGTCACAATAAAGTACAATCATACAATGTCACAATGCAGTACAATCACACTATGCCAAAATGAAGTACAATCATCAAATGAAACATGTAGTACAATCATACAGTGTTAAAGAGCCTCTATTCTGTAGATGCTGTTTGCGCTGATTTGGCTAATCTGGCTCGTTCATTAATTCTGAAGAGTGACCTCAAATATGAGACACTGGCATGTTTGTGAATGTTTTTTCGCATGTAGCCATTTTTATCATATAAAAGATAGGTTTCTTGGCAGGATAAAGCCAACCGATAAACATGTTATCCATTGGGGTCATATGCGGATAGAGATGCAAATCATCAAAGGTCAAGTAGGGACTACTTTCAGTGTTTATAAATAAACATGGCGTCGCACTTGTCATTCGGCGATCAAGTCAGAATTAACCATCGTGAATCTGGATAAACTACAGGGATAATTGCTACAATTATAAAATAAAAAGTCTTATACACTGAAAATCAGTGTCGAAATGCAACGTAACTAGGGCATTTAATAAGTTTTGGCAACTTTGGATATATAAATTTTAAAACAATTTTGCGAGGGCACTAGGCCTAGCCAAGCGGGATCAGTAGCCATATCTGTGCTTGTAGACATCTGCGGTTTGAAACCTTTTCCACAAATAAAAATAGTTGGATTTAGGCGAAATATGTATGAATTGTTACCTCGTTTCGTTTTGGCGCTGTGTGTACATCTGACTACACTTCTTAACGTTTTGACAGAACAGGCTGACTGTCAACAACGTCTGAACGTGGCTGTGACGTCTCATAGACTAGGGTTAGAGTAGCTTCCCTTTGACAAAGGGCAGTTACTCTAGCTGACAGGCCGATGGATTGCCGAGAAAGGCAAGTAAAAACAATTGTTGGTTTGCATATATGTTGCTTCGCCACTGTATAAGAAACAGATTTTAGTTGGAACTATATTGGCTACTGATACTGTCCGACTGACACATCACTTACCATATGACGTGATAAATATTAATGCACGCATTGCAGGAAAACTCTCAATGTTTAGGTGATGTTTGTGAGAGGAAAAGCGATTTTCAAGCACAGAATTATAAAATTAAAATCATATGATAAAGAGGTTATCACGCTTGTGTGTTTGGGGATGGTAAATATCCTGTATTAGGAATATACACTATGTATTTAGCTCGCCAAGGCTCGCTAAATACAATGTTTATTCCGAATGCATAATATTTTCCATCCCCAAACACACTCGCGTGATAACCTCTGTTTATCCACTGCTTTTTGTAATGTAAAAATGTAAATAAGACATTGTTCTTACCATCAGTGTTCAGAAATGTGTCCACTCATCTAAGACGCTGCATTTCGCTGTTCACTGTGCAGAGTTGCGTCCCTTTGGGATGCAAGAAACCTTTGATCATGGGTTCGAATTCCAGTTCAACCTGATTATATTTCTAGGTTTGTCAGCACCATACCCGTGCTCTTGCGTTTCACCGAAGTGGTAAACGTGCATGACTTCTGGCTTTCCTCCAACATGAAGCTATGCCTCTATATAAGTGGAATACTGTTCAAAGCAGCGTTAAACCCAACTGACTCTCTCAGAAATGTGTAGGGAGGTTTCCTTGAAGTCTGTTTCCATTGTCTTTCCAGATGGATGTCAAGTCTCTCATCCCACCTGGTCGTCAAGGTGCCCAAAGGTGATGAGAGGGCAGTGACGGACTGGTGGATCCATCCCATCACCAGCTGATCATTGTCACCAGTGTAGAGCTGATTGTCTCGAGGAGATCCAGAGGATGTTAGCTCTGCTGTAATTGGTTACCCAGGTGTGAATATCACAGCTTCCTGTTCTGTCTCGAACTGCCAACCATGGACATGGAGGATTGTACCGAAAGTGACCTTTATAATGCCATGAACTCAAATGACCTTGAGACACTTCGTGACCTTTTAGCAGGGGGAGGGAATGTGGATGAGTTTTATTACAACTTCACAACCAATGACGGCGTTTCTTTGCTGCATCTCGCATGCGAGAAAGGCAGGTTTGACTGTGTCCGGCTCATTGTTGAGAGCAATGTCACAATGAATGTGGCAGATCGATGTGGTCGGACACCATTAATGTATGCCCTGGCTGCACAGAAAACTGATGTTGCTGAGATCTTGCTTAAGAAGGACCAGGACCTTGTAAACGACGAAGATGTCGATGGATACACTGCCCTTGACCTTGCAGCCATTGATGGCAACACTGAAGGGATACGACTACTCACCCAATATGGTGCAAATGTAAATCACCGCACATTTGACGGAGTTACGCCGATGATGCGGTGTATAAAAGAAGGAATGATGAAAAATCCCTCGCCTGTTTTGTGGGCACTCATTGAAGGCGGTGCAGATGTTAATATCAAGGATAAGAAATGTCGGAGGTCAGCATTGCAGGTGAGGTGATAAGTTAACTTTCCTAAATGAAAAATGTTTATAGTATGGCTTGACCAGTTATAATTCTTGTCATAAACTACAACAATTAATGTGACGTGCTGACTTGGGTGTCAAATCCATCAACACTGCCTATGATTGTGGGGTAGAATCCCGATTCTCCCCGATTATGTTTCTAGGCTTGTCAGCACCATACCCGTGCTCGTGGGTTTCCCCGAAGTGGTAAACGTCTGAGATCTGCATCACTTCGGGCTTTCCTCCCACATTAAGCTGACACGCCGTGATATAACTGAAATACATGTACTGTTCAAAGCAGCGTTAAAACCCAACTCACTCACTCTAGAGTGAGTGAGTGAGTGAGTGAGTGAGTATGGTTTTACGCCGCTTTTAGCAATATTCCAGCAATATCACGGCGGGGGTCACCAGAAATGGGCTTCACACATTGTACCCATGTCGGTAATCAAACCTGGGTCTTCGGCGTGACGAGCAAACACTTTAACCAGTAGGCTACCCGACGCCCCACTCACTCTAAACACCACAGATCTAATATCAACGTTTGCAACAGTATGACAATGTCTTCTTGTGTCCTTCAGATGGCCACACTAAAGAAGAGTGTCTCCGCCGTTGAGGTTCTTCTGGCAGCCGGCGCCGACATGTATTCCTTGGACTGTGGCGCCAAAACACCTCTCACCAACATGATGTTACAACATGTGCGCATGAGAAATGGCGCCATGTTTGTTCACGAGGATGTGTGGATGATTCTGCTCCTGATGGTGCATGCTGGGATAGATTATAACCACAGCGTATGTGAGGATGCAGACCCCATGCTGACAGCGGCCCTCCTGAAGGCGGAATGTCTGACCCGATTCTTTTTGTCCAATGGTGCTGATCCAGATATACAAAGTTAGTAGCTTGATTTTAGTTTTGATTCTACAACTGCCTGGCGGCACAGGAGGCCCAGTCGCCTAAGGCGCCGCGATTCGCTGTGCAGAGTAACATCCCTAGGGCACATCAGAGACCTATAATTGTGGGTTCGAATCCCGGTTCAGCCCGATTATGTTCTAGGTTTGTCAGTACCATACCCGTGATTCTTTTATTAGATTTTGATTCCATATCTGTGACATTTGTTCGGAAGCCTTTTAGGGCCATTTGTTTTGGGGTTTTTTCTTGAAATTTCAAGATACATACTAACTTATGATCTTGAAATTTCAAGATAATAAGTTGAAATTTCAAGTAAATATCTTGAAATTTCAACTTATCTTGAAATTTTGAGATAATAAGTTGAAATTTTAATTTATAATCTCAAAATTTCAACTTTTTATCTAGAAATTTCAAGATTCTTATCTTGAAATTTCAACTTTGTATGTATCTTGAAATTTGAACATAACATCTTGAAATCTCAAGAAAAAACCAAAAAAACCAAATGGTCCTAAAAGGTTTCCGTACATTTGTGATCAATGGATCTATAGACCCTGTATGTTAATCATGTGTCGCCCATAGTAAACATCTCCTCAGAAACTACTTGACCAAGGAAACTGAAACTCCACATGCTTCCCACCAATGATGGTATCCCAATTTTTTCTGGAGGTTCGAATCCGATTTTCAATATGGCCGCCACCTATTAATGCTTTTTATTCAGCCATTTGCCTTAAGAATGTATTGCAGCAGTTATTGTTGCTGCAAATCACTTTGAAGGCAAGAAACATACTGTTTGGAAATTAACTCAACAAATATTGCTGTTGTTGTGGGTCAATGACTGGACAGATCACCTGATCATGCAACAACTGTCTGAAATTATTTCAAATACAGATATGTTCCATTTTCAGACAAAGAAGGATGAACATTTTTCTTCACATCTTCCCGAGGCAAGGGAGTTAACTGTGTAAAAGTCCAGTTTCCACCCTTGCCCAACTACACTGGAATTTCTGGGCTCGATCGTAGCCCCACCAGTGGCTATTACAAGTTATGTCCCTCTTATGACCCTCCTATTGACCAATCAGATTCCACTTCTCATGTCACTTGCATTTGCCTCAAACAAAATGGCGGTGGTCAGTCAGGAGGATCTGATCAATAATCAAGATCTTTTAATCAAACAGGTCTTACCCCTCGAAGTCCATCATATCACCTTAGCACCTTGACTAAAAATATAAATAGATTTGTCAGTACACATGCTTTGCAAGTCCTGCAATCGACCAAAATCAGCTTGGTATTTTACTACCCTGAAGTTGATTTCATAACGCGATTTTGATTGGACTATGCATAGACTCTTTGTCCAGCAAAAATATAACTCCATAATACCAGGCTAGTTTGGCAAGGATGGAAACTGGGTTTTTATAGTCAGATACCTCCCTTGCCTCAAGAAGATGGTTTCCTTTTGCATTAAAAGATACTCAGAACAAATTCTTGCAATCTCATTAAAATCAGATCCTAGTTCACGCTACCGCTAAGCAAAGATCTGAGGACATCCCATTACGGGTCACGTCAGACCGACCTTGCGCGAACTTTGACCAACTAATGGAATGACCAATCAGAAGGCAGCTTTCTCGTGCCTTACCGCACAAATATTTCAAATTTGCGACTACGCTTCGAAACATATTTTGACAAATTCTCGATTACAAATTTGAAACCTGAACAAAAAAACATTCTGGAATGGCTAATACATGGTCTAGATTGTCGGATTCAGTCGTTAAACCCGTAACTATCGTTCGGAATACCCCATGTTTAAGTTTTCGAGATTGCATGATTAGAAATCACATTCCGATTGTCACTTTCATAATCTGGTAAGCGACACATTGATTGGTCGGATGAAAGGTCGTTCTGATGGGACCCCTAATGGGATGTCTTCAGATCTTTGTTTAGCGGTAGCGAGAACTGAGGTCTGATTTTAATGAGATCGAAATTCTTGTTTCAGCTGTCCTAGGTGTTTCGCCTCTGCTAAAGGCAACAAGCAAAAATGACTTTCCGACCGTGAAGACCCTGATTGAGTGGAACTGCAAGCTGGATCTACGAGGACAGTTCTACTGGAGACGAGATGATTTTGAGTACACAGTCGATCCCTATGAACTTGCGATAATGGTGGGCAACCTTGACATTGCTCGGTTCTTGGTTGAAGCTGGATATCAGCACTATCAGAAGCCCTATCTTTTTGACAAGGCTCCGCTACCGCAGTCATTGCAGAACAATCCAGACATGTTGGAATGGCTGAAAAAGAAATGTTCTGATCCCGAAGATCTGACCACTCTGGCTGTGTATGCTGTGAGACGGTGCATGGGGCGGGACATTGTGTCAGGGGTGAGGGACTTGCCTCTGCCCCCCAAACTGAGAAGAATGGTCGTCCTGAAGGATCTTCTTGAGCTGGATGTAGAATATTGATGTCCTTTGTGTAATTGGAGGAAAAGACGAAGAAAACTGTCATCACCTCTGCCACCCAAATTGAGGAGAATGGTGGTCCTAAAGGATCTTCTTGAGCTGGATGTAGAATATTGATGTCTTTTGTGTAATTGGAGGAAAAGACAAAGAGAAACTGTCATCACCTCTGACACCCAAATTGAGGAGAATGGTGGTCCTGAAGGATCTTCTTGAGCCGAATGTAGAATATTGATGTGATTTTTGTGTATTTGGAGGAAAAGACGAAGAGAAACTGTCATCACCTCTGCCAACCAAATTGAGGAGAATGGTGGTCCTTAAGGATCTTCTTGAGCTGGATGTAATATTGGTGTGATTTTTGTGTATTTGGAGGAAAAGACGAAGAGAAAACTGTCATCACCTCTGCCACCCAAATTGAGGAGAATGGTGGTCCTTAAGGATCTTCTTGAGCTGGATGTGATATTGGTGTGATTTTTGTGTATTTGGAGGAAAAGACGAAGAGAAAACTGTCATCACCTCTGCCAACCAAATTGAGGAGAATGGTGGTCCTTAAGGATCTTCTTGAGCTGGATGTGATATTGATGTGATTTTTGTGTATTTGGAGGAAAAGACGAAGAGAAAACTGTCATCACCTCTGGGACCCAGATTGAGGAGAATGGTGGTCCTTAAGGATCTTCTTGAGCTGGATGTGACATTGGTGTGATTTTTGTGTATTTGGAGGAAAAGACGAAGAGAAAACTGTCATCACCTCTGCCAACCAAATTGAGGAGAATGGTGGTCCTGAAGGATCTTCTTGAGCTGGATGTGATATAGGGGTGATTTTTGTGTATTGGAGGAAAAGATGAAGAGAAAACTGTCATCACCTCTGCCAACCAAATTGAGGAGAATGGTGGTCCTTAAGGGTCTTCTTGAGCTTGATGTGATATTGGTGTGATTTTTGTGTATTTGGAGGAAAGAACGAAGAGAAAACTGTCATCACCTCTGCCAACCAAATTGAGGAGAATGGTGGTCCTGAAGGATCTTCTTGAGCTGGATGTAGAATATTGATGTTCTTTGTGTATTTGGAGGAAAAAACGAAGAGAAACTGTCATCACCTCTGCCACCCAAGTTGAGGAGAATGGTGGTCCTGAAGGATCTTCTTGAGCTGAATGTAGAATATTGGTGTGATTTTTGTGTATTTGGAGGAAAAGATGAAGAGAAAACTGTCATCACCTCTGCCACCCAAATTGAGGAGAATGGTGGTCCTGAAGGATCTTCTTGAGCTGGATGTAGAATATTGGTGTGATTTTTGTGTAATTGGAGGAAAAGACGAAGGGAAAATACTGACCCTACCTCTGCCCTAGAACATATTGGACTGGATGTAAAATATTCATGTGATTTCTCTGGTTCTCTGAAGGATGAGAGGTGCTTACCACAGCAACCAGTACTTGATGTAGAATATTTATGTGTTTTTATTGTTCCTCCGAGGAATAGACGCAGAAAAATATGCCTTTCTGTTCCTCAGAGGAAGAGAGTCTCCGCCCTTGCTAATACAACCTGAACAGTGATGAGTGCGGAATCTGGATGTGTTCTCAGAAGGAAGGTCAAGGTCAGAATCTGATGTCACCAAAAATGCTGAGGATGATGGGAGTAAAAATTACAATGTATGGATAATCTTGGGATAGATGTCATCCTCAATTATCCAGTGTGTTCAATCTCATTAAAATCATACCTTAGTTCTCTCTATCGCTAAACAAAGATCTGAGGACATCCAATTATGGGTCACGTCAGCACGACCTTTCATCCAACCAATCAGAGCATCACTTGGCAGATCCTGTAATGTGTTTTCTAATCATGCAACCTCGAAATATTTAACAGAGGATATTCCGAACGACAGTTACGGGTTTTATGATTATATCCATATATTATTATAAGCCATTCCAGAATGTTGTTTTGGTCAGTTTTAACTTTTTTTAATCGAGAATACGCAAAATATGTTTTGAAGCGTAGTCGCCAGTTTGAAACTAGTGCCGTAGAGCTTAAGATTGGCAAATGTCCATTTCTTGTCAGTCATTTCATTTGTCGGTCAATGTTCGCGAAAGGTCGTTCTGATGTGACCCGTAATGGGATGTCCTCAGATGTTTGGTTAGCGGTAGTGAAAGCTAAGATTTGATTTTAATGAGATTGAAGTTTGCCCAGATAAAACCATTGGCCACTAATAATAATCTTGGCATAGATGTCATCCTCAATTATCCAGGGTGTTATATTTACTTTCTATTATTATGTGTGCTCTGGAGACGTTCGTCACAATGCCTTTGTCTCAAGTGTTGTCAAATGACACCATACTAGGTATGGAAGCCTAATCATATAACCATGTACTTTCATGATTGAAAGAGTGATGATTGTACCAGTATTGGACTTTGGGATGGGTCATTTATTTTTGGGGTGGTTGGATCAAAGGCAATCAGGGGAGACTCACCAAAATATATGACTGTGGCAGGGAAGTGTCATTAACACATTCACATACTTGAGCAGGGTCATGAAAAAATGGACATTTTGTAATAAAATATTTAGTGCTTTTACATTTTGTCTTTTTGGGGAGGGTCATGAAAAAATGGACATTTTATAATGAAATATTAAGTGCTTTTACATTTTGTCTTTTCGAGGAGGGTGATGAAAAAATGGACATTTTATAATGAAATATTAAGTGCTTTTACCTTTTTTTCTCTTTCGAGGAGGGTGAACAAAAATGGACATTTTATAATCAAATATTAAGTGCTTTTCCTTTTTGTCTTTTCGAGGGGGTCATGAAAAAAACATAGAAGGACATAGGGAGGGTCATCCAAATACTATGACAAGCATTTGGGGAGGGTCGTTATTTTCAGTACATTATAATATCAAAGACCTCTGATCCACCCGGTTCCTTAACTTCTGCATAATGTCTTGAATACTTCCCTTCCTGGAGCAGTACTAAGGAAAACATCTTTCCAGATAAAGGTTAATTTATAACTTCTAATGTCATTCAGTATAATGAAGGCAGGCAATGGTGTGTGTAGATCCATGATGAACTTTCAGAGTGGTGAGTTGTGTTTAACGCCGCTTTTAACAGTATTCCAGTTACATCACGGCGTGTCAGCTTAATGTGGGAGGAAAGCTCGAAGTGATGCAGGTCTGAGACGTTTACCTCTTCGGTGAAACCCACGAGCTCGGGTATGGTGCTGACAAACCTAGAAACATAATCGGGGCGAACCGGGATTCGAACCCACAATCATAGGTTTCTGGCGTGCCCAAGGGACGCAACTCTGCACAGCAAATCGCGGCGCCTTAGACGACTGGGCCACTCGTGCCCCCATGAACTTTCAGAGGAGGCATTGGTTATTATTTGAAGGTCATGAGTGAGAGAAAATATGCTTTGTTCAGTTAAAATAGAGTTGAGCAGATAGTGTCACATCCGAAACAAAGCTACAGTGGTGTTTGGGTCTGGGTTGTGATCATCATGGTATTAACTACTCTTGACGAGGTCAATATACGAAAACAAGGACCCGAGGACCGGACCCCTGAGGTGGTCTGCCCGGACCTCGTCAAGAGTAGACATTTGTTTTGTTATTCCAAAATTCACTTTAAAGGTTATGAAGTCTTAAAACTGTCCTCTGTTTCATTAAGTAACTTATAGCTGCAAACCTTAAAATGTGTGTACCAGACGCCATCTTGTTTTCTAGTAGACGAGTCAATATTCATCACATGACAGGTCAATACTGATCATGTGACGAGTCAATATTCGGGGTCAGTGTTAACCACATGATTTCAGGGTCTACATTGAAATGTATTGTTTTCATCACGTACAGATTAACTAATGGAAT
The DNA here is from genome assembly GCF_022045235.1 of Haliotis cracherodii. Lineage (NCBI taxonomy): Eukaryota > Metazoa > Mollusca > Gastropoda > Lepetellida > Haliotidae > Haliotis > Haliotis cracherodii. Next base: position 57,537,191 of record NW_027266330.1, read on the forward strand.
TGCAAGATTCGGAATAGAATTGAGATTTAAGACACTGGATATTTGATGATGGATGAAAGTAGATTCTAGCAGTGTCAGCTTGTCCTGAAGTGGAAATTGTTGACCTTCTCAAGACTGAGTAGGACAGAGATTCTGAAGGATCTTTTTGGCTTGGATGTTGAATATTGATGTGCTTTTATGTCCTCACGAGAAAGATGTTTGGATAAGTCCTTACCACATCAAAAAGAAAGGCACATCACAGCTCTGATAGAACCACTCAGGTTAAACGTAGAATACAGTGCTATTGACAAATACCGTATACAACGTAATAAGCACCCAGGGCGCTCTCCAAATTAGAAATAGGGGCCGCTTATTGGAATATTATTTTGAGCTGAAAGATCGTAAATTTCGTGGTTTATGCTAACAGCCTGAAATGTTAACATACGACAGATATATTTTTCAAGAATTTAATTGCCGATAATTAAGGGTGCATATAACAAACAAGTGCATATTATACACGAATAAATAAGTCTTGTGTACATTGATCAATCGGAAGGGATTGTTCACAAGCCAATATATTAGCAAATATCGACGTGGGCGCTTATTACGTCGAATACGGTACGTCTTGATGTTATCACTGCCATAAAAACTGATTAAACTGATGGACCTGTGGAGAAGTGGAATGATTCACCCTAGATTCTGTGCCAAGGTACAAGTATCATGTAGATACATCATGTATCGATACAAAAGCATACAGAGAAACCTCAATAATCAGACAGTATCGCTCCAAGATAACTGTCCAGATTAACCAAGTTCTGGAATGGCAAATTATTGTTATGGAGCAGGACTGGGATAAATCCAAATTTACTACCCGGGTAGGTGGGTGGGTGGGCACGCTCGCGTGCGTGTGTGCATGCGTACATGCGTGCTTGTACATAGTCCGGACTAATGCTGATTATATAGTGCTAGCACACCGAGATACTATGCTGCAATTTTAAATGGATACCTCAGTCAGACAGTATACTGTTTTATCCCCTCAGTGAAGAGCGCCAGGCAGGGTAACAACAAGCGGCATAAAACCATACTCACTCACTCACTCCTTCTATGTCCCTCCTATTGACCAGTCAATCTGACCTTTCATTAATTACTAAAACAGGTCTTACCTCTTTATGAACCAGATGTCAACTTCGTTACACATTTTTGTTATTGAACTATGCAGAGACTTGTTAGGGTAGCCAAAATACAACTTGGAAATTACAGCCAATTTCGGCAAGGTTGGAATCTGCACTTATAGATGGAAGAATACACGTCTTCTCATTTTATAAATATGTCTCACAAGGCAAAGTATTTTTTTCTTGTGTCAAGTAAAACATTATTTGACCTATTCTACCCCGGATCTTCACGGGGAATATGATACACTGGGGTGTGGAGGGTGATCACAAGTGGGTGTCACATGATGGCTCGGTTCATGATCTGAATAGTGTCAACTAGCAGGAACTACTTTTAAGTAGGGCTGGGACGGGTAAATCGGATACCCTGGTCGGGTGGGTACTGAGTAGGACCCGGGTACCCACTGGACTATCCAGACCCATGGTTAGTCACGTGAGTTATTTAATGACAAAAATTATCTTGAACTATGGTTATACTTCAAGTCACTAATGTTCGCATTTCTTTCTGACTATGCACCCATTCCTTCTGACTTTTATATGTCTGAATAAAGATATAACTTAAGTCAAGTTCAGTGTATGCATGACCAGATTGTTAGATACATGTATCTAAATATGTTTTGCCAGGGCTATGGTAAAAACTTCCCAATTGGACATTTTGTACCTATCTCTTGAGACCTTCAGTGGGTACCCGGGTAGGGTCGTGTAATAGGGGTGCGTGCCCGGGTAGTAAATTTGGACTCGTCCCAGCCCTACTTTCAAGCACCATTATTAAATGCAATGCCTTATGTTGTTAGTATTATTCAATAAGGTTTTCCCAATGTGTAGGGTTTTCCCAATTTGTAGGGTTTTTCCAATGTGTAGGGTTTTCCCAATGTGTAGGGTTTTCCCAATGTGTAGGGTTTTCCCAATTTGTAGGGTTTTCCCAATGTGTAGGGTTTTCCCAATGTATAGGGTTTTCCCAATTTGTAGGGTTTTCCCAATGTATAGGGTTTTCCCAATGTGTAGGGTTTTCCCAATTTGTAGGGTTTTCCCAATTTGTAGGGTTTTCTCCCAATGTGTAGGGTTTTCCCAATGTATAGGGTTGTCCCAATGTATAGGGTTTTCCCAATGTGTAGGGTTTTCCCAATGTGAAGGGTTTTCCCAGTGTATAGGGTCTTCCTCTATGTGTAGGGTTTTCCCAATGTATAGGGTTTTCCCCAATGTGTAGGGTTTTCCCAATGTATAGGGTTTTCCCAATGTATAGGGTTTTCCCAATGTATAGGGTTTTCCCAATGTGTAAGGTTTTCCCAGTTTGTAGGGTTTTCCCAATGTGTAGGGTTTTCCCAATGTATAGGGTTTTCCCAATTTGTAGGGTTTTCCCAATGTGTAGGGTTTTCCCAATTTGTAGGGTTTTCCCAATGTATAGGGTTTTCCCAATGTATAGGGTTTTCCCTAATGTGTAGGGTTTTCCCAATGTATAGGGTTTTCCCAATTTGTAGGGTTTTTCCAATGTATAGGGTTTTCCCAATGTGTAGGGTTTTCCCAATTTGTAAGGTTTTCCCAATGTGTAGGGTTTTCCGAATTTGTAAGGTTTTCCCAACGTGTAGGGTTTTCCAATGTGTAGGGTTTTCCCAATGTGTAGGGTTTTCCCAATGTCTAGGGTTTTCCCAATGTGAAGGTTTTTCCCTATGTGTCGCTATGTTTCTGTTGACAGATCAGCAGCAAGTATTATTTGGCACTCTATGATACAGTGGGTGGTCAACTCAAACATTCATATGCAGTTTTTAAAGCTGTGTCCATTATTTTAATATGACATTATATGATAAATAAATTATCACCTTCCTGTACGACACATTTTATTCCTAATATATGTATTTATATGGAAAGACTCGGTTAACAATTTCTCTTATTGAAGTAAACTCAAGCCGTGGCACTGTTTTTATTAAAGTCCCAGCAATTTAATACTCTTGGGAGGAAGAAGGGGTAGCTACCTTAAAACTGAAAGGAGTCAGGAAAAACATTATTCACATTTATTTACTTGTTCATAATTGTTCATAAATGTATCCTGAAATTTGAATAATAATTTGGTTTGGTTTTGGTTTGTTGTTTAACACCGCACTCAGCATTATTCCAGCTATATGACGGAGGTCTGTAAATAATCAAGTCTGGATCAGACAATCCAGTGATTATATCAAGAGCATCGATCCACGCAATTGGGATACGATGACATGCATCAACCAAGTCAGGGAGCCTGACCACCCCATCCCGTTAGTCGCCTCTTACGACAAGCATATTTGAATAATAATGTTGACAGGCCTTTTGTTGAGTCTCTTGTTACCATGTCATGCTTTCTTTAGGTGAGCTACAGCACCTTTTTTTGAGCTTTGTTTCAGTGACATCCCATGTATATGTGTGGATGTTTTGATATTGACTTGTTATATGTTGAGAAAATACTGATTAGTTTTATCGTTTGAGAGTGACTATTTTTGTATCAGCTTGTTGACCTTGTATTCTTGCCTTATCATATTTTGAGGAAATAAACCAGATTTCAAATGATTTAGCTCTCCACAGAGTGAGTGAGTGGGTGACCTGTGAAGATCCGGAGCAGAATAGGTCTTCAGCAACCCATGCTTGCCGTAAAAGGCGACTATGCTTGTCGTAAGAGGCGACTAACGGGTGGTCAGGCTCGTTGACTTGGTTGGTGCATGTCATTGATCCCAATTGCGTGGATCGATGCTTATGAGTCCAGACGCGATTATTTACAGACCGCCGTCATATAGCTGGACTATTGCTGAGTGCGGCGTTAAACAACAAACAAACAAACACACTATGAGTGAGTGAGTGGTTGGGTTTGGATTTATGCACCATCACTGGACACCAAGAAAGGATTTCACATTCTTGCCAATGTGAGACATTAAACTGTGATGAACAAAACCCAGTGACCCCTCTGCCTGGACACAAAAATGCTAACTATACTGAGTGACACAAATAAGGGAACAGATTGACATGTGTTCCTGGACTCTGTGTCAACTATACTGAGTGACACAAATAAGGGAACAGATTGACATGTGTACCTGGACTCTGTGTCGACTATACTGAGTGACACAAATAAGGGAACAGATTGACATGTGTACCTGGACTCTGTGTCAACTATACTGAGTGACACAAATAAGGGAACAGATTGACATGTGTTCCTGGGCTCTGTGTCAACAATACTGAGTGACACAAATAAGGGAACAGATTGACATGTGTACCTGGGCTCTGTGTCAACTATACTGAGTGACACAAATAAGGGAACAGATTAACATGTGTTCCTGGACTCTGTGTCAACAACCATACTGAGTGACACAAATAAGGGAACAGATTAACATGTGTTCCTGGACTGTGTCAACTACACTGAGTGACACAAATAAAGGAACAGATTGACATGTGTACCTGGACTCTGTGTCAACAATACTGAATGACACAAGTAAGGGAACAGATTGACATGTGTTCCTGGGCTCTGTGTCAACTATACTGAGTGACACAAGTAAGGGAACAGATTGACATGTGTTCCTGGACTGTGTCAACAATACTGAGTGACACAAATAAGGGAACAGATTGACATGTGTACCTGGACTCTGTGTCAACAATACTGAGTGACACAAGTAAGGGAACAGATTGACATGTGTTCCTGGGCTCTGCATCAACTATACTGAGTGACACAAATAAGGGAACAGATTGACATGTGTTCCTGGACTGTGTCAACAATACTGAGTGACACAAATAAGGGAACAGATTGACATGTGTTCCTGGACTCTGTGTCAACAACCATACTGAGTGACACAAATAAGGGAACAGATTGACCTGTGTACCTGGACTCTGTGTCAACTATACTGAGTGACACAAATAAGGGAACATAACTCTTTGAAAGCTTCAGAGACGTGATATTGCAGCAGAAAGTCAAAAGTGTAAAAAGAAAAAAAAATGTTTTAGAAACAAAATGAACAGTTTGGTGAGAGGTTTGGTCTCCTGACCGCCTCCCTGGTCTAATGGATAGATCAACTGCCTGGAGAGCGGAAGGTCCGTGGTTCGATCCCTGTCCAAGACGTTAAATTATGGTACTTGTTCATACCCTGCCTGGCGCTCGTCACTGAGGGTATAAAACAGTATACTGTCTGACTGACATATCCATATGAAATTGCATCATAGTATCTCGGTATGCTAGCACTATATAATCAGCATTAGTCCGGACTATGTACAAGCACGCATGTGTGCACGCGTACACACGCACACACGCACAAACGTGCATGTACGTCGTTATATAAGTGTTATAATATTGGACACAACGTCAATCCCCATTTCACCTCACCGTGGCCACATTGAATCACGATAACTTCACTGATTACGACATCGGCTGACATGACGACGACACATGGTCTCAAGACAACATTATGTCACGACACTGGGTCGCATGACAGTGACATTAGGTCACACGACAGTGACAGTGACATTGGGTCGCAAAAATTGCAATAATGATTGCGACTTGTATAGTGTTGACAGAACCGTAAAGTTTAACATTATTACACACATAAACAGAAGCATTAAACCAGAAAAATGTTCATGAGTACTGGAACAGAGACTTTTATATTGAAGTATGAATTTGTGCAAGAGAAATCCCTGGCTATAACAACTAAACGTTGCACTTTAAAATTGGATTTGGCAAAAACAGGACTAGTCTTGACTTGTCCGGACTGATGCCGATTTATAGTGCTAGCACACTGAGATACCATGCCGCAGGTTAACATGAATACCCCACTCAGACACAGTATACTGACTCCGAGCCAACCAGTGCTTGTTTAAGCCTCTAAATGCCGAGCGCCAGACAGGGTAACAACAAGTACCATCTTTTAACGTCTTTTTGTATGGGGCGACCAGGGATCGAACCCCGGACCTTCCGCTCTCCGGACGGACGCTCTACCACTTGACCACGGAGGCGGTCTGAAGCATGTTACATCGCGTTTGACATTCGTATCAAAATACACCATCGAATAACCATTTCTTGTTTGTATCATAAGCCACCATCACACATTAGTGATACTTTCTTTTGGCCGGCAGTGTACATGTCAACACGCCTCTTCAATTATAGCAAGCAGTGTTTTGTCGTTAGTTTACAACCGACATCCTCCTCACAATGAGATTACTCGTTAGGGCGCAGGTGACCCTTTATCTCAATGGCGACATTTCTATAGCGTCTCGCGTGGTGTTTTTAATGTGTAACATGTGTGTCTGAACCAACATCCGTCTTGTGTAGGTGACAGTGTGTATGCGCCGTAACATAGAAATCAATAAGGACTCCGTGAATGTGCACAAAACCAGGTAACAGGTGAGTCATTCACAAACGCCATTACCTAACTTAGTTTATAATACAATAGAGTCAACCGTCGCTGGCTTGGTTGGTTTGTCGTTTAACACCGCACTCGGCAATATACCAGCTATATGACGAAGGTCTGTCAATAATCGAGTCTAGACCAGACAATCCAGTGATTAATATCATGAGCATCGATCCACTCAATTGGGATCGATGACATGCTTCAACCAAGTCAGCGAGCCTGACCACCCAATCCCGTTAGTCGCCTTTTACGGCAAGCATGGGTTGCTGAAGACCTGTTCTACCCCGGATCTTCACGGGTCCGTCGCTGGGAACAAACCGGAAAGGTTAAACGTATAGAATGAATGAGTGAGTTTGCTTTTCCGCCGCTTTTAGCAATATTCTAGCAATACGACAGCGGGGGACACCAGAAATGGGTTTCACACATTGTACCCATGTGGGAAATCGAATCCAGGTCTTCGGCGTGACGAGCGAACACTTTAACCACTAGGCTACCTGGCCGCCCCATGGGATTAATGGAACGTAGCTTTATTTTTTAGGTAAGGATAACGTTTTGATATATTCCACGGCTATCAGACAGTTTTCTCACGCACCCACGTTGATTCCGAGTTAGATTTGTTTTGTTGGTTTGTTGTTTTACGCCGCACTCAGCAGTATTCCAGCATATGACAGCGGTCTGTAATTAATCGAGTTTGGACAAGAAAATCCAGTGATTGATATCATGAGCTTCGATCCACTCAATTGAGATCGATGACATGCTTCAACCAAGTCGGCGAGCCTGACCACCCGATCGCGTTAGTCGCCTCTTACAAGCAAATATGTAAAAAATCTGTGTTTAGGGTGTTAATGTTTTATACATTTCGTGTTTACATTTTAAACACTACACTGCATGATAACTATACGGCATGCGTATAGTTAGATCACACATAGCCGTCAATACCTCAGCGTTTAAGTTTTAAACACTGCTAACTTGCATTGTAAGAGACCGCTGAAAAAAAACCATAATGTAAAGTATCTGCCAGGTAACGAGTTATGACGTAATATTTTAAATCTTAATGACACGGCATGTTGTTAAACTGATTTATCCGTTTTACTGCTCAGTGCAATATACATACACGTCATAAATTCGTTCGCGGAGTTTTACTATCACCTCTAACTAATAAAGACATCTAAATACTTATTCCTTCGTGACTGATATGAATTTTTCATGAATATTTATATTATGAAACTCGCCAATGTTAAACACATGTATGGGTAGAAAAACCGCTTCAATATTAACAGCCCACCGGGTAAGTCACGAAGTAAGAAACTTCATCTACTGCAATTTCATTAAAATCAGATCTTAGTTCTTTCTCGCTATCGCTAAACAAAGATCTGAGGACATCCCATTAAGGTTCACGTCAGAACGGCCTTTTCATTCAACCAATCAGAGCGTCGCTTGCCAGACGGAATGTGTTTTCTGATCATGCAACCTCGAAATATATAACACGGGGTATTCCGAACGACAGTTACGGGTTTTATGATTATATCCATACAATCTAGGCCATCTGTAAGCGATTCCAGAATGTTCTTATCAGTTTTACAATTTGTAACCGAGAATACGTCAAAATATGTTTCGAAGGGTAGTCGCCAGTTTGAAACTAGGGTCGTAAAGCTCGAGAAAGCTGCCTTCTGATTGGCTAATGTCTATTTCTTGTCAGTCATTTCATTGATCGGTCAAAGTTCGGGAGAGGTCGTTCTGACATGACCCGTAATGGGATGTCCTCAGATATTTGTTTAGCGGTAGCGAAAACTAAGATCTGATTTTAATGAGATTGTCATCTACTGTCCCGTATGTGACCCTTCAAATGACATGTAAGTGAGTGAGTTAAGGTGTTCAGACAAAAAAGGGAGAATTACAGTTACATTAAGTTTTCATCAACAATTTCTGATCTTTTTTACGATAGCTTCTTTTCAAGGAGAGTTGTCTTTTACAAATAACAAAATAATTCGTTCGAATCTCATATATCTTTGCGTTTATGATTTGTCGGATGGATTTGTTTGTTTGTTGCTTAACGTCGCACTCAGCAATATTCCAGCTATAAGAGGGCGGTCTGTAAATAATCGAGTCTGGACCAGACAATCCAGTGATTGACATTATGATCCTCGATCCACGCAATTGGGATACGATGACATGCATCAACCAAGTCAGCGAGCCTGACCACCCGATCCCGTTAGTCGCCTCTTGCGACAAGCATAGTCGCCTTTTACGGCTAACATGGGTTGCTGAAGACCTATTCTACCCCGGATCTTCACGGGTCCTTCTGGGATGGAAACCACCACATAGTTGTGAATATATTGTGAGGAATCGATTTCTTTTAGCAAAAAGTGTTGTTCATCAGTTATCTCTTGTAAATGTAATAAAGGTATGTTTTTTGTTGGTTTGTTGTTTAACGCCGCACTCAGCAATATTCCAGCTATATGGCGACGGTCTGTAAATAATCGACGGAATTTGGACACGATGACAAGCATCAACCAAGTCAGCGAGGCTGACCGCTCGATCCCGTTAGTCGCCTTTTACGACAAGCATGGGTTGCTGAAGACCTATTCTATCCCGGATCTTCACGGATCTGGCATGAAATAGAGGGTTGTGAAGCAGTATCTTCGAGAGTGAGTGAGTGACTATTGTTTTACGCCGCTTTTAGCAATATTCCAGGGGTACACATGGTACCATTGTACGCTTAACAACTCGGTTACCCGAGCGCCCCGGTATCTTAGAGAACAAGATCATCACCCAAATATATAATTATAGTGATAAAATCCGTTTTAAATATATTACCACTGCTCTAATTTCGATATTAATCATTCATCTACACGAGTCCAACTGCCAATATGCTAAAAGAGCAAAGATAACATCATTGTTAGAAGTGGGTTGTCTCTTTATATGCCCGTGCCAGCTGTTGTATATTAAATTTATACGCCTGAGCAATATCTGACAAGGTCATATTAATAGATACATGTAGTTGATAAAAGCTTTCATTTGCTACACATGTCTAAACTCAGCTAAGCTGACATACATGTAGGTTTTAATGAATGTGCATGCTTGTGCTTAGTAATATATGCTTAGATAAAGTGATGCTGATGGTATACAGTCAATGCAAAATTTAATTATGGATTCTTGTGATTGTATGCCAGTACTTTGATCTTGCTATATTTTGTTAGGATATATCACCATTGCTCCCTATTTCTAGTGTTAGGATCTTCTTATCCCCGATTGAACTTCAGACAGAATAAATCCCATGAACCCCCCACATGAATTCGTCATTCTGCAACCTACACGTTATAATATTTCATCATCATCAAATATCATCTAGTCACATTTGTTTGTTTGTTGTTTAACGCCGCACTCAGCAATATTCCAGCTATATGACGGCGGTCTGTAAATAATCGAGTCTGGACCAGACAATCCAGTGATTGACATCATGTGCATCGACCCACGCAATTGGGATCGATGACATGCATCAACCAAGTCAGCGAGCCTGACCACCCGATCCGGTTAGTCGCCTTTTACGACAAGCATAGTCGCCTTTTACGGCAAGCATAGGTTGCTGAAGACCTATTCCACCCCGGATTTTGACGGGTACATAGTAACATGTCCACGAAACAAGTTCTAAACTTTCAGTACAACATGTATTTTATTAATCGGCATAAAAGTATAACTTTTGTTTTTACGCCTTAACTGGAGCATTGGCTACCTTGGTCTGTTACAATCACATTTGTACAAATCGCCAATGGCCAAAAATTTCAGCAACATAATGTCACAATGTGAGTTTCAATGGTACGTGAATAACTAATAAAAATTTGTGATTAGTTAACTACTTTAAAACATTTTTCACTTCTTGGTATAATATATTAATTGATATTACATGGAATGTCGTTCCTGAAAACCAGGTCTAGTTAACCCTCTAAATTCACAGTTTAAAAAGGGCATTTTCTCGGGACCATATATGGTACCTTGGCACTATGTAGGGTGTGAAAAGTGAGGGACCATATATGGTCCCGTGGCACAAAGAGGGTTAAAAAAAAACTCTAATGAAGGGCTGTCGGAGTAAACAAACACACGTGTACAATAGAATTTATCATCCAACATAGCCCTGCAAGTAACCACATTAATATATACAAAACATTTCTGTTATCTGTATACACAACGATGCGGAACTGACAAAATACATTTTTCCACATTGTTTAAACAAACGCATATTGCCAAAAAATACTTGAATACTCAGGATTATATTGATCGAACTACCTATATCCTGACGCGTCGTTTCTACGCATGGCGGCTTTCGAGAAGTAAGTGATTTAGCAGCGATAAGTGTATTCGGCGTCACGACAGTCGTCACTTGTTTGTAAACATAACGGTCATTCGGTTGCGAGTTCAACTCCAAGCATGGTTGGGGCCACCTATCACAGTGCCGCTGCTAAATTACTTACTTTGTTTGACAATTTGAATTTCTATTTCATTAAAACTATCATGTAACTGATATAGTAAGAATATAAGGGAGAAGTTGGTTGATTTTCCGTTAGTCTGAATATACAAACAACAAAGTAAAATCATCTGGAAAACATGGTCAGTCGTAAACCTTTTTTTAAAAAATGAAATATGATGGCATCCCCAAAGACATAAACAAAAGTATGAACGTTACTACATTTGGGGTGAGAGGGCAAATTTCAAGATTCTTGTAATGGCCGCGCCCACACTGGTGGCAGCGATGTTACCGAGGGTGTCACGCGCTGGGAAGGAACTTGGTACCCTTGATGTCCACCTCCAAGACTATAGCCGCCTCGAGAGTAGTCTCCCCTAACAAGTATCCTTGCAAGCTCCTTCCCAGCGCGTGACACCTTCGTTACACTCTCGGTAACATCGCGATAGTATATAGAGAGCTCCGCGAACGGACTATCGCTGTGAGGAGCTTGGTATCCTTGGTGTTCACCTCTAAGAGATTGATGATTCCTTTATAATGAGCATGTATCTCTCAGACTTCGCTGTTGACGGACATGCACACCATTGTTGTCTGATATCTGAGGAGACAACTGAACACTAAATAATTACTATCAACGAAACGAAAGTGAGTGGTTCTACACCACTGTAAATATCATACTGTACAAACTACAGGGCCCACTTGCACAAAGCGATCTTAGCGCGACGACTATTGTAAGCCTATGTTAAAGTATGGGCGTAACGATCATCTTAGCGCTAAGATCGCTTTGTGCAAGTGGGCCCTGGAGGCATTCATTTAGAAACTCGCGACTTTTGTCACAAAGGACAAAACATGTTTGTTTGTTTGTTGTTTAACGTCACACTCGGCAATATTCCAGCTATATGATGGCGGTCTGTAAATAACCGAACTGGACCAGACAATCCAGGGATTGACATCATGAGCATCGATCCACGCAATTGGGATACGATGACATGCAACAACCAACTCAGGAGTTTGACCACCAGATCCCTTAGTCACCACTTACGACAAGCATGGATTGCTGAAGACCACTTCTAACCCGGAATCTACACAGGACCCCCCTTGTATTATAAACATTCCAACAGAATCTCCGTGGTGCTATTAATTATGTTGATGCCAATGAAAAAGGTTAGTTGTCTCCGTTTCGAGATCATACAGACTATATGTTGAACGTTGACTTCTTGCAATGCGGATTCCGGGTCTGAAAAGAATCCTTGCATTCCGACCTATTAAAAGACAATGTAAAGTTGGGTTTTGAAATCTGTGATCTGACTGAGTACGTGGATATTTGCTTCTACATACAATTTTTTTTTTTGAATATTTAAAAAATAATAAAATAATAAAATAATAAAAAAAATTAAAAAATGAAATAAATTAAATAAAAAAATAAAAAAATAAAAACAAATCATAACACACACCCCACACCCCACACACCCCAAACCCCCGCGACTTCTACGCATATTGCCACAGGTCTCCGTTATATTATAGTAGCTGGAATACTGCTGCTAACAGAAAACTCACTCACTCCACATATTTGACCTGCAGACCGGGTGAGTGAGAAGGTTGCGTGGAGCGCGGCTATTTGCCGGAAACGAGAAATCACTTTTGTTATTTACCAAGGACACAATTGTATATGCCGGCTGAGCTCAAGTGTATGTGCATGTTCACGGGATATACAAGTAAAAGCACCTTCCATTGAGATATATGTGCAATGTGATACAAACACGAACTTGCTTAAGATAAATGTGTGACAAGGTACATGGACTTACGGAGGCCTTTTGGGGTCATTTGTGTTTTTATTTTTTCCCTTGAAATTTCAAGATACTAAGTTGAAATTTCAAGATACATACTAAGTTGAAATTTCAAGATAATCATCTTGAAATTGTAAGATAAGTTGAAATTGTAAGATAACTTGAAATTTCAACTAAGTATCTTGAAATTTCAAGGGAAAAAATAAAAATGCTATGTTGAAATTTCAAAATAATGATTTTTAAATTTCAAGATGATAAGTTGAAATGTCAACATACTTAGTTGAAATTTCAAAATATATACTTGAAATTTCAAGAACACTATCTTGAAATTTCATTTAATTTTTTTTTAAATAAATGGCCCTAAACGGCTTCCGTATGGACATGTAACATTTCGTTTTGTTGATTGTACACATGCAATATGGTTTCTGAATCTGAACGGACTATAAAAACTGGACTTTTACAGTCAGTTAACTCCCTTGCCTCGGGAAGATGAGCTTTGCCGTGAGTACTATCCAATTTCAGTTTGGGAGAGAGTGAGTTGAACAGTATTCCAGTTATTCCGGCTGTGTCAGACAAAGCCCACAGTCATACAGGTCTCTGACATTTACCACTTTGGTCTTACCCTAGACTGATATTTAGTCTAAGAAATAAAGTTATCTTTTTTAAAAAATATATATCTACACAATGAACAAAATCAAATCAAAATGGAGCCCAGAACAAATCTTAATTTCAGGAGGCAATCTAGACTTGCCAAATCATTCTAGACTTGAGTTGGCCCCTTTTTCAAAATAAGCAAAATCAAATCACAATGGAGCCCAGAACAATTCTTAATTTCAGGAGGCAATCTAGACTTGCCAAATCATTCTAGACTTGAATTGGTCCCCTTTTTCAATTTATTCTCTAGGGTCTGGGAGACAGACTAGTGGTACCCACGAGCACAGAATGGTCCTCAAAGACCGGACCATAATCATGTAAACAAAACATCTGCATGGGATTCCAAACATAATCGGACCGTAATCAAGGATTCGGATCATAGTCATGAAACATCTGGGATTCAAACCCACGATCCGCGGATCCTAGCAACACTCGGCTACGGCACTGATTACCGGTACTGCAGATCGTGGGTTTGAATCCCAGATTAACAAACACTGGGACAGCGTCATTGACGTATTATTAACGTAATATTTTGTGACGTCACGGAAGCTCGTGGCGTCACATTCGTAACTCCATTGTTATAACTAGTTATTTTGGACAATTTTTAAGTAAACGACTCGTGGTCGTTGTTTATCGTACAATAAAACACTGCAGGGAGAATGAACCATGAGGGGTGCAGCCTCTTTAAAAGATGTTAATAAAATGTACAAGTTTTAAAAATATTTACCTGTATAAAATAGTGATTACTCCGACCTCGGCATTACCACATAAGTCCATTTTATGTTTGTTTGTGTGTAGTTTACGCCGCACTCAGCAATATTCCAGCTATATGACGGCGGTCTGTAAATAATCAAATCTGGATCAGACAATCCAGTGATTATATCATGAGCATCGATCCCCGCAATTGGGATACAATGACATGTATCAACCAAGTCAGCGAGCCTTACCACCCGATCCCGTTAGTCGCCTCTTACGACAAGCATAGTCGCCTTTTACGCAATGCATAGCATTGTATCTCAATCTTTATTCAAATTATCAGTAAAGTTGTTATATGATTTTTGAGTATTAAACAATCATGCGAGTGTTTTCCAAATTTGAGTATAAGGCCTATCGTCAGTGGCCCATATAGCTACAACACTGCAGTCTGTTCATATTGACTCTGGACCAAACAAACCAGTGGCTCATATCATGAGCAATCCACACTGGGTCCGACCCAATCACCCAAATGACATTAGCATCCGAACCACCATATTTAATTCAACTTCGGTAATTTTGAGAGTGAGGTGAAATGAGTTTTAGCGTCGCCTTCGAGAGTACAATGACTATATTTCACTTACATAGCGACGTGCATGCACGTGTGTGCATGGCTTCTTGTACCAGTCCCGACTAATGCTGGTTTTATGGTGCTAGTCAACTGAGATACCATGCTGCAGTTTTAACATAAATACCCCACTTAGACACAAACTGACGCCCCTAAATGCCTAGCGCCAGGCAGGGTAACGTTTAACGTAGTTTGGTAGGACGCGACCAGGGGATCGAACCACCAAACTTCTGTTCTCCGGGCAGACGCTGTATCCACTGCACCACTGAGGCGGTGTGTTTTTAAGGAGTGTGTGAGTGAGTTGGGTTTTACGCCGCTTTTAACAGTATTCCAGTTATATCACGGGGTGTCAGCTTAATGTGGGAGGAAAGCCCGAAGTGATGCAGGTCTCAGACGTTTACCACTTCGGTGAAACCCACGAGCACGGGTATGGTGCTGACAAACCTAGAAACATAATCGGGGCGAACCGGGATTCGAACCCACAATCATAGGTTTCTGACGTGCCCAAGGGACGCAACTCTGCACAGCGAATCGCGGCGCCTTAGACGACTGGGCCACCCGTTCCCCCTGTTTTTAAGGAAAGTGTGAGAGGTCTCACTATCTGTTATTATTCCATATCATATTTTTGGGAGTGATTTTGTTTGTTTCTTTGGTAAATGCCGCATTCTCCAATATTCCAGCAACATGACGATGATCTGTAAATTATCGAGTCTGGACCAGGCAATCAAGTGATTGACATCATGAGCATCAATCCACGCAATTGGGATACGATGTCAGGCAATGAACCAAGTCACCGAGCCTGACCACCCGACCCTTTTAGTCCCCTCTTACGTTATGCATAGGTTGCTGGCGACCTTAGTCCTTTCCTGGGACCCTTACGGGTGAGTGAGCACTGTTTTACGCCGCTTTTAGCACTATTCCAGCAACATCACGGCGGGGTACACCAGAACCGGGCTTCAAACACTGTCCCTCGGTAGTGAGTGAGTGAGTTTGGTTTAACGCCGCTTTTAACAGTATTCCAGTTATATCGCGGCGTGTCAGCTTAATGTGGGAGGAAAGCCCGAAGTGATGCAGGTCTCAGACGTTTACCACTTCGGTGAAACCCCCCTCGGTAGTGAATGGGGCCCGGTTCAGGTCTTTGGTGTGACGGGGGCGGTCGGGTAGCCTAGTGGTCAAAGCGTTCGCTCGTCACGCTGAAGACCTGGGTTCGATTCCCGACATGGGTACAATGTGTGAAGCCCATTTCTGATGTCCCCCGCCGTGATATTGCTGGAATGTTGCTAAAGGCGGCGTAAAACCATACTCACTCACTCACTTTGGTGTGACGAGCGAAGGATTTAAGCGCAATGGAATATATATGAATTATAAAATAGACCGGCACACTTCTACTCTCGACTTAATTTACTCTAAAGACAGGAAAGGGATATATATGGAAACGTTTAGTCATGGAGAAAATTAGGGAGCTATTTTATCCCAGAATGTGTTTATGTATTGATTTTCTTCAGAGACAGCTGTACTTCATTTATTCTAGCCTACAAAAATATGGAGAAAGATTTCGATAATATCATCATCAAACAGTCGGTATATTGAAAACTTATGTTGGGTTGGCAACAAAAATAGTTACTCTTAAAAAATCAATATCGCTGAATCCAAAAGCAAGCTAGTTGAATGAAAGTTCACGAGTCCGCCTGACAGTTGAAAGTTACTCACCGCCGAAGATATACACAAAAAGTAACATTGTCATGCTTCTCCGACTCGTTCGGAATATTATTGTAAGAAGTTTGTTAAATGTATCACTTTACAAAAGATCAAGGGGTAACTGACAGTCGCCGACAAATTGTGCGCAGACCATCTCGACTCGTGAGGGTCACAAGACCTACTTCCGGTTACAAGTCAGTCTATGGCGGAAGAGTACGAGAGAGGGACTGTTTTACCCGACCACCTACGTTGACCAGCTATCTGTGTATTTTGTAAACAGTGCCTACTCATATCTGCATTTAAAGACAAAGTTTGGCATCGGATTATTCTGTAAACTTTCACATTTGCCAGGTAAGGATTTTGCAAGCCTGGAATTTGACCCCAGCCCAGTCCGAAAGAGCCAAGTTTTAGCAGAAGCGTGTCCATACCCCTCGGTCGCGCGCTTGTGTATGAACCCCCGATGCGTGATATATTGATAGGTGATAATGAGTGATATCGCACTGTCACGTTGCATGGAGTAAAGTGGTTGTTATTAACATGTATCGCTCGAAACATGTTTCGGTGTGGTTTGACAGTTCCGTGATAAAGTAGTGTTGGTTTGCAAAGAAGGATCAAGGATTTAGATAAACACAAGTGAGAATGATTTGTTACGTTTTGTCAAAAACAACAAAACTCATTTTCTGAAGTGCACATTTGTGCAGCAGATACTATGGGTGCACTTTGTAGTTGAGGTTGATATTTATTAAACAGCATGTGGTTGTATTTTGAAAACGTGTGAACCGCTGTTGTCAGTCAGCAGTTGCCTCCCTTGGACCAATGTTTTGGCGTGTGTCCATAATGTTTATATACACCAAACAGACGCTCTGTTAAAAGTTTGCTGAAGGGTCGGTATGAAATGAAATTGTTGTATAAGATCCATAATCGTTGCTTATTTCTCATGAACGTGATGAAGTAGCATCAAAAGACGAATAGTCATTACATCATGAACATTAATGTGAGAGAGCTGGTTTTAACGCCTGTTTCAACAGTATTCCAGTTATGTCATGGGGTGTCAGCTTAATGTGGGAGGAAAGCCCAAAGTGATGCAGGTCTCAGACTTTTACCACTTCGGTGGAACCCACGAGCATGGGTATGGTGCTGACAAACCTAGAACCATAATCAAGGCGAACTGGGATTCGAACCTACAATCCTAGGTTTCTGGCGTGCACAAGGGACGCAACTCTGCACAGCATATCACAGCGCCTTATACAACTGGGCCACCCGTTCCCCCCGTTTTTAAGGAAAGTGTTAGAGGTCTAACTAGGTTATTATTCCATATCATATTTTTGGGAGTGATTTTGTTCGTTTCTTTGGTAAATGCCACATTCTCCAATATTCCAGCTATATGACGATGATCTGTAAATTATCGTGTCTGGACCAGGCAATCAAGTGATTGACATCATGAGCAACTGAGCCCCAATGAACATTAATAAAATGTTTAATTGCAAACTTTATTTACAAATCACATCGTTATAACTTTTACCTTTAAACTCATCCTCTAAAGCCCTCATGTCAGTACAGAAATGCCAATTATTGACGCATGTTGGGCTAATTATAGATCGGAAACATATTAAGGTGATGTTAGTTACAAAAAAACTTACAATAATGAAAATTAATTTCTATGTGACGATTTATGTTTACTATATATCAATAATTTTTTATCAATACATCTTAGATATTTGAAGAATCATTTTGTGCATTGCTTTATGAGGATTCTGGCACAGAGCAGTTTGCCTGTAGCCATTGTTCGTTGAACGATGAGGATGGGATTATTTTGATAACCAAATTCGCTGAGATAAGGTCATTGTCCACATGCAAGTCCACACACAGTTTATGTCATCTAGTCCCTGATTCAAGTCTGTCCTTGAGGTTTGTTAACATTACTACACGTTTTGACAAAAGACTTGACCTTACACGATCTGCAACTTCAGCCACTACATAGCATTAGTTTCGAAAAATTCTGTTGGGCCTAAAAGCTCAGCTAATAATAACTAGTCCATGTAATAAGACTGGTATCAGCTTAACATGCTTAAAGGATGATAAGAAGCATGTTTGGACTTGTGAATGAGTGAGTCAAAAAGTCTCAGCCATACAGGGCTAGTAGATTCCAAAGGTTTTGATACTAACTGCAAAGTTTTTAAGAGTCTGGAACTTTGCAGTCTTGTAACGCTATGGTTGTTGTGTTTTGCCTGGCCCAGACAGTGTTGTTTGCAGCCTGCTGTGATTTATAGTGTTATCTGTGATATATATGTCACAGGGATTTACTGGATGCAAAATAGAGTACACAATACAAACATACACGTTGAGAATGGATGCAAATAATTTAAACGGCACAAAGTATGGCTGTTTGAATCCTTATATTAAACTGTAGACTGCATGTTACATGTAACATGTAACTGGCTTTCCTATTGTCAAAAATACACTCCAGAGTTCAGGGTGTCTGTGGATCATGTCTTCAATTCAATATTAAAATCCCCATCTATGACTGGCTAAAGACTTCTGAACACATGCAATGATATGATGTCAGTTTGCTTGTTTAAAGCCGCATGCAGCAATATTCCAGCTATATGATGGCGGTCTGTAAATAATCGAGTTTGGACCAGACAATCCACTGATTGACATCATGAGTATCAATCCACGCGAATGGAATACGAAGACACGCATCTATGCTTGTCTTAAGAGGTGACTAAGATCATGTTGTCAGGCTCGCTGACTTGGTTGATGCATGTCATCGATCCCAATTGCATTGATCAATGTCATGGTGTCAGTCACTGGATTGTCTGGTCCAGACTTGATTATTTACAGACCGCCGTCATATAGCTGGAATATTGCTGAGTGTGGCGTTAAACACAAACAAACCAAAACCAACATGATGTGTGGGTGCACCGTAAACAGTGTTGCAAAAACAGCATTCAACATGGTATAGAGTACTCAAGCTATAAATTATATTGCCCCACCTGACGACTGTATGTTCACAGTGTTTATTTATGGTCTGTGCTGGGATCATCTCTTGGAGTGTATAACATGTATATACAATGATTGTTGCATCATATTGTGGCTGCTAGTGGGGCCGGGAGTTGACTAGGTTGGTGAGTTATTTGCCTTATACCATGATTGTCATGTTTATCTTACCATTTGTTGAAAATTTGACAGAAAATAGGCTGGAAAAGCAGATAAGACGAGTTATTTTGTTTGTGAATACAGATGACCTATGGATTATGGTGCAGTGAAAATGTAGCAAATACGGATGAGTGTTTGATGATGCTGTGAGTAACTCAGTGGTTCATCCTCGTCATCATCATGAAGTTATTTTGTATTTTTGTATATCCTGTCGATATGTTAGTGATGAACGGTTTGAACATGGATTAGTTTTGACTTGCATGATGTCGTTAGCAAATTAGTAGTAGCAATTAAGCCACACTTTTTTCTTTTATGTTTCACGGCTTTATTCCAGCTTGACTACACAAAATAAAATACGATGACATGCATCAACCAAGTCAGCAAGCCTGACCACCTGATCTGAGTGAGTGAGTGTATATTTAATGCCGCAGTCAGTAATATCCAAGCTATATCAGAGCAGACAAACCAGTGATCAACAGCATGAGCACCAGTCACACAATGGATCATGATGACAAACAATTTGTTCCCAGGATGGCACACAAGCCAGGAGACCCATGTATATCTGAACCTATCATGCCTATTGTAAACTATAGGCAAAAGTACAGGGTTGGTTGGTTTGTTGTTTAACGCCGCACTCAGCAATATTCCAGCTATATGACGGCGGTCTGTAAATAATCGAGTCTGGACCAGACAATCCAGTGATTGATATCATGAGCATCGATCCACGCAATTGGGATTGATGACATACTTCAACAAGTCAGCGAGTCTGACCACTCGATCCCGTCAGTCGCCTCTTACGACAAGCATAGTCACCTTTTACTGCAAGCATGGGTTGCTGAGGACCTATTCTACCCTGGATCTTCACGGGTCCATAAGTACAGAGAGCAAGTTGAGCATTTGGTGTATAAATACAGAGTGGTTCTAACAAAGTCACCTCATTTGCATATTTATTAGACTGTGTTACCAAGTTTACCGTTTACTGGATTGGTTTATTGCACCAATAACAGTGTTTACTGTATGATAAATGAATTTATTGGAAAAACGTACGTATGATGTTGACAGCAGTATGACATTCTGGTTGCTGAGCTCAAATTGTATCGTACGACAGACAGTTAAGTCTGTAATTGAAAACAACTTGATGATGTTTGCATGCACTGTTGAAGGCCTTTTTCAGCCAATCAGTGAACAGCAGACTACGGTTGATCATTAGTTCCTTTGAGCGTAACGAAAATAATTGCCATCAGAAATAGTGCACTGAGAATCGTATCAGTGTGAAATTATTCATTAAAATTAATGAGTTTATGTGTTTTAGGTTTAAACTGTACAGCTCACTGCTCTTGATGGCAGTGTCTTGATACATTGTACGCAGAATCGCAGATAACCAGACTGTTCCGCAAGGCAGCAAGCGGCAATTGTGAATATTCATAACAGGGGTTACAGAGTGTGTTGTGTATTACTACGTTTGATTTGTTGTCAGTTGAACCTCATCACTCATTCCTTCCTGGTAAGGGGCGGTGGGGTAGGCTAGTGGTTAAGGCGTTAGCTTGTCACGCCGAAGACCCAGGTTCGAATCCCCATGTGGGTACAATGCATGAAGCTGATTTTCCGGTGTCCTGTGCTGGAATATTGCTTAAAGCAGCGTAAAACTATACTCACTCACTCACTCACTCCTTGATATGCAGATTTCTTTTCCAGGACATCCTTTATGGAGTCCGATCCCCAGCAACCCATGCTTTTCGTAAGAGTGACTTAATGGATCGGGTGGTCAGGCTCGCTGATTTGGTTCATTGCATGTCATTGTATCTGAATTGCATGTATATGTTTATGATGTCATTCACAGGATTGTCTGGTCTAGATTTGGTTATTTACAGACCGGCGTATTGCTGGAATATTGCTAAACTTGCTGAGTGCAGAGTTAAACAAGAAACATACAATCTAACAAACATCGTTCGATCCATAGAGTGTCATGAATATAAAATGGTAATTGTACTTTTTACTTCAACTAATTCGTTTTGCAATATTAAAGGTTGGCAGTGGTATTTTCATGGGAGAAATTTTTTGTGTATTAAAACAATACCATATTCGACGTAATAAGTGCCCTGCTCTAATAAGCGCCCATGGCAATATTTGCTAATATATTGAATAGCCAGTGAACAACCCCAATTAGCACCCCTTCTGATTGATCAATGTACACAAGACTTATTTATTGGTGTATAATACACACTCGTGTGTTATATGCAACCTTAATTATGGGCAATTAAATTCTGGAAAAAATATCTGTCGTGTATAAGACTTTTTTGGTATCATTTCAGGCTGTTAGCATAAACCACAAAATTTATGATCTTTCAACTCAGTTTTTTTTCTCACCTAAATTATATTCTAATAAGGGTCCCCTATTTCTAATTTTGAGTGCGCCCTGGGCACTTATTATGTCGAATACCGTATTTCTACCATTGGCCTACTGGAGTTTTTATTACTGAAGCAAGTAAAATTATTCCATATAATACTCAATTTCTACCATTGGCCTACTGGAGTTTTTATTACTGAAGCAAGTAAAATTATTCCATATAATATCTCAATTTCTACCATTGGCCTACTGGAGTTTTTATTACTGAAGCAAGTAAAATTATTCCATATAATACTCAATTTCTACCATTGGCCTACTGGAGTTTTTATTACTGAAGCAAGTAAAATTATTCCATATAATACTCAATTTCTACCATTGGCCTACTGGAGTTTTTATTACTGAAGCAAGTAAAATTATTCCATGTCAAGATTTAAGTTTTATGCAACATTTCGGAAATTTAGGTTTGGGTTTGATAGTCTGTAAACAATGTAAACAGGACCGTCCCCCCCCTCACACCAAGTCAGTCTATAACTAGTGATGATCCCGGGGTAGAATAGGTCCTTGTACGAGGTGACCAAATGGATTGGGTGGCCAGGCTCCGTGACTTGGTTGATTATGTGTCCGGTAGCCTAGTGTTTAAAGCGTTCGCTCATCACGCCGAAGACCCGGGTTCGATTCCCGACATGGGCACAATGTGTGAAGCCAATTTCTGGTGTCCCCCGCCGTGATATTGCTGGAATATTGCTAAAGCGGTGTAAAACCATACTCACTCATTGTACTGCTGCGCCGTGGATCAATGATCATGGTGTCACTAGTTCAGAGACACGATTATAGAGCTGGAATATTGACGAGTGCTGTGTTGAGAGAAGTGTCCTAACTGACCATAAAAGTCCAGCTTCCACCCTTGCCGAACTTGGCTGGAATTATGGAGTTATATTTTGGCTGGGATAACGAGCCCATGCATAGTCCAATCAAAATCTCGTAATGAAATAGACATTCTGTTTGTAAACAAAATGGATTTCAACGTACAGAATTTGGTCAACTGCGGGATTTACAAATGATGTGTATCGTCAAATGGGCGTCGGCAGATATTTCCCAAATCTTTTCATGTTTTTAATCAAGGTGCTCAAGTGGTTTGATGAACTTTGTGAGGTAAGACCTATTTTATTACAATAATGAATATAGATCTTGATCATCGTTCAGATCGTCTTGACTGGGCTGGCCATTTTGTTTGAAGCAAATGCAAGTGATGAGAGGTGGAATCTGATTGGTCAGCAGGAGGATTGTGCCCAGAAATCCCAGCCTATACCGGCAAGGGTGGAAACTGGACTACTAGAGTCAGTTAACTAACTTGCCTCGGGAAGATGTGTTTAATGAGGTACATGTTTCGAAGAAAATACTGCAAACTTTGTCATTATTAAGTGGAGAAAAAGCCTTTGACGCCTGACAGATACATTTTATCATTTTGCCCTTTGCCCAAGGACAAGCAAGTGTTAAGAGTTTCACAGATGTCTAAACGTTGATTTACAGAAAAAACATGGACTTTCTGCAACTCTTGACCTTAATCCGAATGTTGAGTTTTCGTAAATGTTTTTTTAGACTTCTTGAAGGCCGAGAATAGTTCCTGTGATGAATGTCGTGTCTTGTCAGAACACTGATTTCTTCAGCAGCAGTACCTATGGGCGTCAACTGACACCATCATCACACTATTGTTGCTTCTTAATTTTCCTATTTTGTGAACTTTTCATATATTTTTTCAGGTGTTTTGTGTAATTCCTTCAAACTTTTATAAAGATTTCGTGGAGAGCGATGCACGAGATTGGTCACTGGAGAACACTGAGATGTTTCTTTTCCTGATTCCGGTACCTCAAATTACTCATCTTTCAGTGGCACGTTCATGTGAAAGTAAAACGCTCTATGTATTTTTTTAAGCGGGGTAATATTTTAATATTGTATAATTAAAAGTTAAGAGACAAAATCATTTTCATAATTCTAAAAAATCTCTCTTTTGGTTTGGTTTGGTTTGTTGTTTAACGGCAATAACGCTGCACTCAGCAATGTTCCAGCTGTATAATGGTGGTCTGGAAATAATCGAGTCTGGACCTGACAATCCAGTCATTGATATCATGAGCATCAATCCATGCAATTGGGATCGATGACATGCTTCAACCAAGTCAGTGAGCCTGACCACCCGATCCCGTTAGTCGCCTCCTATGACAAGCATGGTCGCTTTTTATGTCAAGCATGGGTTGCTGAAGACCTATTCTACCTCGGATCTTCACGGGTAACTTCTTTAAGGGCCTGTTGTTTAATTCTGACTGTATTATGAGCCTGTGTTTGTGAATCACTATCAAACAGTGATCATACCAGGTGTTTCTAAACAGGTGAGCATATCCTGACTTGCTGGTGTCACCCACTGCAAACACATGCAAAGCCAAGTCAATTGTTCACCTATACAACACAGGAATGTATGGTATGAGGCTAAATAGGGACTTGCATCAGACATAATGTTTTGGAAATATCCTCCACATAACTACCATAAAGTGTTTTGCAAGCTTTACTAAGCCCTTGAATGTGACTCTGATCGAACAACTTTTGAACAAGAGCTGAATGACACTCTTGGAAATCTCCAAGGAAAGAGGATGCTCGATTGTACCTCAAGAGTTGTGAAATGTAGACACCAAAGGATGGAGCTGCTGCAGTAGTGCTAACATTAAAGGAAAGGTGGCTGCTGGAAAGTTGAATTCAATCCTCTTGTCAAAAAGTCTTGTGGAGAGTGTTTTGTCGCTCTGAGTTTAATGATGCTCTTCGAAATCTCCGTAGAAAGAGTATGTCCATGATATTGTATCCTGCTCCATTTAGCTTCAGGGCTGAACAATCCCAACTTCACCACGCAGTTAACAACCAATTTACATGAGGAGTGGGTGGTGTAACCATTGATTGAATTATCGATCTCGCTTGTCCTTTGTCGATGATATGATTTGATGACGGGATGAAACAGCAGTCGTGAATATCGATCACTCACTCACTCAACAAGAAAAAGGGAAACTGCTGTTTGTCATCAATGTTTCCATTGGCATTGATCCAAACTACGCCTTTCTTGCCGAGGCTAAGTCATGTGGGTGTCCATTAAAATGACATTTGTAAACTTATGTCGGACAATAATGACAAGTACTTCCTTTTACTCGCCGACAACTTCCTGCACTATTTTGAATTGTCATATCGAATGTATCCAATCAAAATATTATTGCAGTTGATCAATGCTCATGATGTCAATCACTGGATTGTCTGGTCCAGAATCGATTATTTACAGACCGCCGTCATATAGCTGGAATATTGCTGAGTGCGGCTTAAACAACAAACCAACCAACCAATAAACTTATACTAAAAATGTTTGAAATTATTGCGAAAGTAAAACACACCTTTAATAAGAGTCATTGGAAAGCCTTTGGATTTTTGGGTTAGTTTACAAGGCCGACCGACCGACAAAAAAGCCCTCAATAATTTCAATGACTTTCGACAAAAAGATTTTTGAATGACTCCATTTTGCAAACAAACAGCCTTGAGATTTCATAACCGTGGAAATAGATATGTAAATGTTTATTCTGAAAAATACAACAATTGATTATCTTCTTTCATTCATTAGTCATGTTAGTAGCAGTACTGATCTGGTAGTTGAAAAATAGTTTTTTTCTTCGACCACATACATTGACTTTTGGGCCAGATCTTTTGTGAACAAACAAGCTCGATCATAGTACCACCAGTGACTGTTACAAGTTGTGTCCCTTCTATGTCCCTCGTGTTGACCAATCAGATTCCATCTCTCATGCCACTTGCATTTGTTCCTACAATATGGCGGCGCCCAGTCAACATGGTCAAGACGCCCAATCGATAATCAAAATCTGTATTGTGATTAAAATGGGTCTTACTTTGCGAAGAGCATGAAATCACGTGTGCACCTTGATTAAAAACATGAAAAGATTTGGAAAATAGCTGTTGATGCCGAGTTGGCTAGTACACCTGTTTTACAAATCATGCAATCAACCAAAGTATGAACCAACTGGTTGTCGATTTCATTACACGATTTTGATTGGATATGCATAGACTTGTTAGTCCAGCCAAAATATAACTCGATAATTCCAGCAAGAGTGGAAATTGGACTTTTATAATTGCCTTGCCTCGGGACGATGCATCCCTGCTGAATGTGGTGAATTGTTGCTCCTGCTATTGGCCACTTGTTCCCTTGGCCTAGAAAACAGGTTAACTCAAGACTTGACTCCAGCATTTGTCGACATTCTCACTCACTCAAGTCTCTTAGGCACACCAGAAACCTATCAATGTGGGTTGGAAATCCCCGATTATGTTTCTAGGTTGGTCAGCAGTTGGGCCGGGGGCACGGGTGGCCCAGTTAGACCGTCTAAGGCGCCGAGATTCGCTGTGCAGAGTTGCGTGCTCGTGGGTTTCACCACAGTGGTGAACGTCTGAGACCTGCATCACTTTCCTCTCACAGTAAGCTGACACGTCGGGATATAACTGGTATACTGTTCAAAGTGGTGTTAAAAATATCTTTCTCACTGACTGCTACATACCCAAGTCTAACCTTTTTGTATTAACCATGATTCCTTTTCTGTTTGTGTAAGTGGTATAGTGTCCTCGTGATCATAGGTATTGCTAGTCTCCGTGTGGAGTTGTGTCCCTTTTAGTGTCAGGATATGTGGGTTTTATTCTATAGCTGGTGATAATCCTTGGTGTGCTTGTGGGCAGGAGACGTACCTCCTGGCCACTCATATGAAACTGATGCTTCACCCACTCCGCTCCACCCCACTCCACTCCGCTCCGCACCGTTCTGCCTCGCTCAACTCCACTCTCCTTCTCTCCACTCCACTCATTTCTGCTCCACTCCACTCATTTCTGCTCCACTCCACTTCTCTCCACTCCTTTCTTCTCCACTCCACTCCCCTCCACTTCTCTCCACTCCACTCCTCTCCACTCAACTCCCCTTTGCACCTTTCTGCTTCACTCCACTCCACTCCACTCCACTCCACTCCACTCCACTCCACTCCACTCCACTATACCCCACCCCTGTGGGCTTCATGACCCACTTCATCACCAACTCCGTCCACTCCCCTCCACACCCTACTGCTCTGCTCCTCTCAACCCTTCCACACTGCTCCACTCCACAGCCTTCCACTCCACTCCGCTCCACTCTGCTCAAGATGGCTCAGTGGAGACAATTTCAAGAAAAGTAAATTTGAGAAAATGCAATTCCTCCGATCCTACTTCAGAAAAGGGATTAAATTCTAATTGATTTATTGCAGCCCAAAGTTTCAATGTCTGTATCTTTTGTCTCCCCCACTGGACAATGGCATTACTTCAATTAGTGGTGAAGCTTCCAATGGGATCTTCTAGTTTGGAGAAGCATCTTTATCAGACATTTTTACACGATTGAGACAGCACTATTTTTTTTGTAAATAAGAGCATGAACGGTGTGATGTCAGTATTTGTTTTCTTTCTTGCCAAAACCGTGTAAACTCACAAATCAATGAATGTTGAAACTTCTGATAAAACATCTTGTGAATGATGTTGTGCAGCACTGTAGGCTGTGATTCACTGTTGTACACTGATGTAGGCTGTTGTACACTGATGTAGGCTGTTGTACAAAGTTGTACACTGATGTAGGCTGTGATTCATTGTTGTACACTGATGTAGGCTGTTGTACACAGTTGTACACTGATGTAGGCTGTTGTACACAGTTGTACACTGATGTAGGCTGTTGTACGCTGATGTAGGCTGTTGTACAAAGTTGTACACTGATGTAGGCTGTTGTACACAGTTGTACACTGATGTAGGCTGTTGTACACTGATGTAGACTGTTGTACACTGATGTAGGCTGTTGTACAAAGTTGTACACTGATGTAGGCTGTTGTACACAGTTGTACACTGATGTAGGCTGTTGTACACAGTTGTACACTGATGTAGGCTGTTGTACACAGTTGTACACTGATGTAGGCTGTTGTACGCTGATGTAGGCTGT
The DNA here is from genome assembly GCF_022045235.1 of Haliotis cracherodii. Taxonomy (NCBI): domain Eukaryota; kingdom Metazoa; phylum Mollusca; class Gastropoda; order Lepetellida; family Haliotidae; genus Haliotis; species Haliotis cracherodii. The sequence goes on from NW_027266330.1 coordinate 57,565,149, forward strand.
TGTACAAAGTTGTACACTGATGTAGGCTGTTGTACACTGATGTACACTGATGTAGGCTGTTGTACAAAGTTGTACACTGATGTAGGCTGTTGTACACTGATGTAGGCTGTTGTACAAAGTTGTACACTGATGTAGACTGTTGTACACTGATGTAGGCTGTTGTACAAAGTTGTACACTGATGTAGGCTGTTGTACAAAGTTGTACACTGATGTAGACTGTTGTACACTGATGTAGGCTGTTGTACACAGTTGTACACTGATGTAGGCTGTTGTACACTGATGTAGGCTGTTGTACAAAGTTGTACACTGATGTAGGCTGTTGTACAAAGTTGTACACTGATGTAGACTGTTGTACACTGATGTAGGCTGTTGTACACAGTTGTACGCTGATGTAGGCTGTTGTACACTGATGTAGGCTGTTGTACACTGATGTAGGCTGTTGTACAAAGTTGTACACTGATGTAGACTGTTGTACACTGATGTAGGCTGTTGTACACAGTTGTACACTGATGTAGGCTGTTGTACAAAGTTGTACACTGATGTAGGCTGCTGTACACTGATGTAGGCTGTTGTACAAAGTTGTACACTGATGTAGGCTGTTGTACAAAGTTGTACACTGATGTAGGCTGCTGTACACTGATGTAGGCTGTTGTACAAAGTTGTACACTGATGTAGGCTGTTGTACAAAGTTGTACACTGATGTAGGCTGTTGTACAAAGTTGTACACTGATGTAGGCTGTTGTACAAAGTTGTACACTGATGTAGGCTGTTGTACAAAGTTGTACACTGATGTAGACTGTTGTACACTGATGTAGGCTGTTGTACAAAGTTGTACACTGATGTAGGCTGTTGTACACAGTTGTACACTGATGTAGACTGTTGTACACTGATGTAGGCTGTTGTACAAAGTTGTACACTGATGTAGGCTGTTGTACACAGTATTTAAAGATTTGCTTGAAACATCTATGTTTTGCCCTTTGACATGTTTGATATCATAGATATGGACCGTTGTTGAAGCGTGTGTCCGAGAATTTATTGGGGGGGGGGAAGGGGAATATTGAATAAATTATTGATCTATTGATAAATTGATAAAATATGATAACTTGAAATGAAATATGTATTTCAGACATTGTGAAATGTGATAGATTTAATAAATGAATTATGTGTGACAGGTTGGTAAATAAAATTACTCATAATTTTGACGTGGCTACGGCTTGGCCTGTACTGGTCTGCAGTGTCTGAAGACTCATGATGTCTTGGCCGGTACAGCCGGGGTCCCTGCCTGCGGTGTTGAAAGAGTTAAATACTTCCTACTCATATTGAGATGACATAACAGACATTCTATAAGCTCACTCCACGAGGGGGTGGTGGTCAGAACTGGGTCAGGTAACTTGGGTGCTACGGTCGGGTGTGTCCTGACCCGCGGAACAACCGGGACTTGTGGCTAGTCAGTCATGTGATATATTGTTTAACAACATTAACAAAGAATATATTTTTCACAGAGCTCCAGTAAAACAATTCCCAATCGGACATTTTGTGCCCAACTCTTGAAACCTACAGCAGGTACCTGAGTAGGGTCGGTTAATATGGTGTAGGGCACTTGGGCAGTAAATTTGAACTTAAATAGACTGAGCAGTAGAGGACAAACTTAGGTCAAATATGTATGAAGCTGAAACGTTTTAGATACGTACTAGTCACTGGGCAATAATATACCCCTTCTGTGATGCAGGTTTCTGTTAAACAAATCGGCAATATACTCAAGAAAATGTTGTCTTGTAACATGATGTAAATTTCCAGTCTTGGTAAGGAGCGTTTACATTATTTGCCCCGTGAAGATTCTTGGTTAGAATAGGCCAACAACCCAGCACTGTAAAAGGCGACTATGCTTGTCGTAAAAGGCGACTAACGGGAGCAGGTGGTCAGGCTCGGTGACTTGGTTGATTCATGTCATCGTATCCCAATTTTATAGATCGATGCTCATGATGTCAATCACTGGATTGTCTGGTACAGACTTGATTATTTACAGACCCCATCAAATAGCTGGAATATTGCTGAGTGCGGCATTAGATAACAAAGAAACAAAACATACAATCTGGTGTTGCAGTTGGCCGGGGATGCTTAATCATGTAAATAAGGTGTATATGATATTTTAATTGTTGTCTTGTAATAACATTTTCTGTATGTTTGGGAGTTTGTTTCTGCAAGGCACAATGAAATCAGCAAGGTTACCTTAAAGGTATGACTCTTCTTTGCTTTATATCGGCGACATAATCAGATAAAAGTGCCTCAGATTCTGATGAAGTAATTTTGTAGAGATAGCTGGGGGCAGATAGGTCGGCTTATTGCAAGATAGAGGATTGCTCATCATTAAAGGAAGACATGTTTTGAGATAAGAAAATTAACTTTGTTTAGTTGATATCATGATGAACCCATTGTTGGAGATTATTGGAGTGGCTGCAGCAAGCAAATTGCTTTTGCTTAGTTTCTTGTTCCTTCTTTCAGTGATTTTACTTCCCCATGGGAGAGAGAGAAGGAGAGAGAGAGAGGGGGAGAGGGAGTAAGAGAGAGAGGGGGGTGGAGAGAAGGGGAGAAGGAGACAGAGAAAGAGAAGGAGGGAGAGAGGCGGGAGTGAGAGAGAGAGGGTGGAGAGAAAGGGAGAGAGGGGAGGGAGAGAGCGAGAGAGAGGGGTGGAGAGAAAGGGAGAAAGAGGGGGGAGGGAGAGAGGGAGGGAGAGAGCGAGAGAGAGGGGGTGGAGAAAAGGGGAGAGAGGGGGAGGGAGAGAGAGGGGGTGGAGAGAAGGGGAGAAAGAGGAGGGAGAGAGGCGGGAAGGAGAGAGAGAGGGGGTTGAGAGAAAGAGAAGGAGGGAGAGAGGGGGGAGGAAGAGAGCGAGAGGTGGGGAGAGAGCGAGAGAGAGGGGGTGGAGAGAAAGGGAGAGGGGAGGGAGAGAGCGAGAGAGAGGGGTGGAGAAAAAGGGAGAAAGAGGGGGGAGGGAGAGAGGGAGGGAGAGAGCGAGAGAGAGGGGTGGAGAAAAAGGGAGAAAGAGGGGGGAGGGAGAGAGGGAGGGAGAGAGCGAGAGAGAGGGGTGGAGAAAAAGGGAGAAAGAGGGGGGAGGGAGAGAGGGGAGGGAGAGAGCGAGAGAGAGGGGTGGAGAAAAAGGGAGAAAGAGGGGGGAGGGAGAGAGGGAGGGAGAGAGCGAGAGAGAGGGGTGGAGAAAAAGGGAGAAAGAGGGGGGAGGGAGAGAGGGAGGGAGAGAGCGAGAGAGAGGGGGTGGAGAAAAGGGGAGAGAGGGGGGAGGGAGAGAGGGGGAGGGAGAGAGGGGGAGGGAGAGAGAGGGGGTGGAGAGAAAGGGAGAAAGAGGAGGGAGAGAGGCGGGAAGGAGAGAGAGAGGGGGTTGAGAGAAAGAGAAGGAGGGAGAGAGGGGGGAGGAAGAGAGCGAGAGGTGGGGAGAGAGCGAGAGAGAGGGGGTGGAGAGAAAGGGAGAAAGAGAAGGAACGAGAAAGGGGGGAGGGAGAGAGCGAGAGGTGGGGGAGAGAGAGAGAAAAAAAGGGGGGAGAGAGAGAGAGAGAAAGGGGAGGGAGGGAGAGAGAGAGGGGAGAGAAAGTGAAAGCGGGAGGGAGGGAGAGAGAGAGGGGAGAGAAAGAGGGAGGGAGGGAGCATGGATGAACAATCATTTACATAATTCTAGTACATATATAATGAATATGTATAAGGACATATAATTTGTCTATTTCAATATACGATTAGTAAGACAAATAAATAAATAAATGAATAAATAGATAAATTAATAACCCACAATCCTACTTTTGAAGTATTTGTTATATCCACTGTAAATTAAATTGAGAATTTGAATAGCACATTTTCCAATTTACATCTGCTCAAATGCGCCCAGACCACTATTGATCAAGTCAAAGGCTTTCTTTAAGAAACAGGTTTTGAGTGTCTTTTGAAGTTTGTCAGTTTTGTTTTTTCTGAATTCTTGTGGCAGATTGTTACAATAGTTACCATAGTGACAATGTAAGAAACTCAAGCACCATATTTTCTGTGTTAAGGGCCAGGGTTCTTATTCATTTGAGTACGCTTCAGATCATCACAGGGTCCAGCTGTGTTCCCAGTCCTCTGAGTATACAGCTAGCCCTACTTGAACCAGACAAAAGTATTTACTAGATCTACATTTTCTGTCTGTTTTATTCAGCTCCAGTTTGTAGCAAAATTGAAGCATTGAAAACTGGTTCAGAATTACAGCCCTCAACTCCTGCTTGTCAGTGAGGACTAGCATCACTGGATTTTTACTTCTCCTCAGCATGATTTAGTTGTCTGCAGACTTGCGTGAATTTCGAAAGTTGGATTGTGAGACATCATCAGACCCACTTCCATGTAATCCTGGGGCTGATTTCAAAATGCTGTCTCTTGTCCCAACCCCTAGAACTATTGAGGCCTGACAAGCACTATTGAGGCCTGCCTTGCACTAGTGAGGCCTGCCTAGCACTAGCGAGGCCTGCCTAGCACTATTGAGGCCTGCCAAGCACTATTGAGGCCTGCCAAGCACTATTGAGGCCTGCCTAGCATTATTGAGGCCTGCCTTGCACTATTGAGGCCTGCCTAGCATTATTGAGGCCTGCCTTGCACTATTGAGGCCTGCCTAGCATTATTGAGGCCTGCCTTGCACTATTGAGGCCTGCCTTGCACTATTGAGGCCTGCCTAGCACTATCGAGGCCTGTCTAGCACTATTGAGGCCTGCCTTGCACTATTGAGGCCTGCCTAGCACTTTTGAGGCCTGCCTTGCACTAGTGAGGCCTGTCTAGCATTATTGAGGCCTGCCTAGCACTATTGAGGCCTGCCTTGCACTATTGAGGCCTGCCTAGCACTATCGAGGCCTGTCTAGCACTATTGAGGACTGCCTAGCACTATTGAGACCTGCCAAGCACTAGTGAGGCCTGCCTAGCACTATTGAGGTCTGCCTAGCACTATTGAGGCCTGCTCCTAATAAAGACAAGCTCAAACTTAACAGACGAAATATGGTATATTGTTGATCTATTGTTGCAAAACTTGTCATCCAAAGGTAATATTAGCATTGAGGTCTCGATACCATAGCTCGGGCTTGTCACAAAAGATGTTTCATGCCAGGTAACAGTGATTGTGCACGTTCCAACTCTGTCTGTAAATATCTGGTAAATTACCTACTCAAGTGATTTGTTTTCTGACCTTTGTGTAGTGAGATAAGTTTGAATGGGAAAGCCATATTTTTCAAATTCAGAATCTTATCAGTTGGCACTCGATGTGTTAAGCACTTTTCCATTTCTCCTGTGTCGGTGTTTCCTTGAGACGAGAGTTTTCATCATCCTGGAAATAATGCAGTGGTTAGGCTATTTATGAATCTCAGCCGTATTTCACACGCTGTTTACTTTTGAAAAAAATAGTCTTTAGTTGTTTGAGCAATATAACCTTCAGCATGTTTCAGGCTGTAAGAGAGGTGTTTACACATCTGGTTCACTTTCATCACTGCAAGGGGCGGTCGGGTAGCCTAGTGGTTAAAGCGTTCACTCGTCACGCCGAAGACCCGGGTTCGATTCCTGACATGGGTACAATGTGTGAAGCCCATTTCTGGTGTCCCCCACTGTGATAGTGCTGGAATATTGCTAAAAACGGCGTAAAACCATACTCACTCACCCACTCACATTCATCACTGCAGAGATGCAAACTGGTTGGCAATGAGGCTTGGGAAAAATGTCTTTAACTTTACCGTTAGGTTCCAGTGTGTGCATCGTGGTGGTTTACAAGTGTGCTGTTTGTTTGTTTGTTGTTTAACGCCACTCAGCAATATTTCAGCTATATGACTGTAGTCTGTAAATAATCGAGTCTGGACCAGACAATCCAGTGATTGACATCCTGAGCATCAATCCACCCATTTTGGATCGATGTCATGCATCAACCAAGTCAGCGAGCCTGACCACCCGATCCCGTTAGTCGCCTCTTATGACAAGCATAGTCGCCTTTTACGGCAAGCATGGGTTGCTAAAGACCTATTCTATCCCGGATCCTAACGGGTCGCAATGTGCAGTAATGGTTGAGTGGGGCTGTGAATTATGGGGTGGGTGGGTGGGGAATTAAGTTTAGTTCAGTTTGGTGATATGTACTGTTGAACCTCATGTCGAACTTTGATGTGTTGAATGTGTTTTCTCGAACTCATTTGGAAGACCCAAGTTTTTAAATTTAGCCTAAAATTCCCCTGATGTCCTCAATCCTGGTTAACCTAAACCATTTCCAAGGTCCCCACGATTTCGACACATTGAGGTTAGACTGTTCTACTTGCATGGAGTCATGTACAATACTCCATGCTAGTGGCCACGTGAAGATACGGAGTAGAATTGGTCTTCAGTAAGTCATGCTGGTAAGAAGTGACTGACGGGAACGGGTGGTCAGGTTCATAGACTTGGTTGATGCACAATCATTTTGAACCTTGAATCAGCATAAAATTATCCTTAGTCTTTCAGCATCTTACTCACCAAGCCTGCTCACTCGTTCAGTTACTTACTTACTCAGTGGTTGCCGTCTGTGTCAGTTTGGACTCACTCACTCACTCACTCACTCACTCTGCTGTCTGTCAGTTGAGACTCACTCACTCACTCACTCTGCTGTCTGTGTCACTTTGGACTGACTGACTGACTGACTGACTGACTGATGATGTCAATCACTTGATTGTCTGGTCCAGACTCGATTATTTACAGACAGCTGTCATAGAGCTGGAATATTGCTGAGTGCGGCGTTAAACAACAAACAGACAGACACAGACAGACAGACTCACTCACTCACTCACTCACTCACTCACTCAGCATACATGACATAACACCTGGAATTATTATCAGTCACGTGTCTTTGTCAGCTTGAACTGTTTCTTCTCACTTCAAGCCTGTATGCCTTAATACATCACTGACTTACGTTCAACTTGTTCAGAGTGGCGTGAAGAACCAGCTCATTGCCTTCCATGAAGCTGATCATGCTGATATAGGCATTGTTGTTGAGGAAAGATGAAATGTTTTGTACGTATACAATGGTGGGTGGGAGACCCGGTGGTTAAAGTGCCTTTATTCACTCTCTTCCTTCATCTGAAAAGGGGCAAGAAGTGGTCTGAAACCGTGGAAAAGTCTTTACGAACAATAAAAAAGTGTCATGGGTTCATCTTTCTGATGCTAGTTTGATTTGATTTGAGGTCAGTAGTGAGGTCAGTCAAGTGTAGAATTATAACAAAGTTTGTTTGAAAATAACATTTCGATGTTTTATGACAACTCGTCGTGAGTGTTACACCATGTTTTCTGATATTGTCCCTTTAAAGCTTGGGTTGTATACTCCCCAGTGAGCTGAGAATGAAAATCGAATGCTCACTGATCCATTGACCGGGGTAATTATGTTGTAGCACTTTGAGCATCCACTTGGTGAATGGAATCTGGCGCATTACAAATGCTCTTCTTCTTCTACTTCTACTTCTTCCTTCTTCTCCTCCTCCTCCTCCTCCTCCTCCTTCTTCTTCTACTTCTTCTTCAACACAAGGTTGACTTTTTCAGTATTAACAGAATATAAATCAGTAATTGAATTCAATTGAAAAATTTATAAATTTCTCTTTCTGTTTACCGTTTAATACAAATGGCAAGAAACAGGTGTTATAGCTCGACCTTCGGTGGTCATAGCCTGAAGTGTTGTCAATACTCTGTTTGAATATAGTGTTGTAATGGATGTTAAATAAAAGTGAACATTTTTGTTTTTCAGTCCATGTTTGACTAGCTGCAATGGCGGAGGACACAGCGGCTGAGGTGCTGTTTGACAACAAGTATGACCTCTGTGAAATCATCGGAAAGTAAGTCAAACATTTTTACAAAGGGTGTAACGATTCACATCTGGCATGCAATCTTGAAATTGTTTTTTCAAAAAGTTGAATGATTGTGCTATTAATGTAATACTTCAAAATTGAGACCACCTCCGTGGTCTAGTGGCAGAGCGTCCGCCCGGAGAGTGTTAGGTCCGGGGTTCGATCCCCGACCGCGTCATACCAAAAGACGTTTAAAGATAATACTTGTTGTTACCCTGTCTGGCGCTCGGCATTAAGGGGCTAAAACAAGGACTGGTCGGCTCGGAGTCGGTATACTGTGTCTGAGTGGGGTATTCATGTTAAACTGCGGCATGGTATCTCAGTGAGCTAGCACTATAAATCGGCATCAGTCCGGACTAGTACAAGCAGCCACACACACACACACACGTACATGCACGTCGCTATATAACTGCAATAATCTTGGACGCGACGTTAAACCCCATTTCACCTTTTTCAAAATTGGATGTCTACTATTAACAACAGTTCAAGATAAAACCTTAAAATGAATTGAAATGTTTGTTAGAATCGGAAAAGTAGCTAAGTGGAATAAGTGAACACCCGTGAAGATCCGGGGTAGAATACGTCTTCAACCCATGCTTGTCGTAAGAGGCGACTATGCTTGTCGTAAGGGGCGACTAACAGGATCAGGTGGTCAGGCTCGCTGACTTGACTGATGCATGTCATCGTATCCCAATTGTGTAGATCGATGCTCATGATGTGAATCACTGGATTGTCTGGTCCAGACTCGGTTATTTACAGACCGCCATCATACAGCTGGAATATTGCTGAGTGCGGCGTTAAACAACAACAAATTAAAACAAACAAATTACGGTTAAGACATAATGAAGGTAGGAGGCTTAACATCGTCTTTTTTGTGATCGAGGAATAGAGGATGAATATAATTTTGAACTTTTGATACTATTAGAAATAAATACCTACAGGCAATGTACAAAAGACATATCACTGATGTATTATGCATAGTTTTTAATTGCCACAAATGAACCTGAACAAATAAAATCCTCACGCTTGATTATTTTCAGAGAGTAGCTTTTTTCAATTATGAGCAATGCCACTACCATACTTGTATATTGATATTTGTATCTGGGCCTGTGGCCTTAATACTGAATAAAGTATTGATTGATTAAAACAGCTGCTTGCTGGAAGCATTGACCAAAAAACATACGCCATCAAATTTTCTGAATCGTTGCACCCTATTTATTTATCAGATATTGGATTACTGTTTGAATATTACTCCTTTTCAGCTTTTTTAACAATACGCAGCATGGTGTCATTGAGCAATGAATTATATAGGCGGCGGGCATGCATTTGTTGGATGTCCTTGAAGAAGACCTGTTGTGATTGGGCAAAGAATTGTATGTGGGGGGCATTTGATTGGATGCCTTTGAAGAAGACCTGTTTGACTGGGCAATGAATTGTCAGCAGGGGCATTTGATTGGAACTCTTTGAAGGAGGAGTGTTGTGATTGGGCGATGAATTATCAGTATGCGCTTGTGACTGGATTTGTTTGAAAAAGGCCTGTTGTAGTTATGGTGTGACTTGTGGCATATGATTGGGTGTTGAAATGGGCCGGGGGCACGGGTGGCCCAGTCGTCTAAGGTGCCACGATTCGCTGTGCAGAGTTGCGTCCTTTGGGCACGCCAGAAACCTCTGATTGTGGGTTTGAATCCTGGTTCGCCCCGATTATGTTTCTAGGTTTTTCAGCACCATTCCCGTGCTCGTGGGTTTCACCGAAGTGGTAAACATCTGAGACCTGCATCACTTCGGGCTTTCCTCCCACATTAAGCTGGCACGCCGTGATATAACTGGAATACTGTTAGAAGCAGCGTTCAACACAACTCACTCACTCACTGAAATAGGCCATCTGATTGGATTTCTGTGGAATATGTTTGTAGGTTAATATTTGCTTCTTTGAGAAATTTGTTTCGCTATGTACATTTATTCTATACAGTAAACTATGTGTGTAACAAACATACTTATAGCAAACTGATGGATATAACAAACTATTTTTTGTCCCGGCCATTTGCTGTATATATGCTGTATATATGCTTATAACGAACTACGGTTATAACGAACTAGAATTAGTGCTCCCTTTGTGTTCATTATTATCGTAGTTTACTGTACTTTGGTAGAGTGATTATGAAGTGTATTCAATATGGGGGTGATTTTATATATCTTACTTGTTTTTATGATGTAACAGCATTGATGAAGATACAATGTAGACAACACGGGTCTGTATCAACCAAGGGTGGCAGAACATGGACCTGTACATTCTCAGCCATGGGAGAACCATGCAGTTATGTCACCCCCTACACCCTAACGCACACACACAATGCATGCAACACCCACGCACACAGACACACGCTTGCATTCACGCACCTGTGTGATATTGCTGGAATATTGCTAAAAGAGGTGTACAAAGCAACTCATTCACTTACTCACTCGACTGTAACTGTTCTTGGACCGCCTCCGTGGTCCAGTGGTAGAGGGTCCAACTGATAGTGGAAGGTCTTGGAATCAATCCCTGGCTGTGTCATACGAAAAGACGTAAAAAAATGGTACTTGTTGTTACTCTGCCTGCTGCTCGGCATTGAGGGGCTTAAACAAGGACTGGCTGGCTCAGTAGTTAAACTGTGGCATTGTATTTCAGTGGGCTAGCACTATAAAATGGGAATTAGTCCGTATGAGTTCAATCAACCATCCACATGCATGCACTATACGTGCAACAATCTTGAACGCAATGTTAAACCCACCTCACCTCACCTCACCTCACCTCACCTCACCTTGTGTTGCTGACGTTGACAAGCTCCATGACCCTTTAGAGATGGGTCAGTGTAAGTCTATAGTCAGTCAAGAGAATTTGCTTTGCATATCTGGGTACAGATCTAAAACTGTAGCTAAACTGTGACAGGCCGAATGGCTCCCAGAATAATCTTCAAGGATCCAAACAATAATGGGAATGCACTTGTCTGAAGTCTGAGAGGCCAAACAGCATCTTTATCTTATAGCAGCATCATTAAACCTGTATTCCAGTTCTCAAACTGCCCCATAATGGTCAGTACATTGATTTCCCAACAACATAATGTCTATTCTTCTAGCAGCAGAAGTAGTCTGCTATTATTACATATGTCTTGAAAGAACCTGCCATGAAGAAATTCTCCAAGACTTCCAGGAACCATTTGGCACTGAAATCAACATGAGCAAAGAATTAGTTGCCAAACCAAAAGTTGGTACCAACTTTGATAGCTTGTATGATTGCAGCCACCCAGATAATCTAGATAATCTATTTGCCATCAGGTAAGCATTTTTGCTGAATCAGCGCTTCACACTGTAATTGATACCTTTCAACCTCATGGCTCGACGGTGTAAAATTTAAAGATGTTAATTCCTTCTATTGAATGGTAGGAAATTACTAGCCATGATGATAGAGAGACATGCAATCAGCGTTGAAGTATGGATCCAAACGAGCTTCATGAATACAACGATTCAACAGAAACAAACTGGCAACAGTTTATACCCCATATGATATGAGACTTTGGGGGCGGGATACAAGCAGCCAGCCAACCTTCTCGTCTCAGGTTGCAGTGTTTTTACACGGGTACAACAGGCGATATTGATCTTAACACATGTCAAATTTGGGTTTGTCAATCACATTTTGCAATCCGTTCTACGGACCACGGATTATTTTAAAAAATATGATTTATTGCATTTTTTGGTTGAGGGCACATCAATCAGGCTACCTCCACAGAATTGGGAGTGATGGCATACTGGTGGATTTGGCTTTTGTTTGAAGCCATCACAGAAAGATATTGATTAAAGACAGTGTTTGAATTTGATGATTGAAATTTTCAAAAAATGATTTGAAAAATAAATCTTCTAAATTTCAGTTTAGGTTTGATTGATCTTGGCTGGGAACAGAGGTTCAGTTACTCTGATTGAAAATTTGAAATAATCGGGTGTTATTTTCTCTACGTATGTTTCAGGGAAAATATTTGTGTCAAATAGGAATAGGAAATAAAGAGAATAATTGTTGTTAACTCATAACGACAAAGCAATTTGTCTTAAGCATAAGAAGTCACTGATAAAAGCAGAGTCTGTTGTATGGTACAATGAAATAAGAAATAGATTTAAAGATGAACTGCTTTCTGCCTATTTTTCATTATTTACTTCTGCTCTGTGTGAGTTTTCCTACCTGTAATATTTTGATGATAACACCAAAGAGTAATGTAATTATCATTTCTCAGTTATTTCTTTGATCTGAGGATCTGAGGAATTATTTGTCGATAAGGTAGGTGGGTTTCCACACAGTTCTTGCTGAGCTGTTGGATATCACTTGATAGGGCTGTTGGATATCACTTGACATAGTTGTTAGATATTACTTGACAGAGCTATTGGATATCACCTGACAGATGTTGGATATCACTTGAAAGAGCTGTTGGATATCACTTGACAGAGCTGTTGGATATCACTTGACAGATGTTGGATATCACTTGACAGAGCTGTTGGATATCACTTGATAGAACTGTTGGATATCACCTGATAGGGCTATTTGACATTACTTTATAGAGCTGTTGGATATCACTTGAATAGCTGTTGGATATCACCTGATAGAACTGTTTGACATTACTTGACAGAGCCTTTGGATATCACTTGACAGATGTTGGATGTCACTTGACAGAGCTGTTGGATATCACTTGACAGATGTTGGATATCACTTGACAGAGCTGTTGGATATCACTTGACAGAGGTGTTCGATATCACTTGATAGAACTGTTTGACTTTACTTGATAGAGCTGTTGGATATCACTTGATAGAGCTGTTTGACGTTACTAGACAGAGCTGTTGAACATTACTTGACAGAGCTGTTGGACATCACTTGACAGGGCTGTTGGATATCCCTTGATAGAGCTGTTGGACATTACTTGACAGAGCTGTTGGACATTACTTGACAGGGCTGTTGGATATCACTTGACAGAACTGTTGGATATCACTTGATAGAGCTGTTAGACATTACTTGACAGGGCTATTGGATAGAGCTGTTGGACATTACTTGACAGAGCTATTGGACATTACTTGACAGGGCTGTTGGATATCCCTTGATAGAGCTGTTGGACATTACTTGACAGAGCTATTGGACATTACTTGACAGGGCTGTTGGATATCCCTTGATAGAGCTGTTGGACATTACTTGACAGAGCTGTTGGATATTACTTGACAGAGCTGTTGGATATCACCTGACAGAGCTGTTGGATATCACTTTACAGAGCTGTTCGATATCACTTGATAGAACTGTTGGATATCACTTGACAGCTGTTGGACATTACTTGACAGCTGTTGGACATTACTTGACACAGCTGTTGGACATTACTTGACAGCTGTTGGATATCACTTAACAGCTGTTGGACATTACTTGACACAGCTGTTGGACATTACTTGACTCAGCTGTTGGACATTACTTGACAGCTGTTGGATATCACTTAACAGCTGTTGGACATTACTTGACACAGCTGTTGGACATTACTTGACTCAGCTGTTGGACATTACTTGACAGCTGTTGGATATCACTTAACAGCTGTTGGACATTACTTGACACAGCTGTTGGACATTACTTGACTCAGCTTTTGGACATTACTTGACAGCTGTTGGATATCACTTAACAGCTGTTGGACATTACTTGACACAGCTGTTGGACATTACTTGACTCAGCTGTTGGACATTACTTGACAGCTGTTGGATATCACTTAACAGCTGTTTTACATTACTTGACACAGCTGTTGGACATGACTTGAGAGCTGTTGGACATTACTTGACAGCTGTTGGATATCACTTAACAGCTGTTGGATATCCCCAGTAACCTTTGCTGATCTGGTCCGGTGTTGGTGACATGGTTGCTGATTATGCCAGCCACTCACAAGCCTGGTCTAGACTCTATTATTCACGGGCCGCTGTAATAGTATTGGAATAGTGCTGACAACGGCACAGTGCAGCAGTCACTCTAGCTCTATCTAACCACGTCCACGACTTAAGCTATGGTTTACAACCCAAGTGAGATGACGGACATCGAACATTATCTTAAATGGATGACACAACCATCCCATGTCAAACGTTTGATATCGCCCAGATGACAAGGGTATATGATACAATATACCTGATGTGCAGCCACCGACGATCAATATGCGGTAATCTCAATATGATGACCAACACCGATGAGTCTCAATCACATTGCAGATTGTATTACTTCCACAATGTGGTCGTCCTCCGCCTTGGTCAGCGTCCTTATAATGATGTTTTGTTCATGATTTACATGATATGTTATGGTCTCCTTCCAATAATAAAACACGTAAATAAGGGGGACAGAAGATGTACACTTTCATCGGCCACACAAATTGAAAAATTAATTGTCAACGGTTAATCGAGCCGTCCACGATAAATGAATGGTCCTTTTGAAGTCGAGCATATATCAAGAGTTTACGTTAGTATACAATGGTAAAATGGTATTTTGGGATGTTGTATGCAGACAATGGAGCTGCTCGCTAGTCTCGTTGAGAAGTTGCAGACGAAAGCATATGCTCAGTAGCATGAAGGTTAATGTTCCTCTGAAGACACGAGGGCAAAGGTTAACTCCCTTAGCTGTATCAGGAGCTGCTTTCTAGTCAGGAAGGGAAGTTACATCTCTAGGTATACACCAGGTTGCATAAAGGTTAACATTCCCCTGAAGACTCAAGGACACAGGTTAAGTCCTTAGCTGCACCAAGAGCTGCTTTCTAGTTGCAGGTTGTCTCCCTTAGCTGCTGCAAGAGCTGCTTTCTAGTTGCAGGTTGTCTCCCTTAGCTGTACCAGGAGCTGCTTTCTAGTTGCAGGTTGTCTCCCTTAGCTGTACCAGGAGCTGCTTTCTAGTTGCAGGTTGTCTCCCTTAGCTGTACCAGGAGCTGCTTTCTAGTTGCAGGTTTTCTCCCTTAGCTGTACCAGGAGCTGCTTTCTAGTTGCAGGTTGTCTCCCTTAGCTGTACCAGGAGCTGCTTTCTAGTTGCAGGTTGTCTCCCTTAGCTGTACCAGGAGCTGCTTTCTAGTTGCAGGTTGTCTCCCTTAGCTGTACCAGGAGCTGCTTTCTAGTTGCAGGTTGTCTCCCTTAGCTGTACCAGGAGCTACGGATTATGGGTTTGCTCCTGTGGATTCTGGATCAGAATAGACCTCCAGCTTGCCTACTGAGATTAGGATTATAAAACTCTGTGACTTCATAACACAATAATGTGGATTGTCATTCAGGCTTTCAGTCACTGGTTGGGTATACGTTGTTATTCTCCAGCTGCCGTTTATTCTCCGGGCACTTTGGTAATTAGTTAATATACTTTTTTAGTGAGAGAACGCTGAAGCAAACTGTTGTATATTCAACTCGGGGATATGGCGATCAGCATGACCGCCCTCCATCAGCCACCCATTTTCCGTTTCCGGAAACTCCAAAACCGTTGAACATTTCTTGATGAAACTTGCTATACAGATCGGTCTGATAGTGAACTGGTGATCAACATGAATTGGGATTTTGAAAAATGCTGAACAGCATTATATTTTTCTTCACTAAAGTGAAGGTATATGAACCAAAAGTGGGTTAAAGTTGCAAAACTACATCCCGGATTGCACCAGACCGAGGGAGATGTCATCTCCTGATGGCTCTTATTCAATATATACATGATGCAACAGGTTGGATAGACATGATAGAAACAGTTTGTTTGACATGTTTATGTACGAGTTAAAGAAATATGGTATTCACAACTGGTTTTATGTCGGTTAATGCGATGACTCAATTGGTTGCTGAAATGGGATGCTTGTCATGTTGTGGAACAGGTGGGCTGTTGACAAGGCCAGCGAGGTTGATGAGTGACAAGCTGTCTGTCAAACCTCCAATCACTGTCCCTCTGCATTTCACAAATGGAGCACAATGTTACCCTATGCGTTGATTTCACAATGTTGCACTGTTGATATCACAAGGTTATACAATGTCTGTGTTCATTTCACAATGTGGCATAATGGTGTGTTGTGTTCACAAAGTGGCATAATGGTGTGTTGTGTTCACTATGTGGCATAATGGTGTGTTGTGTTCACAATGTGGCACAATATGTGTTGATTTCAAAATGTGGCTCAATGGTGTGTTGTGTTCACAATGTGGCACAATATATGTTGATTTCACAATGTGGCACAATATGTGTTGATTTCACAATGTGGCACAGTATGTGTTGATTTCACAATGTGGCACAATATGTGTTGATTTCACAATGTGGCACAATATGTGATGATTTCACAATGTGGCACAGTATGTGTTGATTTCACAATGTGGCACAGTGGGGTGTTGTGTTCACAATGTGGCACAATATATGTTGATTTCACAATGTGGCACAATATGTTGATTTCACAATGTGGCACAGTATGTGTTGATTTCACAATGTGGCACAATATATGTTGATTTCACAATGTGGCACAATATGTGTTGATTTCACAATGTGGCACAATATGTTGATTTCACAATGTGGCACAGTATGTGTTGATTTCACAATGTGGCACAGTGGGGTGTTGTGTTCACAATGTGGCACACTATGTGTTGATTTCACAATGTAGCATAATGGTGTGTTGATTTCACAATGTGGCACAATATGTGTTGATTTCACAGTGTGGCACAATATGTGTTGATTTCACAATGTTGCACAATATGTGTTGATTTCACAATGTGGCACAATATGTGATGATTTCACAATGTGGCAAAATATGTGTTGATTTCACAATGTTGCACAATATGTGTTGATTTCACAATGTGGCACAATATGTGATGATTTCACAATGTGCCAAAATATGTGTTGATTTCACAATGTTGCACAATATGTTTTGATTTCACAATGTGGCACAATATGTGTTGATTTCACAATGTGGCACAATATGTTGATTTCACAATGTTGCACAGTATGTGTTGATTTCACAATGTGGCATAACGGTGTGTTGATTTCACAATGTGGCACAGTGGTGTGTTGTGTTCACAATGTGGCACAATATGTGATGATTTCACAATGTGGCACAATATGTGTTGATTTCACAATGTGGCACAATATGTTATGATTTCACAATGTGGCACAATATGTGATGATTTCACAATGTGGCACAATATGTGTTGATTTCACAATGTGGCACAATATGTTGATTTCACAATGTTGCACAGTATGTGTTGATTTCACAATGTGGCATAATGGTGTGTTGATTTCACAATGTGGCACAGTGGTGTGTTGTGTTCACAATGTGGCACAATATGTGATGATTTCACAATGTGGCACAATATATGTTGATTTCACAATGTGGCACAATATGTTATGATTTCACAATGTGGCACAATATGTGATGATTTCACAATGTGGCACAATATGTGTTGATTTCACAATGTGGCACAATATGTGTTGATTTCACAATGTGGCACAATATGTGATGATTTCACAATGTGGCAAAATATGTGTTGATTTCACAATGTTGCACAATATGTGTTGATTTCACAATGTGGCACAATATGTGATGATTTCACAATGTGGCAAAATATGTGTTGATTTCACAATGTTGCACAATATGTTTTGATTTCACAATGTGGCACAATATGTGTTGATTTCACAATGTGGCACAATATGTGATGATTTCACAATGTGGCACAATATGTTATGATTTCACAATGTGGCACAATATGTGATGATTTCACAATGTGGCACAATATGTGTTGATTTCACAATGTGGCACAATATGTGTTGATTTCACAATGTGGCACAATATGTGATGATTTCACAATGTGGCAAAATATGTGTTGATTTCACAATGTTGCACAATATGTGTTGATTTCACAATGTGGCACAATATGTGATGATTTCACAATGTGGCAAAATATGTGTTGATTTCACAATGTTGCACAATATGTTTTGATTTCACAATGTTGCACAATATGTTTTGATTTCACAATGTTGCACAATATGTGTTGATTTCACAATGTGGCACAATATGTTGATTTCACAATGTTGCACAGTATGTGTTGATTTCACAATGTGGCATAATGGTGTGTTGATTTCACAATGTGGCACAGTGGTGTGTTGTGTTCACAATGTGGCACAATATGTGATGATTTCACAATGTGGCACAATATGTGTTGATTTCAAAATGTGGCACAATATGTTATGATTTCACAATGTGGCACAATATGTGATGATTTCACAATGTGGCACAATATGTGTTGATTTCACAATGTGGCACAATATGTTGATTTCACAATGTTGCACAGTATGTGTTGATTTCACAATGTGGCATAATGGTGTGTTGATTTCACAATGTGGCACAGTGGTGTGTTGTGTTCACAATGTGGCACAATATGTGATGATTTCACAATGTGGCACAATATATGTTGATTTCACAATGTGGCACAATATGTTATGATTTCACAATGTGGCACAATATGTGATGATTTCACAATGTGGCACAATATGTGTTGATTTCACAATGTGGCACAATATGAGTTGATTTTACAATGTTGCACAAAATGTGATGATTTCACAATGTTGCACAATATGTGATGATTTCACAATGTGGCACAGTGGTGTGTTGTGTTCACAATGTGGCACAATATGTGATGATTTCACAATGTGGCACAATATGTGTTGACTTCACAATGTGGCACAATATGTGATGATTTCACAATGTGGCACAGTGGTGTGTTGTGTTCACATTGTGGCACAATATGTGATGATTTCACAATGTGGCACAATATGTGATGATTTCACAATGTGGCACAGTGGTGTGTTGTGTTCACAATGTGGCACAATATGTGATGATTTCACAATGTGGCACAATATGTGATGATTTCACAATGTGGAACAGTATGTGTTGATTTCACAATGTGGCACAGTGGTGTTTTGTGTTCACAATATGGCACAATATGTGTTGATTTCATGATGACACAATATGTGTTGATTTCACAATGTTGCACAATATGTGTTGATTTCACAATGTGGCATAATAGTGTGTTGTGTTTACAATGTGGCACACTATGTGTTGATTTCACAATGTGGCACAATATTTTACTATTGTATATTTAAAACCATGTGTTTATTTCATCTGATTTAATTGGTAAATCATCATGTCTAGGGATGTTTTATCTCAAATTTCAAATTTCCCTGAATTCACTGAGGGGATACAATGTTATTTTTTGTCTGCGGAAGCCAAACATGTTTTAATGTAAATGTAGGGATTGTGTATGTGCTGGTGATGTGCTTCATTCCGATTCACTCCATAGACGGGGTATATAAATTAGCATTGATTTTGAAGGCGTGTACTTGGGGTCGCGTTATAGATGGGGTCGCGTTACAGACACCGAATTACAGTATGTGTTGTATTTATACAGCTGGTGTTAGATCGTAGTCCATAAATGTTGTCTGACCCAATCATATACCGGCTGCTCTGATATACCTGGAATATTGCTGACTACGGCATAAAACAATATGCACTCCTCACTTCTGTTTCTGTTTTTGAACATGCTACACTTATATTTTAAGAATGATAATTGAGAAAATTTGGGCATTTATGTTGTTTTGTCCAATTCATAGGCTAGTCTAATGTAGCTAGTGTATTACTTGCCGGTACTGGGGCTAGGATCGATTCACTGAGACATGTGTCAGTGCTGGTCGAATTGCTTGATGTGTCACACGGACATACTGTAGTGATGCCAAATTGTGTCCTTTGGTTCGAAATCTGTTTGTGATAAATACAGCACGTCAATCAATCTGTCGACCACAATGCCTTGCTGAAATTTCCCGTAGTCTTAATTTTTTAAAATGTTTTGATTGTTGTTATTTATGCATTGATGGCAATCCCTGTCGCTATATGAGTTTTACTATTGTACTTCAGATGGGAGGTATGGGATGCAAATTATGAGGTGTAGATTGTCTGTAAATTGGAGAATTATTCATCCTTGGTGGTAAATTATTCGTCTGTGGCGATATTATCCACAGTAGCGTGTAGGGGCAGGATGTACAGAGTAGTAATTGGTGTGGTTTGTGACTTCCTGTTGCTGTCGGCGCTGGGGGCTGTTTAGAGGGGCGGAGGTTCATGGCTTCATGATCTGTGTGCAACTGCCTTGGATTCTCTTAATCTCTCACTCACTGTGTGCTCACTCACTCCGTGCTCACTCTTTCACTCACTCACACACTCGCTTCCCTACATGCATGCTCACTCACTCACTCACTCACTCTCTGAAACCCACACACACACACACACACACACACTCACTCACTCACTCACCCAAGACTCACTCACTCACTCA
Source organism: Haliotis cracherodii (assembly GCF_022045235.1). Lineage (NCBI taxonomy): Eukaryota > Metazoa > Mollusca > Gastropoda > Lepetellida > Haliotidae > Haliotis > Haliotis cracherodii. Next base: position 57,585,356 of record NW_027266330.1, read on the forward strand.
CTTTCACTCACTCACTTTCACTCACTCACTCACTCACTTTCACTCACTCACTCATCCACTCACTTTCACTCACTCACTTTCACTCACTCACTCATCCACTCACTTTCACTCACTCACTCACTTACTCTCAAACCCACTCACACACACATTCACTAACTCACTCACTCTCTCTCACTCACTCACTCACTCACTCACCTGTGTACTCACTCACTCACTCACTCACTCACTCACCCACCCAAGACTCACTCACTCACTCACTCACCCAAGACTCACTCACTCTCTCACTCACTCACTCACTCACTCACTCACTCACCCAAGACTCACTCACTCTCTCACTCACTCACTCACTTTCACTCACCTGTGTACTCACTCACTCACTCACTCACTCACCCACCCAAGACTCACTCACTCACTCACCCAAGACTCACTCACTTGCTCACTCACTCACTCACTCACCTGTGTACTCACTTTCACTCACTCACCCTACCACTCACTCACTCACTCCATGTACATAGATAATTTAGGATTTTGTTGTGGCATGGAGACGTTGCCATCCAATCTTGACATCAATTTGTTACAAACAAGCTCTTCCCTTCAAGATAAGTGGATTAAATGAGGACTTATTTTCACTAAATCCTTCTCCCTTAGATGTTGTGTGAGATGCATGTTCACTTGTAATTACAGCTCTGGGATGTGCAGGCATCGTCTTGGATTTCGTGATTAATGTTAAATCCCCAGGGGTATTAATTGAATTTCGATTGTTGTACATGTTTCAATCAGAGCAGGAACAAAAATGAGAGTTATCTCCCCTTGGTTGTTTGGAAGCAGGCAGAATGGATTTAGGTGTTTGGGGCAGTAATTCATCTAAGATGTTTCGAGCTCAAGACCACGAAATACTGATTTCAGTGGCATTTATCATTGGGTGATGCCATATCGTAGAATGGTACATGTGATTGAGGGTTTCCCTCAAGTCAGCCGAGGAGCCCTCTCTTCAATTAGTGTGGTAGTTCTTAAAAGGTCTTGTCAGCGTATTGTTTGCAGTTCATGTTGATGAATCCACAGTGTGAGTGACTTTGCTAATGCATCGTAATTTTTTTTAAAAACAGCCAAGCCTGATAGTGTTGATTTCAACCAATTGCTTCAAGAGATTGAACACTGACCGCACTCTTGGTGTTATTTTTAAAAGATTTTGAGATTGCAATAAGTCTTGTTCTCCTCCGTGTGAGTGAGTCACGTGACATTCAGGACCCTGAGTGGCGTGGTTTCTTCTGGTGAAGATTTCTTTGGCATAAATTGGAGTTTAATGCAGAAATTTGGTTATTGAGGTTTGAATAGGTTTAAAAATCTCAAACCTTTGGTTCTGGTTAGGTGTGCTTTGAAGTGATTGGAATTCGGCTGGTTTGATCTTGGGATTCTGTTTTGGTGTTGGAGAAACAGGTTTGGAGGGAATCATTAGCAGTGGCTGAGTGGTTCAAGCATTCACCAGTGAGGCTGGCTTTCATTGATGAAATTCTTAGTGCCAGGTCCCACTCACTCACTCACTCACTCACTCACTCACTCACTGTGTGTGTCATCGTATCCCAATTGTGTGGATCAATGCTCATGATGTCAATCACTGGATTGTGTACTCACTCACTCACTCACTCACCCAATTACTGACCCAATCACTCAAGTGTGTCATCGTATCTACTGTCTGTCAGTTTGGACTGACTGACTGACCGATGCATGTCATCGTATACCAATAGTGTAGATCGATGCTCATGATGTCAATCACTGGATTGTCTGGTCCAGACTTGATTATTTTCAGACTGTTGTTATATAACTGGAATATTGATGAGTGCAGCGTTAAACAACAAACAAACAAACAAACAAACAAAGCCTGTATACTCTCTCTCACTGACTCACTTGTTAGACAAACAAACATTCCACCTATAGTGATTCCACTAGAACAGGTTCCAGCGCTCCTGCTTGTTAAATGAACATGAGGCTCTGGTGGTTATGACGAGGATGTCACTGAAACCCAACAGCTGATCAGTCAACATGCTATGGCTCCTGAGATGCTACATGCTTAATACACCCACAAATTCTTCCACTTACTGGGGGCGGTCGGGTAGCCTAGTGGTTAAAGCGTTTGCCCATCACGCCGAACACCCGGGTTTGATTCCTGATATGGGTACAATGTGTGAAGCCCATTTCTGGTGTACCCCGCCGTGATATTGCTGGAATAGTGCTAAAAGCAGTGTAAAACCATACTCACTCACTCCACTTACTGGACGGGACTGGGTGCCGTTGTACAAGGCGATCGTAGATCTGGACTGTCGTAAGCCTATGTTAAAGTATGGGAGTCATCTTGCTCTTTGGAACAAGCCCAGACTTTAGATAGGGGCATTGGATCTTTCTATTCTTAGCTAATGATCTTAAAAGGTAACAATACTCCAACTCACCAGTGCCTCGTTAATTAGCCCATGTAATCACCAGATGCCAATTAGCGCTGAACAAAAGTCAAACCAGTGGCGATTACAGTCCATAATAAGCAAATTATGAATCTGCAAAAAAAAAGCCGTCAATGTTTCAATCCTTTCAAAGTGTGTTGTTGCACTTTTAGCTGTTGAGATTATAGCATTAAGTGATTTATACCGTGTCTCTGCCATATTTGCTGTTTCTCGGGTAGGCGGGTTTGATATATTGACTTTTTGAAAAAAGTTTTGCAACGCTCCCAACAGAAGGTCAAACTAATACTTTGTGGTGTCGTCTTGACATGTGACTAGGTGGTCATGTGACCAGATAACACGAGTGTGATTGAAGACCAGAGGCGTAATCATATGTTACCAGGGTCAGAGCAGGATTGTTTCCACATTGCTCCAGATTCTTGTTGTATCGGCATATTGTATGGATAAACTCGCCTAATATGGACCATGTCTATTTATAGAAGAAAACATTCTTCAAAACATTGTTAAACTTCTGTTTACCTGCAGGAGCATGGGTGGCCCAGTCATCTGAGGCGCTGCAATTAGCTGTCCAGAGTTGCCTCCCTTGGGCACATCAGGAACCTATGATTGTGGGTTTGAATCCTGGTTCGCCCCGATTAAGTTTCTGGGTTTGTCATCAGCATACCCAAGCTCATGGTTTTACCGAAGTGGTAAATTTCTAAGACCTGCATCACTACGTGTTTTCCTTTCACATCAAGGGGACATGCCGTGATAAAACTAGAATAGTGCTCAAAGTGGCAATAAACCCAACTCACTCACTCATTGTTGACCCGATACTGTATCAGCCATTACGTTCCTAAACAGGAATAGGTCATTTTGTGTCAGCAGCAAATAGAGTTCCTCCCAATCCTGCATTGTCATTGGCTAATAATAACACACTTAAATTTTCTCGTCTCGGTTATGTTTACGTTGGTTTGGCACCAAAATCTGAATGTCTTTCAATGATGGCGGCGCAATATCATACCAGTAATCATCAGTTCTACAAACGAACAGTACAGTACTTATTGGTTTGAAAACATATGTCTCGTACTGTACAGCTGACCAGTACTGTACTCATAGGATTGAAAATTTATCTGGAGTGATGTTTGTTTGTTTGTTTATTTGTTTAATGCACACTCTCCATGTTCAGCTAGTAACTGAATCTGGAACAAACACTTCAGTGATTGATATTATGATCAACGATCCATGCCGTTTGGTGCTATGACACACAATCGACCAAGTCATCCAGACTGAATACCTGATCTATTAAGCCGCTGCATACAACCATCGTTTGCTGGGAAAATTCTGACCTGGTACAGCTGTAGATGTACTGCATAACTAGTTTGTCGATTTGGAATTATCGTGATTTGAAACGACAAGCTTTTGGAGAAAGTTATTATCTTTTGTGCACTTTGCCAGCCTCTATAAGAAGAATGACTGGTTTCAAGATATTTTGTTGTATATGTCTATGTGATATACAAGTTATATCACCATTGTGCCAGAAAGTATTGATCCACAATTACCATTTAGACTGGTTGTATCAGCTGATTATACTCCCTGATGGTCACATGACCAAAGGTAAGCGAATGAATATATTTATATATGCGTGTATATATATATATATATATAGTGAGTGAATATATTTGTGAAACACAAGCAATTTTGCAGCAGTTTGCAGCGCACCAAAGATAGGATTTGGAATGATTGATAAAAGTATCATATTTTCTTTTCATGTGTGTATTTTTGAATTTTGTAATTACATTTTGATGCTGTGACCTCTGTTATGATTATATGGAATCTAAACAAGAATCTGACGCGTGAAGATCCGGGGTAGAATAGGTCTTCTGCAGCCAAGGCTTGCCGTAAAAGGCGACCATGTTTGTCGTAAGAGGCAACTAATGGGATTGGGTGGTCGGGCTTGCTGACTTGGTTGATGCATGTCATCGTATCCCAATTGCGTGGATTGCAATCACTGGATTGTTTGGTCCACTCACTCACTCACTCACTCACTCACTCACTCACTCACTCACCTTAATTTACTGTGATGGATGCCGAATCATTTCTTTCAGTCTACAAATTTACAAAAGAAGGGAAAAAAACAAAAGTACAAAATTGTTCAATAATTCAAACTGTTTTACAGTTAAAACAAATATGGTACTATTGTCTTAAAAATTAAATGGTTTTATGGATATGTCGCCAGGACCGAATAAACTGTAAAACCTATTACCACATAATGGGCAAATATCTTTTGATGAAATGCCAAATGGCTCTAACAAGTATTTTGTGAACTCCGAGAAAAATGTTGCACAGTGATAAAAAAAACATAAGATAGGCTCCCTAAGGGGCAATTCTGCACATGCAATTTCCGTGTCATTACTCAATCTACACGAGTGCAGTTGTTGTGAGGAGGACAGTTTCTAATCAACTGGCGAATAATTTCTTTGCTGAAGTTGGGGAAATCAATGTACACAGTTATTTCAACAGACTCATGGAAGTGGGAAGATTAAGCTTGTTAGAGTTGTCTCCCTTCCTTGCATCAGCTAAAAAGCTCCTTCCCAGCGCCTGACACCTTCGTTACACTCTCGGTAACATCGCTGCCACCAGTGTGGGCGTGGCCATTACAAGAATCTTGAAATTTGCCCTCTAACCCCATATTAGTAACGTTTATACTTTTGTTTATGTCTTTGAGAATGCCATCATATTTCATTTTGAAAAGGTTTACGACTGACCATGTTTTCCAGATGAATTTACTTCGTTGTTTTAATAATCAGATTGGTTCGAGATTGCAGACTAACGGAAAATCAACCAACTTCTCCCTTACATTCTTACTATATCAATTAAAGATGATTCTTTTTATGAAATAGAAATTGAAATTGAAATTGACAAACAAAGTAAGTAATTTATCAGCGGTAAGTGTATTTGGCGTCATGACAGTCGTCACTTGTTTGTAAACATAACGGCCATTCAGTTGCGAGTTCAACTCCAAGCATGGTTGGAGCCACCTATCACAGTGGGGAGGTTTCACTGGTGGCAGCGATAATATAGAGAGCTCCGCGAACGGACTATTGCTGTGAGGAGCTTGCATCAGCTCACACTGTACTGGGGTACTGAGTTTAGATCTTTACTGTGAGTGTCACACATCACTCCCTTGTGATGATAAATGCTTAAGAACGAGTAATTAAAAAAAAAAAAATTAAAATTAAAATTAAAATTAAAAAATAAACCAAAAAGGATGGGAAAAGAGTTTAATTATTGTTACTTTTACTTAAGTTGTAAAATAATTGCAGGCCTCTTGGAAAACTAGTGATGAACCACATAAAACTGTTTTGGAGAAAATTATGTTGATACTTTGCAGGGAGAAAAACTCTGAAATCAGTTTTGGGAGAAATAAAATGTTTTACTTGTCAACTGAAGTTTATTCTATCTTATCTTATAAAAAGGATCCAGGATGGTAGGGTAGCCTTGTGGTTAAAACGTCGGCTTGTCATGCCGAAGACCTGGGTTCGATTCCACACATGGGTACATTGTGTGAAGTCCATTTTGTGGTGTCCCCTGTCATGATATTGCTGGAATGTTGCTAAAAGTGGCGTAAAACCATACTCACTCACTCACTACAAAAAGCATCCAGCATAAAGTGTTCATAAAATTCTATATATGTGAGATGTTTAAAGATACCAACTGTTTCAAGATACAGGGGTTTATCATGGTCTTCCCAAAATGCAGTCATCCTATTTCCTGAAGCTTCAAGAAGTCACAAAATGTGGAAATGAATGTGGAATTCCCTCTTTTGTTGGAAGATTGTAGAAAGGGTGTGAAAACATACTCACTCACTCACTCACTCACTCACTCAATCTCACTCACTCACTCACTCACTCACTCACTCACTCACTCACTCACTCACTCACTCACACACTCACTCACTCACTCACACACTCACTCACTCACTCCACAAGATATAAGATGTCAATTTACAGCAGTTGTCCCAAGGTTCTGCCCTTTAGGAATGTTAGAAACCTGTGATCGTGGTTTCTAATCCTGGTCGCCCTGATAATGTTTCTAGGTTTGTCAGCACCAAACGTGTGCTTGGGAGTTTCACCGAAGTGGTAAACATCTAAGACCTGCATCACTTCAGGCTTTCCTCCCACAAGCTAACAAGCTGTGATGTAACTGGAATACTGTTCAAAGAGGCGTTAACCCAACTTACTCATTCAAGTTACGGCCCTAACAAATTGGACTCTCTCCCTTAAAATCAGAAAATCTGACTGTGAAACAGGACAATGACATATAAAGGTTCAGCCACAACCAGATATTTACACAGATTACCCGTGTCTGTTGTCTAATATATTCGCCATCATACGCAAAGTCAATTAGACGGATTTGATTTTAGGTAAAACAATTAGTAATGGACCCTCAAGGTTTGTCTTTCTGAGAGAGGTTTGTTCTCTATACATTTACCTGATGCTAGTTGTGTGTACTCTTCACCATCAGAAGCGATGCTGTTGATTGGCTGATTGGGATGCTCCAGTCTCTCGGCAAACAAGAATTTATGGCAAGGAGTGCTGTAGTGCCGCATGAGGACGATAACGTTATCGGCACCGAGGAGTGATCGTTACTTTTTTTTAGGCTATTAAGTGACTATTATATGAATAATCCGATTCATTGATTGGCTGCAGTGTGTTGCACCATACTTTAGGGGCAGTGAGGTCTTGTGATATTTGCTCGAGGTTGAATATACCTAAGACATACTGTCATAGCGAGGGAGGGAAAGAGAGAGAGAGAGAGAGAGAGAGAGAGAGAGAGAGAGAGAGGGGGAGAGAGGGGGAGAGAGGGGGAGAGAGAGAGAGAAGAGAGAGAGAGAGAGAGAGAGAGAGAGAGAGAGAGAGAGAGAGAGAGAGATCAAACCTGAGACAATATTTGTTCTCGCCATATTTTAGGGATAAGAATTATATGCAGGATTTCACAGATTTTGTGACATTAAGGCTTTGGTCACTTTTTTGATTCATGCCGTTACAAAAAACACTTAGATCTTGTAGTCCCCGACCCCAGCAAACTTTCAGTGTTTTCTTTAAAACACATTCTCCTCCCTGAAATATGATCACACGCTGTGACTGAATGTACAGGTACAGGACAACTAGCCATGACTGTTCTGTTTGCTACGAAATGTAAGTATATGAATTCCAGGAAATCCCAAGAAAATAGTTAGAAATTTCAGTCTGGAATTGATGTCTCTCCATTTGGGATTTCATACAGTTGACAGTTTGTAAATAATTTATCTGTCTAACTGGTTCAACAAACTGAAAGTGGCTACCTCCCCCAAATAATTTTTTGGCAAAATCTCATCACCCAACACTGAAACTGTATGGTTGCACCGAAGGACAAAGAGAGAAATTAGAACAATTACAATTAGAAGCTGCACGCATTGTAACTGGTCTACCTAAATATGCCCCCAGGCATTCATTATATTACGAAACCGGTTGGGAATCCTTAGTTGTTCAAAATTAATCGTAACATGGCCCCTTCCCTTCTAACAGATATTCTACCCAAAACCGTGGCTGCAAGAAACTCATACAGTCTCAGAAACTCTGAAAACATCAGTGTTCCTCTCACAAGACTAAGACACTCGTGTAAACTCTTTTACCCATCGTCTATCCGATTGTGGAACTCTATTCCGTTATCAGATTGAAATTCTACGATTTCTTGTTTTAAAAATTCTTTACAAAAGCACCACCCCACGTCACCTGTGTACTTCACATATGGAAAAAGAAAATACAATATCTTACGCACAGAACAGAGATACATGCGCAGATGTCGCTCATTTTATGTATCCTCTATAGTGCTGTATGCAGATATATATGTATATATATATATATATATATTGAATTTGAAATTGTGAAATTTTGTAAATACCAGGGAGTGGGCATTCATTCTAAGTTGGAAGAATTTGTCCCCCAATCCCGTTCACTCCTTGTGAATAAATATGTTTAAATCAAAATCACTGTATTGCTGGCTCGGTGCTGTAAAAACTAAAACTAGAAGTGCATCTAGCCACTCATTCTGAAAGAAGGTTAATAACACTTCCAAGACAGAATGGCCAACTGTTTGTATAGATACGGAAAAAATACATTGATGCACAGCTTTGACAGATTTGAATTGTAAATTTGTGAATCCCCTGCTGTGAGCTATATTGAATTCTTTTTCTAGTCGTTCTTTCTAAATGAGTTGTTACATGTTTATGTAATGCATAAACTTGCATAAACTGATTGAGGGACTGTGTCAAAAACATATTAGCTATTATGCAAGGATAATCAGTAATTGTTTTAAGTTTTTAATGTCAAGATTTGCTTGTCTGGACTACAGAATAAAAGAGCAATTTGTCCAAGAATATCTATGAAAAATGTAGATTAAGCTGATGTTGAATGTGTGTCAGGAAATTGTACCTGAAAACTGTCTATACATACAGCTTGATAAGACATTGTTGGAGATTGTCTGATGGAATAGGTTTGGACTTATTCTTGGGATGACTGAATTAATATCCCCAGCATCCCGTGCTCGTCTCCATGTAGGGATTCCGGGGCAGAATAGGTCCCCAGTACCTCATGTGTTCCCTGTGTGAAAGTATCCCATGCTTGTCTATCTGTGGGGATTCCAGGGCAGAATAGGTTCCCAGAATCCTATGCTTGTCTCCCAGTGGGGATTCCAGGGCAGAATAGGTCTCCAGTACCCCTGCTTGTCTCCCAGTGGGGATTCCAGGGCAGAATAGGTCTCCAGTACCCCTGCTTGTCTCCCAGTGGGGATTCCAGGGCAGAATAGGTCTCCAGTACCCATGCTTGTCTCCCAGTGGGGATTCCAGGGCAGAATAGGTCTCCAGTACCCCTGCTTGTCTCCCAGTGGGGATTCCAGGGCAGAATAGGTCTCCAGTACCCATGCTTGTCTCCCAGTGGGGATTCCAGGGCAGAATAGGTCTCCAGTACCCCTGCTTGTCTCTCTTTGGGAATTCCAGGGCAGAATAGGTTCCCAGAATCCCATGCTTGTCTCCCTGTGGAGATTCCAGGGCAGAATAGGTTTCCAGAATCCCATGCTTGTCTCCCAGTGGGGATTCCAGGGCAGAATAGGTTCCCAGAATCCCATGCTTGTCTCCCTGTGGGGATTCCAGGGCAGAATAGGTCTCCAGTACCCCTGCTTGTCTCCCCATGGGTATTCCAGGGCAGAATAGGTCTCCAGTACCCCTGCTTGTCTCCCCATGGGTATTCCAGGGCAGAATAGGTCTCCAGTACCCCTGCTTGTCTCCCAGTGGGGATTCCAGGGCAGAATAGGTCTCCAGTACCCCTGCTTGTCTCCCCATGGGTATTCCAGGGCAGAATAGGTCTCCAGTACCCCTGCTTGTCTCCCCATGGGTATTCCAGGGCAGAATAGGTCTCCAGTACCCCTGCTTGTCTCCCCGTGGGGATTCCAGGGCAGAATAGGTCTCCAGTACCCCTTCTTGTCTCCCCATGGGTATTCCAGGGCAGAATAGGTCTCCAGTACCCCTGCTTGTCTCCCCGTGGGGATTCCAGGGCAGAATAGGTCTCCAGTACCCCTGCTTGTCTCCCCGTGGGGATTCCAGGGCAGAATAGGTCTCCAGTACCCCTTCTTGTCTCCCCGTGGGGATTCCAGGGCAGAATAGGTTTCTTAGAATCCCATGCTTGTCTCCCTGTGGGGATTCCAGGGCAGAATAGGTCTCCAGTACCTAATGTCAGATATACATCATAAGATCTGTCAATGTTGTAATATGGACTATTATACACAGTTCCTGTATATCAAATACACAACATAAGATCTGTCAATGTTGTGATATGGACTATTACACACAGTTCCTGTATATCAAATACACAACATAAGATCTGTCAATGTTGTGATATGGACTATTATACACTGGGTTCCTGTATATCGGATACACATCATAAGATCTGTCAATGTTGTGATATGGACTATTATACACTGGGTTCCTGTATATCAGATACACAACATAAGATCTGTCAATGTTGTGATATGGACTATTATACACTGGGTTCCTGTATATCAGATACACAACATAAGATCTGTCAATGTTGTGATATGGACTATTTTACACTGGGTTCCTGTATATCAGATACACATCATAAGATCTGTTAATGTTGTGATATGGACTATTATACACTAGGTTCCTGTATATCAAATACACAACATAAGATCTGTCAATGTTGTGATATGGACTATTATACACTGGGTTCCTGTATATCAGATACACATCATAAGATCTGTTAATGTTGTGATATGGACTATTATACACTGGGTTCCTGTATATCAGATACACATCATAAGATCTGTCAATGTTGTGATATGGACTATTATACACTGGGTTCCTGTATATCAGATACACATCATAAGATCTGTCAATGTTGTGATATGGACTATTATACACTGGGTTCCTGTATATCAAATACACAACATAAGATCTGTCAATGTTGTGATATGGATTATAGTACACAGGGCTGCCTGGCTATCAGATATATGTCATCTTAATGCACTTGTTTCTCCAGGCGCGGTAGGCTTCGTTGCATGGGCCCCCATTAACTTGATAAAACAGCCTCTAAATCAGCCTTGTGTTGTACGGAAGCATTGATTGGGTAGAGTTTGTAGGATATAAAACAACGGAATCCAATAAAACATACGCTTATTTCCTGCGAATGCCAATATCCGGTGGCTTGTCTACATTAATGCTATACATACATGCTTTGTGAAAATGTAACCAAAAAAGGCAAATCCATAGTTCTGTAAAGTTTGGCACTGGAATAACTTCATTTCAATGCGAGGAAGAATATTCTGCTCCAGCTCTAGAGGAGATGCCGAACCTGGAATTAGTGATGAGGATGATTGGTAACTTTGGAAGAACGGCTGTCCATGACATATAGAATATTCATCTGAATCGTGTTCTCAGCTGATTGGTTTCGGAGGCTGTTTTACCAGCAGACATGGGGAAGTGGGACGACGTGCAGGTCAGCGATCTGGTCATGTGAGTCGTTTGTACATCTTTCTGATTCATTAATTACTGGGGAACTTTGTTTTGTGTAAGCAGACGAGGTCTTGTCTCAGTTTGTACGTACGGATTGACGGATGACGGGAGCTCTTCGTCTTCGCGTTTCGTTTCTCCTCATGATAATCATGGGATCAGACAATTCCATAACTGTGTGAAAGTGCTGATGTCTGATCTGCTTCACTTTTGGCTTTTTTCTCCCACATTAAGATGTCATGCCATTGTTCAACTGAAACTATATTGGTTTCCTCCCACGTCATGCTGACATGTTGTGATATAGATGAAATACTGTTGCTTGCTCACCCACAATGCCCTGTGCAGAGTTGCATCCTTTGGGCATGCCAGGAGCCTATGATTGTGGGTTCGAATCCTGGTTTGCCCTGATTATCTTTCTAGTTTTGTTAGCACCATTCCTGTGTTCATGGGTTTTGCTAAACGTAAACATCTGAGACCGACATCACTTTAGGTTTTCCGCTCACATGATATAATTTGAAAACTTTTCCAAGAGGCATTAAACCTCACTCACTCACTCACTCACTCACTCAGAAAATAACACTGACCGACCTAATTAATGGTTGATTGGTTTAGGCTGGCCAGTGATAACCATTTGTTGATGATTAACTCCAAACTTTAGTTAAATCCAAGATTTTGAAAATATTGAAATAGATCTACCAAAGATCAGATATTACAGGTTTTAGATTGTAATTTGTTTAATTTTTTTAGCTATGTAGCTTTCCCAATAATTGAGTGAGTATGGTTTTACGCTGCTTTTAGCAATATTCCAGCAATATCACGGGCGGGGGACACCAGAAATGGGCTTCACACATTGTACCCATGTCGGGAATCGAACCCGGGTCTTCGGCGTGACGAGCCAGCTTTTCCAATAAAGGTGATAACTTTACCTGAAATGACCATCAACACTAAAATAAAAAATATTGTTGAAACAGTGGACGACACGAGGCCGGTGATGAAGAAATGAATTTGTTGTGGTGTTAAATATATCAGTAGTAATTTAATTTTCAGGATAAAATACATACTTTTATAAATAATTATAATTGATTCTAGGGCATTTGATTAGCTATGCAATTTCTTTCATGTATGTTTCCATAATCCTTAAAACAATTAGGCCACACCCACTAAAAGAATACTGATTCCTGATTGGCTGATAATAGAATGGGTAGGGTTTGTATCAATGCACTGAATGTGGTTTTGATTTTGTACAGTTTATAGTATTAATGATTAAGTGAGCTGTATGTTTTGTTAACTTATATATTTAAAAAAAATTTTAGTTGAATATTTTTTTGCGTTTATGGAGGTACCGTATACTAATGATATAAGCTTAGGTAAACATTTGATTTCTCTGGTTGGGTTGAGAGGGAATGAATGAAAATATATAAAAAAATGTCTGAGAGTCTTCAAAACTTAAGTTGTATTTTCATAGTAATTGTATAATGACATGTAAGATTTGCTTTTTAAATTCAACGCAACAGTTAATTTTAATTTATATTTGTAAAATAATAATGTAAAAATATTCTGACTTTGTGTGAACCCCATTTTGTAATTGTCAAGAATGCTGAATTGTGAGAGAATTGTGTGGATGTGTAAGAGTTACTTCCCTTATACCATTACCCCATCAGGCAAAAAGCATGAATGGAAAGCATATGTCCTTAGACCTACCAAGGTATTGTAGGTTCAATATTCAGTAGAGTACTTGACACATGGATGACTTTCGACGATTTTCTTTATTTAATTTTGTGTGTGTGTTATTTTGCATAAATGCTGACTTCTGTCTGTGAAAGGGCATCTCTGCAAGTCTATAAATTCAAAAGTTATGTTAGAACATTTTAAGAACAAAATATACTGTATTCGACGTAATAAGCGCCCAGGGCGCTCTCAAAATTAGAAATAGGGGGCTCTTATTAGAATATTATTTTGAAAGAGTTGAGTTGAGTTGAAAGATAGATTTCATGGTTTATGCTGACGGCCTGAACTGTTTATATACGACAGATATATTTTTCCAGAATTTAATTGCCCATAATTAAGGGTGCATATAACACACGAGTGTGATTATACATGAATGAATATGTCTTGTGTGCATTGATCAATCGGAAGGGTGCTAATTAGGATTGTTCAGTGGGCGCTTATTAGAGCGGGGCGCTTATTATGTCGAATACGGTAAATAAAGTATTCACAAATATATTGTTTATTCAATGTTCATCCAATTTTTAAAATTGCGAGGTGAGAGATATTTTTTTGAAATAATTCTTTAAACAAACTGTTCTAGTTATCTGTGTAAGTTGACAGTCAATGGATGTGATTCCCAAGAAGCATGAACTGTGTGTAGGGTGTATTTAATCAAGTGAAGAAAGAGCGAGTGAGTGAGTTTGGTTTAACGCCGCTTTTAACAGTATTCCAGTTATATCACGGTGTGTCAGCTTAATGTAGGAGGAAAGCTCGAAGTGATGCAGGTCTCAAATGTTTACCACTTCGGAGAAACCCACGAGCACGGGTATGGGGGTGAACCGGGATTCGAACCCACAATCATAGGTTTCTGGCGTGCCCAAGGGACGCAACTCTGCACGGAGTTAAGAAAGAATGGAACAAGCATAGGCATTTTCTTCGTCTGTACACAAGAAATAATGTCCCATACGGTTTGGAGTCCAAATTTACTCCCTGGGTACCTGACCCCTATTACCCAACCCTTCCCAGGTACCTGCTGTAGTAGGTCTCAAGAGATGGGTACTAAATATCGGCACTGGAACTGTTTTACCACAGCCCTGGCGACCCGTGAAGATCCTGGGTAGAATAGGTCTTCAGCAACCAATGCTTGCCATAAAAGGAGTCTATGCTTGTCGTAAGAGGCCACTAACGGGATTGGGTGGTCAGACTCGCTGACTTGGTTGATGCATGTCATAGATCCCAATTGCGTGGATCGATGCTCATGATGTCAATCACTGGATTGTCTCGTCCAGACTCGATTATTTACAGACTGCCGTCATATAGCTGGAATATCGCTGAGTGCGGCGACAACAAACCAACCAACCATTGGTCCATGACTTCAGTTGGTCCTGACATTTGCTGGGCTGGATGTTTCGTGAGGAAAGTGACCGTACTGACCTGTATAATGTGGAATTGTATACCAACTATACTCAAGAAAATATTGTACACAATACACTACATTACTTTTAGTTGTGATTAGTACTCGGGGAACTATTGGCCTTAAGCTGACTGTTGGCTGTATGCCCGAACATTGTCACGACCAGGCGAAGACGTGTCACTCCCTGACTGAGTGTCCATCATCAGCCAATGACAACAGTGTTTTATAGCCATTAGTCAATTGAACTGTCCTATGTTCCAGACAAAAGGCAATGAATAATTGAGTCCTTGCAAGTCATCACCAGCTATTGTGTTCATAACACTCTTCTTGTGTTTGTTTCGGTTCTATTATATTGGTAGTTTTATGGAAAGAGTATCAAAATAAATCTATCACTAATATATAAAAATGTTCATTTTTGTTCATTCTCTTTTGTTTGATGTTATGTTATTAGTTGTATGGTAGATAGTGTCAAATGAGAAGTATTTAAGGCTCATTTGCTTGTGATTGTGTTTGTGACGTGTGTGTGTGGTTCTCTTTCATTACTGTTGTATTAGTAGTTGTCAGGTAGATTCAGTCATATACTACTCAAACGCGTTAAGGACCACACGATTGTTTTCATATTACAGGAGTATAATACCTCAACGTGAATTGGTACAAAACTTGTTTGTATATCATTACAAATGGTTGCAGAAAGCTTTGTCATCAGTTGTGAGGGTGTGGAACTCTCTCACTCAGTCAACCATTCAGTCAACCACTCACTCACTCTCTCACTCACTCTCTTTTACTCACAACCACCCAGACATTCACTCACACAACCACTCACTCACTCACTCACTCACACAACCACTCAATCACTCACACAACCACTCACTCACACAACCACTCACTCACACAACCACTCACTCACTCACTCACACAACCACTCACTCACACAACCACTCACTCACTCCCTCACACAACCACTCACTCACACAACCACTCACTCACTCACTCACACAACCACTCACTCACACAACCACTCACTCACTCACACAACCACTCACTCACTCACTCACTCACTCACTCACTCACTCACACAACCACTCACTCACTCACTCACACAACCACTCACTCACACAACCACTCACTCACTCACTCACACAACCACTCACTCACACAACCACTCACTCACTCACTCACTCACACAACCACTCACTCACTCACTCACACAACCACTCACTCACACAACCACTCACTCACTCACTCACACAACCACTCACTCACTCACTCACTCACTCACTCACTCACACAACCACTCACTCACTCACTCACACAACCACTCACTCACACAACCACTCACTCACTCACTCACTCACACAACCACTCACTCACTCACTCACTCACTCACTCACTCACACAACCACTCACTCACTCACTCACACAACCACTCACTCACACAACCACTCACTCACTCACTCACACAACCACTCACTCACTCACTCACTCACTCACTCACTCACACAACCACTCACTCACTCACTCACTCACTCACTCACTCACACAACCACTCACTCACTCACTCACACAACCACTCACTCACTCACTCACTCACTCACTCACTCACTCACACAACCACTCACTCACTCACTCACACAACCACTCACTCACTCACTCACTCACTCACTCACACAACCACTCACTCACTCACTCACACAACCACTCACTCACTCACTCACACAACCACTCACTCACTCACTCACTCACTCACTCACTCACTCACACAACCACTCACTCACTCACACAACCACTCACTCACTCACTCACACAACCACTCACTCACACAACCACTCACTCACTCACTCACACAACCACTCACTCACTCACTCACTCACTCACTCACTCACTCACTCACACAACCACTCACTCACTCACTCACACAACCACTCACTCACTCACTCACTCACTCACTCACTCACTCACTCACTCACACAACCACTCACTCACTCACTCACACAACCACTCACTCACTCACTCACTCACTCACTCACTCACACAACCACTCACTCACACAACCACTCACTCACTCACACAACCACTCACTCACTCACTCACTCACACAACCACTCACTCACTCACTCACACAACCACTCACTCACACAACCACTCACTCACTCCCTCACACAACCACTCACTCACACAACCACTCACTCACTCACTCACACAACCACTCACTCACACAACCACTCACTCACTCACTCACACAACCACTCACTCACTCACTCACTCACTCACTCACTCACACAACCACTCACTCACTCACTCACACAACCACTCACTCACTCACTCACTCACTCACTCACTCACTCACTCACACAACCACTCACTCACTCACTCACACAACCACTCACTCACTCACTCACTCACTCCCTCACACAACCACTCACTCACTCACACAACCACTCACTCACTCACTCACACAACCACTCACTCACTCACTCACACAACCACTCACTCACTCACTCACTCACTCACTCACTCACTCACTCACACAACCACTCACTCACTCACTCACACAACCACTCACTCACTCACTCACTCACTCACTCACTCACTCACACAACCACTCACTCACTCACTCACACAACCACTCACTCACTCACACAACCACTCACTCACTCACTCACACAACCACTCACTCACTCACTCACACAACCACTCACTCACTCACTCACTCACTCACTCACTCACTCACACAACCACTCACTCACTCACTCACACAACCACTCACTCACTCACTCACTCACTCACTCACTCACTCACTCACTCACACAACCACTCACTCACTCCCTCACACAACCACTCACTCACTCACACAACCACTCACTCACTCACTCACACAACCACTCACTCACTCACTCACACAACCACTCACTCACTCACTCACTCACTCACTCACTCACTCACTCACTCACTCACTCACACAACCACTCACTCACTCACTCACACAACCACTCACTCACACAACCACTCACTCACTCACTCACTCACTCACTCACTCACACAACCACTCACTCACACAACCACTCACTCACTCACACAACCACTCACTCACTCACTCACTCACACAACCACTCACTCACTCACTCACACAACCACTCACTCACACAACCACTCACTCACTCACACAACCACTCACTCACACAACCACTCACTCACTCACACAACCACTCACTCACTCACTCACTCACACAACCACTCACTCACTCACTCACACAACCACTCACTCACTCACTCACACAACCACTCACTCACTCACTCACTCACACAACCACTCACTCACTCACACAACCACTCACTCACTCACTCACACAACCACTCACTCACTCACGCAACCACTCACTCACTCACTCACACAACCACTCACTCACTCACACAACCACTCACTCACTCACTCACACAACCACTCAATCACACAACCACTCAATCACTCTCACACACAACCACTCACTCACTCACTCACTCACACACAAGGTATAACACCTGACATTATTCACTCTGACGATTCATGACTTTAACCAATTCATCACAAATCGTCTGTTATTAGTCTGTCCTCATCGATTGTCTGAATGATGCTTCTTCAAAATTAATGACTGTACGACATCTGCCTTTGGCTGCCAATAGGTGGCGCTGTCGAAGCCCTCGCCAGCCCTGTCTGTCCTTGGCTTTGATTCTCATGAAAATAACTTCAACAAAGGGAACAATGATATTATTAATGATCAGATCAAACAGATATGGCAATAACTCATTAGCCCACTTTGTCATTAATTACCTCCCCTTGTGTGGAACACTGCTTGTCTCCATGACGACGTTTAGCCTCATGTCAACAGTTCTGACTCTTCAACATCTGTTTTGGCAGGAGCTGTTTTCATAACAAGCTCATGCCTCTTGTGTTAATTTGATGCGTTCTTGTTCAAGTTCCGGAATCCTCTTTTGTGTGTTATCTCGACGATATTGGACTGAAGACTAGTTTTATATCTGAGATCATTGGGACTCAAAGAAGGCTTTATTTCTTCATCGCCGCTTACTGTCAATATTGTTTCTTTTTCATAGTTTTGGATCAGATTAGGGTGGTTTGGAGTCTGAGGTCCAGAATCATGGTTTGTTTTATTGTTGGAAATAGTATTGTTGTAATATTTGGTGCACGCTCTGATAATGAATCTGGGAATTAGGCAGGATGTTTTCACAGGTCTTGGGGTGGTCGGGTAGGCTAGTGGTTAAAGCGTTCGCTCGTCATGCCGAAGACCTCGGTTCGATTCCCGACATGGGTACAATGTGTGAAGCCCATTTCTGGTGTCCCCCCGCTGTGATATTGCTGGAATATTGCTAAAAGCGGCGTAAAACCATACTCACTCACTCACTTTCACAGGTCTTGATGGTAAGAAATGTTGGAGGTAATTTCTCTGAATGATCAATAGCTTTTTTATAGACATCAGGACATGTTATTTTTCGTTTCAGATTTATATTTTATTGAAGGGTTAAAATGAGGGCTTAATTTGTGACTGATATTTTTCAAACTTTGTTTGAATTCATACTTCTTTTTTTCAAGTTAAGCATTACGTTGTATGCTGTATTTTATGATTGACATATGGAATTATCTGTTGAAACTTATAATGTCAGGTTCCTTGAAATTGAATGCAGGAAGTCCCTTCCCAAAGGGGAGGGGTGTAGCCTAGTGGTTAAAGCATTAGCTCGTCATGCCAAAGCCCTGGTTTGAATCCCCACATGGGTACAATGTGTGAAGCCCATCGCTGGTGTCCCTACCGTGATATTGGTGGAATATTGCTAAAAGCGACGTCGAACCATACCCACTCCCCTTCTTAAAGGAGGTGGGATAGTTGGGTGGCCGAGTGGTTACGGTGTCCACTCATTTCACAACGGTCCAGGTTCTGTGGTACAGTTAGTGAAAACAATTCCAGGGGTCACCTGGCGTGTTGCTGGCTTTTTGTTTGTGTGTTTTCGTTTTAGTACTCAACAATATTCAGCAACGGCTCTGAACGTACGCGGTTAATTAATTGGTGTCATAAAATTTTCACTTCCTTGACTTTAGTTATTTTCTAAATCATCGCCCACTGAGACATGTTGAAACAACAGAGATATTAACTAAATTTGACGTTTTGTAAACAAGAAGTGAAATGACACGAAAAGTCACACTTTTTGAATGAAGCGTTCTGTCATCGAGTGCTGTCTTTTTAAAGTATTTATGTGCCTGGTTATTTTCGGAATGGACCTCAAATTTGTGCAAACAGTTTACCCTTTAAAAAATTACTTTTCAATTCACTCTGAGTAGTCCAGCCCTGGGTTTTGAATTGAGGCCGTAAACTGTGAGTGTGTGTTAGGTTGGCAAGATAAATGTTGGATATCCGGTTTAGACAGATTTTTCCGAATTGGAGGCCTGTTTCTTTCGAGAGTGCATCTGTCTGTGAATACTGTTTATTCATTTTGGTTTTTGTGTTTCAAAGATATGTGACATTTCCTCATGTAAAGTCTATCTATATGAATCAGTTGTCTCTCATTCTCTCTCTTTCTCTCACTCTCTCCTCTCTCTGCTCTCTGTCTTGCTCTTTCTCTTTCTCTCTCGCTCGCTTGCTCGCTCTCTCAGGTTGTGCAATCAACTGACTCACAGAATTATCACCACGATGCTGAAGGCAGATGTAACAAAAGCCTTTGCCGAGGAGAAGTAAGCATTTGTGTGAGGATTCAGGAAGTTGTATTGTCCACAAATCAATTATTTCAAATCTTGCCACTTACTCAACAATGCGGGATGGAAGTCATGTGACCACAGTGTGACTTTGTGACCACACTGCAGCCTGATTCTGCATGATTGATAATTAGCATCTCTCTTGTGTAAGGGAGATAACCCGGTATTGGCAGGTCTGAAGCTGGTTCCTGTGGGTAATTTCATAAAGAAAAGTTACAGCTTTGTAATGAGGGCTTCAAAGCAGAGAACTGAATCGCAGTAATTGGTCCTAGCTAGTTTGGCGAATTCATGTTTGATATGTGGGGAGTTCGTTGATCCAAGACTTAAGGGGCGACTGTCTTTGGTAGTCAGGTCTCTGTATTTCATGGTTGTCGTCAGACATAGGAACTTTGACATTTGCCTTTTATTCACAATGGATGTTTCGACTGCCATAACCTGTATGCAGCCACTTGCTGCACTTGTAGAAGAGGCGCTGTTAGCTGCACTATTCTGTGATGTTAGCTGAAGATGAAATAATTTCAACCAAAAAAGCATATGTTAATGCTCTAATTAAATACTGAAATTATTTTTTTGTTCATGATTCCAAACCCTGAGTGTTGTAAAGTGTTTTCCATTTGGCTCAGCAAATAAAAGTCCACACAAGGATTCATCTAGATCTACTCAGCCCCAAGCTCCTCAGTAAAAATTGCCAGATTAGAATTAAAAATTCCCAATTCATGTCAATAGTCCCACCAAATTTTGTGACTGTGAAGAGGTGACTTGTTTTTCACCGATAGCGGGACCAATAAATAGGGGGAGGGTTTAATACTCACTTTAACATTATTGTAATGTTAATATACCTCTGAATTTTTGACCGCCTCCGTGGTCTAGTGGTAGAGTGGCCGCCCGGAGAGCGGAAGGTCCGGGGTTCGATCCCCGACCGCGTCGTACCAAAAGACGTTAAAATATAGTACTTGTTGTTACTTGTTGGTACTTGGCATTAAGGGGCTTAAACAAGGACTGGTCGGCTTGGAGTCAGTATACTGTATATAAGTGGGGTATTCATGTTAAACTGCGGCATGGTATCTCAGTGTGCTAGCACTATAAATCGGCATCAGTCCGGACTAGTACAAGCAGCCACACAAACACACACACGTACATGCAAGTCGCTATATAAGTGCAATAATCTTTGACGCGATGTTAAACCCAATTTCACCTCACCTAATATACCTCTGGATTTTGGAAACTTGGAACTTAAAAAAAATCGCAATTTTAAACAAAATTGTGATTCCCCCCCCCCCCCTAATTGCCTTCCCAGGGCACTTATTTTAGAATTCTTGATAAATCCCTGCTATGTTTTGAGTGTAAAAGCAACTGAAAGTGATTGTTGTTAGGAGCCAAGTTTTTAGCACTGACTCCATGTATGTCATTGTGATTGATTCGAATAGGACCCAGCACCCCAGGCTAGTTGTAAGAGTTGACCAACAACAGACTTTTTTGTGTTTTTATTTAGATTGGTGTACAGATTTGTTTATCTCAGGTTAGTTAGGGCGAATAAATAAAATCAAAACTAATTTCAAATATATTGTTTTGTTTTGTTTTCCTCTCTCGATTCGTCATAATTATTTGTGTTTTAATTTTTTTACAATATTTTTTTCAACAAGGTTTGATAATAGTATTTTAAAACATGAATTTTATTTTCGTAATGACAGTTATCATATAAGATATTTTCCTTATTTCTTGTTGGCAGAATACAGAAAGTGAGTGAGTTAAAATTTAACGTTGCATCAGCATTACAAAAAATACGGTTTTTCATAGAGATATATCAATATTGGGACATTTCAAATTTGTAGAGTCTGCAGATTTGTAATCCAAGTTTAAAGAAAAGTCTGGCCAAATGAGGATCGAATGGTTACAATGTCTGGCCTGTCTGAGTGAAAGGTATCATCGTGACATTGAACACTGGGTTCTGCATCACATACACATTATGTCCATTTTGAGTTCATTTGACACCCCTTTTAGCAACATTCCAGCAATATCAGAGCAGGGGACACCAGAAATGGGTTCAAACATTGTACCCAGGTGGGGAATCGAACCTGGGCCCTCGGCATGACGACGACCACTTTAGTCACTAGGCTACCCGACTGCATCATTGGTCTGGGACCTGTGAAGATCCGGGGTAGAATAGGTCTTCAGCAACCCATGCTTGTTATAAAAGGCGACTATGCTTGTCTTAAAAGGAGACTAACAGGGTCGGGCGGTCAGGCTCGCTGACTTGGTTGATACATGTCATCGATCCCAATTGCGTGGCTCGATGCTCATAATATCAATCACTGGATTGTCTTGTCCAGACTCGATTATTTACAGACCGCTGTCATATGCTGGAATATTGCTGAGTGCGGCGCTAAACAACAAACCAACCAACCATTGGTCCATGTCTTCAGTTGGTCCTGACATTTGCTGGTCTGGATGTTTCATACGGAAAGTGACCGTACTGACCAGTATAATGTGGAATTGTATGGATAGTTCCATAGTTCGTAACTCAGCAACCATTTTATCTTTTCTTTATCCAAAAGTGGAGAAAACTATCACGTTTTCTGTGTCTCAGAGCCAAAGTTTGTTTCCTGTAAAATGGCTGGTAGCTGATTAATGATGGTGATGGCAGGAGCTGATAGTTGCATGTTTTCACAAGGTGGCCGTTTTTAGTGGCCTACGGTGTCCGTGGAAACAGCAGAGATGGATGCAGATTGTATTTGTTTTTCATCAACTTTGTAGACAGCGGAAATGACCAGATTGCCTAAATGGTGGAATTCGCTCTGATTAGATGGCTGACAATCAGTTGCTGCAAATAGCATAGAAATTGCCGATGGGACGTTAAACAATATTCACACACCTTGCACTTACCATGCAATCAAAGGCTACTTTAGGATGGGGGAGTGGATGGTGTTGTGTGGGGGCTGGAGGTATTATCTCCCCACACAAACGTGAGGTGAAATGGTGTTTAATGTTGTGTTCAAGAATATTGCACCTATATAGCGATGTGCTTGCACGTGTGCGGGAATGTTTCGTGGGGGCTGGGGGCTGTTTGTATTAGTTCAGGCAAAATGCCCATTTTATTGTGGTCACCCCACTCGGACACATTATGCGGACTCTCGGCCCTCCCGCATCCATTTTGGGATCTCTGGGCAGATGCTTCATCCTCCAGGCCATGGATACGAGGGAGATATTTTCACGTGTTATTTCTGGAGCATAGCTCAGAAACTGTTTAATATTTTATTACCAAATGTTGCATATCCATCAGACATGTGCTAGACTTGTTCGTTTCCCTAACCAGGGATTTCTGACTATATATTATGAATGTTTTGTTCCATTAGAATCCTAAGGCAACACAATATATTTTCATGTCATGATAGCACTTGTGTGTGTTGGAGATATTCATATGTTACTTAAGATATATTTAGTTTAACTCTTTATGATAACATGATTTGGCCATCACATGACTTACGATAACATCATGAAGATCAACTGTTGGCCATCACATGACGTGGGATAACACCAGGAAGATCAACTGTCGGCCATCACATAACGTGTGATAACATCAGGAAGATCAACTGTTGGCCATCACATGACGTGGGATAACACCAGGAAGATCAACTGTCAGCCATCACATAACGTGTGATAACATCAGGAAGATCAACTGTTGGCCATCACATGACGTGGGATAACACCAGGAAGATCAACTGTCAGCCATCACATAACGTGTGATAACATCAGGAAGATCAACTGTCGGCCATCACATAACGTGTGATAACATCAGGAAGATCAACTGTCGGCCATCACATAACGTGTGATAACACCAGGAAGATCAACTGTTGGCCATCACATAATGTGTGATAACACCAGGAAGATCAACTGTCCACCATCACATAACGTGTGATAACACCAGGAAGATCAACTGTCGGCCATCACATGATAACACCAGGAAGATCAACTGTCTGCCATCACATAACGTGTGATAACATCAGGAAGATCAACTGTCGGCCATCACATAACGTGTGATAACATCAGGAAGATCAACTGTCGGCCATCACATAACGTGTGATAACATCAGGAAGATCAACTGTCGGCCATCACATAACGTGTGATAACATCAGGAAGATCAACTGTCGGCCATCACATAATGTGTGATAACACCAGGAAGATCAACTGTCCACCATCACATAATGTGTGATAACTACCAGGAAGATCAACTGTCTGCCATCACATGATAACACCAGGAAGATCAACTGTCGGCCATCACATAATGTGTGATAACACCGAGGAAAATGAACTCTCCATCATCAAATGACTTATGATAACACCATGAAGATCAACTGTCTGCCATCACATAACGTGTGATAACACCAGGAAGAGCAACTGTCCACCATCACATAACGTGTGATAACATCAGGAATATCAACTGTCGACCACATGACATTGGATAACACAGACATGGGATAACACAGACATGGGATAACACTAAAACATTGACACAATACAATGTCATACATAGAGGACATGCTAGTTCAGATACCATCATCCTACTTTTTTGTCAAACTGTGCCCGGGGGAACGGGTGGCCCAGTCGTCTGAGGCGCCGCGATTCACTGTGCAGAGTTGCGTCCCTTGGGCACGCCAGAAACCTATCTTTATAGGTTCGATTTCCGGTTCACCCCGATTATGTTTCTAGGTTTGTCAGCACCATACCCGTGCTCATGGGTTTCACTGAAGTGGTAAATGTCTGAGACCTGCATCACTTGGGGCTTTCCTCCCACATTAATCTGACACGCCGTGATATAACTGGACTACTGTCAAAAGCGGCGTTAAACCCAACTCACTCACTCACTCAGTCAAACTGTGCCCATGTCTCTGATGTGTAGACATAATGTGATCAGTTATATGGCTGTCTTGAAGCCTGTCTCGCCTGTAGCAGCCAGGAACTTGATTGTCCAGTTGACAGACACAAATGAATTGCTTTGACATATTTTATCTCTGGAGAATGTCTCTGTGAAGATGCCTCAATTGACGTTGGAAGCGGAGCATATTGTGTCTGTCTATGCAAGTGATGAAGCCATAGGACTAATTGACTGAATATTGTTGAGTGAATATTGTTTAATGCTTCAAGAAAGATGCTCAATCAAAATGGTGATATTTCCATTAATGTGAAGTCTTATGAGGCAGTGTTGAAGGTCACTCACTCGTTAAACAAGGGGAGGTAACTACATCTGTTACTAAACTGGAATTCCACGATTGCACTTTGGTTGTCATTATCGGTTATAAAAGCGACAACCTTTTCTATAATCATGGGAAATCTCTGGTGAAAGCTGAGTCCATTGTACAATTATCAAGAAGTGTGTTATGTGTCACTGTTAGTCTGTTATACAGATCCTGAAACAAATACTGTAAATCGTGAAATTAACGCGAGCGTGAATTAAATGCAAAAAAATGTGAGTGGTCTTTGCTCGCCTGACTGACTGACTGACTGATATAGAAGATTTAACGTGCGCTTTCCGACTGTAGCGTATTTCGCACACGGGCCTGGCCAGACCATTTAGTGTATTCCGAAAAGGTTGAAAGTGGTGTGTGCAACCCAAGAGGGGGCTTTTAGGGGTTGCTTAATCATATTGAATTTTTGGAATTTTTAAATTTGGAATAAATGCCGAGGTGGGTGGAGGAGGGAACTAAGGGAGCCGGGTGAGGTGGGTGTTTGTATGTTTATTGGATTTTGGATTGGTAGATTAATTAGTTTTTAGATGCGCTTAATTAGGTCTGTTTTGGTTAGGAATACGCCTAGGGCCTTGAAGTTTTCTAGTTTATTTTGAGGGTTTAGTATTTCATCTAGAGTAGGAACCTTATTTAGATTGAGGGTGGTTTGTAGTGTGGTTCTGTGTGTTTGGTAGTGGGTGCCGTGGATGAGTGCGTGTTCTGTGGTTTCGGGTTGTTTGCAGTGGGGGCAGTTGCCTGTTGTGTGCCTTTTAAGTTTTTTTAGGTGGTTATTTAGGTTAGTGTGTCCTGTTTGGAGTTTTGTAATTAATCTGTCAATTTTTTTTGAGGGGTGTAGGATTTTAGGTTTCGCTAGTGGTTTTCTGAGCACTTTTTTGATTTGGCTATTTGAGTTTTGATATTGATAATGCCATTTTTTGGTTATTTTTTGTTTGTTTACACTTTTAATTTCTGATTTTGAGATGGGTATTTGTAGGCTTATTTCTGGTATTTTGAGAGATAATTTAGCTGCTTTATCGGCGCTTTCGTTGCCGTAAATTCCTACGTGGGCGGGGATCCACAAGAAGGTTATTTGTTTGCCTGCTTTTGTTAGGTTGAGAATTGAATTTTATTGTTGTTTTTAGATTGTTGGTTAAGCAGGGCTGAGGCCATGCCCATAAGTTCGGCCGTGAATATAGATTGGTTGTTAGGGAGTCGGTAAGATTGTGTGGATATAACTGGTTGTGTGGTATGGACTCCGAAGCCTGTGTGGTTGGAGATCGGGTCTGAAGATCCGTCAGTGTATATGTGACACCAATTTGGCCAATTTCCGTGTATGTATGCGAGTGTGGTGGTTTTAGCTATGTTTCGGTCGGTTTGTTTATTTATTTGGTTTGCTAGCGTTGTGTCTATTTTGGGTATTTTGAGTTTAGGGGTGAAGATATTTGATTTTTTGCAGTTTTGTTTAAGATTTTGAGTTTGGTGTTCATTGAGGTAGTTAGTTATTCTTGGGTGTTTGCGAGCTAGAGCTTGGTTTCTTCGGCTAATGTTTTGGTTAATTAAGTTTTGGATGAGAGGGTTTGTTTGGGACGCGGCCCATAAATTAAGGCTTAGATGCTCCCCTTAATAAACATCACATTCATATCAACAATAAGATGGATGGATGGATGGATGGGATTGGAGATTTTACGTGGGCTTTCCGACTGTAGCGTATTTCGCACACGGGCCTGGTCGGGCCATTTAGTGTAGTTGAAAGGGGAACAAAAGGGTTTGAAACCAGAGAGGGGGGTTTAGTGGTTGCTTATTTAATATTTTGAATAAATTTGGAATAAATGCCTGGGGGGGGGTGTGTGGTTTGTGGACTAAGGGAGTTTGGTAGGGTGAGTTTATTGGTTTATGTGGTTTTGCTGGATTATTTTTAGATGCGATTGATTAGGTCTGTTTTAGTTAAGTATACGCCTGGGGCTTTAAATTTTTCTATGTTATTATGTGGGTTTAGGATTGCTTCTAGGGTAAGAGCCTTATTTAGTTTTAGGTTTGTTTGTAATGTTGCTCGGTGGGTGTGGTAGTGGGTGCAGTGTAAGAGTGCGTGATCTATTGTTTCTAGGTGTGTGCAGTGTGGGCACTTCCCGGTTGAGTGTTTTTTAATTTTTAGGAGTTGGCTATTAAGTTTGGTGTGGCTTGTTTGGAGTTTGATAATTCTATCGATTTTTTTGGAAGGGTGGAGGATTTTTGGTTTGGTAAGGTTTTTTTTGAGGATTTTTACGATTTGGGTGTTTGTTTTTTGATAGAGGTTATGCCATCTTTGAGTGATTTTACGTTTGTTGATGCTTTTGATCTCTGATTTAGATATTGGTAGCTTTAGGCTTATTTCGGGTATTTTGAGGGATTGTTTGGCGGCTTGGTCAGCGTTTTCGTTTCCGTATATTCCTACGTGGGCTGGGATCCAGATGAATACTATTTGCTTGCCTGCCTCTGTTAGGTTTTTTGCGCTTTTGAGTATTTGGTTTATGAGTTTAGGCCGGTTTTTGGTGTTTTTATTTTGGAGGGCCTGAAGTCCACTTAGTGAGTCTGTGACTATGAGAATTTTTTTAAGGTTTTTAGTTTGCTGATTATGGAGGGCTGAGGCCATGCCCATTAGCTCTGCTGTGAAGATAGATTGATTGTTTGGGAGTTGGAAGGATTGTGTATTCCTGTTTGGTTGTGCTATGTGGACTCCGAAACCTGTGCGGTTTGTGGTCGAATCTGAAGATCCGTCTGTGTAAATGTGACACCAATTTGGCCAGTTTTGATGTATGTAAGCTAGTGCGGTGGATTTAGCTATATTTGGATTGGTTTGTTTATTTATTGAGTTTGCTAGAGATGTGTCTATTTTGGGGATTTTAAGTTTTGGGGTGAATATGTTTGATTGTTTGCAGTTTGGTTTTTGGTTTCCTATTTCGTGTTCGTTTAGGTAGTTGGTTATTCGTTGTGATATTGGAGTAAGTAGAGGGTGTTTCCTAGTTAGAGCCTGGTTTTGAGGACGTATGTTTTGGTTTACAAGGTTTTGGATGAGGGGGTTTGATTGGGACGCGGCCCAGAAATTTAGGGTTAAGTGTTGCCTACGTAGGTTTAGTGGCATTTCTCCTGTAAGGGCCTGAAGTGAAGTGAGAGAGGTGCCATGTTGGGTACGTGTGACTAGTTTAAGAGCCTGGTATTGTATTGAGTCTAGCTTTTTGGTTAAGGTATCGTTTAGAGTATCGTAGATGGCACAGCCGTAGTCTAGTTTGGATCTAATTAGAGAAGTATAGAGTGCGAGGAGGGTTTCTTTAGAGGCACCCCAGTTGGAGCCGGTGAGAATTCTTAGTGTGTTTAGGTCCTTGCTGCATTTGGTGGTTAGGTTTTGGACGTGGGCATCCCATGAGAGATGTTCTTCGAAAATTAGGCCTAGGAATTTAGTTTGTTTTTGGAACTTGATTGGTTTGCTGTTTAGTTTGAGGTTAGGGGTGGCCTGTCTCATACTTTTATGTTTGAATACTATTCCTGTAGTTTTTTCAGAGTTGAGGGAGAAGCCCCATTTATCTGCCCATTGCTGGATTTTGTTTAGGGATTTTTGGAGTAGATCTTGGGATGTTAGCATACTTTTGGAGCGGATCCAGAAGGCTCTGTCATCCGCAAATTTGGAAGTATTTATTTTAGGGGATAGGCCCTCAAAGAGATCATTTATCATTATGTTAAATAGTGTGGGGCTAAGAATACTGCCTTGGGGGGTGCCATTTTCTAGGGGACACTGGTCCGACAAGGCCTGGTCTATACCCACTGTAATTTTGTGGTTTTTTAGAAAAAAATTTTGGATGTAGTTTACGATTTGACCTTTTAGTCCTATTTTTTTGAGTTTTTGGATTAGCCCGTTGTGCCATACCATATCAAATGCTTTTGAGAAGTCCAGAAATATGCCTGTTGTGTATTGTTTGTTTAGTTGTCCTGTTTTGATATCCTGTTCAAGACGGGCGAGATTATCTAAGGCTGAGCGGCCAGGAGTGAAACCGCTTTGGTCTGTGCAATAAGACATTTTGGTTAGCAGAAATACCAACTTTGACATACGCTAAAAACAAGCAACTTTGTATTCCACATCACTGTTTATTGAGCAGCACTTGTAACAAGTATATAAACAATGTTATTCAAGCACTGATTACATCCTTTGAATTGTCAGTGCTGGGGCCAAGACAAGAGTTCTACTCATTTATGTCATCACTGATCACACCTGCAAGTCCAGACAGACGCCACCCACGCAACTTCCTTAATGCCAGTTAACAGAATAAACACAAAAAGTATATGTTGTTCTTAGGAAAACACTGTGTTGTTTCAGCGGAAGTACTCTACTCAGCGCTAATAAGCGGGACTATTTGGTGTGTGATTGGATTAAGGTCAGGTTGGATTAAGGTCAGGATTCTCCTGTAAACCTGACAGAAGACATTTTATTTGTATAGACTGATTCTGTAGAGGGGGGGATGTCGCATTCATATTGAGTCACATCTTTGCTAGGGGTCAGTGGTCGCATTCTTTTGGAGACACATTAGTTTCACGATTTACAGTATATCCAATACAGCCCATGCAAGTCTATTGTATTTGGCAAGGCTAGATCACTCCCGTATCAGGTATCTGAAAATGAAAGTCTCTGGTCTCTTTTTAAATATAATTCATAACTATTATTTAACAACTATTTATCTGTAAAATATGTTCATTTCAGAGACTAGATGTAAGTCTAGAGTCACTGTCAAATAGTGATGACATCAGGTGTTAATGATGTGTGAGCTTATCCTTCCTCAACCAGTAGCATCCATCACAATCACTTGCAACTGATATAACGTTAAAAGCCGAATGAGAACGACAAGATTTGTTTATGGAAAGTCTGTTAGCAAGCACAAGATAAATGATACCAAATTGAAAAATTTGCTCTTCTGATCCAAATGAGAACCAATCTTATAACAGTTGTCAGCGAACGTTACCATCCTTTAATTGACAGGTCTGGTGTAGTAGCATACATATTTCCTGTGCTTTTAGGTACTACTTTCCTCTCAACTGCTCTTATATTTAGTCTCACCTTTGCTCATAAGTGTGCATCAAGACCTGTATATGTCTGAAACTATTCCTGGAAGGATTGTAGTCTACAATATTTCAGTCTGTCAGTTGGGTTTTCTGGTACTGTCCTTTCAGAACACTTATTTTCCAAATTATGGATAAGGTTTTTGATGCTTAAAACAAATGTAATGATAAAAATTGTCTTGTTTCAATAAGTTGTGTACCTTTATGATGATAGTGAACACACACATGAAGTTTTAAGTTTCGTTGATACTTGGTCAGAACAAATTATTATGTCAGCCGGAAAATGATTAGTTTGTTTGTTTGTATGTTGCGGTTTGCATCAACTAAGTCAGCGAGCCTAACCACCCGATCCCGTTAATCGTCTCTTAACAAGCATAGTCGCCTTTTAGGCAAGAATGGGTTGCTGAAGACCTGTTCAAACCAGTATCTTCTCAGAGCTAGCTGGAAATGAAGACAAAAAGATAAGTTTCGTATGGACCCTAATTTACAAAATTTATATGGGATTACTGTTCAGAAACCTTTTAAAAGTATTGTTTTAGGTTTATGGAAAGACATATACAAATCCAGAGGTGTGTTCAGTGTGTGTGGTGGTTTGGGGGTTGGGGTGTGTGTGTGTGTGTGTTGGGGGGGTGTTGGAGGGGTAGGGACCACCCCTTCGTCATGATCTAATCATGTTGATGTATTCTGAAAACATGGAAGTAAATCATTTTGTGACATAAATAACAATTGATCGACTAATGTTTTGCTTACAAACTTTTCCTGGAATTATATGCTATCATGTGTGTTTTGTGCTTCACTCATTTTAGCCATTCTTGTCTTGTCAAAAGTATAACAAACAAACAAGGCTTGTGTTCAGCTGT
Source organism: Haliotis cracherodii (assembly GCF_022045235.1). Taxonomy (NCBI): domain Eukaryota; kingdom Metazoa; phylum Mollusca; class Gastropoda; order Lepetellida; family Haliotidae; genus Haliotis; species Haliotis cracherodii. The sequence goes on from NW_027266330.1 coordinate 57,616,874, forward strand.
TAAAACATGTGTGATCATTTTCATACATATATGTCAGAGATTTTGTAAATAATAACTTGCTGTTTCCAGTTGGCCCAAAAGATACCTTATATATCATCGTTGAAGCAAATCTGTCACAACCACATCCTTGTACAGCTAAGGGACACAACCCAGTAAGGTTAACAACACTGGACAAGCTGTGTCATGTTATAAAATGGAAAAGTACTTTTATGTAAAAACATAGGCACATATGTTTACAAAGGCAGCTTGTTTACCATATAGTGGGTACAAAATGTCCATTCATGTCCCGTGAAGATCCGGGGTAGATTTGGTCTTCAACAACCCATGCTTGTCGTAAATGGCAACTATGCTTGTTGTAAAAGGTGACTAACGCTATCGTGTGGTCAGGCTCGCTGACTTGGTTGATGCATGTCATCAATCCTAACTGAGTGAATCGATGCTCATGATATCAATTACTGGATTGTCTGATCCAGACTCGATTATTTACAAACCTCCGTCATATAGTTTGAATATTGTTGAGTGTGGCATTAAACAACAATCCAACCAACCAACCATTCATGGTGTCCAGACAATATTGATGCAGTTCTGTAAAAATGGTCTCAGTTCCTTTGGAATATTATATGTGGCACTTGAAACACTTTTTGTTTCCTATTTACAAGTTATGAGTCGTCCCGCATTTAATTCACGCTCGCATTAATTTCAAGATTTGCAGTATATCAAAGTCTTCCTGTTCAGAGATTAGGTAGCAGCAAGTAGAGCAGCAATTACCATCAATGAAAATCAGTTCAAGAAACAAATGTGAGAAAGTCACCAATCAACATCATCGTCAAGCAATAAAAAACCTTGATGAAGAGCAAGTGGCATTTGTTGTGGCTAGATGTCAAGTTGGCTGTGACACGGTTGTCAAACCGGCAGCCATGTCCAGTTGCCAAAGGTGGCGATGATCTAGACCCATTAACGCAGCCACGGAGGTTGTGTGGTGGTCGTGAGCTGATAGCTGTTTCCTAATGAGATCATAATTGCTCCTAATGCCCTGGAGAGAGAGAGAGTTATGTTTGTAAGTTTGCCACTAGAGGGGAATACGGCTTCGTAATTACCCCACTTGTATGAGAACTATTATTGCCTGGCTGTCATGGTCTGTTATTTTGGGATATTCTTTTAAAAAATATTTCTTTTTCACGATTATGGAGGCAATGTTTGGAGAGTTCGTTGTGGATCTGTGATGAAAGTGATAGAAAAAGCCACCAGTGTCATTGGTTCATAAATACAGTTAGATAATCGAAGCAACCTATGACGTAATAGGGATCATTGCTAAAATGGTTAGAATTATCATTAAGCCGCCCCATGTCATCAGAAATGAGTGGGCCACGGTAACTTGATAATGCCCTCATATTGCTTGATGACCAGCCATTATCACGCCCATTGTTAGGTGACGTCATAGGGATTGGTGACGTCACGTTCAATTGTGACGTCATCTGGTTTGTTTTTTGATGTTTCCATATCTGTAAAAGTGGGTCAGTGACATTCGTGTTGATTGCAGTAAATGTTTCAAAACCGATAATGTTGTTTCTTTTTATTTGACAACGAATTTTATTTATTTTAGCTATAATAATGGTAATGATATTTTTCAGAGCATTATCATTTGCAGAAGCTTGAGGTCTTCCATTAACTGCCCGACAAATTTACTTTGGATAACAACTGAGTCCTGTCTGTTGGGTGTTTCTAAACCAATGAGTGGAAATATTTCTAAATGACCCTGCTATGAGCCAGGTGAGGTGAAATGGGGTTTTAGTGCCAGCCCACTGAGATACCATGCCGCAGTTTAACATGAATACCCCACTCAGACACAGTATACTGACTCCGAGCCAACCAGTTCTTGTTTTAGCCCCTTAATGTTGAGCGCCAGACAGGGTAACAACAAGTACCATCTTTTATCGTCTTTTATCGTCTTTTGGTATGACGCGGCTGGGGATCGAACCCCGGACCTTCCGCTCTCCGGGCGGATGCTCTACCACTAGACCACGGAGGCGGTCTGACCCTGCTGTAAGCTAACATCAGATGACCAATGTCCATCTGTTTTATCCTGCTTGCTGTGGTTGGTTGGTTTGTTGTTTAACACGGCACTCGGCAATATTCCAGCTATATGACAGCGGTTTGTAAATAATCAGGCTTTTTATTTCGAAAAAATCTTTATTTCAGTATAAATTAGCACCTAAGACAATAAATAGATCTTAATTGTGCATCCCCCCTTTTCAAAAAAGCTGTATCGCCCATGCACCCGATCCCTTTTTTTGCCTCTTACGACAAGCACAGTCTTCACAACAGTTTACAAGGGTGGAAACTGGACTTTTATAGTCAGTTAACTCCCTTGCCTCAGGAAGATGTGGGTTTCCCTGCACCAGAGGTGTTTTAGCACCATTCACTATGCTATATATATTTCCTCAAACATAGAAATTATGTTCTTTATGGTTAAGATTTGCATTCGTCTCTGCAAAGGCATCTGAAGTTTTGCAAACGGGAGTATTATGAGCCGGTATTTATCGGAATACAATAACTCATGTTGTCAAATGATTCTTCATGGTTGACATTTGTCTGACATGGCGGCAAACAACTTACTTGTTACAGCACTGCCCTCTAGTGTCAATCTGTCTTGTCGGAGGATGGGGTGATATTTGCATCGGTGGATCTGTTTTTGTGGTTGCTAATCTCATATTGAGATGCATACGTGGCTGTTTTCTATTGATCACACAAGTTGATGTCTACACATATCGGCCCTGGATCTGGAGCTGGTGGGCAGTGAATTAGGGGGCACTGTGTTACCAGTCTGCATGGAGAGTCGGGTATTACCGCTGATGTACATACTCTTGCAACTGATGCAGTTAGACAACTGATACTTCCAGACTTCCATCTTGGTCATCTCCAAGATTCTGAAACACTCAGCGCCAATCCATGGTAAACAGAAATAAAAGGCGACTGTTCCTGCTGTGAAAGGCGACTGTGGATGCTGTAAAAAGCGACTGTTCCTGCTGTAAAAGGCGACTGTGCCTGCTGTAAAGGTGACTATGCCTGCTGTAAAAAGCGACTGTGCCTGCTGTAAAGGCAACTGTGCCTGCTGTAAAAAGAGACTGTGCCTGCTGTAAAAGGCGACTGTGCCTGCTTTAAAAGGCGACTGTGCCTGCTTTAAAAGGCGACTGTGCCTGCTTTAAAAGGCGACTGTGCCTGCTGTAAAAGGTGACTGTGCCTGCTGTAAAAGGCGACTGTGCCTGCTGTAAAGGTGCCTGTGCCTGCTGTAAAGGCGACTGTGCCTGCTTTAAAAGGCGACTGTGCCTGCTGTAAAGGCGACTGTTCCTGCTGTAAAAGGCGACTGTGCCTGCTGTAAAGGCGACTGTGCCTGTTGTAAAGGCGACTGTGCCTGCTGTAAAAGGCGACTGTGCCTGCTGTAAAAGGCGACTGTGCTTGCTGTAAAAGTTGACTGTGCTTGACTTAAGAGGCGACTAATGGGATCGGAGTTGGGTGATGCATGTGATCGTATCCTAATAGTGTGGGACCTGTGAAGATACGGGGTAGATTAGGTCTTCAGCAACCCATGCCTGCTGTAAAAGGTGACTATGCTTGTCGTAAAAGGCGACTAACGGGATCGGGTGGTCAGGCTCGCTGACTTGGTTGATGCATGTCATCGATCCCAATTGCATGGTTTGATGCTCAGGATATTAATCACTGGATTGTCTGGTTGGGGTACCCGGATAGTAAATGTAGACTAGTCCCAGCCCATGTTTGTTTGTTGTGTAATGCTGCACTCAGCAATATTCCAGCAATATTATGGTCTATAAATAATCAAATCTGGACCTGACAATCAAGTGATTGATATCATGAGCAACATGAGAGAGAGAGACACAGAGAGAGAGAGACAGACAGACAGACACTAATATATATATATTTATATAAGTGCAATAATCTTGAACGCGATGTTAAACCCCATTTCACCTCACCTATTATCTGCATGACCCATCAATGATGAGTATAGTTTGTGATGAGATACAGTTTCGGTTAATGTAAGCATCATATATAGAAGTGTGGCACATGTGACAATGAACAACGGAGTTATTACACCCTTGAGAATAGACCCGGGACATCTACATGCTATTGACGGGGAATTCCCCATGAGAACAGTCAATGCTTGTATTCCTTATTCCACCTCTAAATCCCACATTAGCTCTGCCTGTTACAGAATTATTCAAATGGGGCCGCGGTAGATTCTAGGGTCCCCATTTCAAAACACTTCGAGCAGGATGTTTTACGACAAACATGTTAAATACATATGGATGCTGTAGTGCTATCTTCAAACTGACGTTGACGACTATGTTTACCATGGTTACCATGGCAATGAGTTGCTTACAGGAATAATTACAGAAATTGTTGTCTCAGCAGATCCTCGTCTGTGCATCTCGTGATGGTGTGGTCCATGAGGACTTGAGTAATAGAGTGTTATAATGCCAAGTGGTCGCTTGACTGTGGTTCCCTTGGTACCATCATACTGTTGCCATGACGATGATTTATTCCTGGTCATAATTACACAAATTAAGGTTTCCCTAGATTAGCTATTGACCTGAAGCTCAAGTCAGTATGATGGTGGAATATATCATAAGGTCATTGATTTCATTTGTCAATATCAGTTGAACAAGTACTTGCTGTGATTTTTCAGTTGGTTGTCGTTTTTGTTTATTATGTAAGCTTCCGAACCACATCAGGTATGAAAATGTCTTCTCATTTGTAAACATCTGCAGATTTTCTGCAATTGATAAACTTGGCTTCAATAACTTTGAGTTTTGCTGCAGATATTCTTTGAGTCCTGTTTCAAATCAACAATTTGACCCATTTGCAGAGTTGTGTCCCTTAGTCTTGCCATGATCTGCTGATAGTGGGTTTGGTGAGCCAGATCCAACCTCACGGTATTGCCTTCAGCAAAGTGGTGATTGTCTCTTACCTGCATCACCCTGGACTCTCTGCCCACTAATCTGTGTGTGTGTGAGTGAGTGAGTGAGTGAGTGAGTGAGTGAGAGAGATGGCAATTTATAGTCGTAGCCCACTAAGATACCATGTCGCACAGTATAATGACTCCGAGTCGACCAGTCCTTGTTTTAGCCCCTTAAAGCCGAGCGCCAGACAGGGTAACAACAAGAACCATCTTTTAACGTCTTTTGGTATGACACGGCTGGGGATCGAACCCACGACCTTCTGCTCTCTGGGTGGACACTCTACCACTTAACCACGGAGGCGGTCTGGTGTTTTTGGGGACACTGATGTAGGTGATGTAAGCCAAGTGTGCTCACTGTTGTTTACGTTCATAAATGCAAAAGCATATGAAAGTAAATTATTATTAATAAACGGCCCTTGAAGATCCGGGGTAGAATAGGCCTTCAGCAACCCATGCTTGCCGTAAAAGGCGACTATGCTTGTCGTAAGAGGCTACTAACAAGATCGGGTGGTCAGTCTCGCTGACTTGGTTGATGCATGTCATCGTATCCCAATTGCGTGTATCAATGCTCATCATATCAATCACTGGATTGTCTGGTCCAGACACGATTACTTACACACTGCCGTCATATAGCTGGAACATTGCCAACAAACGAACGTTATTAATAAAATGTCAACAGTCAGAACTTCACAGACTGCTTATTTAATCATGAACACAAAACAAAATGTGAAATCAGTCATATCTTTCAGTGCAATAATGCCACACAAGCTCTCCCATTCTTAAATTAGCCAATCAGCATGATCAGTAAGCAGTAGTCATGTGGACTATGACAGTCTTAGCAGGCTTGTGTCTTGAGCCTTTGTTGTGAAATTACTGGTACAAGGTCGCATAAGACATTAGATGTAATGCATCAGAATTTGACACTTGTCATGTTAAAGAGTCTTAGTCAAAGATTAAAAATCATCAGCTAAAGTAGGATTCAATGGATGAGAATTCTTTAATACACCAGAAAAAAAGTAAGTTAATATTATTTTCAAACATGTACCCTTCATAGACAAACAGGTTATCAGTAATAAGTGGCCTCTTTGAAAGGGTAAGACAACACAGTGGTGTGCTCATAGATCATTATTACCCTGGACAATGGATCGGCATGCATTCCAATTATTTCTCAGCTCCCTGGGGAGTATACAAACAGAGTTGCCTGTTAGGTGCATACCAGCGGGTACCACGCACTACTTGGTAGACGAGGCACATTTCATGGATTGGTTGTTGCTGTATGTAATCTATATTTGGGACAAATTGCTTCAATGAACTTACACCTGGGAAGATCCAGGTTAGAATTGGTCTTCAGCAGCTCATGCTTGTCGTAAGAGGCAACTAACGGGATCGGGTGGTCAGGCCTGCTGACTTGGTTGATGCATGTCATCGCATCCCAATTGCATGGATTGATGCTCATGATATCAATCATTGGATTGTCTGGTCCAGAATTGATTACTTACAGACCTCCGTCATATAGCTTGAATATTGTTAAGTATGGCGTTAAACAACAAACAAACAAAACAAAACACACAAATAAACAAATGGCTATAAAGGTACTGACGGGTATAAGGTCTGATCAATCAATTTCTTTTTTAAAATATAATCCAAGAAATACTTCTCATAAGGTTATTTTGTCTATTTGTGTGAGTGAGTTACAGGTACTGTCAGTGGCGCGGGACATGCTTGCCTTTTTTCGAACACCTGGTGTCTTCTCTGATTTTCAGTGATCCACCCATTCATATCATTGCGAGCATTACGTGTCTTTTTGTGCCCAGTGGGATGTTTTGGCAGATGATCCAGACTGGATGTTCTCTGGACCTTATATATATATACTGTGCATAATGCACACTCAACATTTTGGGTTCATGTTTTTTTGTGTTCATTTAAGACTTTGCTGGAGTGAGCTGGAGAAAACAGAGGTCAAAATGTAAATCTAAACTGTAAATGGCTAAAATGTAAACTGTAAATGGCTAAAATGTGAACTGTAAATGGCTAAAATGTAAGTCGCTAAACTGTAAACTGTAAATGGCTAAAATGTAAACTGTTAATGGATAAAATGTAAATTGTAAATGGCTAAAATATAAACTCTTAATGGCTAAAATGTAAACTGTAAATGGCTGATAGTGATGGGCAGTGTAATTACATTGGTCTGGCCTAATGTGGATGTCCAGGTCAGTTTTTTAGATCCTTGGGTAATATTTAATCTCATGAAGCCAAGATGTCACAATGACCTATTGACTTCTGGTAATCATGTGTGTGAATATCAGCTCTCCATCACAGCAGATATCGATAGTGCTGATGTGAATATCGGCTTTCTATCACCAATGATATCACCAACGCCTCACCCTGTCAATGAAGAAATTCAAAAACATGACAACACATGCGATATAAAAAGAATAATTGTTAAACCATGGCATACGAGCCAAACTCAAATTAACACCATCTTGCAAACTATCGAAAGACAGCAAAACAAGGTTAACTCATGTACAACATGGGGAAGAAATTCTGCACACAAAAAAAATATATGGCTTCCATGGAAACCAATATTGCCTGTCACCATGGCGGCGCTGACCAGCTGACTGGGGTGGGGTCGGGGGTGATGATGGGGGGAGCAAGGGCAGCCAACATGAAGTCACCATTGGGGATGTCTGAAGCGAAACCTGTCGCCATCGCTTGGTGTTTGCTGCAGGCCTTGACTGAGTAGAAGCCATGCTGGACGCTTGTGTTGGTGTAGCGGTTCTCGGCCGTCACTCAGACACCTCTTGGAAAGTTATTAATGGAATTATTACATAAAGATTGAAGAAAAAAGCGGAAATTGATCCTCTTCTCTTGAGATTGTGTTCTGGGTTTGTGAGGTTTGCCTGTTTGAGTGATACGTACACCATGGGTGTCTGTTGTAGCTATCAGATTTATCTTTCTTAATGGGCAGGCACTTTGCTTTATATTGAAAGCTTTGGCCTTTACGTAAAATGACTTTGTTATTTACACCTCTTTTGAATTATTGTCTCATGGAATTTTGTGTTCATCAAGGCTGTCAACTTCAGCCGTTTTGTGTTGCATGAAATTGATTATGTCTCAAATTTGGTGCTCTCTTACATTAAAGGCCAAAAATAACTTTCATGTTGAAGCCTATATATCGGTCCATCCTTCAATCCACCTTTCCACACATCCATCACCCACCTTTCCATCAATCCATCCATCCATCAATCTCTCCATCCATCCATCCATCCATCCATTCATCCACCTTTCCATCCATCCACCCACCTCTCCATCCATTCACTTTTCCATCCACCCACCCACCCTCCTCTCCATCCATCTATCCATCATCCATCCATTCATCCATCACCCACCTTTCCATCCATTCATCCATCCACCCTCCTCTCCATCCATCTATCCACCCACCCACCTTCCTCTCCATCCATCCACCTTTCCATCCACCTTTCCATCCATCCACCCATCCACCTTTCCATCCATCCATCCATCTATCCATCCATCCACCCATCCACCTTTCCATCCATCCATCCATCATCCATCCATTCATCCATCCACCCTCCTCTCCATCCATCCATCCACCCACCCACCCTCCTCTCCATCCATCCACCTTTCCATCCACCTTTCCATCCATCCACCTTTCCATCCATCTTTCCATCCACCCACCCATCCATCCATCCACCTTTCCATCCATCTTTCCATCCATCTTTCCATCCACCCACCCATCCATCCATCCACCTTTCCATCCACCTTTCCATCCATCCACCTTTCCATCCATCTTTCCACCCACCCACCCATCCATCCACCCACCTTTCCATCCATCTTTCCATCCATCCACCCACCCATCCTCCCACCCATCCATCCATCCATCCATCTTTCCATCCACCCATCCATCCATCCATCCACCTTTCCATCCATCCACCTTTCCATCCATCCACCCATCAATCCACCCATCCATCCACCCATCCACCTTTCCACCATCCATCCATCCACCTTTCCATCCATCCACCTTTCCACCATCCATCCATCCACCTTTCCATCCATCCATCCATCATCAATCCATCCACCACCTTTCCATTCATCCATCCATCATCAATCCATCCACCACCTTTCCATCCATCCACCTTTCCACCATCCATCCATCCACCTTTCCATCCATCCATCCATCATCAATCCATCCACCACCTTTCCATTCATCCATCTTTCCATCAATCCATCCACCTTGCCATTGATCCATACATCCATCCATCCATCCACCTTTCCATCCATCCATCCATCCACCTTTCCATCCATCCATCCATCCATCCACCCATCCACCTTGCCATTCATCCATACATCCATCCATATACCTTTCCATCCATTGTTCCACACAGTCACCCAACCAACCACCCACCCACCCATTTCCAAACATCCATCCATCAGTCTATCATCCCCATCAACTTATAGAACTATATGCTCATTGAATAAACAGATAACACGAGCAGTACAGGAATAGCTAATCCTATTTTGCAGGTAATCCTCTACAAATATCCCCCATGTGAAGGTGATTCTGTCTGATTGAAGTCGACAGGTCTTGTATCTGATGTCTGCAGCCTGTTTTCATAACTGACAAAAGTGATTTCCTTTTCTCCAAATACCCTGCGAACTGTCAGAGTAAATCTCGGTACATGCGCATTGACATTCGGATTCTCTGACCAATAACTAGTTAGTATATGGATTCTTAACTCCCTTCAGACTTCATCCAACATGAATCTGAGTTGATGGAGGCAGAAGTCAAGTCTTTATCCACCAGCCAGAAAGCCCGGCATTGTGCGTATTGCACAGAGCTGCTACTTTTAACTCGTGTGTAATCATGGTATTAACAGAGGAAAGTCATGTTTTAAAGAAGTATGGCTTTAGTTACTTAAATGAACAGATTTGGCTTGGGCTGTCATACAATCCTACAGGGAGCATTGGTGGCTCAGTCGTCTAAGGCACTGCAATTCGTTGTGCAGAGTTGTGTCCCTTGGGCACCTGTGATTGTGGGTTTGAATCACGATTAGCCCTGATTATGTTTCTAGGTTTGTCAGCATCATACCCATGTTCGTGGGTTTCACCAAAGTAGTAAACGTCGGGGAGCTGCATTACTTCCGGCTTTCCACCCACATTAGCTGACATGCCGTGAAATGTCACTTGCCCACTTGCTCACTGTCCTACAGTATGTGTGGGGGGCATGGGTGGCCCAGTCGTCTGAGGCGTGCGATTCGCTGTGCAGAATTGCGTTCCTTGGGCACGCCAGAAACCTATGATTGTGGGTTCGAATCCCGGTTTGCCCTGATTATGTTTCTAGGTTTGTCAGCACCATACCCCTGCTCGTGGGTTTCACCGAAGTGGTAAACATCTGAGACCTGCATCACTTTGGGATATTTTCCCACATTAAGCTGACATGCTGTGATATAATAACTGGAATACTGTTAAAAGCGGTATTAAACCCAACTCACTCACTCACTCACTCACTCACTCACTCACTCACTCACCAGATTGGCAACCCATGAAGATCCGGGGTAGAATAGGTCTTCAGCAACCCATGCTTGCCGTAAAAGCCAACTATGCACATCATAAGAGGCGACTAACAGATGACTTGGTTGATGCATGTCATCGATCCCAATTGCGTGGATCGATGTTCATGGTGTCAATCACTGGATTGTCAAGTCCAGACTCAATTATTAACAGACCACCGCCATATAGCTAAAATATTGCTAATTACAGCATTGAACAACAAACAAACAAACAAACAAAACCAGATTGGTTTTGCAGCTGTCAGAAAAGAATGACTAGAATTTCAGTGGAAAGTCTTTTGCAAGTCTTAGTACAAAATAATTGACATTGAAACTTGTCAAGACAGGTTTGCTTGGATAGAGTAGATCTTAATGTTCAGCTACTGTCGCTCTCTAGACTATTTCCACCTTTTATCTGTCGTACATGTCTGAGCTCTCGTGGTCCGTGTGATAGGATCGGCTCGTTATCTCGGCGCCAGGATGATCAGCTCACCAGGGGGACATGCCTTGTGGCAGATATAATATACATGTGTCTCAGAAACAATAGGAGCATGATGGCTCTACTGTTAAATAACTGTTTATTTTATTGTTGAATGCATAGAGAATGGAATATGATTTATATGCAAATGGTGCTTTTTTAAGGTAAAGGTTTCACAGGAAAGAGTCGAAATGGGACTATGTAAGATTCAGATTTTAGAAACAATGGCTGGATGCTACAGCCTCTTCAAAATATATTTGTTTTATTTTGCTGACAATAGGATTATTTCATAAGAGTTTTCAAGGTTGTTTTTTTTGGTGTTGACCAAGAAAATCAGTGGTCATTTAAAACATCATTATTGTTTGTTGTTAAACGCCACACTCAGCAATATTCCAGCTACATGACGGCGGTCTGTAAATAATCGAGTCTGGACCTGACAATCCAACTCAACTTCAACAGTTTCAATTGGGATCACTCTTAATTCTAGGCAGGTTTTCAACAGGTGGCCAAGTATGTTTTTCTAAGGAGCTACAATTAACTGTGCAGAGTCGTTGCCCTTTGTTATGCCAGGATTTGCTAATCATGGGTTTGAAATCCAGGTTGGTCTGATTATGATCCTTGATACCTTTGGTTTCATTAATTGCTAAAGCATCTATGACTTACACTCTGGGATTTCTTCCCAAGACAAAATGTTGGGACGTGACCAAAATTACATCTGATTGATTTTATTGTTTTCCATGGTTAGTTTAATTTGCCGGGTGGAGAAAATCGACTTTTTAATCACAGGAAAGGAATTGAGAAACATAAGAGAAAACATACATAGGGATACATACTGGCACTAACTCGATAGCCTGAAGGGCGGTCGGGTAGCCTAGTGTTTGAAGCGTTCGCTCGTCACGCCAAAGACCCGGGTTCGATTCCCGACATGGGTACTATGTGTGAAGCCCATTTCTGGTGTCCCCCGCCGTGATACTGCTGGAATATTGCTAAAAGCGGCGTAAAACCATACTCACTCACACACACTCGATAGCCTGAGTCAGTTTGTCTAATGTTAATGGTAACCAAGGGTTGGTAGAATTTCATGCTTGTGTAAAGGGATCAGCATGTCCATCCACTGTCCGTTTTCCGTTTCCTGAGCAGAACTCCTAAACTGTTCAAAATTTCTTGATGAAACTTAGTCCACAGATCAGTCTGGTGGTAAACTGGTGCCTTTTGATGAATTGGAATACTATAGTGTATAAGTAACCAAGCTCCATTTCCAAATTGCAGTGGGGGGATATGTCATCTCCTGATAACCCTTGTAGTGTATCACTATTCCAGCGGGTAAATGTTACAGGATAATTTGCTTCCATGACATATTATCAAAATGGAAAATGATAAAAAATAAAATGACATGTCTATTTGTATCGGTCTAAAAGATTAAACCTTGACAGGCGAATAAGTATGAAAATTGGTCCCTAATTTGAAATTGCGACCTTAACAAAGTGAACTTTTAAATTTTCACAAAATAATTAAAACTGTGACGTGAGGTGATTGCTTGGAGCAGCCTCTGAGGGGAGTTGTTCACATCCTGAAATTGTTAGTTGACAGATACAAATGGACAGGACGAAACCGAAATTGAGCGAGTGGAAGGAATGAGTTGGGAGTGCAACGAAAGCTGTGCACTATTCCCCCGAGAACTATATCTCTATTAAATCACTATAGAATCATTTCCAACATGTCAAGTTACAATAACTAGCTATTACTGCGTATTGCATTTCCCATGCAACTACTTGTATTCATGGAGTGACATGGCCAAGATTCGCATCCTGTGAAGACTCCTTCATGAAGATTACGATCAGTCTGAATTATATTTCATCCAAAAACGATGTCAAACAACTGTAGGTGGGTTGAGGAGAGCATGATGGGTATTCTCCATCAAGTCCCCCCCGAGACCATCCCCGTAACGAGTGTTCTCACCCCGACAGAAATCTGGAGCCGTGTGAGGCTTATATCAGTATGGCTGTGGTGGTCAGGAAGACGCAATATTTACACAGTGGTCAGGAAAGCACTATTTGCATGAAGTTTACTCTCTGGTGATTTGTGAGCAGCATTATATTTGTGGCTGTGTTATTGACTTACGGCTGTTTTTATGTGATGGTATTAATGAAATGTCTGTCGCTATAGTGCTGATGATCATAAACCAGTATATGGTCATTTTCTGATCAGTTTTAAATGCTTTGATGGGAGTTGTGTATTTGTGAGTGTCTCTCTGCTGGCGTATTGAAAGGTTCATTTTGACCTTAAGCTGTCAATATTATTGATGAAAATATAGTACGGAGTGAATATGTGGCTTATGTGAGATGAAATTTGTATTATTTGACATTTTGGTTGTGTTTCGTTTTGAACATCTTTTAGGTGGTGTTTCTGGCTTGGAATTGGTCCCCAACACCCTATGCTTGTTGTGAGGGGTGATTTTATACATGTTCTGTCATTGTACCTTGGTAGCTCTTATGGCTGCTTACAATATTAACCCTTGTTTTGTCTGGTGCAGATATTACAGGGTGTGGTGTGAAACTAGGACAACAAAACAACAACAAAAACAACAAACTCTTCAGAGAATTTTTTCATAATTTGATTAGGTGAAGGTGTCTTTCTGTTATATTCTGATCTGTTATGATCTATTATGATCTGTTATGGTTTCTTAGATCATGACTGCTTGTGGTCAAAGCGTGCATTTCGTTTTTTGTTTTTCTAAGATCCGGGGTAGAATAGGTCTTCAGCAACTCATGCTTGCCGCTAAAGGCGACTATGCTTGTCGCAAAAGGCGACTAACAGGACCGGGTGGTCAGACTCGGTGACTTGGTTGATGTCATCGAATCCCAGTTGTGTGGATTGATTTTCATTATGTCATCACTGGATTGTCTGGTCCAGACTCGAGTGCAGTGTAAAACAACAAGCAAACAAAGTTAAGTGGCATAAAATGAGGATCATTTGGCCACAATGTATCGTCTGACGGTGCTCATACTCTCAAGCTCTAGTTTATCTAGCCCAGGAAATACCCACAGACAGGCTTCATCTAAGATACCGGTTGTTCCTGTCTACCACTCACTTGTCAGAAGGGAACACAAACATATGATCTTGACTACCGGTAGTCGGACTTCCATTTTATGTGTAAGCCTCGGTGGCAGAGTGGGTTAGATCGCTGACTTTGTGTGCTAGCGATTAGGTGCCTCACTCTGGAGTGTGGGTTCGAATCCCAGAAGAACTCAACCTAAAAGGCACTAGAATTTGTACTTTACTAAGAAAGTGTTAGGGGCGGTCAGGTAGCCTGGTGGTTAAAGCGTTCTCTCGTCACGCTGAAGACCCAGATTTGATTCCTGATATGGGTACAATGTATGAAGCCCATTTCTGGCGTCCCCCGCCGTGACATTGCTGGAATATTGCTAAAAGCGGCGTAAAACCATACTCACTCACTCAGTGGTACTACTGCAGTTCCAGGGAAAAATACATGATCCTCACTCACTCTCTATGTCAAATGTTTAGGAAAGTGCTTCAGATCATATAGCTATTCATAAGGTGAGTGGGGGCACGGATGGCCCAGTCGTCTAAGGCGCGGTGAATCGCTGTGCAGAGTTACATCCCTTGAGCATGCCAGAAACCTATGATTGTGGGTTCGAATCCCGGTTCGCCCTGATTATGTTTCTAGGTTTGTCAGCACCATACCCATGCTCGTGGGTTTCACCGAAGTGGTTAAGTTAACGTCTGAGACCTGCATCACCTCCCACATTAAGCTGACATGCCGCTATATAACTGGAATACTGTTAAAAGCGGTGTTAAACCCAACTCACTCACTCATAAGGTGAGCTTTATCAACTTGTCCATTTTCTCGAACACGGAACCATACATAACGTGATTTAAAGAAGTTCATGCCTTTGTTCATGATATGAGTGAAAAGTTGGAAGGTGAGCTCCAGGACCTTATGCACTCAAGCAGCAGTGATGGACAGAGTCGTGCCCTGCTGCCATGCAATGTCTAAAAGGTCAGTGTGTAGAATTAATCGTTGCAGGTAGCTCGGCGAATTATTGACGGGATCGCCAATAGCTGTCACTCACTTATATGGCTGGGCGACCCGAGCAACTCTGCTTCCTGGCACTGGTCCTGCCTATGCCTCTAACACAATCTCAAGTTTAACTCGCGATTCAATAACTAGTCGTTCATTTTCAATTTGACAGGAGTGATCTTGTGATGTAAAATCAACAAAAAATCAAGCTACTTTAAGTGATATTTACTTTCCTGTCAGCAAATTCTGAAGCTTACTTGAATATCTCTGCTAACATGCCTATCAGTGGTGATATAACATATACTTACGTCAGCCACGTTACAGGGTACTGTATTCCTCACTTGGCTTGAGAACATAACCCAGTGTATGATATTGATCTGTTCTGCCCAGTTGGTTAAAGTACACGGCCCAAAGGTTGATATTCAATATCATCAAGTACGTTTAAAAACATGACCCAGTAGCTGATATTGTATCATGAGGCCCAGTTGCTTCGAGAACATGGCCCAAGCGTTGATGAGATTTTCTATCATCCAGCTGGTTTAAGAACAGGACCTGAGGGTTGATATTGTTTTTTTTTTATCATTCAGCTAATTTGAAATACATGACCCAAGGCTTGATACTGTTTTCTCTTGCCCAGCTTATTTATTAAACATGACCCAAGGGTTGATATGGAACGTATCCTGTAACATGTTTAGAAACATGACCCAAGGGTTGATACCGTTTTACCTTGCCCAGATGGTTTATAAAACATGACCCAAGGGTTGATATTGTTTTATATCATCCAGATGGTTTAAAAAAGATATAGCCCAAGGGTTGATATAGTTTTACCTTGCCCAGATGGTTTATAAAACATGACCCAAGGGTTGATACCGTTTTTTGTCATCCAGTTGGTTTAAACACATGACCCAGGGTTGAAAATGTTGTATATTTTCAGCTTGATTTAAAAACATGACCCAACGTTTATGTATTATCATCTTGGCTTAAAAACATGCCCCATTAAGAGTTGAATTTATTGAATTTGGCCCAGATGGTTGAGTAATATGACCCAGCGGTTGATAATGCTGTATATCCTCCAGCCTGTTTAAAGACATCACCGACATGGTTGAATAATACGACCCGCAAGTTGAAAGTATTGCCACGTAGCAACCTGTTGGTTCAATACATGACCCTGATGTTGAGTGGGAAAATTACACACATTATCTGAAAGGAGTTTCTTGTTCATGGATTGTAAAATGTATGAATTCCAAGAGGGGCAATTTCATCTAATTTCGTGCTACTGCTTCGGAAGAAATCAGCCTGCCGCACAACAGAATTGGCGCTTTAGTTTCAGTTCCTGTTATGTCGATCCTGGGACAATTTCTGTGTAACAGCGTTTGTGACAAGAAATTTATATCAACTGAATTGACCGCGTCAGGGTCAGTAGCTGTGAAAAAAATCCTGTGTTCACATTAGGCTAGCATAACTGATGATTACTGGAATCAATGAAACTGTTTGGTATGACAACATGTCCCAGAGCTTTCAAATGCTGGAAGATCTCTTGGAACACTGTTCTGTTAGCAGGGAGATATGAAGTTTTGATTTGTAATCCATTTCTGAGAAACCTGCCAATCATTCCTCCTTCAATATAATGTTAGTGTTAGCTGTCGGAGATGCAGGGGAGCCTTGGCTATTGCCTCCTGGGTTACAAACTACTCATGGTTTGGATGGGGTTTCTGACAATCAAGAATGTTGTAATATGACTGGCATTTCATTGTTCCATTTGACTGACTTTTTTAGATTCATTTGCAGTTCTTAGATTCATAATCATTTGAAATATTTCTGTCGTTTTCTGGGGCAGAATAGGTTCCCAGTACCCATGCTTGTCTCTCTGTGGGGATTCAAGGGCAGAATAGGTCTCCAGAATCCCATGCTTGTCTCCCTGTGGGGATTCAAGGGCAGAATAGGTCTCCAGAATCCCATGCTTGTCTCCCTGTGGGGATTCCAGGGCAGAATAGGTTCCCAGTACCCATGCTTGTCTCCCTGTGGGGATTCAAGGGCAGAATAGGTCTCCAGAATCCCATGCTTGTCTCCCTGTGGGGATTCAAGGGCAGAATAGGTCTCCAGTATCCCATGCTTGTCTCTCTGTGGGGATTCAAGGGCAGAATAGGTCCCAAGTACCCATGCTTGTCTCCCTGTGGGGATTCAAGGGCAGAATAGGTCTCCAGTATCCCATGCTTGTCTCTCTGTGGGGATTCAAGGGCAGAATAGGTCTCCAGAATCCCATGCTTGTCTCCCTGTGGGGATTCCAGGGCAGAATAGGTTCCCAGTACCCATGCTTGTCTCCCTGTGGGGATTCAAGGGCAGAATAGGTCTCCAGAATCCCATGCTTGTCTCCCTGTGGGGATTCAAGGGCAGAATAGGTCTCCAGTATCCCATGCTTGTCTCTCTGTGGGGATTCAAGGGCAGAATAGGTCCCAAGTACCCATGCTTGTCTCCCTGTGGGGATTCAAGGGCAGAATAGGTCTCCAGTATCCCATGCTTGTCTCTCTGTGGGGATTCAAGGGCAGAATAGGTTCCCAGTACCCATGCTTGTCTCCCTGTGGGGATTCAAGGGCAGAATAGGTCTCCAGTATCCCATGCTTGTCTCTCTGTGGGGATTCCAGGGCAGAATAGGTCCCAAGTACCCATGCTTGTCTCCCTGTGGGGATTCAAGGGCAGAATAGGTCTCCAGAATCCCATGCTTGTCTCCCTGTGGGGATTCCAGGGCAGAATAGGTTCCCAGTACCCATGCTTGTCTCCCTGTGGGGATTCCAGGGTAGATTACGTCCCCAGTACCCCATGCTTGTCTCCCTGTGGGGATTCCAGGGCAGAATAGGTCCCAAGTACCCCATGCTTGTCTCCCTGTGGGGATCCCAGGGCAGAATAGGTTCCCAGTACTCATGCTTGTCTCCCTTTGGGGATTCCGTTACAGAATAGGTTCCCAGTACCCATGCTTGTCTTCCTTTGGGGATTCCAGGGCAGAATAGGTCCCCAGTACCCCATGCTTGTCTCCCTGTGGGGATTCCAGGGCAGAATAGGTCCCAAGTACCCCATGCTTGTCCCTGTGGGGGTTCTAGGCAGGAAAATTCCCAAGTACCCCATGCCTTACTGTAAGAATGTAGGACAGAATCGGTCCTTTTAACCTCAGAAACTAGTTGTCTGGTAGCGAAGTTCCCCGAAGTTCAAACTCCTTCACAACAGTAACAATCGTTTTTACATCTACAAAAAAAATTGTGTTTCTTCAAATCATTTCCCTGAAGTCAGTTTTGTCCTTTACATCTTTTTCTCCATTTTCACTCTGTTGTGCTATCTTTTCATCAACCTTTTTGTTGATTAATTCACTTAAAATTTATTCATGGTTAAAAATCTGAAGGAGATTAGTGTGAATGCAAATGTGATCTGGAGAGTGACAGGCCCCTGGCCTGACTGGGAAGACTGCCTTTGTGGGGCCTGGGTTCCGATTGGACTTGCAGCACAAATGATGGTTTCCTGCAGGACTCCTTTGAACATCTGAGGCCAGTGGAAAGTGTGGACTTTGTCAGCATCGGTAATTGGATTAGGTATGTTTCTGTTAAAGACACTTTGAACAGCTGTGAGCCTTGCACAACCAGGGCAGCCGAGATGTCTTTAGGCTAGAATAGGTTTAAGTGTAAATCGGAAAGATTGGGGTAGCGCCAAGTGGTGTGTTATGTTGAGGATAGAAGACTTTGTGGATGATGATGATGATGATGATGGTGATGGTTACAATGATGGTGGGGTAGTAGGGTAGCCTAGTGGTTGAAGGGTTCGATTCCCCACATGGGTACAATGTGTGAAGCCCAAGTGTCTAAAAGTGGCGTATTGCTAAAAGCAGCGTAAAACCATACTCATTCACTCACTAAAATGATGGTGATGATGATTGTTATGATGATGGTGGTGGTGATGATGATGGTGTTGGAGATGACGACGATGGTTGTGATGATGGTGATGATGATCGTGATGACGATGATTATGATGATGGTGATGACGGTAACGATGGTTATGATGATGGTGACGACGATGGTTATGATGATGGTGATGATGATTGTGACGACGATGATTATGATGATGGTGATGATGGTAACGATGGTTAAGATGATGGTGACGACAATGGTTATGATGATGGTGATGACGATGATTATGATGATGGTGATGATGGTAACGATGGTGATGATGATGATGGTGATGATGGTGACGACGATGGTTATGATGATGGTGACGACGATGGTTATGATGATGGTGATGATAATTGTGATGAAGATCTTGATAACACAATCCTGTAATCAGTATTGTGAGCAACGGTCCATGCCTCAGGCTAGGAGGACATGCCACAAACCAAGTCACCGAGCCAGACCACCCAATCCACATATGTCCACCCTCATGACCAGCATCAGTTGCTGAGGACCTAATCTCAGCAGAAAAACCCACGGGTCCCCAATACTCACTCACACAGCCTGTGCTTGTAAGTATGACTTGGTTGGTACGGAATCACCTTTCAGCAGTCGTGGTACCTGTCGCGAGTTTGCCTGTTCCCATAGTGACTGAAATACTGGGTCAGTCGGGTAGCCTAGTGGTTAAAGCCATCGCTCATCATGCCAAAGACCCGGGTTCGATTCCCCACATGGGTCCAATTTGTGAAGTCCTTTTCTGGTGTCCCCTGCCGATATTGCTGGAATATTGCTAGAAGAGGGCGTAAAACTCACTCACTCACTCACTCACTCGATGTTACCCTGTCTGGGGCTTAACATTAAGGGGCTAAAACAAAGACGGGTCGGCTTGGCGTTAACACCTCTGCGTCCGAGAAGGGTATTCATGTTAAATTGTGACATGGTCTAGTTCAATAAAACTAGCATTATTCAGCACTGGCATAAGCAGCCACACAATATACACGCAATAATCTTGAGTGTGACTTTAAAACCATTTCACCTCGCCATATGTTACATACGATCTCAACATGAATTCATAAACCCTTAATCCTACAGTAATTGTTGGGATTTCTTGAAATCACGAACTCGCTCTCTCAATACGTTATAGACATGAACCTCCAGTGCAATCATATCTTCCATAGTATTTTGTTTTAAAAATAGATGTAACAGTGAATTTTTCAGCACTTATTCCAATAGTTGTCATGGGAATTGTAGAGGCTTGAAGACATTTATGTGACATTTGCCTGAAACTATTTTAAGACCCATATTTACCGAGCTGAGACATGCAGACAATGCCTTTACAAGGATGAGGTTGTTTCCCATTTCACTCGCGAATATTAATGGATGTGAAACGATGAACTTTCGCTAGAATTCCCCGGACATTAGGGCTGTTGCTGGGAGTCTGTGAGAGAAGTAGTTTATTAGTTTTTTAACACAATTCAGTTAAGATGTTTTGCTCTCTAGTCTTCAGCTTCCTTGAATACCTTCTCAACAGTTTCCAGTCAGTGTCGTAAGGGGATACCATCTCAGGAAAATAACAACATTCGTTGTATAGAAATTATTTCGTTAGCATGCACGTTTCACGTAAAAGGTTTGGCATTAAGGGAGTGCTGGACTTGCATTGTTTATTTTTTAACCCCTTGGGGTATCAAGTCGTGAGTAGGGCTGGTTACTGAGAACCTGGGTGAAAACTGCGTCAGAATTATTTGTTGAGAGATGCTTTGGAGATGAAGCAGACACCACTGGATAATTCGTGTAGGGGAGACCTGTGAAGATCCGGGGTAGAATAGGTCTTCAGCAACCCATGCTTGCCGTAAAAGACGACTATGCTTGTCATAAGAGGCGGCTAACGGGATCAGGTGGTCAGGCTCCCTGACTTGGTTGATGCATGTCATCGATCCCAATTGCGTGGATCATTGCTCATGATATCAATCACTGGATTATCTGGTCCAGACTCGATTATTTACAGACCGCCGTCATATAGCTGGAATATTGCTGAGTGTGGCGTTGAACAACAACCAACCAGCCATGAAAAAAACCTATTTGATTCCCTACGTTTTGAAACCATTTCCTGGTAACTATACAATCGTAGGATTCGATTGGCTGATTAAGTTTGACCAAACAATGTGTGTTAAGTGGAGGACAATACACACCTCAATTCCTTTAAACCCCAAAGTTCTGAATTTTCATTTCATGTTTAGAAATAACACCACTGGTGCTAAAAAACCATTCAGACAGCGACGTGTGAGCAAAACTTTCATCCATGATCAAAGAAGTTTGTGTCGATGTGAAGTGTTTTCCTAACATGGGATAAATGAATAAAGTATTCTGGAGATTCATTGTGTGATAATTTGACATCTGATTGCTATCTCAACAAAATAGTGCTGTTTGATTTAATATCAGGTTCCTCTTTTGTTAGCAAATTGGATTGTTCTGTACGTGAACTCTTCAGTTAGACATAAATAATTCACATCTTGGAGAGATGGTGCTGCAATTAAAATCACCTCTTTGTGGAATAAAAGCCATAATTTCATAAATTCACAGATAAGATTTAGTGTGCAAACTTTACAACTTGGCCGAGGTGTTTTTGCTTTTCATTGCTGAAGTGAAATGCTGAAAGGGTTTCTTGAAGCAGTAAGTTGTCTTTGGAATGCTTTGCTGCTTGCTGTGATCGCATCCAGCTGTTGAATAGAGAGGTGACGTTGAACCTCTTTTGAACCCGAGGGTCATTACGACTTGCCTGCATTTCTTTCATTGGTGATATTTTTTGTGAATTATGGTGCGTCAAACTTTAGTTGAGATTGATTTGATTTGGTTTGTATAACTTAGATCTTAAAGTGTTCGTTTGTCACCACGATGGCCCAGGCTTTTTGAAATCACAGACAGAAACAAAGACACAAAGAAACACACACACACACTGTCACATGCATGCATGCACTCACACAGAAAACACATTCAAACACACAGACAGACAGACAGACAGACAGAAACAGACATATTTTTTTAGACACAAATTAACACACACAGATGGCCACAGAGGGTCACTGTCGAGACACAGATGCACAGACGGACACTGACGACACACAGATGCACAGACGGAGCACTGACGAGACACAGATGCACAGACGGGCACTGACGACACACAGATGCACAGACGGGCACTGACGAGACACAGATGCACAGACGGAGCACTGACGAGACACAGATGCACAGACGGAGCACTGGTTGCAAGAGACAGCTGGAATGAAGCAGGAGCCAGTGACTTGCTTGAGTTGATGCTCACAATATCAACCATTGGATTGTCTGGTCCAGACTTCGTTATTTACAGACCGCCATCATATCGCTGGTATATTGAGGAATGTGGCATTTAAACAAGACACGAACAGACAGACACTGAATATAGCCAAGATATTTCTAGATGAGACTGCTCACACAGATCCAGACTCCAGATTCTATAAGAAGGTTTGTTGAAGTCCAGCATTTTCCACACAAACTCTTTCTGCTCAGTCCAACAATTAATAACTCAAGGCTGGAGGTGTTGATGTTTACTTGTAATTTAATTATTATAATATTAAGAATAAACATACAGTTCATTTATTAATATTTCAGGGGGCACGGGTGGCCCAGTCGTCTAAGGCACCGCGATTGGCTGTGCAGAGTTGTGTCCCTTGGGCACGCCGAAACTATGATTGTGGGTTTGAATCCCGGTTCGCCCTGATTATGTTTCTAGGTTTGTCAGCACCATACCCGTGCTCGTGGGTTTCTCCGAAGTGGTAAACGTCTGAAACCTGCATCACTTCAGGGTTTCCTCCCACATTAAGCTGACACGCCGCAATATAACTGGAATAGTGTTAAAAGCGGTGTTAAGCCCATCTCACTCACTCACTATTAATATTTTAAGCGCCCTCATAATGGTTCTAGTAATATGTTCGTGAAGGTAATGACTTCATATCAAGATGTGAGAGGTCTGAAAGAGCTGTTGCGTGTGAAATTTTACACCAGTGTAATTGTTGAAGGAAATCAGAGCAATCATTTATGTCGGGGATTGATTACCGATAATTGTGGCATCTCTTTGAGGAAGATTAAAATTCTTTGATCAGAAGCGTTATTAAATACAAGAGTTGCCCTGTGCACATTCTGATTCTACAAATCAGACATGCGTGTGATAATAGGAATATCACATGATCAACATCAGTAAAATATGTTATAGCTTCCTTATATCACCGGTCGGTAGGGTAGCCTAGCCTTCACTCGTGACGCCAAAGACCTGGGTTTGATTCCCGACATGGGTACAATGTGTGTAGGCCATTTCTGGTATCCCCTGCCATCATCTTGCTGGAATATTGCTCAAAGTAGCGTAAAACAATACTCACCCACTCCTAAAATCACATGACTGTCTCATTGTTTGTTGTTTAACGTCACACTCAGCAATATTCCAGCTGTATGACGGCGGTCTGTAAATAATCGAGTCTGGACCAGACAATCCAGTGATTGATATCATGAGCATCAATCTACGCAATTGGGATACGATGACATGAATCAACCAAGTCAGCGAGTCTGGCCCCCCGATCCTGTTAGTCGCCTCTTACAACAAGCATAGTCACCTGTTACGGCAAGCATGGGTTGCTGAAGACCTATTCTAACCCGGATCTTCACGGGTCGCGTCTGATTGTACTCATGTGGAATATGCAATATATATATAGCAGTATCCTGCTCAGACTAAAAAACAAGATTCCCTTTTAAATAATATAATGTTGTTAAACATGGCACCTGTTAATTACAGGTGTAACAAAACCTCAGTTGTTGGCAGATATCTGACAGGTGCAAACATCAAATACACGAAAATATCATTCATGTGTTTGCTACCAACATTACAGTGTCACTGTCAGTTCAATCCAAGAAATCAATACATAGGTTGTATGTCACACAGGCTAAATAAAATTGATATATGAATTGGTTCTGATGTTTGTGCTGCTGTAGATCCCTCGAAGATCCGGGGTAGAATAGGTCTTCAGCAACACATGCTTGCCATAAAAGCCAACTATCCTTGCCGTAAGAGGCGACTAACGGAATCAGGTGGTCAGGCTCGCTGACTTGGTTGATGCATGTCATCGATCTGAATTACATGGATCGTATTCATGAAATCAATCACTGGATTGTCTGGTCCAGACTCGATTATTTACAGACTGCCGTTATATAGCTGGAATATTGCTGAGTGCGGAATTAAACAACAAACAAACACATCTGCTGTAGACAGGCTGAACATTGTGTTCCTTTCTATAATACCAGTATTATCTTTTTTGAGCGAGTGAGTGAGTATGGTTTTACACCGCTTTCAGCAGTATTCCAGCAATATAACGATGGGCAACACCAGAAAATGGCTTCACACATTGTACCCATGTCGGTAATCAAACTCGGGTCTTTGGCATGATGAGCGAACACTTTAACCACTAGGCTACCCGACATCGCCATCCCATATAGATATGTCAATATATGACACCTCCCTTATATCACATGGATACTGGTATATAATGATTTTTATTCTAAAAAAAATTCCTCCAGGGACACATTATGTGTTTGTGAAACTATTTTTCCCACATGCAGACAAATTCTGAATTAATCAACCATGAAAACAAAAACATAACTGTTTCATGAAAAAGATCATCAAATATTCATGGAGCATTAAGAACAAGGACTTGTTTGCCAGGTTTCATTAAAAAAGCCTTGATCCTAAACAATAAAGTACATGGCAAAAAATGAAAGCCTTGTGTCCAAACTCTTGTCACAAACCACGCAAGTCTTCGTCTTGAACATGTATGTATGTTGCCTACATGGGCCTAGATGAATGGACGAGGAATATGCAGGCTATAGCCTGCGGGGAATATTGATCTGTACTGATCGAAGATTGTAGGCGATTTTATCACTGTATTGTTTTCACTGGGTCTGTATCAGATATGAATTACTATCAAAGAAACATCAGCTATCAATCTATACGTTTTCTGTCGTCGTTCAGGAGGAACCCATTCCTTGTCTTGTTTTTGAGCTTTCACAGGAGATAAAAATGTGCTGTCAGGATTAATGGAACAATTGATTATACAGAAGAGAAATGAAACTAAACTTGTAAGAATTCAAGGTATAATTTTTGTAATACCTGTTCATAAGAGACTGCTTGATCTATTTTCATAAAGTGTTAAAAAATTTGAAAAAGAAATGAAGAATTTGAAAAATGAAATGACATCAATTTTTCTTCTTTTTGAAAAATTTAGAGTAGGCGCTGTTACTCATGATTGGCCTCTCCTATAAAATGAAAAAAATATTGTGATGTGGTTCAAAAGTTCTGAGTTTTTGGAACTGTATTTAGAGAAATGGATGAGAAATACTTCCTGAAGATGCATTTATGGTGTTTTTTTGAGTATTTTAAAACTTTTATAGTTTTGAGGAAAAGTACAGTGATTGGCTTGTGAAGTGGATAAAGTGTTCACTTGTTTCACAGCAGAGTCTGGTTTGATTCCAATATCAGAATAACATGTGAAGACTTCTTTGGGTCCCAGCATCTGCTAGAGGGTTGTCAGTGTGTATTAGTGAGTGACTGAGTGAGTTGTGTTTAACGCCACTTTTAACAGTATTCCAGACATGTCATAGCGTGTCAGGGGGTGGTCGGGTAGCCTAGTGGTTAAAGCGTTCGCTCCTCACGCAGAAGACCCGGGTTCGATTCCCAACATGGGTACAATGTGTGAAGCCCATTTCTGCTGTCCCCCGCCGTGATATTGCTGGAATATTGCTAAAAGCGGCGTAAAACCATACTCACTCACTCACTCACTCATAGCGTGTCAGGTTAATGTTGGAGGAAGGCCGAAGTGATGCAGGCCTCAGACGTTTACACAACCTAGAAACATAATCACAAGAAACCCGGATTAGAACTCTCAAGGCTTCTGGCTTGCCCATGGCTTGCCCAACTCTGAGATACCATGCTGCAGTTTAACATGGAAACCCCACTCAGACACAGTATACTGACTCCAAGCCGACCAGTCCTTGTTTTAGCCCATTAATGCCTAGTGCAAGGCAGGGTAACAACAAGTACCATCTTTAACACCTTTTGGTATGATGCAGCCCAAAATCAAACCACCGGCCTTCTGCTTTCGGGGCAGACGCTGTATCCCCGTCACCATGGAGGCGGTCCAGACTAAGTTTAAATAATTTTACAAGCGGCAAACTATTATGGAGTGTAATGTGTAACAGAAAAATCAATGAAATTAAAATTGGAGGATATTCGTGTTTAGAAGCCTCACAATTTATAAACATCCTTGACTTATGTTTGTGAATGAAAGTAATTCAATAATTTTATGAGAGTTTTATTAGAGGTTTCATGAGGCTGAGTCAACAACCAGAGAACTTGTTGAAAGAAGTTTGTATTTCATACTTATTGAACATTGTATGAAATTTTGACTGAGCTATTTTGGAATATCAATACGAAATCAATGGTGTCCATACGTTTCACCAATCTTTCTCAGAAGCCCAAATTGAGCCTTCATATTTCAATATGGTCATTAATCGGAGACTTGTGGCTTCGAATTTTCCTGCATAAACCTTTGGACTTTCTAAAGAATGAAGTCGATTTCTGTTGGATGTGATTACAAGAAGTCCTAACTGGAGGGGAGATATTGGTCGTATTGCTTGGCGGTATTGGTCCAGGGGTGGATATTGGAACATGTAGGGCTCCATACAAACTGCAGGAAGTCTTTAAGTAAGGAGGAATGCCTCAATTACAAGATACTGGAGGGACTGCATCAAAGGACGGGAATGACAGTAACTGGACTTAAATTAGTTATTTCAAAACAGTTTGGTAAAGGTTAAGATGAGAGAGATCGTGTGTGTTAATCAGGTCCCAGTTGAATGTATAAATGATAAGGAGCAGGAGGGAGTTCTCTGTCAACACAATCTGTCCGGGGTGTGTTGTGCCATGTCTTCGTTGTGTAGAGGGTTGTGATGTCTTTGGTTGTGATGAATGAAAGTTGTGCTGCTTTAGAAGGAATGGTTAGTAAAAGTTAGGATGAGCACCGTTGTGCGAATTCTGCCTATCAGACAAAGAAAATGCTATTTGCATCTATGAATAATATACCATTGTTAATGTGACCACGGGATTAGACAGAATATTGTAGATGCGTTAAGCAATATTATCACATCCAAATTGCATAGATTGATGCTCATGATGTCAATCACTGGATTGTCTGGTCCAGATTCGATTGTTTACAGACTGCCGTCATATAGCTGGAATAATGCTGAGTGTGGCATTAAAAAACAAACAAAAACTTGCCTTATTGAATGATTTTTAGCAGGGAATACGGTTCATTAATACTAACTTTGAGAGGATAGTTTAGTTAATTTCTTCTAAGTTGTGGGGGCACGGGTGGCCCAGTCCTTTAAGGGGCTGCGATTCGCTGTGCAGAGTTGCGTCCCTTGGGCACGCCAGAAACCTATGATTGTAGGTTCGAATCCCGGTTCGCCCCGATTATGTTTCTAGGTTTGTCAGCACCATACCCGTGCTCGTGGGTTTCACCGAAGTGGTAAACGTCTGAGACCTGCATCACTTCGGGCTTTCCTCCCACAATAAGCTTACATGCCGTGATATAACTGGAATACTGTTAAAAGCTACGTTAAATCCAACTCACTCACTCACTTCTAAGTTGTGTCAGATGTGTAAACTTTTGTGATGGATTATAGTGTAAAGGGTTCCATGCTGGTGGGATATCATTGGTATCACATAGCACCACCTGTCATAGCACCTGGAAGTACTGCCTCTGTCTCTAAGTAACACATCCATCACACAACACTAGCTGAGTCACCAGACACACGAGCCCTTGCATGTCAGACATGTATATATACTCAACAACAAAAGTTCCTAGGACACCAATATTTAAGTGTATTTTTGAAACAAGTAAACACAGATATATCCAACAGGACTTTGTGCGACGCCTGGTCCATTCCATGAGACGAAGGTGTGTTGCTTGAATCGTAACCAGAGGTGGACACACGCGCTATTGATTTGTAAATTGACATTTTGGCATGTTCATGTTTTTTTTATGAAATCACCCATTTTCTGAAGTCAGTATGGCAAATTAAACCATTTGAACACTTACAGGAGTCTTTTATCTGTCGCAGACCAAAATTGTTTCCGATTTGGTAAAAAACATAACTTTGCATTAAATCTTATTCAATGTCACAGGAACTTTTGTTGTTCAGTATACATTCTTAAAGCATCAAACAGTACTGAAAAGATTGGTTAGGCTTTGATAAATGTGACTACAAATTATTCAAGAATAACTCGGCTCCTAGCATTGTAGTGAGAGATTGATGAAGTAAAACCATCCTTTATGGCGATACTAATATTATCGCCAATCCCAGGCAATAAGTTTGTTGTCATTTCAGTATAGAATTAAGACAAGCCGTGAGATAAAGTGATCGGCTAATGTGGGAGTGATACAGGTATTTATGTACCACATATAAAGCATGCATGTTTCTGGCTGAGAGTATCGTACAGAGAGCTGGTCAATAATCAATGACTTCAAGGATGCTATCTGTCGCTTGACGAGAGCTTTTCCAAGTGAAGGGAGAAATGTTTGACAGTGTCACAGTTATAGAATTTAATTGCCGACTTCCCGCCTGCCATAATGAGTCAATTATGTTTCATAGGTCGCCATCGGTTTATTGCACACAGTTTGGGGTAGGAATTATTGGACAGCTTGACCTGCTTTTGAATGAGTCAAATAAACATTATGAACTTACCATGTGTAGGATTTAATTGAGCTGCTGGGTAGATGCTATGCGACAGTGCATCGCGGTGGTCATGAGGAATAACAAGCAGAACTGTTGAACCAGTATACAGCGCTGAGCCGGTGCCACTGTGAGAGACAGGTAGTTATACAGCGTATTGCACAGGGCGAAGTGTTCAGCGCCAGTCCTTCCTTCACTCCTCCGTGAAGCTTCAGCCTTAGGTGTCAGTCGAGGATACCATGGCCAAGTGATGATGTGATTTCCGTTGAGCAGCGCCCAGGAGTTTTTACTAATTATTATGGTTGTATCGAAATTGGAGTACCGTATGTGCGTGGCAGATTGGCAGAAGTTTATAACTGTGATGGATACCGCGTCTTTGATGGATTTCCGTCGCCCCCCGGCCCCCTGCACGTGTTCGGAGACGCTCCACACCTGTCTTGGGTAGGTGGAGAGTAGTGCTGGTGTTAGCATTGCACATTGTAGAACACTTGTCATCCCTATGAAGTTGTCACTTACAACATTGTATTGTCATTACAACATTGTATTGTCACTTACTACAGTGAATTGTCACTTGTTCTACATTGTATTGTCACTTACTACATTGTATTGTCACTTACTACATTGTATTGTCACTTGTACTACATTGTATTGTCACTTACTACATTGTATTGTCACTTGTACTACATTGTAGTCACTTGTACTACATTGTATTGTCACTTACTACATTGTATTGTCACTTGTACTACAATGTATTGTCACTTGCGACATTGTATTATCCCTTACTACATTGTATTGTCACTTGTACTACATTGTATTGTCAGCTACAGTTGCTGTCATGGTGTGGGATTAAGTGATCATACAGAATGGTTTGAAGTAATTGTTACACTGTATAGATCATCAAAATTTGTATATATGTTTATTGTTGTGTGTTGTTGTGTTTGTTGTTTAACAACGCACTCAGCAATATTCCAGCTATATGACGGCGGTCTGTATATAATCGAGTCTGGACCAAACAATCTAGTGATTGACATCATGAGCATCAATCCACGCAATTCAGATGCGATGACATGCATCAACCAAGTCAGCGAGCCTGACCACCCGATTCTGTTAGTCCCCTCTTACGACAAGCCTAGTTGTCTTTTACGGCAAGCATGGGTTGCTGAAGATCTGTTCTAACCCGGATATTCATGGATGTCCAGCTATATGACGGCGGTCTGTAAATAATTGAGTCAGTTGGTGTTATTTTGTATAATATTATTGTGCGATGTAAATTTATTCATATAATAGAGGCAGACGAACATGGCAAAATTATTAATTTGAAAAATGAATTAATGAAGTTAGTTTAAAACATTGATTGTCACAAAACATAACTGCTTTCTTTAATTAATATTTGAGTTGTTTTTCATTTCTGAGAGGATACATATTTCATGACACTATTTGATATTCATGAAATTCAATCTGCTTCTGTCTAATGGAGCTTGATGTTATATAAATATTTATTGTTAATTGACATGAATAGTTTTAAGTACCGTCAGCAGGAATAGGTTTTGCCTTTAATTCCCAGAATATTAGGGATATAGTTGTGTATGTATTTCTCTTACATTCTCTTGTCAAGGTGAAGCCCTGTGTTCAATTCCCGACATTCACACCGTCTCTGGTGTCCCTGCTGTGATAGTGCTGGAATATTGATAATTGAGTGAGTGAGTTGGGTTTAACGCTGCTTTTAACATTATTCCAGTAATATCACGGCGTGTCAGCTTAATATGGGAGGAAAGCCCAAGTGATGCAGGTCTTAGACGTTTACCACTTCGGTGAAACCCACGAGCACGGGTATGGTGCTGACAAACCTAGAAACATAATCGGGGCGAACCGGGATTCGAACCCACAATCATAGGTTTCTGGCATGCCAAAGGGACGCAACTCTGCACAGCGAATTGCGGCGCCTTAGACGACTGGGCCACCCGTGCTCCCAGCATATTGGTAAAGGAGGTATGAAACCTCACTCACTCACTCACTCACTCACTCACTCACTCACTCACCTATTACATCATTTCATTCAAAACAAAAGTTAATAAGTTTACGTTCCGAAAAGTTTGAATCATCTATTAATAGACTGGGAAATCCCAAAGAAGATTCTGCGATTGAGTAACATTACACCATGTGTTGTATTATTGTCAGTCTTCATAGCAGATGTGCGTTGTAGGGTTCAGTTTTGTCAAACTATGACAGTGACTAAAATGGTTTTTTTCATTGGATTTTTTCTGTTCAGAGACTAAATCTCTCAAATGACGTGGTTTTAATTGGTTTGTAAGATACAGTTTATGTGTACATGAAACCATATATGGCTATCCAATAACCTGTATAGTTTGTTGGTTTGAATCTGGATTCAAATTGGTGATGATAAACAATGTGTAAACTGAAATGGTTTCGGAATAGATGTTACAACTTGACAATATGAGAAAATGCAACATTGAAGCAATGGAACTGTATCACTTGCAGAGGAAAGAGTTCAGTTCCCTTTTTGGAAAGATGGCGTGACGTAGATGATCACTTGGCGGAAGATACAGTTTACTTCAGCAACCCATGCTTGCCGTCAAAGGCGACTATGCTTGTCGTAAGAGGCGACTAACAGGATCAGATGGTCAGGCTCGCTGACTTGGTTGATGCATGTCATCGATCCCAATTGTGTGGATTGATGCTCATTATGTCGATCACTGGATTATCTGGTCCAGACACGATTATTTACAGACCGCCGTCATGGGACAAGTATAATGGGCTGCATCAGTTTTCTGCATAGGATTACAATTGTCATTACCTACCGCCTCTTTGGTCTGGTGGTAGAACATCATACCAAAAGATGGTACTTGTTGTTACCCTGGCTGGCGCTCGGCATTAAGGGGCTAAAACAAGGACTGGTCGGCTCGGGTCAGTATACTGTGTCTGAGTGTGGTATTCATGTAAAACTGCCACATGGTATCTCAGTGCGCTAGCACTATTATATGGGCATTTGCCCGCACAAGTTCAAGCAGCCACACACGCATGCTATATTAGTGATAAAATCCACCTCACCTCACCTCACCTCACCTCACCTCACCTCACCTCACCTGAACCCCCCTCCCAGAACTATGTTTTACGAGACTCATAGACGTATTGAGGGAATTAAGCCACAGTGTATATCTGACATGACCAGCAGAAGGCCGTATATCCAGGATTTGTAGGTAATGAGCTGTTGTACGGAGAGTAGCATCTGTACCCAGAACATAGCGATGGAGATGGAATCATACACTGCCTACTGATTGGCGGACAAGGTCGGATCAAACGCCAATACTGTATGTATATATGAATAAGCTACAGGGCCCTTTGGCATTTCTCTGTGTCAACTGTGGCATCAAAGACTCTTTGTCAGCTGGACATAAATTGTTATATTCAATATTTATGGATGGAATAATATATTTGTTGGCAGAAAGCTGGGACAAATTATGTTTTTTTTATCGGTTTAATACGAGTAGGCATTATGTGAAAATAGAACTGGTAGAATTCATTTGTGTTTATCATCCCAATCTGGCTCCCAGGGAGCTATCAAGCGATATCTCCATTGTAAAGAAATTGCATCAGAATGCTTTGCAGACCATTGTGACATCACTGGTTACCATGACGTAACAACCAAATGACATCACTAATGGCTCTGCTACTGAAGCTGTTAGCAGTACCTTTTGAGACACTGCTTATTACTGTCTACAAACTGAAAAAGTTTGAAGGTTGATGTTGGATGATAAATAAAATTTCAGCCTTGTGTCTTTTAATATCAAATGGGGCTGTCGGGTAGCCTAGTGGTTAAAGCCTTTGCTCGTCATGCCGAAGACCCGGGTTTGAACCCCGACATTGGTACAATGTGTGAAGCCCATTTCTGGTGTCCCCCGCTGTGATATTGCTGGAATATTGCTAAAAGCGGCGTAAAACCATACTCACTCACTCAATCAATAGACACTCTGGTGGAAACTTGAAAGGATACGTCAAATGATACAAAGAGATTCATACGGTACATGTTTAATGTCTTAATATGTATATTCTGATACGCTGTCTCCGTGATACACAATTTGGTACACTGTCCTAAATGTTTATAATTATATCCTTCGTGTAAATCCCAAGCTATTTAAAAAAGTGGTGAAACCTAGCAATTCTTTCTGTTTCCGCCTCTGACTGAACACATTACCAAGTAAATGTATTTTAATGCACCTGTATGCGTTTCCATGGAAACAGATATTAACATGAGAAAAGAAAGTTGATAACCAGGTAATTATCCATCATGTCCATGGCCTTCTAAATGTCACTCAGCTCCTCGGGTCCTTGTAATTAATGTCTGGTTGTTATGATTGACTCAGTTTAGTTCAACACGAAGGTTCCAGGGCTCAATGATTATCATGGCGAGTGCCCGTGTCAAGTAACATTTTGTATTGGGCAAGTTTGTTCATAAACGGACCTTGACCATGATATATGTGGTTTGTGCATCTGGTAGAAGAACGGCAATACTGTTTGAAAGGAAAATGGGGAAAAATTATTATTTTGTACCATGTACCTTGACCACGATATATGTGGTTTGTGCATCTGGTAAAAGAACAGCAATATTGTTTGAAAGGAAAATGGGGAATAATTATTATTTTGTACCATGTACCTTGACCACGATACTGTGGTTTGTGCATCTGGTAAAAGAACAGCAATATTGTTTGAAAGGAAAATGGGGAAAAATTATTATTTTGTACGATGTACCTTGACCATGATACTGTGGTGTGTGCATCTGGTAAAAGAACGGCAATACTGTTTGAAAGGAAAATGGGGAAAAATTATTATTTTGTAGATTTAAAAATAAATATGTGCATTTGGTTAAGGAATGGCAATATTGTTTGAAAGGAATATAGGGAAAATGTTATTGTATATATTTTTTAAGACATGCTTATAATATTGGTAATTTATTGATTTAAAAACAGGGGTGTGCTTATAATATTGTTATTTGATCAACTTATGAAAAAAATGCTTGTAATATTGTTATTTTATTGAAAATTTTAAGATATGTGCTTTCCGAAAGTGTGTTTTAGTATGGCAACTCTCTTTACAAGAGGTGTTTGACAAGGTAGTTAGCTGGAGTGACGTAATTATCTTGAGTGAAGCATTTGCAGTTAGTTGCCACATGTGACTCACAACAAGCAGACCCGTGAAGATCCGGGGTAGAATCGGTCTTCAGCAACCCATGCTTGCCGTAAAAGACGACTATGCTTGTCGTAGGAGGCGACTAACGGGATCGGGTGGTCAGGCTCTCTGACTTGGTTGATGTATGTCATTGATCCCAATTGTGTAGATCGATGCTCATGATATCAATCACTGGATTGTCTGTTCTTGACTCGATTATTTACAGACTGCTGCCATACAGCTGGAATATTGCTGAGTGCAATTCTATCCCAGACTCTCCACAAGAGAGACTAGAATTGGTTGCTGGGAACAAATTCTAACCTAGATTCCTTCCCTACAGGAGAGACCAGAATAGCTTGTTGGGACCAATTCTATCCCGGAATCTCCACAGAGAAGACCAGTATAGGTTGCTGGGACCAATTCTATCCCCGATTCTCCACAAGGGAGACCAAAATAGGTTACTGAGGACAAATTGTAATCCTGAATCACCAGAGGGGTTGATATTTTGGGCAACATAAGGATATGATGACAATCAAATCACCAAGCCTGCAAACCGATGAAATTAAGTGTCCACTTACGATTGGCATAGTTTACAGGAGAACTGATTTAACCCAGATTCCCCCCTGGGGTTCTACCATGACAAAGTCAGGACATCGTGGGTGGTCATCATGATCGCTAGCTGTCTCAGTCACTGTACCATTCCCATCAACTTATTGTGTGTGAATTGGGTTTGACATCATGAGCATCAATTGCATGATCGATGCTCATGATGTCAATCACTGGATTGTCTGGTCCAGACTGGATTATTTACAGACCGCTGTCATATAGCTGGAATATTGCTGAGTGTGACGTTAAACAACAAACCAACCAACCACAGCAAGCAGGATATAACAGATGGACATTGGTCATCTGATGTTAGCTTATAGCAGGGTCAGACCGCCTCCGTGGTCTAGGGGTAGAGCGTCCGCCCGGAGAGTGGAAGGTCTGGGGTTCGATCCCCGACCGCGTCATACCAAAAGACGTTGAAAGATGGTACTTGTTGTTACCCTGTCTGGCGCTCGGCATTAAGGGGCTAAAACAAGGAGTGGTCGGCTCAGTCAGTATACTGTGTCTGAGTGGGGTATTCATGTTAAACTGCGGCATGGTATCTCAGTGGGCTAGCACTAAAACCCCATTTCACCTCACCTGGCTCATAGCAGGGTCATTTAGAAATATTTCCACTCATTGGTTTAGAAACATCCAACAGACAGGACTCAGTGGTTATCCAAAGTAAATTTGAAATACCCAGTGCTCTTGCTTTGGTTGTTTGTCCAACGCCGCACTCAGCAACACCCCAGCTATATGACGGCGGTCTGTAAATTATCGAGTTTGGACCGGACAATCCAGTGATTGATATCATGAGCATCAATACAGCGGCATGGTTATCAGCATTATAAATTGGCATCAGTCTGGACAGTACAAGCAGCCACGCACACACACACACACACACACACACACACACACACACACACACACACAGCACACACACACACACACACACACACACACACACACACACACACACACACACACACACACACACACACACACAGACACACACACACAGACACACACACAAACACACACACACACACATGCATGCGCGTCGCTACATAAGTGCAATAATCTTGGACATGATGTTAAACCCCATTTCACCTCACTTCAATACATGACATGACAGATGAATTTTAATAATATGAAAGAATTGGGGTAGCATTTAAATTCTTTTGAGTAGTATTTATAGACAAATCAATGTTTATCAGTCTCATTGACCGATAAACTTCAATACCCTTGATTTGTGAAATTATTTAGCTCTTCTCTCGCAGTCACTGCACATGGCTCAATATGACAGCATCTGTCCAGAATCCGCTAGTTGGCTCACAGCAAAGTTAACTAGCGATGGTTTATTACAAATGTTATGATTGAAGAATAAACAAATGAGAAAGTTATTCTGCCCATCTCCCGGACCAGTTAGATTATATATGCTTTGTCCTCATCATGAACTAATCACATGGCCTCGCTGATGATCTTTGCTGATCATATCTCCATCTTGTGCTGCGAGGATTCATGTAATTTACCATCCTGCCTGCTGAATGATTCCTAATGAGAGTGAATTAATGGAATGTTTTTGCAAGGACTAAAGATCTATAATTATGCCGATCAGCATTAATGTTTTCCTTTTTCTGCTCATGTTTGATTATTGGTTTCAAGTGTATGTCGTGATGTCATTAGAGATGGCGGTCGACAGTGCATCAGCTGCTTGGTGGGTCTCTGGACGGATCAGGGTGCTGTTGTACAAAGCGATCTTAGCGCTAAGGTGATCATAACTCCCATACCTTAACATAGACTTACAAAGTCGCAAGAACGTAAGGTTCAAGAAAAGAACATGGGGTTTAAAACAAGAACATAGGGTCTAAGGCAAGAACATAGGGTCTAAGGCAAGAACATTGGAGTCCAAGACAATAACAGGGGTTTAAGACAAGAACATAGGGGTTCAAGACAAGAACATGGGGTTTAAGGCAAGAAGATGGGGTTTAAAGCAAGAACATGGGGTTTAGGGCAAGAAGATGGGGTCTAAGGCAAGAATAAGGGGATTCAAGGCAAGAACATGGGGGTTGAAGGCAAGAATATGGGAGTTCAAGACAAGAATATGGGGGTTCAAGACAAGAACATGGGGGTTCAAGTCAAGAACATGGGGGTTGAAGGCAAGAATATGGGGGTTCAAGACAAGAACATGGGGTTTGAAGGCAAGAACATGGGGGTTCAAGACAAGAACATGGGGGTTGAAGACAAGAATATGGGGGTTGAAGACAAGAACATGGGGGTTGAAGGCAAGAACATGGGGTTCAAGACAAGAACATGGGGGTTGAAGACAAGAATATGGGGGTTGAAGACAAGAACATGGGGGTTGAAGGCAAGAATATGGGGGTTCAAGACAAGAACATGGGGGTTCAAGACAAGAACATAGGGGTTCAAGACAAGAACATGGGGTTTAAGGCAAGAAGATGGGGTCTAAGGCAAGAACAGGGGTTTAAGGCAAGAACATAGGGGTTCAAGACAAGAACATGGGGTTTAAGGCAAGAAGATTGGGTTCAAGACAAGAACATAGGGGTTCAAGGCAAGAACATGGGGGTCCTAGGCAGGAACATGGGTTTTCAAGGAAAGAATATGGGGGTTGAAGGCAAGAATATGGGGGTTCAAGACAAGAACATGGGATTTAAGGCAAGAAGATGGGGTCTAAGGCAAGAACATTGGGTCTAAGGCAAGAATAAGGTGGATCCAAGACAAGAACATGGGTTTAAGGCAAGAAGATTGGGTCTAAGGCAAGAATAAGGTGGATCCAAGGCAAGAACATAGGGGTCCTAGGCAGGAACATGGGTTTTCAAGGAAAGAATATGGGGGTTGAAGGCAAGAATATGGGGGTTCAGGACAAGAACATGGGGTTTAAGGAAAGAAGATGGGGTCTAAGGCAAGAATATGGGGGTTCAAGGCAAGAACCTGGGGTTTACGGCAAGAACATGGGGATTCAAGGCAAGAACATGGGGGTTCTAAGCAAGAACATGGGGTCTTAGACAAGAACATCGGGTATCAAGGAAAGAATATGTGGGTTCAAGGCAAGAACATGGGGTCTAAGGCAAGAACATGAGAGTTCAAAGCAAGAACATGGGGTCTTAGACAAGAACATGGGGTCTTAGACAAGAATATGGGGTTTCAAGAAAAGAATATGGGGGTTCAAGGCAAGAACATTGGGGTTCAAGGCAAGAACGTGGGGAATCAAGACAGTGAGTGAGTGAATGTGGTTTTACGCCACTTATTATGTGACGAGCTAGCACTTCATTCACTGGGCTACCCCACTGCCCCTCTGTAGATGGGAATTTCAAAACAATATTAAAGAAAAACAACCATCACCACCTTGAACTTTGAGTGTTTTTCTTCCTGGAATAAACAAATACAGTAATATGTGTAACATGCAGTCTACAATTTGGTAAATTCATTAATTCAAACAGCCATACTGTTTTACATCCCACAAAACTTTTTGTGTTCATTCATATTTCATAGGGGTTTAGGACGCACTATTTTCCCGGAAAAACCCAGTCAGTGTGTCACATGCTTGGGTTGGGTGGGGGGACAGTGGGTGAAGCTCTAGTCCATGCTGGGAACCCTGGTTCGCTGACAGTAACATTACTGACAGGTTTTGTCTGAGCCAGGTCTGATATTATGTTGCTGGCTGCTTTCATATAATAGCTGAGACTCTTTTGGAAGTAACACCACTTTCACTCACTCACTCACTCACTCTGCTGTGAACCGTGAAGATCCAGGGTAGAACAGGTCTATGCTTGTTGTAAGAGGCAACTAACAGGATCGGGTGGTCAGACTCGCTGATGTGGTTGATGCATGTCATCGATCCCAATTGTGTGGATTGATGCGCATGACGTCAATCACTGGATTTTTCTGTTCCAGACCTGATTATTTACAGACCGCTGTCATATAGCTGGAATATTGCTGAGTGGCGTTAAACAAGGAAGCAACCAACCAACCAACCAACCACTGTGCTGTGTTCCTCAAAACTACATGTAGTGATCTGGCTGGTCCAGACATTATGACACCGTGCATGGGTACCAACTGTGACATGGAACCTGTCATGTTATTGATGGACTGGGGCGGTCGGGTAGCCAAGTGGTTAAAGGGTTTGCTCGTCATGCCAAAGACCCGGGTTCGATTCCCGACATGGGTACAGTGAGTGAAGCCCATTTCTGGTGTCCCCCTCCGTGATATTGCTGGAATATTGCTAAAAGTGGCGTAAAACCATACGCACTCTCACTCACTCACTATTGATGGATGACTGATACATGATTTCACTGGTCATGTGTGATATAGCTGACTTTGCGTAATACCAGTGAAAGCTAATTAGGGTATGTAGGCTGTGGGAAGCTGACATTGCTCCAAACCTGTCAAACCTGATTAAAATATGTAGGCCGTGTGTGATATAGCTCACCTTGAACAAAACCTGTTAGATTAGGGACAATGGCAGGCTCGGACTGATTATGATGTGCAGGCCGTGTGATATACATGAAATACAACTGATTAGGAGGATAATGATAATACTAGACCTGTGATATGGCAAACAACTCTACACTGCTCAGTGGATCAGGGTGCATTTCTCCTGAATTATCACCACTTTCTCTCTTTCCAACCCATTCTCTCTTTTGCTCTCTCTCTCTCTCCCCCATTCTCTCTCTCTTGCTCTCTCTCTCTCCCCCATTCTCTCTCTCTTGCTCTCTCTCTCTCTCTCTCTCTCTCTCTCTCTCTCTCTCTCTCTCTCTGTCTCTCTCTCTCTCTCCCTCTCTCTCTCTCTCTCTCCCTACCACCCACTGACCCATGTCAATATTGCTCCGAAGCCATGACCATGTTCCTTGTCATCAAGTAGTCTCTGTCCTCTAAAGGGTCCTAATATTGATTGTCTTTTAAGTTTATTGATGGTCTTGGGGAGTGTTAAACAGGCCTAACATAATCGTCACAAAGTTATTGAACTTTTTGTATTTAATCCTTCATTTCAGCAGTTAAGAATTTTCCATTTTGTTTTTCAATTTGGAGGCTTATTGATCAGGTATTAAGCTACTTGACTTGTCCCACTCTCACTATTAAGCTTTCACAAATCCTGTAGTTGTGTTCGGACATAATTGTGTCACCATTGATACTTTCAATTAAAAAGAAGGAAGTGAAATGTTGATTTGTCAAATTGTCCAGGCTTTAGGGGGGCTAGGAAATATTTTTTATTCTTTTTACTCTGTATGCAGTGTTGGCTCTAAGCTTTGCATTAATACTACCTCGGTCAGTGGATCAGTGTGCTCTTGATTAATCATTCTCAATCCCTGGGGACCGCCTCCGTGGTCTAGTGGTAGAGCCTCTGCCTGGAGAGCGGATTGAGATTGGGGGTACAATCCCCAGCCGCATCATACCAAGTGACGTTAAAGATGGTACTTGTTATTACCCTGCCTCAGCATTAAGGGGCTAAAACAAGGACTGGCCAGCTCGGTATCAGTATGATGTGTCTGACATTAAAAGATGGTACTTGTTTTTACCCTGCCTGGCTCTTGGCATTAAGGGGCTAAAACAAGGACTGGTCAGCTTAGCATCAGTATGTTGTGTCTGACCTGAAAAGATGGTATTTGTTTTTACCCTGCCTGGCTCTTGGCATTAAGGGGCTAAAACAAGGACTGGTCAGCTTAGCATCAGTATGTTGTGTCTGACCTGAAAAGATGGTATTTGTTTTTACCCTGCCTGGCTCTTGGCATTAAGGGGCTAAAACAAGGACTGGTCAGCTCACTATCAGTATGTTGTGTCTGACGTTAAAAGATGATACTTGTTATTACCCTGCCTGGCTCTTGGCATTAAGGGGCTAAAACAAGGACTGGTTGGCTCGGAGTTAGCATACTGTGTCTGAGTGGGGTATTCATGTTGAACTGCGGCATGGTATCTGTGTAGACTTGCAGCATGACTTGAACATGACATTAAACCCCATTAAACCCCATTTCACCTCATCTACCTCAGCTCCCTGGGGAGTATACAACCCAAGCTGCCTGTGAGCAGTAGAAGGTTAGCAGGCATATTGCCATCTCATCTTACTGGGTACCCAGAGGCATATTTCCAACAAAGTCACTTGCCTAAAGAGACATCACATGTTCAATATGTGTTTCAGCTTGGGGCTGGACCAAAGCCACAGATGCTTGTCGTAAGAGGTGACTAACTGAATCGGATGGTCAGACTTGCGCAAATGGTTGATGCATTTCATCGATCCCAATTGCGTGGATCGATGCTCATGATGTCAATCACTGGATTGTCTGTTCCAGACTCGATTATTTACGGACTGGAATATTGCTGAGTGCAACGTTAAACAACAAACAAAGAAACCAAAGCCCTAGAAACTCCTAGTGACCAAGCTGGCGAACATGGTCACCCATTCAACGATTCTCCGCGACCGACATTACTTAATTTCACCTGATTTGCGAGCTGTACACAGGACCACGTGTCACCACACTGTTAGACAAGTCAGACTTATTACTTGACGAGTTTATTTGCCTATGTTTGACACTGGGTTTTCTGAATTTTGTAGTGTAGGCGACTAACAGGATCAGGTGGTCAGACTTGCTGTCTTGATTGAAGCATGTCATCGTAACCGAATTGCGAGGGTCGATGCTCATGATGGCAAACAATGGATTGTCTGGAGACTTGATTATTTACAGACCGCTGGAATATTGCTGAGAATGGGATTAAACAACAACAACAACGACAAACAACAACAACAAACAACAGCGTCTCAGGTGGTCAGGCTAAGTGATATGGTTATTTGAGTCATTGTATGCTGACAGTCTGGACCGCTGCCCATAACATCAAAAACTAGATTGTCTGGTACAGTTCCAGTTATTTGCAGGCAGGGTCATTCAGCTGGAATATTGCTGAGTGCGGCATTAAACAAAAAAACCCAACCCAACCAAACCCTCATTCTTGTGGGTTTCCTCAGCGTGGTAATTGTCTACCACCTGTGGCACGTTGGGCTTTCCTCCGACATAACGCTGACAGGACTTGATACATCTGATATGGGTTTTTTATCAGAAAGTCTATTTCACTGTCCTCCATCATTGTGACTGGTCGAATGTGTTTCGTGTTCGACGGACGCTGTCACTGGTGAATGATCACCGTGGACAAGCATGGAATGTATGGGTTAATTTCAACAAACCAAGCTGTTCTGAAGTTGTCAACTATAATCGACTGTTGAAGTTCCTCCTGAAAATTGAATGTGTCTGTGTGTGTTGATGTCATATGCATCAAATGTATGACATTGCAATAGTGTAGCACTAGAGGTGAAAACCTATGGTTATTATTTTGTAAAGGATAAAACACGCCTCCGAGATTTTGTTTGAAACTGTAAAACTGCGAGCGAGGGTTAAGCCTTTGACTCTCGGGGTTTTCCCTCAAGTGCTTTTAAATTTTCAACCAAAACCGCAGGTTCATGTTTTATCCAACTTATGAACTGTCTAAATGCAAGAAATATCAGAAAAAATAAGGAAACATTGCCATACCTTATAGTGAAACAATACAGTGTATCATGGTATAAAAGGAATTTGCTCAAAGTGTGCAAGAGAAAACCACTTGCAGCATGGACTAGCTGGAGTCATGACATGTTAAACTGAACAACTTCTCATCACCTGCCTCGGTAGCTCAGTGGGAAAACAGTGGGATACAAGACTTAACATGATATTTGAAGTTGCGGGTTTGATTCATGTTACAGACATTTCATGTTAAAAAGAACTGTGACTCTTAACCAATCATCAAACACAAATGTGTTAACATCGAGAGGCAAGCCTATAAAATGTTAATTGTCAAACCTAGGTAGTACAATTGAAATGTATTCATCAGGTCCTGGGCATAATCAGAGGTTTATGAGTCTCGCTTGCTCACTCACTCGACATTCTCTTGTGAAGCCCAGTGTTCAATTCCTGACATTCGCACCGTCTCTTGTGTCACCTGCTGGATATTGCTGGAATATTGATAAAAGAGGTATAAACCTCACTCACTCACTCCCACACTCACTCACTCACTTCCACACTCACTCACTCACTTCCACACTCACTCACTCACTTCCACACTCACTCACCTATCCACTCACCCACCCACCCACCCACTCACTCACTCACTCACTCACTCACTCACTCACTCACTTCCACACTCACTCACCTATCCACTCACCCACCCACCCACCCACTCACTCCCACACTCACTCACTCACTCACTCACTCACTCACTTCCACACTCACTCACTTCCACACTCACTCACCTATCCACTCACCCACCCACCCACCCACTCACTCACTCACTCACTCACTCACTCACTCACTCACCTATCCACTCACTCACTCACCCACCCACTCACCCACCCACTCACTCACCCATCCACTCACTCACTCACAAGAATCTCCTAGACATGCTTCTGAGAGTCGATCTTCAGTGTAACAAAACGATGACTGGCAGAACATGGTCGGTGATTGTGTTAGCTCCCAACTGGCCAACCCAGTTAAGGCTTGAATCAATCTTTATAAAGTTGGTGTCAAGAGCAGGGGCCATAGTCTCTGATTATCTGTTTTCAGTCACTATCGGGCAAATTGGGGAGGGATGGGAGGGGGAGGAGGATACTGAAGAGGTGTGTTGGGGGAATGGGACGAGAGAGATGTGGATGAAGAATAGCAAGGATAGAGAGATGGGAGAAAAATGGAGAGAGAAGGGGAAAAGCCTTGGTTGGACATTTGAGTTGATTAGGGAAGGTGATGGATTAGGTATATTATGGACATTTGAGTTGATTAGGGAAGTTGAAGGATTAGGTATATTATGGACATTTGAGTTGATTAGGGAAGGTGAAGGATTTGGTATATTATGGACATTTGAGTTGATAGGGAAGGTGAAGGATTTGGTATATTATGGTTCTGTACTGATGTACAAAACCTTCCCAATGGCGTGCTGGTTTTCTT
Source organism: Haliotis cracherodii (assembly GCF_022045235.1). Taxonomy (NCBI): domain Eukaryota; kingdom Metazoa; phylum Mollusca; class Gastropoda; order Lepetellida; family Haliotidae; genus Haliotis; species Haliotis cracherodii. The sequence continues at coordinate 57,660,416 of NW_027266330.1, forward strand.
GGGGGAATTATTCAGCAAAGAGCTGGAGTCACAGGAGACTAATTACAAGTTTATTTACAAGAAACATGGACAATATCTTTACTATAGCTGTGGATGCCACAGAGAGTCGGAAGAGAGAGGTCTGCTTGGTATCAGCGCTAAGCCCCTTCTGCTTAACATTTTGCTTCTGTATGTATTTAACAAAACTTAAAACAATAAGGAATATGATTGGTTGATACATGATGGGGTGTGCCCTATGATTAATGAAAGGCCAGACAGAAGGGAATACTTAATCCTGTTAATCCTGTTGGACTTGAACTAATCTTGTTTGTTCGTTGTTGTTTAATGCCGCACTCAGCAATATTCCAGCTATATGACGGTGATCTGTAAATAATCGAGTCTGGACCAGACACTCAACTTTCTATTCATTCTTCCACTTTTCTTCTCCCAGGTATATTGAGAGAAAGAAAAATGGAAGAATGAATGAAAAGTTGAGAGAGTGCAGAAGGAAGTAGTGCAACTTTTACACTTAGTGGTATTGAAGCTGATTTATTTGGTCAGTTTGTGTGTAAATCTGGACAGGTTTTTATCAAGACCAGTACATATTATTTATTTTATCCAGACTGATTGAAATCGATCCTGTTTTATTTTGGGTTCAACAGATCTTTTGAAATATATCATGATGTTATTACTTTCATCAGATCATCTGAAATAGATTGTGATGGATTCGACTTCAATTTTCTCTGTACATCACTCCAGAATGTTGTCGGAGGCAAAATTTGATTCCTGCCCAGTTATTTGTTTTCTGTAGCATGTAGCCATGTTTCCAAGTTTACCAGTTTGACGCATCAGTGACAAAAATACAATTCCCCATTTTCACTTTACCTTATGTTGCCGTGAAAAATTCAGTTGAACAGTTGACTTGCCTTTGCATGTATTTGTGATGGTGCCACCAGAGCGGCAGGATACGCTTTTCGCGAACACCTGATGTCATCACTGTTTGATAGTGGTTCATGGTTCAAGTCTGAATAGTACAATGGACTCATCATTTAGCAGATATTTCTTATTAAAATGAAAGGGGGCGGTCGGGTAGCCTAGTGGTTAAAGCGTTTGCTCGTCATGCCGAAGAACCTGGTTCGATTCCCGACGTGGGTACAATGTGTGAAGCCCATTTCTGGTGTCCCCCGCCGTGATATTGCTGGAATATTGCGACAAGCGGCGTAAAACCCCACTCACTCACTCACTCACAGTAATATGAAAGGGTTTTGTCTGAATTGTTTGATAGGCATTACTTACAAGTTGACGGATGACAAGATAGACACAATTTTATGGATAACAACTTCTTTAATACTGTAAAAGGCGACATTTCGGTATAGATCCTTATACCGTTGTCAAGCAAGACTGAATGAGGGACATAGTGCAGAATATATATAGCAAGTGGAGTATTAAAGAAGTGAAAAATTCAGTTGAACAATTGACTTGCCTTTGCATGTATTTGTGATGGTGCCACCAGAGCGGCAGGATACGTATTAAAGAAGTTGTTATCCATAAAATTGTGTCTATCTTGGGTTTTGTCTGGTTTATTGACATGGGATCTTAGCCTCACCAGAGGGATCTTGATGGAAAGATTGCTCTCTGACTTAGGATAGTTGTAGAGCTAAAACACAATAAATGATCTTTTTTTGTACTTGGACCGTCATGGCTCTTAGAATTTACTGTAATTGTTGTGCCGAGGTAGCCTTGGTCATGTGGGTGTTGTGCCACAGCATTCAAAGTGATCTTAGCACAACAGGGATCACATGGTCCGGCTCGCTGACTTGGTTGATGCATGTCATCATATCCCAAATGCGTGGATCGATGTTCATGATGTGAATCACTGGATTGTCTGGTCCAGACTTGATGATTTACAGACCACCGTCATATAGCTGGAATATTGCTGAGCGCGGTGTTAAACAACAAACAGACAAACAAATGGTGATATTAATAGATTATTGCTAAGTGATCTTAGATCTACAGTTTACTGTTCCTGGAGATGGGGACCGCCTCCGTGGTCCAGTGGTAGAGCGTCAACCTGGAGAACGAAAGCTCCGGGTTCGATCCCCAGCCATGTCATACCAAAAGTTGTATAAAGATGGTACTTGTTGTTATTGAGTGGGGTATTCATGTTAAATTGCGGCATGGTATCTCAGTGTGCAAGCACTATGAATCGGCATTAGTCTTGACTAGTATACGAGCAGCCACACACACAAACATGTGCATGAACGTCGCGATATAAGTGCAATAATTTTGGACGCGAAGTTAAACCCCACCTCAACTCACCTCACCTCACCTCACCTCACCTCACCTCCTGGAGATGGGTAGTGGTAGCAGGGTGGAGCAGGACCCTGGGTGTGTTCGTTTGTCATGATCTCAATGACATTGGGATCTTGGAAGGGCAGTCTTTTAGATGAGAAGAATTAAACGGTTGATTAAGTATTCCTGTCGTGCAGGGACACTAACGAGGGACACCAGCGAGGGACAAGAGGAAGACCAATTGCCAGTCCGAGCAAGCATTCAAGTCATTCAAACCCACTTTGTTGTCGGCCATCTCAGATGTCGTCCATTCGTCCAGGGAGCGAAGTCGCGATGATTTGTTAAAATACTGGTCTCCACCGATCCATTATGTGTGAATCTTTAATAGGTAGCCCAATCTCATTCAAATCCGGGGGCACGGGTGGCCCAGTAGTCTAAGGCACTGCGATTCGCTGTGCAGAGTTGCGTCCCTTGGGCACGCCAGAAACCAATGATTGTGGGTTCGAATCCTGGTTCTCCCCGATTATGTTTCTAGGTTTGTCAGCACCATACCCATGCTCGTTGATTTCACCGAAGTGGTAAACGTCTGAGACCTGCATCATTTCGGGCTTTCCTCCCACATTAATCTGACACGCCGTGATATAACTGGAATACTGTTAAAAGCGGCGTTAAACCCAACTCACTCACTCACTCACTCATTAAAATCTGATCTTGTACTCCCAATATGATACGGCATCAGACCAGTTCTGGGATTGGGACACCAATGTGATGAGGGTCTACAAGAGCATCACTGTAGGGTTCCACCAGTAGCTGACTTGGCATTGTGTGGCTGATATCAGTGTTAGAAATTGGCACTAGTCCTGTGGTCCTTGCCAAACGGCCCAAGAGGTAAGGTATCATAAGACTTGTAGAAAGTTGCCAATTTTAAGTTTTTTCTCTATGTTATCATAATAAGGACCAGTGGGCTCAAAATGTTGTTTCTGCTGCTGCTTATATGTTGTTCAAGGTGGCCGAAACAACCACTCACTTTTAGTGCGAGGATGCTCAGGTCATTGACCTCTGGGGAAAAACTGATATAAAAATGAATGAAAAGAAAGTTGGGGATGATGAATATTTAGGGGGTATCATTCTGTGGAGTAGTCTGATCTCACAGTTTCAAAAGGCGACTACGCTTGTCGTAAAAGGCAACTAATGGGATCGGGTGGTCAGGCTCGCTGACTTGGTTGATACATGTCATCGATCCCAATTGTGTGGATTGATGCTCATGATATCAATCACTGGATTGTCTGGTCCAGACTCGATTGTTTACAGACCACCGTCATATAGCTGGAATATTGCTGAGTGCGGCGTTAAACAACAAACCAACCAACCATAAATGTAATCCGAAAATATTCATGTTCCCCAACTTTTTTTGTTCAGTATCTATCAGTTTCCTGATGCTAATATTTCTGATGCCATTATTTCAGAAGTAACTGTGTCACTTGACTGAAATGTGCTGACATCAATCTGAAGCTTTGCAATGGGTCAGTTCACTTTGTTGGCATCTTACGTGCCAAGTTTAATGTCATCTTCCAATGTTATTTAGGGAAGTTGATTTCTCTGCTTGATGAGATGGGTATGTTATTGGCGCCAGCGTGGTGTGAATACCATTCTGGATGAATGTTAAATTCTTAGTTTAGAAAGCTACTTCGAAATAGTTCTATGACCATCGTTTAATGGTTGTGACGTCTTGTTGTGTGATCTTGAAATAAGTGTATTTGTGAAGAAACTTACCAGAATTCAAATTATGTGCGTTGACGTTTGCAGTCACGGTTATTGTGCTTCATGGACTGGTAGCTTCGTGAGAGACAAGGTCTTCAAAAGGGGTTTAACATCATCTTCAACGTTATTGCTCTTATACAGTGATGTGCATTCATGTGTGTCTATGGCTGCTTGTACTAGTTTGAAGTCATGCCGAGTTTATAGTGCTAGTCCACTGAGATACCATGCCGCAGTTTCAACATAAATACCCCACTCAGACACAGTTTTCTGACTCCGAGGCAATCAGTCCTTGTTTTTTTCTCTTTATGCCGAGTGCCAGGCAGGGTAACAACAAATACCTTTTAGTGTCTTTTTGTGTGACGTGGCCAGGGATTGAACCACCGATCTAATATATATTCAGGAGACAGACCCTCAGTTCTCTAAGGGGGCGGTCGGGTAGCCCAGTGGTTAAAGCGTTCGCTCGTGCCGCCGAAGACCCGGGTTCGATTCCCGATATGGGTACAATGTGTGAAGCCCATTCATGGTGTCCCCTGCCGTGATATTGCTGGAATATTGCTAAAAGCGGCGTAAAAACATACTTACTCACTCAGTTCTCTAAGATGCAGGAGAAGTATGTTTGCAAGAAAAGTAAGCACTATTATTCAACAGAATTGATCTTGGCAGTCATCATTTACTTTTTTATTAAATGCAACTGTTACAGCATGGATGATTACTGTCATTGATCGTGTTAACATTCGGACACTTTCTTTAAGTCCATACATACATTCACAAAACACAAATTGAAAAGTATGAATTTATGCAATGACTGTTTTGCAAGTATGTCTCTGTAATGGTTAAGTAAGTATATTGTACCATCTCACTAATGGAGGAATCTGTAGTTTATCATTGTAAAGTCACAACGCTGACATTACACTTTTATCTAAGGGACCGACCTGGTATTTTATTGAGAAAACCCAGAAAGTGTCCGCCACAAAATTTCATTGTTGCAAGGTGTTTTTATACAAAAAATATTTAGTCTCAGAGTTTTAATCAAAATATAAATCTTGTCTTGCAGCCGTAACTTAAAAAATATCTAGTCACCATACGAAATCTCCGCCCCCCTCTCCCAGGCTAATCAAATGATCACTCCCTCAAGTTTGTGTTGAAGTACAGTTCCGTATATCGCTGTCTATAAAGCGGCCCAATGTATAAGGCGACCCCCCTGTACAATCCTTTAAAATCGATGATAATTTATATACATCGTCTTTTAAGCCAATCGGAATGAAGCATACATACACGATCCCTACATTTGCAATAAAACGTATTTGTTTTCCGCAGAAAAAAATTACATCGTATCCCTTCAGCGAATTCAGGGAAAAAAACAGATCATAAGAATTAAACTTGGTCATTACAAATTTAAAAATTGTGATAAAAAACACTAGACATGATGATTTAACGATTAAATTGAAATTGTATTTCCGGGTCTGAAAAGCATTGTTTTATATGCAGAGGTTAAGATAAGTGTGTGTATTGCTTTTCATACCCCTTCACTTGATGCAGTGAATGACGACACTCGCTTCTTATCAGAATGAATGATTGTGGCAGTGATCTTGTCTTGCTTGAACAGCTGATGTGTGTTTTCTGTGGCTCCAGGAGGAGTCGTTGTACACAGGAGAGGGGATGATACAGAATTCCTTGTTGTATATAGTCTTGAGAAATACATTTCACATGGAAAAAGTTGTCCCGAATTTATAAGTTCATGGACAATTAGCAAGAAAGTTCCTGGACAATTAACTAGAAAGTTTATGGTCAATTAACAAGAAAGTTCATGGTCAGTTAACAAGAAAGTTTATGGTCAATAACAAGAAAGTTCATGGTCAATTAATGAGAAAGTTCAGGGACGTTTATCAAGAAAGTTCATAAACGTTTAGCGAGTAAGTTCTGGGACTATTTCAGGACAGAGCCTGGTGAGGAATGGATCCGTTTGACTCCAAATGATGATTGGACAATGATTAGGAGTGTAAGAACAATAGGGCCAGTTTGGATCAGAGAGGAATGGATCCGTTTGACTCCAAATGATGACTGGACAATGATTAGAAGAGAAAGAGCAATAGGGCCAGTTGGGATCAGAGAGGAATGGATCCGTGAGACACCGAATGATGACTGGACAATGATTAGAAGAGAAAGAGCAATAGGGCCAGTTGGGATCAGAGAGGAATGGATCCGTGAGACACCGAATGATGACTGGACAATGATTAGAAGAGAAAGAGCAATAGGGCCAGTTGGGATCAGAGAGGAATGGATCCGTGAGACACCGAATGATGACTGGACAATGATTAGAAGAGAAAGAGCAATAGGGCCAGTTGGGATCAGAGTGGAATGGATCTGTGAGACACTAAAGGACCATTGGCTGGCTAGTTCAGATCAGAAAGGAATGGATCTGTGAGACTCCGAATGATGACTGGACAATGATTAGAAGAGAAAGAGCAATAGGGCCAGTTGGGATCAGAGTGGAATGGATCTGTGAGACACTAAAGGACCTTTGGCTGGCTAGTTCAGATCAGAAAGGAATGGATCCGTGAGACTCCAAATGATGACTGGACGATGATTAGAAGAGAAAGAGCAATAGGGCCAGTTTGGATCAGAGAAGAATGGATCTGTGAGACACTAAATGACCATTGGCTGGCTAGTTCAGATCAAAGTGGAATGGATCCGTGAGACACCGAATGATGACTGGACAATGATTAGAAGAGAAAGAGCAATAGGGCCAGTTTGGATCAAAGAGGAATGGATTCGAGAGACACTAAATGACCATTGGCTGGCTAGTTCGGATTGGAGAGGAATGGATGCGTGAGACACCGAATGATGACTGGATAATGATTAGGAGAGAAAGAGCAATAGGGCCAGTTGGGATCAGAGTGGAATGGATCTTTGAGACACTAAAGGACCATTGGCTGGCTAGTTCAGATCAGAGTGGAATGGATCTGTGAGACACTAAAGGACCATTGGCTGGCTAGTTCAGATCAGAGTGGAATGGATCTGTGAGACACTAAAGGACCATTGGCTGGCTAGTTCAGATCAGAGAGGAATGGATCCGTGAGACACTAAAGGACCGTTGGCTGGCAAGTTCGGACACCGAATGATGAGTGGAAGAGGATGAGGAAGGAAAGTGGGGAAAGGAAGTTCATTGAGAATTATGGGTCCCTTTGGACGCCCGATCAGGATTACCCATTGCAGGAAGGAAGCAAGACAAACGTCATGTCACACCACTTCTTTAACATGTCAGGGATGTCAGTTTGAATTGTGGACTTCTGCATCTAGGTTGGAGCAGGACGTAGGATTTATTAAGACATCTATAAATAGCCTGTCTGAGATGGATTGAAGTTTGTCCGGAAAACGACTTTCAAGATCACACATTTTGTCACATTGGCTGAAGGGCAGTGACAAGATCCATACCTGCCTACACAGTTTGCTGATAAATTCAGGAAATGAGTTTCTGTGAAGTATTTTTTGTACCATGTGCTTGTAACCCACCTTTCCATGGGTTAGATCTTGAAACGAGTCTTGACTTTGTTGATTGTGCCTGATTGTCTTTTGTGATAGGCGTTAAGAAGTCTTAATTTAGATGATTGTATGCGACGTCCATGTTTAAAAATCTTTGAAAAAAGTCTTGATTTTTTTTTAATGAATTCAATTTATGATTAGTGTATTATTATCAATTTTATATTTTTCCATTTTTTTGTTTATAAAAAGTAGCTGTTACACAAAATAGGCTTCAGCCCCGGTTAGCAGAAAGCCAATGACATGAAAAGAATGTTTCACGACTTTTCAGGACATCTGAGGATTTTGACTAAAATAACATAGTTCTCACTCCAACATTGACTCTAGTTATACAAATATGTCATATATGCATAGACTATTAAAGCTTTTATATTATTTTGCAGTGTATTAATTCTCAAACCTTAAGTTCTAAAGTGTAAAACTAAATTGAAAGTAGAAGCTGTTTCTAATTTTCGAAAAGTTTATGATAAGGTGTCCAAGCTCCAGAGGATGTTTGCTGATTACCTGTCTTGAAAGCAACATCTTTAACTGAAAAAAGTAGAAATCTTGATTTTGTTGAATTGTTCATGACATCCATGTTTACAAGTTGTGATACGAAGTTGAATGTTTCCGAGTGTCTGTCTTGGGCAGAATGGATCCCCAGTACCTGATTCTTGTATTAAAATTTGAGGATTGGGTGGTCACAATGATCGACATGGATGATTATGGGTCATCCTCATCCATTTGTGATGTTTCATGCTCATGCTATCCACCACTGGTTTGCCTGCCCAGTCGCGATACTGCTGGAATATTGAAGCCAATTTCTGGTGTCCCCCGCTGTGATATTGCTGGAATGTTGTTAAAAGCGGTGTAAAACCATACCCACTCACTCACTCACTCACTCACTCACTCACACTTCAGGGGTAGCTGACATGGGGACAATGTGTGAAGCCAATTTCTGGTGTCCCCTGCCGTGATATTGCTGGAAAATTGTTAAAAGCGGAGTAAAACCATTACTCACTCACTCACTCACTCACTCACTCACTCACTCACTCACTCATATAGCTGAAATATTGCTGAGTGCCTCGTTAAACAACAAACCAACCAACCAACCTGCCACCAGTGGCTGGTGGCACATGACACGAACAGAGACACATTAACCTTTAAAACAGCAAATTTCAAAATGAAGATTAAAATTTGGAAAAATGGTTTTCTGCACATTTGAGAACTTCTCAGATCACATAGCATTTCATCAAAGGTTGTTTCTGTTTTCAAAATGAAGATTAAAATTTTAGCAAATAATGATGTCCTGAGAAAAAAGGGGTATGAGTTATTTTTGTTTTTGTTTTGTTTGTTGTTTAATGCCACACTCAGCAATATTCCAGCTATATAACGGCGGTCTATAAATAATTGTGTTGACCAGACAATCCAGTGTCTTAACATCATGAGCATCGATCCACCCAATTGGGATACGATGATATGCATCAACCCAGTCAGCGAGTCTGACCACCCGATCCTGTGTCGCCTCTGACGACAAGCATAGTCGCCTTTTATGGTAAGCATGGGTTGCTGAAGACTAAAATAGGCCGTAACTTCTTTCACAGTGCACTTTTCCATGGGATCTATTCAGTATTCAATAGACCATATGAAGAACTGGTGGTATTTCAGAAGGCTGTATCTTGTCATTGATCATATCCTCATGTGCAAATACCAAAGGGGTCACTTTATGGAAAGTCAATGCAATGAGTGGTTTGTATATGGGCCTCGCAGTGCTTTACGGTACTGCTTGTCAAGTGCCTGTTATTGCCCGGCAATGAGGGGAGAATCTGATTGGTCGCGAGATAGATGTTGCAGATTGGTCCTTAGCGGCATCGGGAAGAAGGCATCGGTTATATACAAAAGACATAAACTGTGAAATTTGTTTCTGCTTGGGGGCAGCGATGTCATCGCCTAATCAAACATCATTTGTGCTGCACATGATGCCAAGCCTGAACTGTGTCGACCAATCAATGGACGCAGTGAAACGAGCGAATTGTCGGCAGCGACCAGGCTAGGTTATATGTGTAATGGGTTTTAAGAGGTCAAGTCATTTTATCTTTGAAAAATGTCAGAAAAAGTAAACAATATTCAACTTTGATCTTATCATTGGGAACAATGATCTTTTGATGATTTTCAAAATACATCTAAAAGTGGTTTTCTGCACATTTGAGATCTTCTCAGATCACATAGCATTTCATCAAAGGTTGTTTCTGTTTTTTGTGTCTGAATGAAGTTCAGGGAGGATAAATTACCATTAATTAGTGATAATAGATGGGGAGGATAATGAAATAAATGAGTCATGGCCTTTAGATGTTTAAATATTGTGTAAAACTGATTTCATCTCTACTGTACAGGAGTTCTCATACTTGTAAATATTCTCCTTGTATAACAAATGATAGAATATTGTATTAGAGTGAATATTGCTTATAGGCCTACATCGACATTTTTTAGCTTTTCATGTCCGATAGTATTTGTGAAAATAGAACGTATTCTCATGTTGGGAGTCAAACCTAGAAGGTGGCACAGGTTGCCGTTGTGCAGAGTTGCATCCCTTGGGCACACCAGAAACCTATGATTATGGGTTCGAATCCCCATTCAGCCCGATTATGTTTCTAGGTTTGTCAGCACCATACCCGTGCTCGTGGGTTTCACCGATTAGGTAAGCGTGAGACCTGCATCACTTCGGGCTTTCCTCCCACATTAAGCTGACACGTTGGATATAACCGGAACACTGTTAAAAGCGGTGTTAAACCCAACTCACTCACTCACTCATAATAAAACGTATATGATTCACAAGATAATCGAGTTGTAAATATTGCTAGAATCTGATCAGACACAACACATAAGATAATAACATTGTACGCCAAATCTAGGCCTTCTTCAAGTGAGGAAAAAATATTCAATTATTCAGCTAACTCCAGAGGCAAATGATTGAATAAGGAGTGTTCTTTGCCAAGTTGTGAATACTGGAAAAGATCCTCGAGGTTTTCGCAAGTTATAGCCCTGAGTCTCTGTACTCGACAACATTCTCGTTAAATCTATCCGGATCTCTTCTAATGATTTGCTTGGTTTGGGTAAAGAACTCCAACAAAAAACGCCCAACAGCAACATTTTCGACGGAAGGATTGGATGAAAAAATGCCCCTAGGACAAAAACATAAAAGAAGACTAAAGTAGAAAATGAAAATCTTTTTGACATGTTTGAACTGAATAAATGACTATTTGCTTTGTCTGTAATCTTTGTCGTATTGATTTGGTATGACAACACAACACATGATGATATTGGAATATATCGGGGAGATGTGTTGATATTGGGTGCGCAGGAATTAGGCAGGGCCCATGATGCAATGTTAATTATTTCTAGTTGCTGGGACTTCCTGTCTAAATGTAAATATTGGTGCAGTATATGCTTGTGCTTGCCATGTGCGTTGTGAATTAAAATTGGTTGCACTAGTTCACAGAAATTCATGATAATTATTTTATTTAGTGTGGAAGGAAAGTCATGTAGTTGGTATGAGTTCAACTGATGTCATAAAGATTTGCAATATTTTTCCGTTTTGTGTGGAAATAATGTTTAGTGAGTGATAGTGAAACAGGCTTTACATTGTGTGATGGAGGTGAGGTGAAGTGAAATGGGGTTTAACGTCGTGTTCAAGATTATTGTACTTATATAGCGACGTGCATGTACGTGTGTGTGTTTGTGTGGCTGCTTGTACTAGTCCGGACTGATGCCGATTTATAGTGCTAGCTCACTGAGGTACCATACCACAGTTTAACATGAATACCCCACTCAGACACAGTATACTGACTGAGCCGACCAGTCCTTGTTTTAGTCCCTTAATGCCGAGCGCCAGACAGGGTAACAACAAGTACCATCGTTTAACGTCTTTTGGTATGACGCAGCCGGGGATCGAACCCAGACCTTCTGCTCTCCGGGTGGACGCTCTACCACGAGACCACGGAGACGGTCTTGTGTGATGGAGGTTGGCCGAGTGGGGAAAGTGTCTGCTTGTCACACTGAAGGCCGGGTTTGATTTCCCACATGAGTACATATGAGACAAGGGAATTTGTTTATTGAAAGGTATTGATCCCCCACATTCAGGGACATGGTTGCCCAGTCCTCTGAGGCACTGCAATCCGATGTGCAAAGTTGTGTCCCTTTGGCACACCAGAAACCCATTGTCATGGATTCGAAAACCAGGTTTGCCTCGAATGTTTTTCTCTTTTGTCAGCACCATATCCATGCTCGTGGGTTTCATCAAAGTGGTAAACGTCCGAGACCTGCATCAGTTCAGTCTTTCCTCCCACATTAAGCTGACAAGCAGTGATATAACTCAAATACTATTCCGAGCGGCTTCAAACCAAAATCACTCACTCACTCACTCAACCACTCACTTAACCACCTACCCACCCACCCACCCAAAATGCAGTTTCAGGTTTTACATATAAAATTTTTAAAAATCGTTCGCTTGACTTGCTGCCTGGTCTGAGAGTAATGTGTTGTAGTTCCCCCTAAACCATCTGGCTCCACTTTAGGAGAATTGTTTTCGTATGCCTTGAAGCACTAGACTGAAGAAATATACCGTCTTAAACAAAACCCATACACGCCCCTCAAGGTTTAGCATCTTGTAGGGAGGGAGGATGATGTTCTCCTGTGTCCAGCCAGGCTCCTTTGTAAGCAATTGTACGGCTCAAATCAGATTACCTGCCGTCTTTAGTGATAGCAACTTAATTCTTGGACACTTTCAACTGCATTTTCTCCAAGAGAATGCACTAATTGATTGGCAAAGATGTGAATTGAGTTTAAGGGATGAGTGGAGGATTGGAACAGGAAAAGGAGAGGCTTTTGTCACCAAATATAATTTGTATCTTCATTGCCAGGAGAGTACTCCAGAGTACGTCAGCCATCTTGGGAAAGTGATTTGTGCCCATGTTGTAATGAATCTTGGGAACCAAGTCATGGAATAGTTAAAGACAATTACATAGTTTAATGTTCTGATTTGATTCAGTTCAGTTTGTTCAGTGAGTTATGGATTTGTTTGTTTGTTTGTTTGTTTAATGTGGCATTCAGCAATATTTCAGCTATGTGATGGTGGTCGTTAAATAATGAAGTCTGGACCAGACAATCCAATATCCAGTGATATCATGAGCATCAATCAACGCAATTGGGAAATGATGACAAGCATGAGCCAAGTCAGCGAGTCCGACCAGTCGATCCTGTGAGTCGCCTCTTACGACAAGCATATTTGCCTGTTACAGCAAGCATTGGTTGCTGATGACCTATTCTTACCCGGATCTTCACGGGTAAGCTGGATGATGGGTTGGCAAAGCTTGTGTTTGTCTATCCAAAAGATATGAGTTTGATTCCCCACAAGGAACAATGTCTGAACTCCGTTCTTGATGTACCCTCACTCATTCAGCGGGCTGGGGGTAGCCAAGTGGTTGCTCATAAAGCTTTCGTGCTTGATGCCAAAGGCCCGGGTTCAATTCCCACAAACCCAGTTCTGGTGTCCCCTGCCTTGATATTGCCCATTGAGCAGGTTCAGATACATCTTTGAAAACAGGATGAAGTGAAAATGTTGACTTAACAATTGTAATGTATCGACAGCATCAGTTGTCACACCCTTCGAGTCGCTGGAAGGGCGGTCGGGTAGCCTAGTGGTTAAAGTGTTAGCTCGTCACGCCGAAGACCCACATTCTATTCCCGACATGGGTACAATGCGTGAAGCCCATTTCTGGTGTCCCCCGCCGTGATATTGCTGGAATATTGCTAAAAGCCGCGTAAAACCATACTCAATGACTCGAGTCGCTGGACTTCAGTGGGGTTTGTTTATGGCAGCATTGTGTCACACGTCACGTTAGTTGCTGGCCCTGAACCTTGGAACTATGTATTATCAACTATCCCCTGAAGAGGTTCCAAATCCCTGTTCCAAAGGCTGTGCAGAACATACTTTTTGAGTTGCACATCATATTTATAGAGTTAATCTGTTGTTTCTACAAATCAACACAAACTTGTATTATTACTTGCCCGTGAAGAGATCACCCGTTTAATAAACATACAGCTGTATTACACATTGTGTTATACCAAAACGCGTGCTTATGTACTCTCAGAACACGTTTCGCGAAAAAATATTGAAAGCTCTCAACATCCCTTGGCTTATTCAACGACATTGCGTATGGAGATGATAGATCACTGGGAGGAGCTTGTGCACACTCGATGACCCCAGCAACCTTGTTGCTAGGCTGACGTCACATGGCATTGTTTCGCCGATGGATCTTGCAACAAAATTCCACAAATTACATTATCTTAGGTATTGTGACGTGATTGTAAACTTTGAGGTGCAAGGCCCCTTTCCACAAGGCGATCGTACTCTAGCGCAACGACAGACTAACTAAGTTAAAGTATGTGAGCTGCGATAGCCTTAGCGCTACGATAAGTTTGTACGGATGCCTGAATTCTAAAGGTGGACCGTTGTATGATATTAAATTCATACGTTTCAACTTTTGACGTGTTTGAAGTATTATTATGTTGAACTCAATTGGATTATACCATGGATCGTGTAGGTGTCAGCCTATTCACACTCAACAGTATAATTCTAAAAATGTTTTAAATGGCAAGTAATAAAAAAAATACTAAACTCGCTCCCGTGTAAAACCAATTTTATGAAACTCGTGAATAGTTGTTGTATCTGACTCGCTTTCGCTCGTCAGATACCAGAACTATTCACTCATTTTATAAAATTGGTATGACAAGGGAGCTCGTTTAGAATTCTATATATATTAGTCAGGCCAGTTTAGTTTCATTCGGAGTAGCACTGTCACCGCAATTTTCTTTGCAGAGTTATCTCCCTTAGTCTTGCCAAGATCCATTAATGATAGGTTTGAATCCCAGATCTGTCCTGATAATGATCCCTTGTTTGTCAGCACCATACCAATGTGGTTTGGTTGACTTTGGGATTTCCTCCCTCATTAATAAATAACTGAAATATTGATAACAGTAGCATGACATGCAACTAACTCTCTCCAAAACTTGCTGCAGTCTTACTAAATGTGGCATTTGCTTGTTTCATTCTCACTCACTCATTCACTCACTCACTCACTCACTCACCCAATCACTCACTCACTCACTCACTCACTCACTCACTCACTCACTCACTCTGATATGCCCATAGAAATACAATGAAATCGCTTGTTATAACTACGGACCTCGTATTTCTACCTGCCCCGGGAGTCGGGAAATGGCAAATTTCCACCTCCGGGGTGGCATTGATTGGTCATGTTGCTTAAAATACGGAACACAAGAGTTTTGACCAGCACTATACGCATTCATACACATTCATACAAATATAGATACACATTCAAGCCAGATTAATTGGTTTGATACGGTTACTTGATCCGAATCAAAAGGAATGACCGCCGTGTTGTGACAGCAACTACATGTGAGTTGACAGTGTCGCCTCAAATTGGATTGCCCACTAATTAAGAATATAAACTTCGCTTGTGGTTCTCTTTTATTGCATGCATGCGCTTCTAAGATCAAAGGATGTATAGTGTGAAAAGTTAACTAGTTGAACAATCATATTTCCGGGACTTGCCGCGGATGTTTTCAAACAGATTATTAGAACTCCATTCAGCGATAAACGGTTGATTATGCAATGAGAAGCGTTATGTGCAAATGAACAACGAACAACAATACAATTATGTCTGTGTAAAACTCTCAGTATTAAAAGCGTACATAAATTTTGGGAGTCATGCGTTACCGCGCGTAGTAACCGAGGTAGCGCTTTATCGAAGAGCACAACAGCGAGGGATCACTGTAATTCTAAAAACAGAAGCCTTACAAATTCAACTGGAGTATTCTGTTAACTGTAGGGGGCACGGGTGGCCCAGTCATCTAAGGCACCGTGATTCGCTGTGCAGAGTTGCGTCCCTTGGGCACTCCAGAAACCTATGATTGTGGGTTCGAATCCCGGTTCGCCCCGATTATGTTTGTAGGTTTGTCAGCACCATACCCGTGCTCGTGGTTGTAAACGTCCAGGAGACCTGCATCACTTCGAGCTTTCCTCCCACATTAAGCTGACACGCCGTGATGTAACTGGAATACTGTTAAAAGCGGCGTTAAACCCAACTAACTGTTAACTGTAATAGGTGCGCATGCACTTTAAATTTCAAAAGGGGGCTTATTTAAACAAAACATGATGTAAGAGATACCATTTGATATCAACTTGTGAGTTATATATGCATGTTCAATATTTTGTACAAATATGTACAAAAGTTTGAACAGTCGTGTAACTTTTTCAGCCTTAATGCTGTCACTTATAAATATTACTTGCTGGTTGGTCTGAATGCTGGTAAGTGAGTGCTTATTGAAACAGGGTGCTAAATATGGAAAATACGGTAATATTGTGCAATAGATTTAAACAAATTAGGTAAACTCAGCAGAATACACCTCCAATAGAATAGTATGGTGTCTTTAACCAGTGGTTCTTTTTAAGGGAGATGATGTCAGCGGCTTTATGTCTTTGACAAGAGAGTCTTGGATTTAATAACTAATAGGAAGTCTTGTGTTGGATCTTAGCTTGTTTGTGCTCTGAAAAAATATTGCGTCTCAAAGCATAGAAAAGAGTCGTGTTATTTGAAAGGTTCAGAATTTCGTCAAATAGAGATTTTCTCAAGGGAGGCTCTTTTTTTATCAGATTTCAATTGTCTATAAAAAGGCTGTTTTAAGAAGTGAAGTGGCGATTGCAGAAGCAGTTTATGGGAAATTGGTATAGATTGACGTATAATGGGGTCGTATGGAGGCCCGATTGCAGGTCTTTGTCTTTTAGCGAGAGGTGTAATTGATTATTGATTGGCAGTGGAATGACAGACACCCAGTCAAGCATGCTGGCAGAACAGACACTTGTAATGGAACTACCCCAAAACGTCCCCAGCACATGGTGCTTCTTGCTCTCAAGATCAAACTGGTGTAGCTGGCAAACTGTCTTTTTCGCGATCCTGTCATGTCGTCCTCGATATGGTCTCATCATGTTAACTGGAATTTTAATTTACTTAATTACATGATCTGAAAGACCTTGATGGTTTGAAGTTAAGTTTAGGCAGCTTGGAGATGATTGATGTCAACGGGGAGTTAGTGTTATAATGAATAGCGTTATAATGAAGGGGCCTGAGTGAGAGAGGTTGATGGCGATTGGTCCGATGAGACTTTCTTTCACATGAAGGGATAATGTTGTTAGTGGAGTAGTAAAGTGGGTGTTAACTCCGATATCTCACCTTTCATCATACTCACACGCTATTGATGGGCAAATTTGGTAGATTTGATGATCTGTGGGTCAGCTTTCCTGAATAAAGATTTAATCTGCGTGCCCTTTCTCTGATGGTTCCCGAGTCAGTGCTGTATAATATTTCTTCTAAAGCAGTATGGTTGAGGTAACATTTAATTGGTTCTTAGTGAGAATGTGTTGTGTGGAGAATAGTATTTATGGTTATTTTAATTTGATATAAGTTGTGAGTAAATTTCTATTGGTGAGGCATTAGGGATTCTCTTATTGAGAATGTGTTGTGTGGAAAGTTGTATTTATGTTTATTTTAATTTGATGTAAGTTGTGAGTAAATGTCTATTGGTGAGGCATTGGGGATTCTCTTAGTGAAAATGAGTTGTGTGGAAAGTAGTATTTATGGTTATTTTAATTTGATATAAGTTGTGAGTAAATTTCTATTGGTGAGGCATTGGGGATTCTCTTAGTGAGAATGTGTTGTGTGGAAAGTTGTATTTATGGTTATTTTAATTTGATATAAGATGTGAGTAAATTTCTATTGGTGAGGCATTATGGATTCTCTTAGTGAGAATGTGTTGTGTGGAAAGTAGTATTTATGGTTATTTTAATTTGATATAAGTTGTGAGTAAATTTCTATTGGTGAGGCATTAGGGATTCTCTTAGTGAGAATGTGTTGTGTGGAAAGTTGTATTTATGGTTATTTTAATTTGATGTAAGTTGTGAGTAAATTTCTATTGGTGAGGTATTGGGGATTAAAATGCTTGTGCTATTATGATTTAGGGAATTTAGGAGAGTTCTCATCTATATCAATCATAATATTTTTTATTTGTCATAATTTCTGGAAAATATAAGAATTTGAAATAAAATGACATTTATGCTATTGCCTAAATTTAAGTTAAAAGTGTCCTAAGGTTTCGGGTGTAGTGGATGGAGTGTATATGGCTGAAATTATGCCGATGCGACGTTAAATTTTAACTCTCTCACTTGATAGGGTGTCTGCCTGGGCAGCGGAAGGTCAGGGGTTCGATCCCTTGGCTGTGTCATACGATGGTACTTATTGTTACCCTGCCTGGTACTCGGCGTAAAGGAGATAAAAGCAAAACTGGTTGGTCCAGAGTCAGTATACTGTGTCTGAGTGGGGTATCCATGTTAAACTGTGGCATGGTATCTCAGTGGGCTAGCACTATGAAACCGGCTTTAGACCAATTTAGTACAAGCACACACAGGCGTGAACATTGAAAGCAATGTTATGTTAAACCCCATTTCACCTACCTCGTCTCAGATGTGAGTGAAATACCAGTGATTCTGATAATGAACCATTAATGACCGTGATGAAAATTTGAGTTGCTACTGGTTTGGAAGTGTCATTAGTTGTTAGGGAACTACAACTAGTGATATTAGTGTAAAGCAAGTTGTGAGGAAGGTGGCACAAGTTGTGGAATGATTGATGTGAGTGTCAGTCGAGTTTTTTTAGCTACTCGTTCATTAGTGACTGAGCAGAACAGTGCCTCAACTCACAGGAGAGTATTCACTGCTGTGTGGTTTTACAGCTGACTTGCAGGGGGTATTCTGCTGACATATCGCATTAATTACCCATAATTCTCATTCCTCTTGTTGGTTCCCTTTGGGTTTTCTTCGGGTGAAGGGTTCCCGATGCCCCATACTGAAATGATGATCACATGGACAAAATGGATGCTTGAATGGCTGGTACTTGGGTGGGTGATCTGGCTTATCCCTGTCCTGCCAGTTCTACAGTGACGAGATAAGTAGTAGAGTCAGTACACCTCTACTACGTCCTCTACGACCACTACGACCACAGTTGTCCCCTCAGCCTGTCCTGCCAGTTCTACAGTGACTGCTTTAGCTAGTAGATAAGTAGTAGAGTCAGTACACCACTACTACGTCCACTACGTCCACTACGACCACAGTTGTCCCCTCAGCCTGTCCTGCCAGTTCTACAGTGACTCCTTGAGCTAGTAGATCAGTAGTAGAGTCAGTACACCACTACTACGTCCTCTACGACCACAGTTGTCCCCTCAGCCTGTCCTGCCAGTTCTACAGTGACTAGATAAGTAGTAGAGTCAGTACACCACTACTACGTCCTCTACGACCACAGTTGTTCCCTCAGCCTGTCCTGCCAGTTCTACAGTGACTGCTTGAGCTAGTAGATAAGTAGTAGAGTCAGTACACCACTACTCCATCCTCTATGACCACAGTTGTCCCCTCAGCCTGTCCTGCCAGTTCTACAGTGACTCGTTGAGCTAGTAGATAAGTAGTAGAGTCAGTACACCTCTACTACGTCCTCTACGACCACAGTTGTCCCCTCAGCCTGTCCTGCCAGTTCTACAGTGACTCGTTGAGCTAGTAGATAAGTAGTAGAGTCAGTACACCACTACTATGTCCTCTACGACCACAGTTGTCCCCTCAGCCTGTCCTGCCAGTTCTACAGTGACTGCTTGAGCTAGTAGATAAGTAGAAGAGTCAGTACACCACTGCTACGTCCTCTACAACCACAGTTGTCCCCTCAGCCTGTCCTGCCAGTTCTACAGTGACTGCTTGAGCTACTAGATAAGTAGTAGAGTCAGTACACCACTACTATGTCCTCTACGACCACAGTTGTCCCCTCAGCCTGTCCTGCCAGTTCTACAGTGACTGCTTGAGCTAGAAGCTAAGTAGTAGAGTCAGTACACCACTACTCCATCCTCTATGACCACATTTGTCCCCTCAGCCTGTCCTGCCAGTTCTACAGTGACTGCTTGAGCTAGTAGATAAGTAGTAGAGTCAGTACACCACTACTCCGTCCTCTACGACCACAGTTGTCCCCTCAGCCTGTCCTGCCAGTTCTACAGTGACTGCTTGAGCTAGTAGATAAGTAGTAGAGTCAGTACACCACTACTACGTCCTCTACGACCACAGTTGTCCCCTCAGCCTGTCCTGCCAGTTCTACAGTGACTGCTTTAGCTAGTAGATAAGTAGTAGAGTTATTACCACAGATTGCTACCTTGTGTGAGTGGATGTTCTATCCTACTGTGTTTGACCACCATTAACTCCGCTTAATCACCCTCACCTTCATACTCCTGAGATAGATTCCTCCGCAGGGACCAGAAGTAATTGTGTAGTGTATTGTGGACATGTTGTGTGGCTGTATGGGGACAGGGATCCTTGCCCTCACTGATCAATGGACAACCCTGGCTCCACACACAGCAGCCGTGGAACGAGGATTACACAATGATGTCCACAATGCCAGCAATCACCTCGTCCACTGAGTGACATTATTAATACACACCACGGTGCTACTCACATGAAGTTGAAGACACCCAATTCTTTCCTATTACAAGAGTTAATCTGTCATGGCTACAGATTAGCTTCAGTTATATGAAGGAATTGGGTGTTCTTTAACTATTGAAAAGGAAATACTGTAGCTTATGTATGGACTGCCATTCTCCATCCGTGTTTGTCCTTGTGTAATAGGTAAAGGATCATTGAACTCTGAGGGGCGGTCGGGTAGCCTAGTGGTTAAAGAGTTCGCTCGTCACGCCGAAGACCCAGGTTTGATTCCCAACATGGGTACAATGTGTGAAGCCCATTTCTGGTGTCCCCCGCCTTGATATTTCTTGAATATTGCTAAAAGCGGTGTAAAACCATACTTACTCACTCTCTCATTGAAGTCTGACGAACGATTTTGATTGGACTGTGCATAGACTCGTTAGTCCAGCCAAAATTTAACTCCATAATACCAGCCAAGTTCGGCAAGGGTGGAAACTGGACTTTGTAGTCAGTTAACTCCCTTGCCTCGGGATGATGCCAGGAACCTTCTTGGTGATGAAATAGAGTGGTAAGATTGATTACATGGTTTGCTGCTTACAAAATAAAATCACTGGAGTGTCTGGTTCAGGTTAGATAAGTTACAGGTCACTGTCATATTTCTGGAATATTGCAGTGTTGAAACCATCTCTATGTTGCTGACTTCAATATAAGAGAACAAACACAACCTCTTGAGTATCAAGTTGAGACTTCAAATTTACATGCAGGGAAATCCCAGAAATTAACTGACCCGTGGCCATGAAGATCTGGGGTAGAATAGGTCTTGAGCAACCCATGCTTGTCCACCGCGAAGATCTGGGGTGGAATAGGTCTTCAGCAACCCATGCTTGCCGTAAGAGGGGACTAACAGGATTGGGTGGTCTAGCTCTCTGACTTGATTGATGCATATCACCGTATCTCAATTGCATGGATTGATGCTCATGATATCAGTCATTGAATTATCTGGTCCAGACTCAATTATTTACAGACCGCCGCCTTATAGCTGTAATATTGCTGAGTGTGGCGTTAAACAACAAACCAACCAACAACCAACTTAATCTTGCCAACTTCTTTCTTTTTACACAGCACACATTTTAAGAGACTAGGATTACTGGGAATGTGGCTTCTAACCAATTGCTCTGCATGCTGGGAATCTGACACTTCCTGTGTGCGTGTGTGTGGTTTTCCCTTCTTCTCTCATGCGTATATCATTACACAGGCAAATCAGTATTGACATACTCATACACTGCATGGTGGGAGCTATGGCCATTATACCACCATGTAATACCAGATGATATCAACAATCTACTGATATCGTCTACAGAGAATGAATCATGTATTGACTGAGATTATGTCTTCTGGTGCTCTATGGATATTTTTAACATGAGTGGATTGAACGCAGTCCTCGGAGGCTTTTGGTAATTTACCGAATATTCACAAACACAATCACTTCCTATGAAATATGGAATATAAAAACTACATGCTTTAATGATTACAGTGGCAGGGTCGTAATGGAGTCGGATGGTTCCTGGGAATATTATGTCACTCCGTGCAGGACGTCCCTCACTTTAATATCTGGCTTTGCACTAAATGAAATGGACAAGACGATTATTTTGTCTGTTTAACTACAGCTGTTCTGCAGTGTGATGCAGTGTTGCCAGAATGGTTGTTTTCATATTTTGTTTAAAGACATGATATAGATGAGTGAGTATGGTTTTCGCCTCTTTTGGCAATATTCCAACAACATCACGGACACAAGAAATGGGGGGTATCGAACCCGGGTCTTTGGCGTGACGAGCGAAGGCTTTAAGCCAGGCTTTTTTTATTTTTAGGATTACGTTTTTTTCAGCCCCAAGTCCAGGGTTGGAGGAAGGAAAAAAAAAGAAGAAAAAAGCCAGAGGCATTTTTTTAAATGCAGAATGCCTCTGGCATACTTTATGAACATATTCTGTGCTCCATAGACCACCATTTGTGAAGATAAATGAAAATTCTGCCACTTACAACACAGACAATTGTCAAGGGAGGTTATTCATGTTCGGCTTCGAGATCAATAAAGATCGATTATGTATCTTTTTACTAGTTTACAACGGTAAGTTCATATGTTTTTTTTATTAAAAGTTGATGATAACAAATTAAATAACTGACTCTGGGGCTATCAGCAGGGGAAAAAAATGGAAATCTGATATATATTTTTTTGCAAATTTTCTAAAAAATTAGAGTCGGCGGGTCCGTAATCCGAAAAATATAAAACACCTGGCTTCACTACTAAATAATGCTACCCTACTGCTCCTAGATAAATATGAATAATATTCGGCATGATGAGTGAATGCTGCCCCACATCCCCAAGATAAATATGAACAATATTCAAATAATAACCCAGTGGTTACAATGGCACAGCTACCAGTTTCCACCATACTGTTCAGGGTTCAATCCCTACCTAGTGTATATGTGTGTTGTTACGAGTCGATTCCCAAATTGAAATGTGAAGTATATATGTGTGGCTGCTTGTACTAGTCCGGACTGATGCCGATTTATAGTGCTAGCCCACTGAGATACCATGCCACAGTTAACATGAATACCCCACTCAGACACAGTATACTAACTCCGACCAGTCCTTATTTTAGCCCCTTAATGCCAAGTGCTAGACAGGGTAACAACAAGTACCACCTTTTAACGTCTTTTGGTATGACGCGGCTGGGGATTGAACCCTGAACCTTCTGCTATCCAGGCATACATTCTACCACTAGACTACAGAGGCGGTCAATTATATTGAAACTGGAATAGGTCTACAGTCATAAAATGCTGTATAATGGGTTAAATATGTGGAAGCAGCAGCAGCAGTAGTAGTAGTAGTAGTAGTAGTAGTAGTAGTAGTAGTAGTAGTAGCAGCAGTAGCAGTAGTAGTAGCAGCAGCAGTAGTAGCAGCAGCAGCAGTAGTAGCAGCAGCAGCAGTAGTAGCAGCAGCAGCAGCAGCATAAAATAAGCCCAATTACATGAGTCAGTGTGGCGGTCAGGTAGCCTAGTGGTTAAAGCGTTCGCTCGTCACCTCGAAGACAAGAGTATGATTCCCGACTTTTGTACCATGTGTGAAGCCCGTTTCTGGTGTCCCTGCCATGATATTACAACGGAGGAACCTTTCGAACAAAGTCACCTCTCTTAAGAACACACCACATGTAACGTGTGTCGGTGTCATCCCAGCCCATGAATCAGGTGAGCTACAGCTTCTGTGAGTCAACCGTGGTAATCGCAGGAAGTCCGCTCTAATACAACACACATCTTAAACTTTTGGATGATGTGTCTCTGCAGGAATGACTTTCTGCCTTAGTTAATATCATTTGTTCAGTGTAAATGCCCTTCTATTAGCAAGGCTTGAATGAAATACAGCATTTGTATGCACTGCATGTAATTGGCAAATTCTTACTATCTTCTCTTGCGCTTTCGTGCTAAATTGTCAATTTTCTTCCCTGTGTGGTGAAATATATTTTCCTGTGAAGTTGAAATGGTTTAAAGAGTAAAGGGTTGTAGGCGAAAAAGTGTGTAGTTGGTTAGCTCACTGAATGAGGGACCAAATGCTCGTTGTTTAATTAGACTTTGCAGTTGTTGAATATTTAGCTCACCTGAACAGAGATCTGATGTTTGTCCAGACATTGGTGAGATATGATATTAAATTTGAAGATGTATGACTGGCATGATGTGAAATAGATGTTGATGTTAACTTTGTAGATGTGTGATAGACATGTTAACTTTGTAGACATTAATGTTATATTTCTAGTTTGTAACAGACATGTTGAAGTTGTCTTCAGCAACCCATGCTTGCCATAAATGGCAACTATGCTTGTCATAAGAGGTGACAGGCTCGTTGACTTGGTTGATGCATGTCATCGTATCCCAATTGCATAGATCAATGTTCATGATGTCAATCACTAGATTGTCTAGTCCAGACTTGATTATTTGCAGACTGCTGTCATATGCCTGGAATATTGCTGAGTGTGGCATTAAACAAACAAATAAACAAACAAACAAACAAACCTAAAGCCGTGTCCTAGCTTGTAATGGATATGGCTCTATGTCCATCTTCCTTTTTGTACATCGTCAACATCAGTGCCAATTAACTCGCATCGGTCAAGTAGAGGAGCAGGATGACTTGGTCAAATACTGCAAGCATCACAAGTTTACTAGAGATCACAGATTTATGGCAAATCAATTCTTGAGCTGTTATGATTGATATGGAATTGAACTTATTCTGACTAGTTGGTGTGGAAGACTGGCCATAGGTGATAGCTGCACACATCTGTCATCTGGACATGGCCTGAATGCTGCAGTCGGTCTCTTTGTTTGTTTGTTTGTTGATTAACGCCGCACTCAGCAATATTCCAGCTATATGACGGCGATCTGTAAATAATCGAGTCTAGACCAGACAAGACCTGACCAGACAATCCTGTGATTTACATCATGTGCATAGATGTACACAATTTGGATACAATTTGCTTGGTTCTTTCCCAAACCCCAATATCTTCTTGAGACGGAGAAAATTTGTGAGTGACAATTCAAACCTGGTTGGTGAAAATCTATTTACATGGGGTAGCCTTGTGGGTCAAGTGTTTGTGTGTCACATCAGAGGGCCAGGTTCAGTTCCCCACATGGGTACAGTGTTCCCTGCCATGATATTGCTGCTATATTGCTCCCTCCCTCTTTCACTCGACCGACTGAGACCCACCCACCCACCCACCCAATCGGGGTGGTTGGGTAGCCAAGTGGTTAAAGCGTTTGCTCGTCACGCAGAAGACCCGGGTTCGATTCCCTACATGGGTATAATGTGTGAAGCCCATTTCTTGATATTGTCCCCTGTGTCCCCTGTTGTGATATTGCTGGAATATTGCTAAAAGCGACTTAAAACCTCACTCACTCACTCACTCACTCACTCACCCTCTCTCTCACTCACTCACTCACTCACTCAAACACCAACCCACTCACTCACTCACTCTGACCCAATCACCCACACTTTGATCGTAGCTGTGTTACAATCATTCGTTGATTCTTGTGTGTTACTTTGCATATGCAAGCTTCCAGACGGCCTCCGTGGTCTTGTGGTAGAGCGTCCGCCCGGAGAGCGGAAGGTCCGGGGTTTGATCCCCGGCTGCGTCATACCAAAAGACGTTAAAAGATGGTACTTGTTGTTACCCTGTCTGGCGCTCGGCATTAAGGGGCTAAAACAAGGGCGAGAAGGACTGGTCGGCTTGGAGTCAGTATACTGTGCAGCATGGTATCTTTGAGGGCTAGCACTATAAAATTGGCATCAGTCCGAACTAATACAAGCACACAAACACACAAGCGCATGCATGTCGCTATATAAGTGCAATAATCTTGAACGCGACGTTAAACCCCATTTCACCTCACCTTGCAAGCTTCCATGGGATGCCATTAATAACACCGTACATTCTGCAGATACAGAACTTGTCACCAAGATTCAAAACA
Organism: Haliotis cracherodii; assembly: GCF_022045235.1. Classification (NCBI taxonomy): domain Eukaryota; kingdom Metazoa; phylum Mollusca; class Gastropoda; order Lepetellida; family Haliotidae; genus Haliotis; species Haliotis cracherodii. The sequence continues at coordinate 57,686,061 of NW_027266330.1, forward strand.
TTGAGGTGTGTTGTTCACATAATAGGAACAAGTGGCTCATTTAACACTCAGTTAACCAAGTGCAAAATGGGATACGATCACTTGCCTCTTCATAATGGTTCTCACCATGTCCCTTAGAGGTCCTCGGACACTAATCTGACTGTGATCGGTTGTGTGCTGATAGTATAACGCAGTTGTCGATGCTTTATGCACTTGGTGTTCAACCAGAGTCGGCATCATAGAGACGTAAAGGGTTTATCCTATTTAGTGGTGTTTTGAACCCCTTTATGTCGTATTCATTGTCCCTTAGATTCTATTGAGTGCATTATCGGTGAGTATTTGTGTATATCCGTCCAGTGTTAGTTGATATTGAATCTCACAGTAGATTTGACAGAGTGCTGCCCAGTAATTGTCAAGTTGGTGATTGATTGGAGAATAAAATGGGTTGGGAGAGGCATCCCGGAAGTGCTCGATTACAGAGATGGCGATAAGCAGCTGGATACCTGTATTGCATTGTGGGACACTTGATGCCGGAACATCATTTAGACACAAGACGGAACCCAAGCTTGATACAGTGAGTGAGTTGATACTTAACGTCACATCGGCAATATTTCAGCCATATTGTGACCGCCCTTGATACAGTTTGATACTGTCAACTGTATGAAGAAAATTGCTTAAACTTTGAAGAAATGTTGTCATATCCTATTGTTTTCGACAATGTCCCTTCACCGGATGAGGCAGCATTGAGAGTTACTAAAATAGGGTCAAGTTTTTTACATCAAGAGCTGAGGGATAGAAAGGGATTGGAGTATTTTGCAGGTTGTCGTTCAACAGGGGCAATGATAGAAATATGCCACTAAACATATCGTGTGCGTGCGTGCGTGCGTGCGTGCGTGCGTGCAAGCGAGCGAGAGAGAGAGAGAAAGAGAGAGAGAGAGAGAGAGAGAGAGAGACAAAAATTGGCAAAAATACGATTACAAACCTCTGTTTGAACTTTATATCCTCACTGACCACCTCCGTGGCCTAGTGGTAGAGCATCTGCCTGGAGAGCACAAGATCGAGGTTTGAACCCCTTCCACGCCATACCAAAACATGGTACTTGTTGGTACCTCAGTGGGCTAGCACTATAAAATGGACATTGTCTCTCTCTCTCTCTCTCTGAATGCTCTGCCATGCTTTAAAAGTTGCATTTGAATTGAAATGAACTGAAAGTAAATTTGACTGTCATGATCAATTTTGTTCGAATAATGGTGTTTACTTTTCTCAAAAACATCCTTGTCTCCACTTGTCGTGTGATCTCTCACTTCTGTGAAAGGAACAGAAGAAAATACCATCTGCAGCAAATATTCCAATGATGCAGGTTGGGTTAACTGAAGATGAGGACTCCATTTGTTGACGCACAAGGTCACGAGGTCTCCGAACGTTCATTAGCATTGTTGGCAACTGATTGGATCTGTACTAGACATTGCTTGGATTGGTCGTGTGTATTGTCTTCAGTGATTAGATTATGTGAAACTGGCATTGCTGGTGTCGCTGGGATTTATAACTTTCCGGGGAAGAATAGGTCTTCAGCAATCCATACTTGCCGTAAAAGGCGACTAACGGGATCGGGTGGTCAGGCTCGCTGACTTGGTTGATACATGTCATCGATCCCAATTGCGTGGATCAATGCTCATGATGTCAATCACTGGATTGTCTGTTCCAGACTCGATTATTTACAGACCGCCATCATATAGCTGGAATATTGGTGAGTGCGGCGTTAAACAACAAACAAACAAACAAACAAAACAAAAAGCACTGGCTTCTGTGACGTGTTCACCTCAGCTGAATGTTGTTGATGGGGTCGGCCTTTCCTCAAGGTATACCCTTTACAAAGTAGATTATGATCCCTGGGGCCGTTGTACAAAGCGATCTCAGCGCTGAGGTGATCGTAACTCCCATACCTTAACATAGACTTATGATAGTTGTAGCGCTAAGGTTGTTTTGTGCAACGGCACCCTGGTCAGCTAATTTCCAGGTGATATATGTAATGTGCAAATATCTGATTTGTTTTTTGTTCTTTGAGGTGTGAAAAACAGATGTGCAAACTGTATGAATCCGTGAAATAATAGAAGTATTTCCCTGCTGTGGGCGTGGCTTCATTTTTCCATTCATTGGCCAATTGAATGCAATAACATGTGACTAGTTCAGCTAATCAGAATGCAGGAATTACAATGAACAAAACAAACCTTTAAATATTTGTTCTCCACCTCTATGTTGCTTGTGGTGAGACCCAGCTACAGTGGGGATCGGGTGGTCAGGTGATGTGATGATGTTTCGCCCCGTCATTGTGGTTGTTGGTCTTGTGACATTGTTTCCATTTACAGCATCATAAAGCTGGAATATCTCTGACGGTAACCTGAAACAACAATCAATCTCAAATTTTGTAAAAAATTGGATGAAGGTCGCTTTTCAAGATTATTGCTCTCATATTGGAAATGTCATATTCACTAAGCATTTGTAGGGGTGCAACGTTACGTAAGGCTATAACATTATACGATCTTCATCCACTGATCACAATATGATACAATCTTGATACTCTGGTCATGATGCTAAACGCATCTCGATACACTGATCACGATATGATATGTATCTCGATACACTGATGACAATATATGTATCTCGATACACTGATGACAATATATGTATCTCGATACACTGATCATGATATGATATGTATCTCGATACACTGATGACAATAAGATGTGTATCTCGATACACTGATGACAATATATGTATCTCGATACACTGATCATGATATGATATGTATCTCGATACACTGATGACAATAAGATGTGTATCTCGATACACTGATCACGATATGATATGTATCTCCATACACTGATGACAATAAGATGTGTATCTCGATACACTGATGACAATATGATATGTATCTCCATACACTGATGACAATACGACACCCAGGAATAGCAACACAAAGGTTATAAACTACAAGACTCTAGCTATTCCAGGAAAAGTGAAAAAGTGTTGACCGACTTCCTTGGTAACTGTTCTGAGACCATGGGAATCTCAAATGATCCCAAATGGCTGATTTGAAGGACACTGTTGGTTTTAGAAGCTCATGTGTATCCTTATTTACATCTCAAGGCGGTATAAATGTACACAGATTGACACAATGTGCACATTTTTTTTAATGTATATTCCTCCATAAATGGAAAAACAGATTTTAAGGCAATTCTTATAAATAAATTACTTCAAAGACTGCTTTTGTAATCATGAAAACAAAAAACTGAAGAGAACAATGCAAAATCAGTGACATTATTCAGTCCCGCCAAACCGTATCAACCAATCAGAAAAGATTAGACCAGTTGTAAATGTGGATTAATTGTTTTTTTTCGTTTTTGTGAACATAACTGATTTTTTTTCCGTGGTTAGCCAATCAAATGTCATTGAATAAAATACAATTTGTTTATTCTTTTGTAAAGTAAAAAATCTGTATTTTGTTTCCACATGTATTGTGGTACAATCTGAATGTATCATGTATCATGTATCATGTATCGCATCTAAGGCCATGTAGCATGGTTATTTAGAGGTTTGGTGTGTCATTTAATGCCTAATTATAAGCAATAAATGGACCCCTAAAAAGTGTTTATATTGCTGGAGACAAATTTTAAGTGCGCCTCAGTTTGTGTTGCGTGGTGTGCAGTTTTGTTATAAGAGTTGCTTCCCTTGGCATATGTCTACCATGCCAGTTGTAATAAACGCTGAAGTTTTTATCTGAGTTGTCTATGACTATCCAGACATGTGTACAACACACAGAGCACATAACAGTTTGCTCTGCAGAGTTGCGTCCCTTGGGCACACTGAAAACTGATTCTGGGTTTGAATCCCAGTTTGCCCCAATTATGTTTCTAGGTTTGTCTGCACCATACCCGTGTTCATGTGTTATACCGAAGTGGTAAACATCTGAGACCTGCATCACTTCGGGCTTTCCTCCCACTTTAAGCTGACACGCTGTGATGCACATTTTGAAACTGGAATACTGTTAAAAGTGGCGTTAAGCCAAACTCCTTACCCACTCGGACCGCCTCCATGGTCTAGTGGTAGAGCGTTCGCCCGGAGAGCGGAAGGTCCGGGGTTCGATCCCCAGCTGCGTCATACCAAAAGACATTAAAAGATGGTACTTGTTGTTACCCTGTCTGGTGCTCGGCATTAAGGGGCTAAAACAAGGACTGGTCGGTTCGGAGTCAGTATACTGTGTCTGAGTGGGGTATTCATGTTAAACTGCAGCATGGTATCTCAGTGAGCTAGCACTATAAATCGGCATCAGTCCGGACTAGTACAAGCAGCCACACACACACACACGTACATGCACGTCGCTGTATAAGTGCAATAATCTTGGATGCGACGTTAAACCCCATTTCACCTCACCTCACCCACTCACTATGTCTTCTGTGTCAGTGTCCGAGAAACACTCGGAAACTCTAAGGTTAATGGCTGCTCTGGCTGCCCTTTAAGAAATGCCATCATCTAATTTGATTCAAAGTCAGAAATACATCTTTCATTAATCTGTATTGAAAATGGATAGCTTTGCAATATATGTGTATTGATCTGAGTGAAGATTGGTTTGATATTCACATCATGATTTAAGAAAGGATATGATATATGCCATGATATTGATTTTAAACACATTTAGTTTTACAAGCTCCTTCCCAGCGTGTAACACCTTCGTTACACTCTCGGTAACATCGCTGCTACCAGTGTGGGCATGGCCATTACAAGAATCTGGAAAATTGCCCTCTAACCCCAAATGCTGTAACGTTTATAGTTTTGTTTATGTCTTTAGAAATGCCATCATAGAAAATTTAGAAAAGGTTTACGACTGACCATATTTTCCATATAAATTTACCTTTTTGGGGTTTGATCAGATTGGCAGACGGCAACCATCACTTGTTTTTAAACATAACGGTCGTTCTGTTGTGAGTTCAACTCCAAGCATGGTTGTAGCTGCCTATCAAAATGGGGAGCTTTCACTGGTTGCAGCATCCCTTGCAGCAAACCTATGATTGTGGCTTCGAATCCCCATTCACCCCAATGATGTTTCTAGGTTTGTCAGCACCATACTCGTGGTCATGGGTTTCACCGAAGTGGTAAACGTCTGAGACCTGCATCACTTGGGGCTTTCCTCCCACATTATGCTGACACGCTGTGATATAACTGGAATACTGTTAAAAGCAGCGTTAAACCCAACTCACTCACTCACTCGCTAATGACGTATTGCTGTAAAACGTAACAGGAACATGCGTACATAATCTTGAAGAACCCACAGTTTGATGACATGAAGCTCAAGGAAGCATGACAAATTACACATGATACAGGGATTAGTGGTGTAGTGTGGTAAATTAACTTTAGAGGTATTGGGTGTGTTCAAAGATGGATTTTGTGTGGCCATGTAAGGGTTAATCAGACTCAAATTTATATTTTCTTATACTTACACTTGTTGCATGTTGACATAAATATCAGGTTTCATTTTTCAAATAATAGGTTGCATTGTGCATGTTTTATATAGGTTATTTGAGCCCTGGTTTGATGTGGGATTGAACTAACAAGCAGCATACCTGAAGTAAAGTATGGAACTTGTCCGCCTTGAAGATACTTCTTATTCCTGATGGGGCGGTCGGGAAGCCTAGTGGTTAAAGCGTTCGCTCGTCACGCCAAAGACCCGGGTTCGAATCCCGACATGGGTACAATGTGTGAAGCCCATTTCTGGTGTCCCCCGCCGTGATATTGCTGGAATATTGCTAAAAGCGGCGTAAAACCAAACTCACTCACTCACTCATTTATTCCTGGTTCAGACTAAGGTCAATACTGCATGGGGGAAATATAACAAGATTTGAAGAAGATCGGAGCTTGTTGTATTGTTCGCTCCTACAACTGGTCATTGTCTTGCACAAGATTTATACAAGGCACAGGAGTCGGGTTCAGGATTGATGAGCTATAAAAAAATCCTTTAGTATTACAAGAGCACACTGTATTATTATCAGAGATAAATCTGTTTTAAGGATGAGGCCCAGACCCTCGTTTCATGTGTAAATTATTGTGTTTCAGGGGGCCTTTCAGTGTGGTACGAAGATGCCTCCACAAGGAGACCGCCCAACAATTTGCCGTCAAGATTGTGGATGTCGCCAAGTTCACTTCCAGCCCTGGCCTTGGAACAGAAGGTGAGTGGGAGGCTGCTTGTCTCATCCTGCCTTAGGCCCGACTTATTTGCATCTTGTTTTGTGTTTTGTGATTGCTGTCAGGTTTGCAAAATCACTTTCAAAATACATGCTGTGAAAATATTGTTATTTTAGAAAAAAAATCTTTTAAGTCTTTTGTTTCAGGGGTTTTAGGAAATTAATTTCATATCAACCTCCACGATATTTATTTTTATCATTATGCTTCCTGTTGACTAAAAATGATCTGTAAAAGTAGTGATTGGCCTTGGGCTGAAGAGATGTAAGGCTGCATGGGATTTTATGCCAAAGAATTAAACACACAAGAAGCCAATATGATCTTGGGTTGGAAGCCTGATTTCTCGGGTTAGAATTGGTCTTCAGCAACCCATGCTTGTCTCCCTGTGAAGATCCGGGTTAGAATTAGTCTTCAGCAACCCATGCTTGTCTCCCTGTGAAGATCTGGGTTAGAATTAGTCTTCAGAAACCCATGCTTGTCTTCCTGTGAAGATCCGGGTTAGAATTGGTCTTCAGCAACCCATGCTTGTCTCCCTGTGAAGATCGGAGTTAGAATTAGTCTTCAGCAACCCATGCTTGTCTCCCTGTGAAGATCTGGGTTAGAATTAGTCTTCAGCAACCCATGCTTGTCTTCCTGTGAAGATCCGGGTTAGAATTAGTCTTCAGCAACCCATGCTTGTCTCCCTGTGAAGATCTGGGTTAGAATTGGTCTTCAGCAACCCATGCTTGTCTTCCTGTGAAGATCCGGGTTAGAATTGGTCTTCAGCAACCAATGCTTATCTCCCCCTGTGAAGATCTGGGTTAGAATTAGTCTTCAGCAACCCATGCTTGTCTCCCCCTGTGAAGATCTGGGTTAGAATTAGTCTTCAGCAACCCATGCTTGTCTCCCTGTGAAGATCTGGGTTAGAATTAGTCTTCAGAAACCCATGCTTGTCTTCCTGTGAAGATCCGGGTTAGAATTGGTCTTCAGCAACCCATGCTTGTCTCCCTGTGAAGATCGGAGTTAGAATTAGTCTTCAGCAACCCATGCTTGTCTCCCTGTGAAGATCTGGGTTAGAATTAGTCTTCAGCAACCCATGCTTGTCTTCCTGTGAAGATCCGGGTTAGAATTAGTCTTCAGCAACCCATGCTTGTCTCCCTGTGAAGATCTGGGTTAGAATTGGTCTTCAGCAACCCATGCTTGTCTTCCTGTGAAGATCCGGGTTAGAATTGGTCTTCAGCAACCAATGCTTATCTCCCCCTGTGAAGATCTGGGTTAGAATTAGTCTTCAGCAACCCATGCTTGTCTCCCCCTGTGAAGATCCGGGTTAGAATTAGTCTTCAGCAACCCATGCTTGTCTCCCCCTGTGAAGATCTGGGTTAGAATTAGTCTTCAGCAACCCATGCTTGTCTCCCCCTGTGAAGATCTGGGTTAGAATTAGTCTTCAGCAACCCATGCTTGTCTCCCCTTGTGAAGATCTGGGTTAGAATTAGTCTTCAGCAACCCATGCTTGTCTCCCCCTGTGAAGATCTGGGTTAGAATTAGTCTTCAGCAACCCATGCTTGTCTCCCCCTGTAAAGATCTGGGTTAGAATTAGTCTTCAGCAACCCATGCTTGTCTCCCCCTGTGAAGATCTGGGTTAGAATTAGTCTTCAGCAACCCATGCTTGCCGTAAAAGTCGACTTAAATGCTTGTCGGAAGAGGGGACTAACGGGATTGGGTGGTCAGGCTTGCTGACTTTGTTGATGCATGTCTTCGTATCCCAAATGCATAGATCAGTGCTCATGATGTCAGTCACTGGATTGCCTGGTCCAGACTTGTTTGTTTACAAACGGCCGTCTATAGCTGGAACAACATTCAACAACAACAAACAAAATATCATCGCAGTTTGCAAGACATGCATTGGGTGCTGGGTACCTATCCTGACCCAGAAGCTGTGTCTCTTTGTTGGATGCGTGTCAGTTGTCATGGAAACAGACAAGAAAACCTTATAAAGATTCTTCTATTTTTGCTTCCGTCCCAATGAAAAAACATGTGAATCCCAACAGTGACATGAGGATTTATGTTTCTCAATATGTTTAAAAAACAGCAGCGCTGTGAAGAACGTTCCATCATAATGTCACACTGTGTTACAATGAAAGACAAAAACATCAATCAGAGTTTCAAGAAGAGTTTTATCCTGGGAGTCAAGAAAGACATGAAGATTATTACTTTTGCTTACTGCAAGGTAGTCGAAGCTTTGGTGCATGAAATATGTGGACAGACCCAACTTAAAGAGTGGGTGAATGAGTATGGTTTTACGCCGCTTTTAGCAATATTCCTGTAATATCACTGCGAGGGAACCAGAAATTGTCTTCACACATTGTGCCCATGTGGGGAATCGAACCCGGGCCTTTGGCGTGACGAACGAACGCTTTAACCACTAGGCTACCCCACCGCCCCCCTAACAAAGAGACCCACCATTTAGTATACTGTGGGATGGTTGCTGTGGCATTTTTGTTTGAGGCAAAATATTTTTTCAGTCTCTGCTTAAAAAGTCAGTAGGTGTCATCGGTTCCCATCAATAGTGTCGGATAAAGTCGAGTGTCTGATTAATGAGACTTGATTGCAGATATTATGTCCCTTACATGGCCAGTCCTAAATCCTAGATTCAGACAAATTTACAACTTGTAAGCCTCTTGTGGAAGGTTCCAAAGATATTTTTGCTTTGTAAAGTAAGCCACAAAATCCAGATTTACAGCGAGATGATCTGGACAGCAGTGGTCCTTGGGACAGTTTGGATGTGGCATGCTCACACATGACCTTCTTGTAATCTTTTCTTATTGTGGGAGATTTTAATACACCAATAAGGATTTGAGAAATCACATGAGACTTGTTATCTTTGTTCTTGCGTGTGCTGGTATTTAATGGGACTGTGAGGATTTAGTTGGTCTTAGAATTAGTATTGTAATATCATCAGTTATAAGCCCATGGGAGAGTACCTGTTGAGGTTGTAAGTTTAGATCAGATATACAGCAGCACTAATGACGAGATCAGATATACAGCAGCACTAATGACGAGATCAGATATACAGCAGCACTAATGACGAGATCAGATATACAGCAGCAGTAATGACGAGATCAGATATACAGCAGCACTAATGACGAGATCAGATATACAGCAGCACTAATGACGAGATCAGATATACAGCAGTACTAATGACGAGATCAGATATACAGCAGCAGTAATGACAAGATCAGATATACAGCAGCACTAGAGACAGTCATGTTGTTTAACTGGTTTTATGAAACGGTTACTTGGAGAACCTTGGTAAGCCCCCGAGCCATTTGTTCCAGATCAGATCAAATACACAAAATGAAAGGAACCTGACATGAGTTGTATAATTCCGGTCAGTGTCGTGAAGCTATCAAATCATGGTCTCCATTTCAATGTCCACTTCATCTTCCACGAAGAGACGGCCATATTGAAAAAATGAAGCGATTATGTTTGACCCCACTGAATGCGTTCTGACACACAGTCAAAATTAACCATCTGTCATCATTACTTTCTAAAACTCATCTAATAAATCCTCAACCGTTCTTGGTCCTTGTGCCAAACATATTCAGAGAAGTTTATCAACATGAAGAGAATTTTCCAAGAAAATGATGACAAATTACCTTCCTATGGTTCGCCATGTCAAGATAAAGTTGACATTTCAGTGAAAATTTTAAAAGATACTTAAGGTAAGAATATTTGCTTAAATATTTTGTGGTATTGAAACCTAACCTTCAAGAGACTTAAAGACTTGTCACAAAAAATGCAGTCTTGAAATATAGTTATTAACCCTTTATAACCAGTGCTGTATCAATAATATCAGATTTTGAAATATAGTTATTAACCCTTTATAACCAGTGCTGTATCAATAATATCAGGTTTTGAAATATACTTTTTAACCCTTCATAACCAGTGCCGTAACAGAGACATGATTTTGAAATATATTGATTAACCCTTCATAACCAGTGTGGCTGTGATAATGTATGATCTCGAATACATTTTATTAACCCTTTTGTATCAATAATCCCATCTTGAAATATATTTTGTGAACCCTTTACGAGTGTGCAGTATTAAGAATATCAGATCTAAAAATGTTTTTTTTATTAACTCTTTGTAACCACTGCTGCATAATCAAATTTTGAAAAATGTTTATTTCCCCAATATAACCACTGCTAACATTAGTGGTGTATTGGTGAAGTCGGATGTTGAAATCTAGTTATTAACTGTACTAGTAATGGTGTATAGCGGGTCATCATAACCTTGTGGATAGTTGCTCATGACATCAATCACTGGTTTGTCTGTCCAGACTCAATCGTTTAGCTGGAAATATTGTTCAGTGCTGCGTTAATCAACAAAGAAATGAGTGATGATTATCAATATCCCATTTATTTTGCATGATAATAGGGGCAAACTGGGATTCGGACCAACAATCATAGGTTTCTTGCATGCCCAAGGGACACAACTCTGCACAGCAAATTTCGACACCTTTGGACGACTGGCAACCCGTGCCCCTGATATGGGTTCAAATCCCTGATTTTTTATCCCCCAGGTATATATGGGGATATAGCGATCAGCCAGTCAGTCTGTCTGTCTGCCCATCCGTCCGTCCATCCATCTGCTCGTCTGTTTGTCGGTAATCATTTCCTTTACCGGGGCAGAACTCGAAAACCTTTCAGTGAATATGATCAAAACTTGGCAAATCTATCAGTCACATACTGAAGTGGTGCCTTTTGACATTTGGGGATTTTTCGATTTTAAATTTTTATGGGAAGGAGTTGGACAGAGACTCCATTGGGGATGGGGTTCGTTTCCAGTGCAGAATTCGAAAACCATTCAGTATATTTGATCGAAACTTCAAAGATGTATCAGTCACATGCTTCTGATGACTTGTGTTACTGATTATGATTCTCGGTTCGTCATCACCATTTGTGAACAATTTTGTCCAAACAAAATCAACTTACCATTTGTATCCATAACCATAGACAGTAGTAGTTTACTTTCATTTTCCCCTATTCCGCTCCCTGCTCCCTCTGAAGCTGATCGACCGCCTCCGTGGTCTAGTGGTAGAGCATCCACCCGGACGTCATACCAAAAAAACGTTAAAAGATGGTACTTGTTGTAACCCAGTCTGGCACTCGGCATTAAGGGGCTAAAACAAGGACTGGTTGGTTTTGAGTCAGTATACTGTGTCTGAGTTGGGTATTAATGTTAAACTGCGGCATGGTATCTCAGAGAGCTAGCACTATTAATCGGCATCAGTCCGGACTAGTACAAGCAGCCACACACACACACGTACATGCATGTCGCGATATAAGTGCAATAATCTTGGACGCGATGTTAAACCCCATTTCACCTCACCTGAAGCTGATCACATTAACGAGGACCACAAAAGTACTATGACTGATGCGACAGCCACTGCTGAAAAGGACGCTGTTAGAGCATCTGTCGTTGTTGGCTTGCCGTGTCTGGCGTGGGATTGGCACAAATGCCAGTTCTTTTGAATGATGCCTGCAAGCCAACATCAATCTATCTCATACTTCCGGATTGTGCCAAAAATAGTCTTCAAAAACGCCTCATCCCAGATTATTGGCTGAAATGAGTATATGGAGGATTTTATGACTGCTTCGGTGGTTGATGTATTGTTTGCAGTTCCATAAAATCCTGACAAACAATGGATGATGTTTGTGTTCAGGTCTGAAAGAGTGAACAGACTTGCTGTCATTGAATCAGTTGATTTCAGTGTTTCTAAATCCAGGGAATGATTGTGAAAATATCAGACATTATTAGATGACCATGTGTTGTGAGGACCAATGTTTTTGAAAAATTATTTACATATATGTGTTTCATGAGTGTACACAAAGAGGTAATCCTTCTTAATATGAGTCTGAATTTTAGTTATTACCTTGAACCTAATGATATGTAACACTCAGTCACTCACTCACTCACTCACTCACAAACCCATACACTCACTCACTCACTCAGTCACAAACCCATACACTCACTCACTCACTCACTCAAACCCACCCATTTACTCACTCATTCACTCACTCACTCACTCACAAATTCACTCACTCACTCACTCACTCCACACACCCACCCACCCACTCACAAACCCATACACCAACTCACTCACTAGGCAATTCCTACACCAACTCACTCACTCACTCGAGATTTGAGTTTGTTACATGTAGCTGTAGTAATGTACTAAAACAACTCAATGCTGTCATGTACATATGCACACCCACACCAACTCACACACTCACACACTCACACACTCACACACCCAAGCATGCACTCACACACCAACTTCACCTACCCAAAGTTTTATATCAGGACATTGGAGAGTCGTCATATTACAGTTGACAAAGTACACCTAAACCAGCCATGACTGTAGCACAATGTATGATATCCACTTTAGCACAACACACACAAGGTAAAGATTTCAAAACTTGATCCTGTCCCTTTAATACCGAGTTCTCAGCCTACTTATCAACTCCGAGTCCAATCTGGTTTTGTATTTCTAGACTGATGGCATTCTCGCACCGACATTTACAAATGGCTGAGTTGTGTGCGTGCGTCTGTACAAACAATCACGATGTATACCAGGGTACCCTGCTGCTTTTATTGTCTGCGATTACCATCATTGGCAGAATGTGATATGCTTATGTGACACCTGTCAGCAGATCTGGATAGAATCCGATCATATCTGAACATCGATGGATATGTTCAGGTGGTAATCTTCAAAGAGCTGTCAGCTATGTTGTCAAGGGATAGGTCAGGTTTAGGTGCACAGTTAAAGTTCCTTAGCTGTCATCAGAATGACAGCACTGTGAAACATATCAAATCCCAGACCATCTACAGTGAGAGATCATCAGTGAGTGAGTTGGGTTTAACGCTGCTTTTAACAGTATTCCAGTTATATCACGGCGTGTCAGCTTAATGTTGTAGGAAAACCCAAAGTGATGTAGGTCTCAAACGTTTACCACTTCGGTGAGACTCACAAGCACGGGTATGGTGCTGACAAACCTAGAAACATAATCGGGGTGAATGGGGATTCGAACCCACAATCATAGGTTTCTGGTGTGCCCAAGGGACGCAACTCTGCACAACAAATTGCGGCCCCCGAGAGATCATCAACTGTGAGTCCATCGAACACAAACAGGCAGTTGGTAGCAAGCAGTGCTGAGATACAAAGTGACAATTGGAATGTTTTAAAGCTGCATATAAAATTAATTTTTGTCTCAAGAGTGAATGGTGGTGGGGCTTTTTTATTTTCTGTATTTGAATAAAAAAAAACTTGAGGCAAGAGGAATACTTATTATTTTTTACCCACCAAGAATACAAATAAAAACAACTTGGCACACATTGATTCCAGCTCTTTAATACCATGTCGTTTTTGGATAAGGGATTCACATGCTTCATATAACGTGGGAAATTTGAAATATAATTTTTATGTTGGCAGCAAAAGTGACTGACATGCCGGATTTAGAGTGATGCATCGATGCCTAGGAGATCACGTTAATAAAGTTCGAGATAATAAATGCCAACTGTAACGGTTCTTGGGGAGAAAAAGAATTGTGCCCCATAAATGACCGAGAGTTAGTAGTAATTTCGATGACATGGACGATACGGCATTAGAGATTGGCAAATCCTCCAAGTCTTGTGCACAGCACTAACGGTTGTCAAAATAGCATTGTGTCACTGGAGATCATTCCATTTTTTTTTCATTCTCAAATTTTGTTCCGTTTCAGTTCTATTTTTATGGTAATTGAAAATAACCAGAAATTTAACCAGTACATATGTAAGTTGCAATGCAGCATTATTCTTTTAAATATATAATTTGATCAAATTTGAATTTTTACAAATTGAAAGTTTTTATTACGCCTCTATTCAGCCAAATTTAACACAAGTAAAGTTTAATCTCTTCAAGGATCGAAATACATGCACGTGTGAGTTTTTAAATCAGGATGTGATCAATAAGCTGATGTGCGCAGTTCGGTTTTTTATCTCCTGTTTTAAAAATTAGAGATCCCAGATAGGTTCAGATTGGAAGTTCAAGTTCTGACATTTCCAGCAATACTAGCTCACGACCATTATTTTGCTTAAAGTGGATAAAATCTTTTTGGAATAATCATGTAATATTCCAATGTCGTTCTCAATCAATAAGATACAAAAGTTTAGCTGTGTGATTTGCGACTGCCACCGTGGTCTAATGGTTGAGTGTCTGCCCGGAGAGCGGAAGGTCCGGGGTTTGATCCCTGGCCGCGTCATACCAAAAGAGGTTAAAAGATGGTACTTGTTGTTACCCTGTCTGGCTCGGCATTAAGGGCCTGAAACAAGGACTGGTTGGCACGGAGTCAGCATACTGTGTCTGAGTGGAGTATTCATGTTAAACTGCGGCATGATATCTCAGCACTAGAGCTAGCACTATAAATCGGCATCAGTCCGGACTAGTACAAGCAGCCACACAAACACACGTTGCTATATAAGTGCAATAATCTTGGATGTGATATTAAACCCCATTTCACCTGACCTGACCTGTATGATTTGCTAAAGGCAAGGGGACACAGTCGACCCACGTGCTGCTAAGAGTTACCTCCCTTATAAAGCTGCCATCATCTGCTGTTCATTGGTTTCATTTCCAGATAAGTCCAAATAAGGATCCTTGGTGTGTCAGCATCATACTATTCTCATTCGTTTTCATTCTCTGATAACAGCCACATTACTTTTAAGTCTTCATCCTTAAGGGCAGTTGTTAGGAAATGTGGATTTGCCATAATTTTTTACCAGCCTTCATTCATATGAGCAGTTGTTAGGAAATGTGTCTGCGCTACACTGCATCCCAAATCCAATCGCTGACTTGGTTGATGCATGTCATCGATCCCAATCCCGTAGATCGATCCTCATAATATTAAGCACTAGATTGTCTGGTCCGGCACCGGCAGGTCATAATTGAGGCTAGGGGCACGGGTGGCCCAGTCGTCTTAGGCGCCACAATTTGCTGTGCCTAGTTGCGTCCCTTGGACACCACGCCAGAAACCTATGATTGTGAGTTCGAATCATAGTTTGCCCCGATTTTATTTCTATATTTGTCAGCACCATACCCGTTCTATTGGGTTTTACTTCTGGCTTCCTCCCACATCAAGCTGACACGCCGTGATAAAACTGGAATACTGTTAATAGGGGTGTTGAACCCAACTCACTCACTATTAAGGGTGGTCAGGTAGACCAGTGGTTAAAGCGTTCGCTCGCCATGCCGAAGACCCGGGTTCGATTCCCGACATGGGTACAATATGTGAAGCCCATTTCTGGTGTCTCCCGCCGTGATATTGCTGGAATATTGCTAAAAGCGTGTAAAACAATACTCACTCACTATTATACTTAAAAATTTATGTCAGCATTGTTAGTGTTTATGGAGCATAAATGTGAAAAAAATGTTCAAACTGTGAACCCTTGTGGATTTACACAGCATATTCAATGACATTGCGTGTAGAGATGATAGATCACTGGGAGAAGCTTATGCACACTCCATGACCCCTGACGTGACAGGGCATTGTTTCGCCAGTTTGACTGGAACAAAATACTACAAATTACGTCATAGGGTATGATCACGTGTTTGAAAAGTTTGTGGTACTGTATTCCAAAGGTAGGCCAATAATTCCCTTGTTATACTTACAACAAAACCCCTGAGTTACCACACCTTGCACTATCAATGGCCAAACCCTTTAATATTTTGATTGGTTTGTTGTTTAACACCGCACTCAGCAATATTCCAGCTGTATGACGGCGGTCTGTAAATAATCAAGTCTGGACCAGGCAATTGGGATACAATGACATGCATCAACCAAGTCAGTAAGCCTGGCCACCGTTAGTAAGTTGCCTCTTACAACTAGCATGGGTTGCAGAAGACCAATTATAAACCAAATTTCAGAAACTGTAGTCCATCGGCGGAAGTGGCCTTATTTTTTTTCGCTTCACGGAAACATACACACCCATACAATTGCTTGGTGTGCCATTTAAGTGCAGTGGAATCACTATTTATTGTTGATTAACAGACAGTAAAACGACAAACAGCACCCGGGCGACTGCGTAAAGAGGCATAAAATAGCCTTAGCTCCATTAAAGGGAGGTTACTCTTCTGCCCCCAAGCACCTGCCCTGCCAAATGCTGCACCTGAGTCAGATCAATGAATTCTGTGGGAGGGAATCAGATGTTTAAAGTCCTCGCTGGGAACGTCAATGATCCTGGTCTTGATAAAAATCAATTAGTTAAAAATAGCCTGTTTCATGTTTGAGATTTTTTTCTCTCTGAGAAGAAAATGCG
The DNA here is from genome assembly GCF_022045235.1 of Haliotis cracherodii. Taxonomy (NCBI): domain Eukaryota; kingdom Metazoa; phylum Mollusca; class Gastropoda; order Lepetellida; family Haliotidae; genus Haliotis; species Haliotis cracherodii. The sequence continues at coordinate 57,702,609 of NW_027266330.1, forward strand.
TTTGTGATCACTGATTTTGAATTTGTTTGAGAAATGATAAAGATTTTAATGTTGTGATACATGCTTTGTGCTAATTGGCATTTATCAGGTGTTTAGAAATACTTTTTGCAGTTTGTCATTGGTTTTCGATGACTTCATGACATTTGTCAAAATGACGTATTGGAAATCAACCAATTAATAGTTGTAAGCAGAAAATGGGTCTCAAAACCCCCCACTTTCATGTGAAATGAAAGGGGAATAAAAATACAGTGTTTTGTTATAGATATTATCATTGGTACATGTCATCATTTACTGTAAAAAGCGACTTTCGGTTAGTGTTGTCAATTCCTATTCGGAAATACGTCAACAACTTCATATGTGATTTCACTCAGCAATATTCCAGCTATGTCATGGCTGGACTGGACCAGACAATCCAGTGATTGATATCATGAGCATCAATCCACGCAATTGGGATACGGTGACATGCATCAACCAAGTCAGCGAGCCTGACCACCCGATCTCATTGGTCACCTCTTACCACAAGCATAGTTGCTGAAGATACATTCTACCCCGGATCTTCACGGGTCTTTAACCACAGTACCGCCAGTACAGTATAGCAATGTTTAATAAAAATAATGATAAAAAGTCCATTAATAATGTGCCAAATTCCACTCAAGTGAATATCCCAGCTATGTCATAGCAGGACTGGACCAGACAATCCAGTGATTGACATCATAAGATCGATCTACGTGATTGGGATACGATGACAGTTGCTAGGACAAGCATAGTCGCCTTTGACAGCAAACATGGGTTGCTGAAGACCTATTCTACCCTGGACCTTCATGGGTCAAGCAAGGGTTGCTGAAGACCTATTCTACCCAAGATCTTCACAGGTCAGGCATGGGTTGCTGAAGACCTATTCTACCCTGGACCTTCATGGGTCAAGCATGGGTTGCTTCACCTATTCTACCCTGGACCTTCACGTGGGACAAGCATGGGTTGCTGAAGACCTATTCTACCCTGGACCTTCATGGGTCAAGCATGGGTTGCTTGACCTATTCTACCCTGGACCTTCACAGGTCAAGCATGGGTTGCTGAAGACCTATTCTACCCTGGACCTTCACGGGTCAGGCATGGGTTGCTGAAGACCTATTCTACCCTGGACCTTCACAGGTCAAGCAAGGGTTGCTGAAGACCTATTCTACCAAGGACCTTCACAGGTCAAGCATGGGTTGCTTCACCTATTCTACCCTGGACCTTCACGTGGGACAAGCATGGGTTGCTTCACCTATTCTAACCTGGACCTTCATGGGTCAAGCATGGGTTGCTGAAGACCTATTCTATCCCGGATCTTCACGGGGATATTCTGATTGAGGAAAGAACAAAGAATGCTTCTTGTTTTGGAAGAACTTTCAAACACTCCAGTTGACTCGAGTTATATTAGCAGACAATAACACAAGGCCTAACCTGATCTAAAGTCCTGCAATGAACAGATTCATGGTCATGATCGGTTGTTCATCTCTTTCATCTTCCACTTGGGCAGTAATTGATGGGTAATTCAATAGGAAGTGTATCGCCATGGAACAACTCCAATTAAGAAACTACCATAAAAGGTTTCATGGCATCCGTGTAAAAGGTAACTGGACTGAGGTGTTGCACATCAAAGAATACTTTAAAAAATACATTTTTCATTTTATTTAAGTAGGTGTGAGACACTAAATTTCACATTTATTTCAAAATTAGAAAGTTGGTAATTTTGAAAATATTTCGTTTTTAAGCAATTTCAAAGTTTTGAGAGAACAAAGGGAGTAGTCATTTGTTTGATGTTGATTTTTGACTGTTGAAAAAGGTCACCCCTTCTGCATGCATGTAATCTTTTATGCATCTTGACGTAAATACTAGTGCATGTTAGGTGAAAATGGTCCCTGCGAAGCCATGTATTAAAGCTGAAAAGGTCAAATGTCACATTTTGTTATTTAAAATTTTAACAGGTTTCTCATTTGTTTCTGAAAGATCTCTGACCTATTTGTACTTGACATCTATTCTTGTGGCATGTTTTAAAAGTGCATGTACATGGCTGTCCCCCAATACTACGTGGCCGATGTGTATGATGGCATCAGGCTTGAGGGCTGGGTATGAACTGGATATTGTTCACAGGAAATCATGGGTGATACTTGACCACCGAGAGCAACTTCCAGGAACCAGGAGGTGTGTGATATGATTTCTGGCTCATCAGAGATGGTATTATCTTGTATCTGCTGGCGGTCAGGGGATGGGACTCCCGATCTCGACACCAACCCCCCGGACAGTGCTGTGGTCAGTCAGTCAGAGATCAATAATCCAACTGCCAAACCACTGTCTCTCATGTGGGGGAGGAGGGGTTGCCTTGAGTTATGGCAGTAGTGCAGTGTGGCGGTGCTCTGTCGCTCACTCACGCACTCACTCACTCACTCTCAACTACACTTCCTCACTCACTCAAACACCCACCCACTCACATAACTGAACTCTCATTCACTCACTCAGTCACTCATTCACTATCAACTATACTCGGGACGGTCAGGTAGCGTTAGCTCGTCAAGCCGAAGACCCGGGTTTGATTCCCGACATGGGTACAATATGTGAAGCCCATTTCTGGTGTCCCCCCGCCGTGATATTGTTGGAATATTGCTAAAAGCGGCGTAAAACCATACTCACTCACTAACTCCACTATACTCTCACTCTCTCACTCACCCACACACCCACCCATTCTCTCTCTCTCTCTCGAAGCCCGAAGTGTTGCAGGTCTCAGACGTTTACCACTTCCGTGAAACCCACGAGCACGGGTATGGTGCTGACAAACCTAGAAACATAATCGGGGCGAACCGGGGTTCAAACCCACAATCATAGGTTTCTGGCGTGCCCAAGGGACGCAACTCTGCACAGCGAATTGTGGCGCCTTAGACCCCTGGGCCACCCGTGCCCCCAGCCTCAATTATGGTCTGCCAGTGGTGTTCCATGGTGTATGCTGAGAAGCCATCATGATAGGATGTCATACAATCGACCAGTCGCAGAGCTGGTCCACACAGTCACCATCTAGTCTCTGAAATGAACAGGGGCAGTCGGGTAGCCTAGTGGTTAAAGCATTAGCTCGTCAAGCCGATGACCCGGGTTTGATTCCCGACATGGGTACAATATGTGAAGCCCATTTCTGGTGTCCCCTGCTGTGATATTGTTGGAATATTGCTAAAAGTGGTGTAAAACCATACTCACTCACTCACTCACTGAAATGAACATATTTTACAGAAAAAAACAGTTGTTAAATTATAGTTATGAAACATAATAAAAAGGAGCCCTGAGACATTTTTCATTTTCAGATACTGCAGTAATCTAGACTTGCTAAACACTATAGATTTGCATGGCCCGTGTTGGATATATTTGTTTCAGGGTCTGTATGACAGACTAGGGACCCAGCCTAAGTCAGAATCCCTACTTGGCCGAGGGCTATAGATATGTAGTCTAGAGCTCTGGAACCAAGTTACTGCCAGGAGAGTAAGCACTTTGGTGGCGATTTGGTCACAGATAAGTTGCCTTGAAGAGATCTGTACCAGGTCATTGCTTGTCCAGTGGACACTTCGATGCCATTTTGGTGGAGAAATAATGATGTTGTCTGCGAGAGCTGAATGGGGGACCTATATTTTGGCAATAATTCCTATGTAGGTTGTGATTGTGATATTATCACGTTGGTCACAAGATGTGTTGGGGCTTTTGAAAGGCTTTACATGCTTGTCTACTGTCAATGTTTTTGTGTGATTGGTTTGGTTTGCTTGCTCCAGGCCTGAACACAATCTGCAGATGTGCTGATTCAGCTGAAACACATCTTCCCGAGGCAAGGGAGGTAACTGACTATAAAAGTCTAGTTTCCACCCTTGCCGAACTAGGCTGGAATTCCTGGGCTCGATGGGAGTGCCACCAGTGGCTATTACCAGTTATGTGGCTTCTATGCCTCTCCTATGGACCAATCAGATTCCACCTCTCGTATCACTTGCATTTGTTTCAAACAAAACGGCGGCGCCCAGTCAAGACAATCTGATCGATAATCAAGATCTATATTGTGATAAAACGTGTTTAACATTGCGAAATGCATCAAATCACGTGAGCAACTTGATTTAAAACATGAAAAGATTTGGAAAATATCTGTTGACAAGTAGTTAGCGGTGCACATGTTTTGCAAATCCTGCAATCGACTGAAATCTGTTTGACAGTTTACGAACCGGATTTCGATTTCGTTGGGCGATTTTGATTGGACTATGCACAGACTCGTAACTCCATAATACCAGCCTAGCACGGCAAGGGTGGAAACTGGACTTTTATAGTCAGTAAACTCGCTTGCCTTAGGAATATGCTGAAACATGGCAGAGACGAAGGGTAGAAGCTTTTCAGGAACAAAATCTAAAAAAACCAACATAGATTACAATTCTCCTTCATTTTTGAACCAGAAATATACTTGCAGTGGAATCTTGTGAAAGCAGACTATTTTATACCTCCATCATACCAATACCATCTCATTTCATAGAGACCGCCTCCGTGGTCTCCTTGTTGACCGTCTGCCTGGAGAGTGGAAGGTCCAGGGTTTGATCCACGGCCGCGTCATACCAAAAGACGTTAAAAGATGGAACTTGTTGTTACCCTGTCTTGCACTGGTCTGGTCTGGTCGGCTCGGAGTCAGTAAAATGTGTCTGAGTGGGGTATTCATGTTTAAACTGCAGCATGGTATCTCAGTGGGTATCAGTCTGGACTAGTACAAGCAGCCACACACACACACACACATGCATGCACATTGCGATATATGTGCAATAATCTTGGACGCGACGTTAAACCCCATTTTACCTCACCACCATTTCATAGAGGTAAAGATGAAATCAATTTCCACCATTGTTATATTAAATGTGTCGAAAACGTGACAAAAAGATTTTTGTCCTAAACTAAAACATCAATGGCCATGACTATGCATCACTAACATGGCTGGTCTCGGAGTATATGCTTACTCCATCAAATAAAGGAGTAAGTATATACCCCTAACAGCTGTTGTTCTCATAATAAAGAAGTTGACATCATTAAATTCTCTTCTTATGTGTATCCCTTCTAAATGCCTTTCAAAGACTTGATGGCTGGTTTCGTAAAGAGCTAAAAACTCAAATTGAATCACAATAACTTCATTTTCGTGTTAACCACATGGGATGAGTAAATGAGTCAAATATAGTGATGGAATAAGAGATTAATGATGCTATTCTCAGTCTGTGCTTCTGACATGATCACTGGGACTGAAATTGGTAACATCGCTAACATCCAGCTGCGTCTAAATCCAAGTGAGTCTTAGCTCACCAGAACGACATGCACTTGGTTTGTACCTGGTGTCCCATGCTTGTGATATTGTGAGTGAGTGAGTATGGTTTTACGCCACTTTTAGCAATATTTCAGTAATATCACGGCAGGGGACACCAGAAATGGGCTTCACACATTGTATCCATTGTGATATTGTAGGAATAATGGCAAAAAAGGTGGATAACAATTGTTTTGCTGTTCAACACCACCAATCTCAATTTCGCCTCATGTTTCTGGGTTTGTCAGCACCATACTCGTTCTCATAGGGTTTTGCCAATGTGGTTTCATCACTTTGGGCTTTCCTCCCACACCATGATATAGCCTAAACACTGCATGAAACCCAACTCACTCACTCACTCATTCAGACATTCACAGCAGGCCTCTGCCATTTCTACTGGACACAGACCAACAGACCATCGGTTTAGTTCACTAAAGCATTCACTGATGATTGGTCGACTGTTTGAATCAGCAAATTGTTTAGTAGTTTGCCCCAACTTATATAGGTGAGCTACGTCGCCTGTCTGTGCTGTTTATCCTGAATGCAAATTTGATATGTATTCCTGAAAGGACATTTGCTGTCAGGATGCTAGAGACCAGCTATGATTGATTCGCCTTTAAGGAATCAGTGGCAGATATATTGTGTTTTAACATCTGCAAGCTTGCAGTGCAAAGCTAATGATCTGTGTGGCCCCGAGTTTAATGTCACTCGTGGTTATTTCATTTATGATGATTCAGGGGTTTCTCTATTAACTGATACCATCATCCAGCAGATCCGATAGTGGTGTGTTCGGTAAGTCTCTTCCCACTATTCCGTGAACATGTTTCTTTACCATCCAGTAGATCAGAGAGTGGTGTGTTGGGAATCTCTTCCTGCCATTCCATGAACATGTTTCTCCACCATCCAGTAGATCGGATAGTGGTGTGTTCGGGTAGTCTCTTCCTGCCATTCCATGAACATGTTTCCACCATCTAGTCGATCTGACAGTGGTGTGTTCGGGTAGTCTCTTGCTACTATTCCGTGAACATATTTCTCCACCCAGTGGATCAGATAGTGGTGTGTTCGGTAAGTCTCTTCCCACTATTCCGTGAACATGTTTCTCCACCATCCAGTAGATCGGAGAGTGGTGTGTTGGGGAGTCTCTTCCTGCCATTCCATGAACATGTTTCTCCACCATCCAGTAGATCGGATAGTGGTGTGTTGGGGAGTTTCTTCCTGCTATTCCATGAACATGTTTGCACCATCCAGTGAATCGGATAGTGGTGTGTTGGGGAAGTCATTTCCCACTATTCCATGAACATGTTTCCACCACCCAGTGGATCAGATAGTGGTGTGTTCGGGTAGTCTCTTCCCACTATTCCGTGAACATGTTTCTCCACCCAGTGGATCAGATAGTGGTGTGTTGGGGAGTCTCTTCCCACTATTCCGTGAACATGTTTCTCCACCCAGTGGATCAGATAGTGGTGTGTTGGGGAAGTCATTTCCCACTATTCCATGAACATGTTTCCACCACCCAGTGGATCAGATAGTGGTGTGTTCGGGTAGTCTCTTCCCACTATTCCGTGAACATGTTTCTCCACCCAGTGGATCAGATAGTGGTGTGTTGGGGAGTCTCTTCCCACTATTCCGTGAACATGTTTCTCCACCCAGTGGATCAGATAGTGGTGTGTTTGGGGAGTCTCTTCTCGCCATTCCATGAACAAGTTTCCACCATACAAAACCATCAAGTGGATCTGATCTCATTAAACTCAGATGTTTCAACCAAGTCATCAAGCTTTTCACCCAATCCATTTCATCCTCCTATCTACTGGTTGCTAAGAACCAGATGTAGCCTGGAATCCCAATGAAGGCTGTATGATGTGAAACATTAGTTTGTTTGTTTGTTGTTTAACACCACACTCAGCAATATTCCAGCTATATGACAGCGGTCTGTAAATAATCAAGTCTGGACCAGACATTCCAGTGATTGACATCATGAGCATCGATCCACGCAATTGGGATCGATGACATGCATCAACCAAGTCTGTGAGCCTGACCACCCGATCCCGTTTGTCGCCTCTTACGCCAAGCATAGTCAATTTTTACGGCAAGCATGGGTTGCTGACGACCTATTCAATCCGGATTTTCCGGGGTCTTTTAAGCATTAAGATGACACATTGTAATATTCACAGAAACTCACCCTAGTGCCTATTATATATATATCAGTTATGTCAACACAAGGTTTGTTGAGGAATTTTTAACTTTTATCGACAAGAGTTTATACATTTCATGTCAAGGTGAGATTATATTTATCATCCCAAATCATTCTTCCATCTTTTTTTGTTTGTAAACAGTAATATCAGTGTCTTGGGTGGAAAGAGTACAGCTAACCAGCTTCAGTGGCAGTAAGATTAGTGATGTCATTTGATTGTGCCGTGATGTCATTTGATTGTGCCGTGATGTCATTTGGTTGTGCCGTGATGTCATCACAATCGTCATAAAAGACATGGTCATCAATGGTTTCATGAGCCTAAAAAAATGATGAAAGTCCAAATTATTATTTTAAACAAAATTTATCGTTCGAGATGAGATTAGCTGGACATTAGGAGAATTCACATGAAGTGATATCATTTTATCCAACCTTATAGCTTGGACAGAGGACTTCAAAATAATTGTTTTTCACTTGCAATACACAGAGGAAAAAGACATATGCATGTTTCTTTAAGATAAGATATAAATATCACAGTAATCAATTGATGGAAGGAGAACCGCTCCCTTGGTGCGCTGAACTACACAGGGAAAATTGACTAAATGCCAACACTGCCTTTCAGAAAAGTCATCACGCCCCGCACATTAGTGGTTCATAGTGCGGAATGGCAATTTGGAGATGTTCCTGAAAGTGGCCCTGTGATGAACGCCGTACGGAATCAGTTGCTCACTGTCCCATGGACACCCAGACAGCCATTGGAACGTGAATACTGTCTTAACTATCAGTATTCTGCCAGCCACCTGCCTCATGGGTTCTCCATAGCTAGGCAGGAAAAGCCTGTTGGAGAGACAGACCTCTGTGGTCCAGTGGACAAAGTGTCTGCCTAGAGAGTGGAAGGTCGGTGGTTGGATCCCACGTGTCCTGGGTTCTCCATAGCTAGGTAGGAGAAGTCTTGTTGTGGAGACAGACCTCTGTGGTCCAGTGGACAAATTGTCTGCCCAGAGAGTGGAAGAGGTGGTTGTTACCCTGTCTGTCACTTGGGATTAATTGGAGAATATGACTCATCAGTTCAGAGTCAGTATACTGTGTCTGAGTGGGGTGTCCATGTTAAACTGTGGTGTCTCGGTGGGCTAGCACTATAACACTGGCATATGTCCAAACTAGAACAAGAAGCTCTCTCTCCCCTCACCCCCCTCCCCCCCCCCAAACACACACACACACACATTGCGCCATGCTCTTACATTCTCTCATTAGGTTAATTTGACTCTGTAGACTTCTTCTCTGAATTAGCAAGACTGAGTAGACTTTGAGTAGACTTTGGCATGTATTGTTCTTCAAATGATGAGATCATTTTGTTTTCAAATTATTGGATTTTAGGGTTGTTTTTTGCTCCAGTATTAATACAGAAAATACTTGAATACCAATGCCATCTGCTACCTTTGTCATGTGACTATTTTTGTTGACATTTGTCTACAAACCCAGTTGAACTAAAAACCCACATTTTTATTTTCAATGACTTTTGACTTTTGAAAAAGGAAAAAGTTTTATGGAGTCCATTTTCAGCCCTTTTAAAAACACTGGTATACTTCAAAAAGAAGGAGGAAGTTTGAGTCAGAATCCATTCAGTAAGAACATAATCAGAGCCACTTTTGCATGAGTGCACTTCTCCTGTTTTCAGGGATATTTTTCCATGACACACGAAACTGATTCTCATTATTTTTGAAGTCAAGTAAAATATTATGGCAATTCTTTGATGTTGACATAAATAAGATAAGTACAAATATATCTCAAGAGACACTAAGTCCATAGAGTTCAGAACCAGAGCCTGCCAATGATTGAACAAAAGATACAATGTCCAATCTCAAGTTTAATAAATTGCAGAATTGTGAAAGTTTCCTGGACACCTGGGTGCCGTTGTAAAAAGCGATCTTAGCGCTGTGATCATAACTCCCATACCTTAACGTAGACTTGCGTCAGTCGTAGCGCTAAGGTTGTTTTGTACAACGGCACCCTGGTCTTGGTTGGTGGGGAGAGGTCTATTTTGAGTTGTATTCTATAACTTGTATACCATCAGATTTTGAAGGAATCATTTCCTTCTCAACCAATGGTGAGTTTTTCTCATGTCTGCTTACCGCTGTTATATAGCTGGAATATTGCTGAGTGCGGCGTTAAACAACAAGCAAACAAACAAACATCATGTCCGCTAAGCAGAGGTTGTTAAAAGCATATCCTTCAATGGACTTCTTCCAAATGTCTCTGGAGAATTTCTTTGGTAATATTCATATGGTCAGAGGTCAAGGTCATGATAAGAAAGAAATTCCGAAGAAGAGTTTGCTGATTGCACTTTCTCAGATTCATAAACAGAAATGGCAGAAAAGGCTGCTTCTTGTTCAGTGGTACTGGCAAACACTTTCAGTGCTGTCCTTTTCACTTGGTTTACAAAAAATTAAGCTTCTTGACCCACTCCGTGGTTTTGTGGTGGAGCATCAAACTGGAGAACGGAAGGTCCGGGGTTTGATCCCCGGCCACATCATACCAAAAGACGTTAAAAGATGGTACTTGTTGTTACCCTGTCTGGTGCTCGGTATAAAGGTGCTAAAACAAGGACTGGTCGGCTCAGAGTCAGTATACTGTGTCTGGGTGGGGTATTTATGTTAAACTGCCGCATGGTCAGGGTTAGAATTTAATTTTTTTAGGCACAAGCAAATTTTTGCTTGTGGTTTTAAAAGTTACAAGCAAAATAAAAAATCAACAAGCAATTATTTTTTCTCAACTCAAAACTTCCAAATATATATCACAAGATTGCATGATCATGATTTATGCTGCATATAAATAATGGCTGATTATGCATGTTATGACATTCAGATAACAAAGTAATTAAATTACACTCATAAAACATTTATCAAAGAAAATATCTGCATGTGTGTAAAACATCTTTGCTACCACATATTATACACCATTTCAAGTTCCAATCCTATTGTTTATAAAATATGTTATGTTTATCACATTATTTAGATAATGCATTTACAACTTAATTATGTTCGTTGTAAATAAAGAAAATGTAAGCTAACACATTCATAACGTCCAGATTAAGGACCAAGGAAGCGCAAAATTGACGATTTTCGCAAACAGAATCTATAAGATTTCATAAAAAACGCAATTGGAAAAATATTTTAAAAAGAATTGTAAATAGATCTGGTATCTGCCATCACCCATTTCCCGATATCTGCGGCTGTTCGTTCAGTAACATGAAGAGATACCTCCGTTTTCGAATAACATGGTCGTCGAAGACTGCCATGTGACACATCGCTAGAAAGCTTCGATAAAATTGGTTTCTAATGACGCTTTCTTTGCCGAAATCTGCTACAAGGTTCGTGACTGGTCAAATCTGAACACGTGACCTAAGTCAGCCAATCAAATTACATCTGTGGTCTGATAAATTTCAGAATTTGACGAAAGACTTTTGTTAAATCATGTTATTCTGAACGTTTTAAGCAGGAAATTGCGATCTATATTAAAAATATGGAACTTCATAGATGTATCGTGCCAGGTTACGAGCTGTGACAAAGATTTTTCATGCTTATATTTTTGCATTAAACATCGTCTCCGAACCTAGGAAATTGAGACGACGAAAGCCGAGATGTCATTTGACTTACATTACACACGATCGCACGAAAAGATGGAAATAATAACTTAAATGTAAGTTTGACAACTTTAAGATATATTTTTAAAATTTTATCTGTTACTTTGTATAACATATAGCTTGAAACGTCTTTACATTGCTCTTTTACATGTTCGATGTGGATCCCGTTGTCGAAAAGCGTTTTCGAGATTTTATTTTCAATAACATTGCGGGACATAGTGAATAGTTTTTTAATTTATCGATAAGAAATGATAAATTGAAATGGAATACGTATTTCAGACATTATGAAATGTGATAGATTAAATAAATGAATCATAGGACAGGTAGGTTAATAAAATTATATACTATTTTGACGTGACTACGGCTTCGTCAGTCAACCGGCCTCCGGGTGTCGTCTGGGATTCGAGGATGGCATGTCATCTTAAAATATGAAACGACCTTGGGTCAATTGAATAAATTACCGATGACATAGTTTTTACGGCATTTGATTGGTCTCCCGAAAATAGACATACGTCATTTGCATAATATTAATCTCCGTGCTATATGTTCATTGGTCAAAAAGAGCTCGGAATAGTCCGTGTTCACGAAAGTTGAAAAGAAGTAAAAGTTTTTCCCGGAAACGCGAATGGGGAGGTAACTCTAAATTGGAGGTAAACAAATCAAGGAAAATCTTCGCGAAATCAAATGTTATCACAGTGAATTTAGAAATTTAGGTATTTCTCAACCAATTGTTAAGCGGAAAAAAGCAAGACGCAAAAAATATCGTCTTTATTTTGATTTATAGACGCAAAATCATAAATTAAGACGCATTTTGCGTCTTAGCGTCCCTTAATTTCGAACCCTGATGGTATCTCAGTTGGCTAGCACTATAAATCAGTATCAGTCCGGACTAGTACAAGCAGCCACACACACACGTGTATGCACGTTGCTATATAAGTACAGATTCTTGTACCTTTTTGTAAACTTTGGTGGCTGAGTGGGTTAGATCGCTGACTTTGTGTGCTGGCGATTAGGTGCCTCACTCGGAGAGTGTGGGTTTGAATTCCGAATGGGACTCGACCCTCAAAAGTACGAGTATCTCTACTTTACTCAGACAGTGTTATCCTAAATATGACATTTGTTACATCTGACCGCTTTCTAATGGCATTAACTATAAACTCAATATGTTGTTTGGCTATGATGCTGTGAGCATCCTCAAAATATCCCCTCATCAGCAGGCAGGGAGACAAAGAAAACAGTCTTGATATCAGGTGATATCAGGTGATTGCTGCATGTTTGCCTTCTGCGGGTTGGAGAAAGCTCCATGTTGTGCCAGAAACGTCTCACCTTCCTGATATTAATAGCCATGAATTGTCTTACTTGTCTTAGGAAAGATATGCTGTATATCTTGAAATTAACGCGAGCGTGAATTAAATGCGAAAAACGCAAGTGGTTAAACATCGCATTTATATCAACAATATGACATTTTGGATAGCAGAAATATCAACTTAGATATATGCTGAAAACAAACAACTGTGTATTCCACATCACTGTTTATTGAGCAGCACTTGTAACAAGGATATTAACAATGTCATTCAAACATTAACTACATCCTGTGAACAAGTTGTTCTTACTTATGTCATCATTGATCACACCTGCAAGTCCGCCACTGACACAACACGGACAGCCTCCGTGGTCTAGTGGTAGAGCGTCCGCCCGGAGAGCGGAAGGTCCAGGGTTTGATCCCCAGCCGCGTCATACCAAAAGACGTTAAAAGATGGTACTTATTGTTACCCTGTCTGGCGCTCAGCATTAAGGGGCAAAAACAAGGACTGGTTGGCTCGGAGTCAGTATCCTGTGTCTGAGTGGGGTATTCATGTTAAACTGCGGCATGGTATCTCAGTGAGCTAGCATTATAAATCGGCATCAGTCCGGACTAGTACAAGCAGCCAAACAAACACACACACGTGCATGCACGTCGCTATATAAGTGCAATAATCTTCGATGCGACGTTAAACCCCATTTCACCTCACCTCACCTCACAAAACACAGTGTCTTTGTTCTTTGTGACTGTGTCAAAGGCTGACACAAGCCAGCACACATGGATAGGCTTCATCACACTAATTTTTAGATTGACAGCGTTTGTTTTGTCACCCGTCTTTCAGTTTGTTGACACTTTCTCTGCACTTTCTTCCTTTGAACTTCCTTAATGCCAGTCATCAGAATAAACAAAAAAAAGAGTCTGTTGTTTTGAGGAAAACACTATGTATTGTTTCAGCGGATGTACTCTACTTAGCGCTAATAACGGTGCTATTTGGTATGTGATTGGATTAATGTAAGCTAAGTTGGATTAAGGTGAGGATTCTCCTGTAAACCTAACAGAAAACATTTTCTATATGTGCGAGGGGCGTTCAATAAGTTTTGCAACTTCAATATAAGACCAAGTCGCAGAATATCTTTTGCACTTTTGCACCCAGTGGTGGATCCGTGTTTCATCACCTGTCACTAGACGAGAAAGAAATCCGGCTTCATCAGCAGTTTGGAGATCGAGGTGGACTCAACAACTTTCACCTCTCTAATGGCGATCTTGAGCTTTGAGGTTTCTAGGTACCCATCTCGCAGATACCTTGGACAAACCAAGATGCTCATGAATAATAGTTCCAACTGTTCCAACTGATGTTTGGAATTCCCTAGAAAGTTCAGATACTTTCACTCGTCGGCCAGACAAAAATCTTCTTTCTATAGCAGCAATGGTTTCCGGTTGGGTGGCATCTGAAGGCCTGTCTGACCTTGGGTCATCTTCTATGGACTCCCTACCCATTTTCAACTGTAGAGACCAACGGCAAACTGTGGAATAGTCAGGAGCATCCTTACCCATCACTTTACACATGCGATCATGGATTTCTTTTGCTTTGCATCCCTCCTTGGTAAGAACCGTCTCCGTGGTCTAGTGGTAGAGCGTCCGCCCAGAGAGCGGAATGTCCGGGGTTCGATTCCTGGCCCAGTCATACCAAAAGACATTCAAAGATGGTACTTGTTGTTACCCTGTCTGGTCTTCAGCATTAAGGCGCTAAAACAAGGACTGGTCGGCTAGGAGTCAGTATACTGTGTCTGAGTGGGGTATCCATGTAAAACTGTGGCATGGTATCTCAGTGAGCTAGCACTATAAATCGGCATCAGTCCGGTCTAGTACAAGCAGCCACACACACACACACACACACGTACATGCATGTTGCTATATAAGTGCAACAATCTTGGATGTGATGTTAAACCCAATTTCACCTCACCTTGCCTCACCTCCTTGCTAAGGAACTTACTTATTACAGCGCGTTGTTCATGTTTGAGAGAATCCATGATTGTGACCACCCTTAGGTGGGTGAATGGAGCCATCACATCTAACTTATTGTTGTGTCTGGAACTTGTTATGACACGTGTCAACCTGATGTTATGACTAGTGTCACACCTGCCACAAGTTGACATTGTTAGTATAAACTCAAATGCCCAAGTTGCAAAACTTATTGAACGCCCTTCATATAATTCCACTGATGCATTTTTGGCTAGGGGCCAGTGGTTGCATTCTTTTGGAGACGCATTAATTTCACGATTTACTTTATGTTGTCTGTGATAAGTACTGGCTGGGGATGTAAGTAATGTGCGATTCTTGGCAGTTTGTGTTGAGACATCAAAGCGGAGGTTTCATATAGCTTCTGATCTTCCTGAAACATACCCTCCGTATCGGTTTCACCAAAATGGTAGATGTGTATGACCTGTGTCACATTGACTTGAATCACACGTTGAACTGACAGGCCAAAGTAGTGTAAGCCCCAACTCACTCACTCACTCACTCACTCACTCACCCTCTCACTCACTCACTCACTCACCCACCCACCCACCCACCCACCCACCCACCCACCCACTCACTCACTCACCCACCCACCCACCCACCCACCCACCCACTCACTCACTCACTCACTCACTCACCCACCCACCCACCCACCCACCCACGCACCCACCCACTCACTCACCCACCCACTCACTCACTCACTCACTCACTCACTCACTCACCTACCCACCCACCCACCTACCCACCCACCCACCCATTCACTCACCCACCCCACCACCCACCCACCCACCCACCCACTCACTCACTCACTCACTCACCCACCCACCCACCCACTCACTCACTCACTCACTCACTC
Organism: Haliotis cracherodii; assembly: GCF_022045235.1. Lineage (NCBI taxonomy): Eukaryota > Metazoa > Mollusca > Gastropoda > Lepetellida > Haliotidae > Haliotis > Haliotis cracherodii. Next base: position 57,717,956 of record NW_027266330.1, read on the forward strand.
ACTCACTCACTCACTCACTCACTCACTCACCCTCTCACTCACTCACTCACTCACCCACCCACCCACCCACCCACCCACTCACTCACTCACTCACCCACCCACCCACCCACCCACTCACTCACTCACTCACTCACTCACCCACTCACCCACCCACCCACTCACTCACTCACCCACCCACTCACTCACTCACTCACTCACTCACCTACCCACCCACCCACCCACTCACTCACCCACCCCACCACCCCACCACCCACCCACCCACCCACCCACTCACTCACTCACCCACCCACCCACCCACCCACCCACCCACCCACCCACCCACCCACCCACTCACTCACTCACTCACTCACTCACTCACTCACTCACTCACTCACTCACTCACTCACTCACTCACCCAACCTACCATCCACCCACCCACCTAAGTTATTAGGAATTAATGATCCATACTTTTTGCTCTCTGCATTTTGGGCAAATCTTAATTTGACTGCTCCAGTGCTCTTTGAGCAAACAGCTTGATTGGTTCCCATTGCTGGATTAATGGCCAGCTTTGATGCTCGTTTGCTTCATTAGCCTCCGCTGCCGTTTTGTCATCATTTGTTTGATAAGAACATTCTCAATTAAAAGTGTAATAGTGTCATATGTTTATTGAATCACGTATCAAACTCTTGTAATGACAGCATCAATATTAATATGAAATTGTTCATCTGATAGTCTTGTCATATTTCTTTTCAAAGTTCCTTGTGGAAAACAAGGGCAGCATATTATGACAGCTGTTATTCATGTCAGTTTCTTTTCTTAATCTCATCACTTCTCGTTGACCTTGAGTCAAGATGACAAGTTGAGTTATCTACTTCTTGTGCAAGCCTAACATGACACCAATGGTGCCAGGACTTTCTTTCCTCCGCCACTGGAGAGCTCCAAGTAGCTTTCATCACACTGTAGCAGTTACCTTATTTCCTCTGGCACTGAAGAACTCTAAGTAGATGTCACCATACAGGAACTGCCTCTTGGAGTGGACCGGAATTACGATGCCGTGAGGGTGGGCTGAAGATGATGAATGCTCACCAGAATATTGGCATCGATTGTGTCTAGGTGTTCTGTTCCTGTCATCACTGAGACAATGATGGACGTTCGAGTGTATAATTGAAGATATATGCGGGATGGGACTGTAGGTATTGCCTAGTTAACGATGCCTTGTCTGTAATCTGCTACCTGTAACCCGTCCGATCGAGTGCCCGTCACGTCCTTGCTTCGATCGAACCTGGTGATCGATCACACACCCTGCTGATGATTTCTGAAATCAATTAATGGTAAAAGATGAGTTCTAAGAGATGCAGAGGCTGCGGTTGCGCAGATCAATCTTTTTAACACATCTGGTACTTACTATGTGTTTTGTATTGATTTTGTCTGTTAGTATTGATTATGTGGTTCAAGGTATTGTCACCCAACCCAACAGGAGTAGATGTTCCATTGCTCATTTCAACCTGGAGGTCACTTTGGACAAGTTGTTTTTGCAAAATAACTAGATTTTGGAAGAAAAGAACAAGGAGCTCAAGATTTTAACTTATCACAGACAGACGGACAAGTGGCCGTGTCTAACCCTGCCCTCACTGAGTGAGGGTTCACAACCTGCTCAGATGTTCACTGTGTTCACAAACAGTTTTCGTTCACTAGTCCGTATAATAATAACATACAGCAAAGCCCTTAAAAATGGCAAATTTCTAATAGTCCTCATGAAACCATAACTATTAGGCAGTTTGGCAAAGACTATTGGACAAGTGCCAATTTCTATCGCTGGTTCATGCTATCAACCACTGGTTTTCCAGGACCAGTTGAATTGCAGGCCTCTGTGACAAGTCACTCTTTGCTCACAGAATGGTTCATCAGTTTCCTGGCCCTAATGCCTGCAACAAGATGAAACTCTGTCAAACATCGAGAGCATGGAATGGTGGTCATGCTTTCAGTCATTGGTTTTTCTAGTCCAGACTCAATCAATGGTTAACGTGTTAATGCTGGAACATTGTTGACTGCAGCGTACAACAACATGCATTCACCCCATCACAGCATTTCTCTACTTAGTGGCTCCTTGAATATCCGTGGTAGCTATAGAATAGGTCTTCAGCAACCCATGCTTGTCCCCCGTGAAGATCCGTGGTAGCTATAGAATTGGTCTTCAGCAACCCATGCTTGTCCCCCGTGAAGATCCGTGGTAGCTATAGAATTGGTCTTCAGCAACCCATGCTTGTCCCCCGTGAAGATCCGTGGTAGCTATAGAATAGGTCTTCAGCAACCCATGCTTGTCCCCCGTGAAGATCCGTGGTAGCTATAGAATAGGTCTTCAGCAACCCATGCTTGCTGTAAGAGGCAACTATGCTTGTCGTAAGAGGCGACTAACTGGATCGTTTGGTCAGGCTCACTGACTTGGTATAATGCATGTCATCTTATCCCAATTGCGGGGATCGATGCTCATAATGTCAATCACTGGCTTATCTGGTCCAGACTCTATTATAAAGCTGGAATATTGCTGAGTGCTGCGTTAAACAAGAAACAAACAAAACAAACAAAACTTAGTGTGATCTCATCTGGTGAAGATTAGGTTGTTGGTTCGATTCTAGCCTGTATCAAACCAAAGATTTAAAAAAAATGGTACTTGTTGTTACCCTGCCTGGTGCACTGCATTAAGGGGATAAAACAGGGACTGGTCGCCTGGGAGTCGGTATGCATCCATTTGATTTGTAGGGGTGACTTTATTTTAGAACATTATATTTTTTCCCAGCTCTATCAAACAATTTATTTACTGAGCACAATCAAACAATCTTATAATTTTCACAATTAACACAAAAAATTGATGTTTGGGTATTATTTTCACCACTGCCAACAAACAATTTTACACACACCCCCACCCCCACCCCCACCCCTAGAAATCGAATGGATGCTCCCTAAGGTTTCCCAACGATTTAAAATTTAAAAAATTGTTAATCATATGTCGAACTTGTGATGTGCTGATCATCGATAATAATTGAGATATGATTGGTCGTAATGGCTGTAGAAGCCCATAATCGATATCTGGGGGAAAATATCATTTAATATTTAATGTTCATTTCATGATCGACCGTTCATTAAAGCTGCATATAGGTGCAATAATCTTGAATGCAACGTTAAACCCCATTTCACCTCACATTGAAGAGAAATTATGTTCCATGGTCTAGTGCCCAGTACCAGACATTGTGATTAATACAATGTGGGATCTGAGACATGGTCTCGGAGTGATTAGAGTCATCATCAACCACAAGATTGGTCTTCCTCATACAATGTCAGGTTGTAGACAGGTCATTTTGTGCTTAATGACTTGAATCAAGCTTGCTGCGACGACGCATTGGCCCGAGTCTTACAGCCATGAAGATGACCATCTGTGGTCAGCGATGCTCGGATCATCGTGCTGACTGGACATGGTCTTCTGTGAGAGGCTGAAATGGCGCCAATGGACGTTAAAAATGGGCAGTGTTCCTTGGTTGGGTGTCGGGTAATTAGTCGCCAATTATTGGCAGATTATCATAGAGCCAACAACTTGAGTTGGCCGTTCAATCAATCAATCTGGGTTATCTATAAGTAGGTCAGGGGCCTAGTTAATTATTTTTATGGGGCATTGAAGCAGATAAAACTCTTGTACGTTATTGACGGGGGACTTCCTGGCAACCTATTTAAAGAGATTCCAGGATGCACTGGTAGCACACGTTTCTGCACACTGACGGGATACCCTCTTTGGTCATGGACAAGGTGTCTCAGCTAGGATAAATAGGACTCATATTTTTCTGGCCGCTATACACTGTATTTTTTCCAGTCTTGTTCTGACATTTTGATTGCTGCCGTGTTGGAAACTAAAGTAGTCATTTGGGTGATCATAGGGTCTGAGGTTCTATTTATCATCCAAAATCAGTAACCAACTTTTTCAGCTTGTAAACGTTAGTAACCAGTGTCTTGTGTGTAAATAGTACAGTTAACCTGCTTCAGATGCAGACATGTTAGTGATGTCATTTGATTGTGACATCATGGAAACCGATGATGTCACTATTGTCTGCAAAGCATTGTGATGCAATCGCTTGATCTCACCCAAGCCATATCTCCTGTGGAAGCCAGTCTAGGATGATAAAATAAAATTTGATTTTGGAGCCAAAGTATGTTAGAATCCCAAGGTCAGCCAATACATCCATTGTTTCCAAGTCTTTCCCTCCTTGATGCCCCAAACATGGACTTTGCCTGGCAGTGTTACATGTGGCCGTGAAGATCTGGGGTAGAATAGGTCTTCAGTAACCCGTGCTTGTCGTAAGAGACGACTAAGGGGATTTGGTGGTCAGGCTTGCTTACTTGGTTGATGCATATCATCCCAACCTAGCGCAGGTAAACGCCGGGAGTAACCATGACTCTCTTAACCTCACAACCTGTGCTCTTGGGTTTCACCAAAGTGGTAAACGTCTGAGACCTGCATCACTTCGGGCTTTCCTCTGATATTAAGCTGACACGCTGTGATATAATTGGAATACTGTTAAAAGTAGTTATAAACCCATCTCACTCTCACAACCACGATTCATATTTTATTCTGGTATGTACGGTGGCCCATAAGGGACATGGAGTCTGTTTTTCCATATTTTGATATTTCACTTACATTTATCGTAACCTTTTGCAAATTAACACGATTTGTCTTACAAATATGTGATAAATCATGTTTAAAGAAGATATTGAATCGCTGAAAAACGAAACGAAAATGTCAAAAACTAAAATGAAAATACAGAAAACTATTTCCACCGCGGTGATAATATTCCCACTGCGGTGATAATATTTCCACCGCGGTAAAAACTATTTCCACCGCGGTGATACTATTTACACCGCGGTGGAAATAGTTTACTGTGTATTCATTTTAGTTTTTGACCTTTTCGTTTTGGTTTTTGACATTTCAATTTTAGTTTTTGACATTTTCACTTCACATTTCAGCGACTCAAAAGCTACTTAAAAGTACATTTTCTATGTTTTCAGATGTTTTTATACATGGTTTATCACATATTTGTATGGCAGATTGTGTTAATTTGCAAAAGGTTCAGATAAAAGTAAGTTAAACATCAAAATATTGAAAAACAGACTCCATGTCCCTTATGGGCCACCGTAGGTATGGGACCGCCTCCGTGGTACTTTTTATATTTGTAGATTATTTCAATTTGGAATATGTCAAATACTAAATATTCCTGCTTCAAGCAAAAAGTTTGTATTACTAATGTTTTCCAGGTTGGAATAGATTGCGTTTCGCCCAGTAGGCAAAATACAGACAATAATTGAAATTTATCCTTGTGTAAAAATTTCAAACCACCTCCTAGGGCTTTGCCCTATTAAGACTCAATTTCCAAATTATCCAGCTCAACAGGGTACAGTGTTTGATGAAATGGAAGGAATGGAATATTCAAGTGTATAAACCATCCTGATGAGATGATACGGAGGCAGAGATAACTCAGGTGTAATGCTGCTGCTCTTGTGTTGTAGATCTGAAGCGAGAGGCCAGTATCTGTCACATGCTGAAGCATCCCCACATTGTGGAGCTCCTGGAGACCTACAGCTCGGAGGGCATGCTGTATATGGTCTTCGAATAGTGAGTATTGTTTGTTATCACATAGGATATATATGTTCTCCATGCCTGAGTCCAGGTGTGTGGTATTGGACATGGTCAGTATTGGTTGTTATCACATAGGATATATATGTTCTCCATGCACTGTCCATGAGTGTGGTATTGGACATGGTCAGTATTGCTTGTTATCACATAGGATATATATGTTCTCCATGCACAGTCCAGGTGTGTGGTCAAGGACATGGTCAGTATTGGATGTTATCACATCCGGGGCAGAATAGGTCTTCAGCAACCCATGCTTGTACCCCATGAAGATCCGGGTAGAATAGGCCTAAAAGGCGACTTTGCTTGTCGTAAGAGGAGACTAACGGGATTGGGTGGTCAGGCATGAGCTACGTATCTATCATTAAGATGCTCATGATGTCAATCACTGGATTGTCTGGTCCAGACTACGTTATTTACAGACTGCCGTCATATAGCTGGAATATTGCTGAGTGCAGTGCTAAACAACAAACAAACTAACATTCATCTGGACACGTTTCTCCTGGATGACTGGCATGACTTAAGGGGGGGCGGTGGGGTAGCCTAGTGGTTAAAGCGTTCGCTCGTCACGCCGAAGACCCGGGTTCGATTCCCGACATGGGTACATTTTGTGAAGCCCATTTCTGGTGTCCCCCGCCGTGATATTGCTGGAATATTGCTAAAAGCGGCGTAAAACCAAACTCACTCACTCATGACTTAAGGTCACACATGAAAAGTCGCACTGTAAGGTTTTTGGTTCATAAAACATCAAGACTTTTCCAGCATTTACGCTTTATCAAACAAAACAAGCATTCTAATGGAATTGTACAACATCATTAGTATTTTAAATTAGATACAGAAATTCTACAATCTAGCTATATTCAATTGCCTGTGAGAAAGATACAGAGAGATCGGTCTGATAGTTCGTGTCATCCCTGGGCAAGGGCTATGCTAATGCAAGCACCTGATTTGATGTAAAGATTCAGCGTGGCGAAGTGAAGCCAGTGGATAATATTTGGTATGATACCTAGACTTAATTAGCGTGACTTAATTTGCTTGTAGAGGCTTGGCCATCAGTGCTTCATTCAACGTATAATTTAGGGCCATGTTTGCGGAAGTGTTGATGAATGAACATGACTGCATGGACAGATTACTCGATCAGAAATAATTCTCCATCATACAAAACGTCTGTCTGGCCAAAGACATCCCAAGATAGGAACAATAGTTTACCATTATGGTCTTTGAACACACAATGCCATTTGGAAAGCGGTCAAATGTAACAAATGTTATATTTGGGATAACACTTTCTGAGTGAAGTACAGATTCTCGTACTTTTTTGGGTTGAGTCGCATCCGAGATTCGAACCTACACTGCCAGGGTGAGGCAACTAATTGCCAGCACACAAAGTCAGCGATCTAACCCACACAGCCTTGGTACTGAGGCTTCCACAAAAATGAAAGTCCGACAACTTGTAGTCTAGATCACGTACGTTGAGTACCCCTCTGACAAGTTGAAATTGGCACAGCTCCCATGGCTGAAAGCTATGAATTCACAATGCCATTTAGAAAGTGGTCAAATGTAACAAATGTTGTATTTGGGATAACACTTTCTGAGTGAAGTACAGATTCTCATACTTTTGGGGGTTGAGTCCCGTCCGGGATTCGAACCCATCCTGCAAGAGTGAGGCTCCTAATCGCCAGCGCACAAAGTCAGCTATCTTACCTACTCAGCCACCAAAGTCCGACCCCAAAAAGTACGAGAATCTGTACTTTACTCAGAAAGTGTTATCTTCAATATAATATGTGTCACATCGGTGTGTTTTTCAGAGTTATGTAAGAATTTACATCAATATTTGCGTGGTTCAACTGCACCTCGTCCTTTGCTCTTTACCTTATTTGCATATTAATCGTCCATGTCCTGTCATCGAAGCCTAATGGAGAGCTAACGATATATACAGTCACTTTGAGACGAAAAGAATTTGTCATGCACCTCACAGCATTATGTAGTAGAATATCTATATAATTATGCAAAACAATACCCGTCTCTGAGGTAAAAACCCATGACTGAAGGAATCGGTACTTACAAACCATGAATCATTATCATTACCAGTCAGGGATTCAAACCCATAACATGAGGAAACCACTCAATTTCCAAGTAACCTGAGAACATTCTGAAAAACTGCTGCTAATAAATGGGTCAAAGGAAATTCATCCATCATGACATGTTGATAAGAAATTTAGCATCCTATACCAAGGACACAAAATTACTACAAACTCGCATCTGCTTGGAATCAGTGTCGGCTTCAAACAAAGCACAGTCGCCTTTAGGAAAAGGTAAAATGAATATATAGAAAGTGATTCCGTGGCATTTGATTGGCTATGAAGAATTTTTCCACAAATTGAAAAAGTGAAAGCCGATTGGCTGATTGGCTGATTGGTTGGTAAGCATCTCCGCACCAGTCAAGGGAGTTAACTTCCTGAAAAAGTCTAGTTTCCACGCTTGCAGAACAAGGCTGGAATTCTGGAGTTACATTTTCGCTGGACTAAGAAGTCTATGCATAGTCCAATCAAAATCCTATAACATCAAGGATTTGAACTTGCATATTTCAGTCGACTTCACGATTTGTAAAGGATGTGTATAGTCCACTTTTAACCTCCTTGCCTCAAGATGGCTGATATCGGAATGGGCAGGGTTTGGCTTGTATTCTTACACTGATGGTACTTGTTGTTACCCTGTCTGGCGCTCGGCATTAAGGGGCTAAAACAAGGACTGGTCGGTTTGGAGTCAGTATACTGTGTCTGAGTGGGGTATTCATGTTAAACTGCGGCATGGTATCTCAGTGATCTAGCATTATAAATCGGCATCAGTCCGGACTAGTACAAGCAGCAACACTCAAAGACACATGAGCATGCCTGTTCCTATGTAAGTGCAATAATCGTGGACGCAATGTTAAACCCCATTTCACCTCACCTCCGTGATTAGCACGTCAGCATATACAGTGGATACCTTGTAGAAATGTCACTTTTTCACTTTCCACTCCAGGCCCACAAACCCACTGCTCTGTAATTCTTGAGCAGCATTGATGTGTAAGCTTGAAGTACGTTATTGGGATGTGATTGTAGTACATGTGACCCAAGAACCGAATGCCCATTGGCTCCTCGCCTTTTCTAGTGCTCTTATATCTAAAATAGTCTTTTGCTGATGGCTGTTGCTGTGGCAATGCCCTCTTAGTCAATCCTTCCAAAATGAAACATTCACTGAAACTAAAAAAATGATTTGTTCTGAGGGAAAAGTTTTCAGAATGCTATATGAGCATCATTGTGTCTTCGTCATCACTGTTGCTGAAGTAGGAAGGTGTTTTTTCCTGACTTGTTCTGATTGGTTCATGATGTAGAACAGTTGACCAATGTTTGCTGCTGTTGTGTGCCGAGAACACGACACTGTTGTTGAGAGTGGAAGCGTATCAGCAGTGGCTGTAAAGAGCTGCTGATGATTACATGACAGGAAGCCTCACAGTGTGAGCTGATGCTGACTGTCACACATGCCTGTTTGTGTGTGTGTCAGTTGAATGGGAGATAAGTTAGTCCAGTCGGTGACAATCCAGTACCTCATGGATGTCGTCTTGGTATCTGGGGTGGAATTGGTGTCCAGTACGTCATGGTTGTCTTCCTGTGGGTATCTGGGTTGGAATTGGTGTCTAGTACGTCATGGTTGTCTTCAAGTGGGTATCTGGGTTGGAATGGGTGTCTAGTACGTCATGGTTGTCTTCCTGTGGGTATCTGGGTTGGAATGGGTGTCTAAGAAGTCATGGTTGTCTTCCTGTGGGTGTCTGGGTTGGAATGGGTGTCCAGTAAGTCATGGATGTCTTCTTGTGGGTGTCTTGGTTGGAATGGGTGTCTAAGAAGTCATGCTTGTCTTCAAGTGGGTGTCTGGGTTGGAATGGGTGTCTAGTACGTCATGCTTGTCTTACTGTGGTATCTGGGTTGGAATGTGTGTCCAGTATGTCATGGTTGTCTTACTGTGGGTATCTGGGTTGGAATTGGTGTCTAGTACGTCATGCTTGGGTGTATACACACAGACAAACAAATAAACAAATACACAAACAAACACACAAACACAAACATCCCAGAAAAAATGTCAACTATTACCCTTTCTATCAAATGCAGTCCCTTGGGAAGAGAACAAAAGCCTTCTCCGAAGTGAAGACATGTGCATGTGACTGTATACCAGATATCTAGCTGCATCCTGAGATGATGTTGATCTTGTAGCTACCGACACAGTCAGTCTCTATTACAATGGATTGTAAGGCGACTACTTTTGTCATAACAGGCGACGAATGGGATTGGGTGGTAAGGCTTGCTGACTTGGTTGATGCAAGTGATTGATCCCAATAGCATGGATTGATGCTCATGTTGTCAATCACTGGATTGTCTGGTCCAGACTCGATTATTTACAGACCGCCGTCATATAGCTGGAATATTGCTGAGTGCGGAGTTCAACAACAAACAAACAAACAAACAATGTATTTAGGTGCCCAGATATTAAGAATCTTGAGTTAAAGTCAGGGATGTTAGTGAGCCCTGCTCACTTTTCCCCTTGTTATTATTGTTATTGTTATTATTATTTTATATGATGATGATGACGATGATGATGAATATTCTAAATAACTTTTAGGACAAACCTCTCCAAGACCCCCTAGGCCTCTGTGTCAGGTACAACGATATTCTGTAGTGAATGGCCGTCATATAGCTGGAATATTGCTGAGGGCGGCGTTAAACAACAAACCAACCGTAGTGTAACATGTAACCTGAATGTGAGACATCTTGTTATCAAGGTCCCAAATAATGCTACAATCTCAGGCCATCTATTTCATACATTTCTAAAGCCGTGTCGCTGTTGTTGCTGTTGTTGCTGTTGTTGCTGTCAAGGTGCACCAGTTTCATATATTGACCCACTCAAATATTGATTCCAACCATGTGCCAAAATAAGCCCATTGACAATTTGATGTGTGGATAATGTTGATGCTCGGTGCGTGAATTGTGTCAATGAATTATGACTGCCTCCCAGCCCAGTCACACGACTATGGGTACCCCAGAGCGCTGTCTTGCCGCGGACGTATTTTGACAAGAATTTTAACGTAATGCTCATCGATTGGATTATGTTTTGATTGGACATTATTTTCGGAAGATGTTTATTAGCTTGGGTTTAGTCATCATGTAGTGATTGAAGCAATCCGATTAGCTGCCATTTAAATTTTCTGGTTAAGTGTTTTGGATAGAAAATATTGAAGTTTGTATTTTTTGCAGTGTTAATATTTACAAAGTGTGAAATATGGATTAGAGGACAAACAGGCAAGTGATGTGTCTTGTCGTTTGTCACCAAACACCTTGATTAGGTTATTTCAAATATTTAACTTCAAACAATAAACATGACGTTTTTAGTTTATTGGAAATTGAATTTATTTAACAGGTGAATAATATTTGAAATTCGATGTAACAGAATTCGAGTGTTTACTTTAATTTCATCTCAAGTTTTTCTTGGACTCAAAATACGTGACATTGTTTTACTTCTATTAAGAATCTTGCAATTCCGTTGGTTAATCCATACCATTTAATGAAACAATACATTAAATGTAGACACCCAAATCATGTGACTCTGATCTCGAATATTGACTTGTCACATGATCAGTGTTGACCTATCACTTGATGAATAGGTGGTCAGGCTCGCTGACTCGGTTGATGCATGTCATCGTATCCCAATTGCATGGATCCATGCTCATGATATTAATCACTGGACTGTCTGGCCCAGTCTCAATTATTTACCACTATGATGAAACCCACAAGCACGGGTATGGTGCTGACAAACCTAGAAACATAATCGGGAGAGAATGGTTGTGGTTTGATCACATTTTCAACCAGATTGTGGCAGTGGTCATTGAACTCATGTGAGGAAGTGAATCTGTGTCTTCAGAGAGGGACAGATCCGTGGGGTCCTTGGTTGGACTTGTCCCCAGCAGTCCATGCTATATTGTTGGATAGTTAATTCTTAGAGGTAGATGACTGGCAAAGTAGACCCAGTGTATGGACAACAACTTCTTTATTTTATAAAGTAGACACAATTTATGGATGACCGTTGTCAAGCAAGACTGACTTATTAATGCTGATCGAATTCTTTATTTTTATTTTTCGCCTTTGCAGTAGTATTATGAAGTTGTTATCCATCAATTGTGTCTCCTTTGCAATCTGGGCTAGTTGTAAGATGCAGCTTAGTGTATTGGGAAGCATGACTGAGGCTCACTGACTTGGTTGATGCATACCAATGTATCCAAGATGTGTAGATCGAAGCACATGCATGATGCCAATCACTGGATTGTCTGGTCCCAACTTGATTGTTTGCAGACTGCTGTCATATAGCTGGAATATTGCTGAGAGTGGCGTTAAACAACAGACAACTAGCACTAGATTGTCTGGTTCAGACTCGATTATTTACAGACCGCTGTCATATTGCTGGAATATTGCTGAGTGCGGCATTAAACAACAGACAAACAGACAACTATCACTAGATTGTCTGGTCCAGACTCGATTATTTACAGACCGCCGTCATATAGCTGGAATATTGCTGAGTGCGGCATTAAACAACAGACAAACAGACAACTATCACTAGATTGTCTGGTCCAGACTCGATTATTTACAGACCACTGTCACATAGCTGGAATATTGCTAAGAGTGGGGTTCAACAACAAACAAACAGACTGAGGTCCCCAGTTTGTCCGAACCAGACATGTTGTATTATTATAACCAAAATGACCAACGCAAATTGAGGAAAACCTATGAAAAATGAGGAAACTGTTTCCTTCTTATTGTTCCCGTTTTTCTTTCCAACAGTATAGCTTCTGTTTGACGACTGATTTCAGAATTGGATGCTTCTCTAATGAAATGTTATGTTGGTTGGAAACACATCCCGACATTATCCCACCTTTGTATTCTCTGTATTGGATAACTAGATTATTCCATGGGTGGTGTACGATCTCAAACGCCTTCCAGCAGAAACACTGTGCCCATTGTGACGTAGTCGACAGTTGCCGTCTCCTTTCCTTGGAAGTAGCGATCTCGTGACTGTATTAACAGACTGTCAAAGATTCCCTTTATAATCAACGACGCCATTGTTCATGAACAAAGAAGAAGTTATAAGATGAAAGTGTGGAGTTGATTAAACCTTAATGGAACGGTAATGATACCATGTGGCAGCCTCAGAAATTTGGTATTTTTAAAGACTAGTCTATAGGATGTTGGTTGGCGGACGGATAGCCTGGTGGTTAAAGCATTGGCTCGTCACGCCGAAGACCCAGGTTTCGATTCCCGACATGGATACAATGTGTGAAGCTTATTCCTGGTGTCCCCTGCTGCGATTTTGCTGGAATATTGCTAAAAGCGGCGTAAAATCATACTCACTCACTCAGTGTAGGATGTGTGTAAACCTTCTTTTTCTCATCTCCAGAGTCTGTATTTTGTCCTTTTTCAACGAGACAAATATGTTAACTACAGTCAAGGCGACTATGCTTGTCGTAAGAGGCGACTAACGGGATCGGGTGGTCAGGCTTGGCGAATTGGTTGATGCATGTTATCGTATCCCAATTGTTTAGATTGATGCTCATGATGTCAGTCACTGGTTTGTCTGGTCCAGATTCGATTATTTACATACTGCGTCTTATAGCTGGAATATTGCTGAGTGCAGCATTTAAAACAAACAAACAAACAAAACTACAGTCAAGCCCCATTGTCTCGAATTTGGGGGGGTAGGTGGAAGCTGTTTGAGAAGCAAACTATATCATTTGATTGTTGACCACCGTGACATGACTGTCTAAGTGTGTTGATGGTCATCTTATGGTCAAACAGACACTGATAATCAGTCATTAACAAATAATGAAAAACAGCTTCACTACCATTGTACCATTCAAGGGTAAAATAGACCCCATTAGGGGGCCTGGCTTGGATGGTCACAATTTTGTGTCCTGGCCCAGTGACTCCATTCCGCCATGGTGATTCCATTGCCATTTCCGAAGTGGTAAATGTCTGAGACCTGCATCACTTTGTGCTTTCCTCCCACATTAAGCTGACACACCGTGATATAGCTGCAATGCTGTTAAAAGCCGTGTTAAACTTTTGGGGTATTTTCCACAAACCAAACTATTCATTTTTCCCACCAGTACCTCCTGATTGTTCCCCAGTACCTCTGATTGTCTCCCAGTACCTCCCCAGTACCTCTTGATTGTCCCCCAGTACCTCCTGATTGTCTCCCAGTACCTCCTGATTGTCTCCCAGTACCTCCTGATTGTCTCCCAGTACCTCCCCAGTACCTCCTGATTGTCTCCCAGTACCTCTGATTGTCTCCCAGTACCTCCCCGGTACCTCCTGATTGTCTCCCAGTACCTCCTGATTGTCTCCCAGTACCTCCCCAGTACCTCCTGATTGTCCCCCGGTACCTCCTGATTGTCCCTCAGTACCTCCTGATTGTCTCCCAGTACCTCCTGATTGTCCCCCAGTACCTCCTGATTGTCTCCCAGTACCTCCCCAGTACCTCCTGATTGTCCCCCAGTACCTCCTGATTGTCCCCCAGTACCTCCTGATTGTCTCCCAGTACCTCCCCAGTACCTCCTGATTGTCCCCCAGTACCTCCTGATTGTCTCCCAGTACCTCCCCGGTACCTCCTGATTGTCCCCCAGTACCTCCTGATTGTCCCCCAGTACCTCCCCAGTACCTCCTGATTGTCCCCCAGTACCTCCTGATTGTCCCCCAGTACCTCCCCAGTACCTCCTGATTGTCTCCCAGTACCTCCCCGGTACCTCCTGATTGTCCCCCAGTACCTCCCCGGTACCTCCTGATTGTCCCCCAGTACCTCCTGATTGTCTCCCAGTACCTCCTGATTGTCTCCCAGTACCTCCCCGGTACCTCCTGATTGTCCCCCAGTACCTCCTGATTGTCTCCCAGTACCTCCCCAGTACCTCCTGATTGTCCCCCAGTACCTCCTGATTGTCTCCCAGTACCTCCCCGGTACCTCCTGATTGTCCCCCAGTACCTCCTGATTGTCCCCCAGTACCTCCCCAGTACCTCCTGATTGTCCCCCAGTACCTCCTGATTGTCCCCCAGTACCTCCCCAGTACCTCCTGATTGTCTCCCAGTACCTCCCCAGTACCTCCTGATTGTCCCCTAGTACCTCCCCGGTACCTTCTGATTGTCCCCCAGTACCTCCTGATTGTCTCCCAGTACCTCCTGATTGTCTCCCAGTACCTCCCCGGTACCTCCTGATTGTCCCCCAGTACCTCCTGATTGTCCCCCAGTACCTCCCCAGTACCTCCTGATTGTCCCCCAGTACCTCCTGATTGTCCCCCAGTACCTCCCCGGTACCTCCTGATTGTCTCCCAGTACCTCCCCGGTACCTCCTGATTGTCCCTCAGTACCTCCTGATTGTCCCCCAGGACCTCCTGATTGTCCCCCAGTACCTCCCCAGTACCTCCTGATTGTCCCCCAGTACCTCCTGATTGTCTCCCAGTACCTCCCCAGTACCTCCTGATTGTCCCCCAGGACCTCCTGATTGTCTCCCAGTACCTCCCCGGTACCTCCTGATTGTCCCCCAGTACCTCCTGATTGTCCCCCAGTACCTCCCCAGTACCTCCTGATTGTCCCCCAGTACCTCCTGATTGTCCCCCAGTACCTCCCCGGTACCTCCTGATTGTCTCCCAGTACCTCCCCGGTACCTCCTGATTGTCCCTCAGTACCTCCTGATTGTCCCCCAGGACCTCCTGATTGTCCCCCAGTACCTCCTGATTGTCCCCCAGTACCTCCTGATTGTCCCCCAGTACCTCCCCAGTACCTCCTGATTGTCCCCCAGTACCTCCTGATTGTCTCCCAGTACCTCCCCAGTACCTCCTGATTGTCCCCCAGGACCTCCTGATTGTCTCCCAGTACCTCCCCGGTACCTCCTGATTGTCCCCCAGTACCTCCTGATTGTCCCCCAGTACCTCCCCAGTACCTCCTGATTGTCCCCCAGTACCTCCTGATTGTCCCCCAGTACCTCCCCAGTACCTCCTGATTGTCTCCCAGTACCTCCCCGGTACCTCCTGATTGTCCCCCAGTACCTCCTGATTGTCCCCCAGTACCTCCCCAGTACCTCCTGATTGTCCCTCAGTACCTCCTGATTGTCTCCCAGTACCTCCTGATTGTCTCCCAGTACCTCCCCGGTACCTCCTGATTGTCCCCCAGTACCTCCTGATTGTCCCCCAGTACCTCCTGATTGTCTCCCAGTACCTCCCCAGTACCTCCTGATTGTCCCCCAGGACCTCCTGATTGTCCCCCAGTACCTCCCCAGTACCTCCTGATTGTCCCCCAGTACCTCCTGATTGTCTCCCAGTACCTCCCCAGTACCTCCTGATTGTCCCCCAGGACCTCCTGATTGTCTCCCAGTACCTCCCCGGTACCTCCTGATTGTCCCCCAGTACCTCCTGATTGTCCCCCAGTACCTCCCCAGTACCTCCTGATTGTCTCCCAGTACCTCCCCGGTACCTCCTGATTGTCCCCCAGTACCTCCTGATTGTCCCCCAGTACCTCCCCAGTACCTCCTGATTGTCCCTCAGTACCTCCTGATTGTCTCCCAGTACCTCCTGATTGTCTCCCAGTACCTCCCCGGTACCTCCTGATTGTCCCCCAGTACCTCCTGATTGTCCCCCAGTACCTCCCCAGTACCTCCTGATTGTCTCCCAGTACCTCCCCAGTACCTCCTGATTGTCCCCCAGTACCTCCTGATTGTCTCCCAGTACCTCCCCAGTACCTCCTGATTGTCCCCCAGGACCTCCTGATTGTCTCCCAGTACCTCCCCGGTACCTCCTGATTGTCCCCCAGTACCTCCTGATTGTCCCCCAGTACCTCCCCAGTACCTCCTGATTGTCCCCCAGTACCTCCTGATTGTCCCCCAGTACCTCCCCAGTACCTCCTGATTGTCTCCCAGTACCTCCCCGGTACCTCCTGATTGTCCCCCAGTACCTCCTGATTGTCCCCCAGTACCTCCCCAGTACCTCCTGATTGTCCCCCAGGACCTCCTGATTGTCCCCCAGTACCTCCTGATTGTCCCCCAGTACCTCCCCAGTACCTCCTGATTGTCCCCCAGTACCTCCTGATTGTCTCCTGGAGCGCCTCCTTGGTCTAGTGGTAGAGCGTCCGAAAACAAAACGGAAGGTCAGGGGTTCGATCCACAGACGCGTCATACCAAAAGACGTTAAAGGATGGTACTTGTTGTTACACTGTCTGGCGCTTGGCATTAAAGGGCTAAAACAAGGACTGGTCGGCTCGGAGTCAGTATACTGTCTGAGTGGCATATTCATGTTAAACTGCGGCATGGTATGTCAGTGAGCTAGCACTATAAATCGGCATCAGTCCGGACTAGTACAAGCAGCCATACACACATATACATGCACGTCGCTATCTATATAAGTGCAATAATCTTGGATGCGATGTTAAACCCCATTTCACCTCACCACACCTCAAGTAACACGCAGGCAGGATGACAGATGCCGTTACTGAGATGACACCTCGAACTTCATTCAGGCGCTCGTATCACCCACTTGGTGTATAAACTCTATACATCTTTGATGGCTAATAATTGGCCCAAACACTTCTCTTATCACAAGTCTGATGAACATGTCAGAGAATTCCCCAAGACCTGACAGTAAATCAGCCTCATACTAGTTTACCTGATGAATTGTGACTGTGTTGGGACACTCTTAACAACGTACCGTATTCGATGTAATAAGCGCCCAGGGCGCTCTCAAAATCAGAAAAAGGGGGCTCTTATTGGAATATTATTTTAGTGAAAAAAAACAGAGTTGAAAGATAAATATCGTGGTTTGTGCTGACAGCCTGAAATGTTTATGTACAACAGATATATTTTTCCAGAATTTAATTGCCCATAATTTAGTGTGCACATATCACACGAGTGCGTATCATACGCGAATAAATAAGTCTTGTGTACACTGATCAATCGGAAGGGTTGCTAATTGGGATTGTTCACTGGCCAATATATTAGTAAATATCACCGTGGGCGCTTATTAGAGCGGGGCGCTTATTACGTTGAACACGGTATAGTATTGTATTTACATCAAATGAAATCCTGTTCCCTGCATGGCTAGTTGTAAGACAGCAACATTGTGGCAATGGTGAATCTCCCCTTGTATTTGAGCCAATGACATTCTGACAATGGTGAATCTCCCCTTGTATTTGAGCCAATGACATTCTGACAATGGGGATACTCCCCTTTCATGTGAGACATTGATATGGCGAGATTCTTCAGGTCAGTGGCACTGAATCTTATCTAGGGACTTGAGATTTCCTCCCTAGTACCAATGATTGGCAGGAGTAGAAACAGCCACAAACATCAAACAAATAACTTGTTGCTTTGTGGTGAAAAAAACAAATCCCTTGCTAGTTTCAAGCTGTTTTCACCTCTCAGGCAAAACATAACTGATGGTATGGACAAATAAATCTGGATAATGTACCACTGGCAGATTGCGTCAGTGATTTCTTACCCATCTAACACAGGGGCAGTTAGTTATTGAGTTCGGTAATTTCTCCCTTCATGCTACGATCTCGTAAGTCTAAGTTATGGGGCATTTTTGCTTCCTGTAATGTGTTCCCTGAAAATGATGATATCACAAGAACTATGTATGGAATTCAAGCCCATGTAAAGCTTGTATTAATCAGGTTTCTATGGGATAACATCTCCGCCAAGTGATTGCAGCAGCAGCTTCTGACATTCTCGTGATCAATGTTGTTAAAGCTTTAAATATAGACTCAATTTTCGGAACGTCAAAAACGTTCTTCAAGGATCATGGTCGTGACATACATAACTGGCCTTTAGAAAGGTCAGCGTTGTCTTACGATGTTTCTTGTTCAAGAGAGGTTTTTTGGCGATTTATGAAACATTTCCCTTTTTCCTTCATATGAACGTATGGATATCGAGAAGAAATATGCCCAAAGTTTGAAACTAATTTGATATTGCCGAGCTTGCTTATGGCTTCCTAATTGTAACAAAATGATGGATGGCACATTGTATCCTGTAGCTATTCAGGCTATTTCTAGCATATTTCCCCAAGCTTATGTAATATTAAGCTATATTTACCTTTTTTGACACCAGACCTGCTACTGATCGTGAAGGCCACTGTGGATTGTGTGGTTATGCTGAGGATATACTTCACAGTCAATCCATCATTTAGGGGGCGAATTATTGGTAAAAAGAATCCATGTCCATGATATAGGATTCCCATAAGGTAATGGAGAAGGATTACGGTGATGGTTATTGCAGTGTGATATATTGATAGGAGTGCTGAGTGAAAGTTCCGTCAGTATCTGTGGTGACTGCAAAGGGAAGCAGTTGTGTGGAGCATATGAGGTCAGTTTGACTGTAAGTGTTGTTGCATGTTGAGTTTGCTTTCTAGGGAAATCGTACGTTTTTTGTTGTTTTGGGTTTTTTTAACGCCCCACTCAGCAATATTACAGCTGTGTGACGGTGGTTTGAAAACAATCAAGTCTGGACCAGACAGTGCTATGTTTGACATCATGAGCATCGATCCACGCATTCGGGATGTGTCAACCAAGTCAGCAGACCTGACCACCCGATCCCGTTAGTCGCCTCTTACGACAAGCATTGTTGCTTTTTACATGAAGCATGCGTTGCTGAAGACCTATTCTACCCCGGATCTTCACGGGTCGAGTATGTATGTAAGCACGTTACACCATTGTAATCAATGATCAATTAACAATTACATCATATACATGTGATGATGAGGCAATATTGCCTATATCATATCACGCCGTACACATTGTTACCATCTGTGTTCACTCTTATTCTTATATTTCAGTGTGGTACTGCATTTTTTAACCATTAATATATGTCCGTACATGTTGTTGTAATAGTGACGGTTGCAACCATTTAATAACACTGTTTATGACATGGGTGCAACTGTCAGCATGACATACATACCGTATTCGATGTAATAAGTGCCCCGCTCTAGTAAGCGCCCAAGGCGATATTTGCTAATATATTGGCTAGTGAACAATCCCAATTAGCACCCTTTCCGATTGATCAATGTACACAAGACTTATTTATTCGCGTAAATACGCATTCGTTTGTTGTATGCTCCCTTAATAATGGGCAATTAAATTCTGGAAAAGTATATCTGTCGTATATAAACATTTCAGGCTGTCAGCATAAACCACAAAATTTATCTTTTAACTCTGTTTTTTTTCACCAAAATTATATTCCAATAAGAGCCCCCTGGTTCTAATTTTGAGAGCAACCTGGGTGCTTATTACATAGAATACGGTATATATATTCTAGCACTGCTAAATGGATATCCTCATGGAAAAAGGTGATATGGAGTTATCACATGGTTGCAACTGTTGCTATGACAACAACATATCTTAAAATGTAGCACTGCTATATCTATATTGAGCTAAAAAAGTATAGATGTTAAATATTTTCAGGATATCTTAATACCGTGAAACTGAGTTTCATATTTACTTTCACGCATAAAAAATATATTAAAACTGTTTTTGTTTACCATGTATGATAACAGTTCTACATCTGTAGTAGTGAATGCTGCAACCATATGATAACAGTCCTACAGCTGTAGTAGTGAATGCTGCAACCATATGATAACAGTCCTACAGCTGTAGTAGTGAATGCTGCAACCATATGATAACAGTCCTACAGCTGTAGTAGTGAATGCTGCAACCATATGATAACAGTTCTACATCTGTAGTAGTGAATGCTGCAACCATTTGGTAACAGTCTGTCTCACCCAGTCATATCCACCTGAGTATTTCTGCTGTTACACATTATCCTACAGCTGTAGTAGTGAATGCTACAACCATATGATAACAGTCTGTCTCACCCAGTCATATCCACCTGAGTATTTCTGCTGTTACACATTATCCTACAGCTGTAGTAGTGAATGCTACAACCATATGATAACAGTCTGTCTCACCCAGTCATATCCACCTGAGTATTTCTGCCTTTACACATTATCCTACAGCTGTAGTAGTGAATGCTACAACCATATGATAACAGTCTGTATCACCCAGTCATATCCACCTGAGTATCTCTATTGTTACACATTATCCTACAGCTGTAGTAGTGAATGCTGCAACCATGTGATAACAGTCTGTCTCACCCAGTCATATCCACCTGAGTATCTCTGCTGTTACACATTATCCTACAGCTGTAGTAGTGAATGCTACAACCATATGACAACAGTCTGTATCACCCAGTCATATCCACCTGAGTATCTCTGCTGTTACACATTATCCTACAGCTGTAGTAGTGAATGCTACAACCATATGATAACAGTCTGTATCACCCAGTCATATCCACCTGAGTATTTCTGCTGTTACACATTATCCTACAGCTGTAGTAGTGAATGCTACAACCATATGATAACAGTCAGTATCATCCAGTCATATCCGCCTCAGTATCTCTGCTCTTACACATTATCCTACAGCTGTAGTAGTGAATGCTACAACCATATGATAACAGTCTGTATCACCCAGTCATATCCACCTGAGTATCTCTGCTGTTACACATTATCCTACAGCTGTAGAGCTGAATGCTACAACCATATGACAACAGTCTATATCACCCAGTCATATCCACCTGAGTATCTCTGCTGTTACACATTATCCTACAGCTGTAGAGCTGAAAGCTACAATCATATGATAACAGTCTGTATCACCCAGTCATATCCACCTGAGTATCTCTATTGTTACACATTATCCTACAGCTGTAGTAGTGAATGCTACAACCATGTGATAACAGTCTGTCTCACCCAGTCATATCCCCACAAGTATCTCCCACTCCTTCACTCAATTTCCGAGGATGATTATGGGGAGGATTAAATGAAGCCGTCAATGGCTGAGCGTTGACTGAGAGGTATGGAGCGACAGCGCTGTCAATAGATGCTTAATATGCTCAACACTCATCCGTGTGCGTTACGGATGCACAGACGCTGTCTCCATTGTGTTCTCATTCTATAATTGTTGCTATGGATGCACATGGATATTTCAGCAAGCAGGAAGTGTGATATACAGCATTTATGGCACGTGTGTCGTGGAGTTTGGTGGACAGGCAAGTTATTTATTTACATCGTGATTGATATTGAACGTAACGGCACCTCTGTGCAGAACATTGAAGTAGAAAACTTGTCCCTATCTTGGAATCACAGTGTGGAGTTATTTCTGTATCTGTAAACTGACATTGATGTATGAATTCCATTCCTTGACTACAATCAGAATAGTGCTATTTTGGTCCTAGTAGTTATTGACAACAGGACTCGGTGGTATATGTACTAACATGTGGACTCAACTGACACATGCATGGACTCACCTGAGACGTGCATGGCCTCACCTGAAACTTGCATGGACTCACCTGAGACATGCATGGACTCACCTGAGACGTGCTTGGACTCACCTGACACATGCATGGACTCACCTGACACATGCATGGACTCAGCTGAGACGTACATGGACTCACCTGAGACATGCATGGACTCACCTAAGACCTGCATGGACCTACCTGAGACGTGCATGGACTCACCTGAGACGTGCATGGACTCACCTGAGACATGCATGGACTCACCTGACACATGCATGGACTCACCTGAGAGGTGCATGGACTCACCTAAGACATGCATGGACCTACCTGAGACGTGCATGGACTCACCTGAGAGGTGCATTGACTCACCTGTGACATGCATGGACTCACCTGACATGCATGGACTCACCTGACACATGCATGGACTCACCTGAGAGGTGTATGGACTCACCTGACACATGCATGGACTTACCTGAGACATGCATGGACTCACCTGACACATGCATGGACTCACCTTAGACTTGTATGGACTCACCTGAGACATGCATGGACTCACCTGAGACTTGCATGGACTCACCTGAGACATGCATGGGCTCACCTGAGACTTGCATGGACTCACCTGAGACGTGCATGGACCCACCTGAGATATGCAGGTACTCACCTGACACATGCATCGACTCACCTAAAAACCCATGTACCTCGAGTTATCCTGCTGTAACAAATTTATCTTACTGACATGTTTTAATGTGACATTGTGAAAGAATTAACACAAATTCAAAATTGATAAAAAAAACAGCTGTGAGATTGATCCGAGGTTAACTTGTGCTATGTCACATCACTTCCATTGACTCAGATAAAGTGTGCTTTGAAGCAGGGTATAAAGGATATATTCTGCCTTTAAGAATCCATGCGCAGCCTGTATTGCATGGGCGGGGTATAAGAGATTTATTCCCCCACTGAGAAATTTATTCCCCTCCAAGGCGAGTTGCACAGCATTTTATCAACATCTCCTGGACCAATCAGATCTCATCATTTAGGGATGATAATGCCTGTTGAAACACTGTATTCCAAGCAACAGGTTATGCTTGTATTATGTAGCGCCGGTCATCAGCTGACAATGCAGGTAGGACCTGAGCTGGGGAGGAAAATAACAAGCCATTGTGGGTAAATAGCATTATTGCCCAGGATACCCCTAGTCAGCACTGAACAGTTACAAGAGAGAGCAATTCCACTAATGAGGGAATTAATCATATTGGTCCCCATTCAGTTATTGGAGGGAATATTTGGAAGGTTATTGTCCTCTATACTATTATTATGGGAAAGTCAATATCAGTGTTTCAAGTAATCAGAGCACTGGCGTTTATGCATGTCTTCAGGCAAGCCATGTTGCATGATTGGATCAGATGGACATATTCCTCTGTGAGCTGTAATCAGGTATATGCATTTGTGGTTTTTGCTTCTAAAAATCAAATTACTAAATTTGTCTCGGGTGATTGTCATTCTTCTGGTAGTATAATGGATTTGTCATTGCCAACGCTGCTATGTATTTATGGTGAGGTAAAATGGGGTTTAACGTTGCGTCCATGATTATGGCACTTATTTTGCGATGTATGTGTGTGTGTGGCTGCTTGTACTAGTTCGGACAAATGCCGTGTTTATAGTGCTAGCACACTGAGATACCATGCCGCAGTTTAACATGAATACCCCATTCAGAGACTTGCCCACTCCCTAAACAGACTCCAAGCTGACCAGTTGACCAGTCCTTGTTTGAGCCTCTTAATACTTAGTATGAACAAGAACCATCTTTTTATGTCTTTTGGTATGACACGGCTGGGGATCGAACCCTGAACCTTCTGCTCTCTGGGCGGACGCTCTACCAGGAGACCACAGAGGCAGTCTGCTTTGAATTGGGCTGAGTGAGCACATTGTTTGGAGAGACGTTGTTGTTGTTGTGAAATTTGTTTGATTATATTTGACTTGGAAAAACAGTTTGAAGATGAAAAATTAGAATTATTGAAGCCTGCACAGAAACATCCTGAATTACATCATTCTACAACTGTCGTAAACCTATGTTGTAGTGTA
Source organism: Haliotis cracherodii (assembly GCF_022045235.1). Lineage (NCBI taxonomy): Eukaryota > Metazoa > Mollusca > Gastropoda > Lepetellida > Haliotidae > Haliotis > Haliotis cracherodii. The sequence continues at coordinate 57,742,086 of NW_027266330.1, forward strand.
GGACAGCGTGGCAAGACAGCTAGTGGATCGGTGCTCATGATGTCAATCACTAGATTGTCTGGTCCAGACTCGATTATTTACAGATGGCCGTCATATAGCTGGAATATTGCTGAGTATGGCGTTAAACAACAAACAGACAAAAGTAATCTTTAACGCTATGATAAGATCCATTTTTGCCTCACCACTCCTGCTGTGAACCACTCCTGCTGTAAACCACTCCTGCTGTGAACCACTCATGCTGTGAACCATTCCTGCTGTGAACCACTCCTGCTGTGAACCACTCCTGCTGTGAACCACTCCTGCTGTGAACCACTCCTGCTGTGAACCACTCCTGCTGTGAACCATTGCTAAGTTCCTTTCATGGGCTGCCATGATATAGGTGTAGTATATGACAGTGCCATAAAACAACATTCACTCATCAAATATCCAACTACCAGTAGGCAGATATTTTATGTCCCTGGACACAATTATCTACCCTCTTCCACAAAGTGATCTTAGCGACATGATGAAAGACCTTGTTTAATGGGGGATAAAGAGCGTCTTATCGCTAAGATAGCTCTGGTTAGCGACGTAACCTTGGACTGTTATATTTCAATTATGCAAAGTACCCAATCTTTTAACCCTTTAGGTATTGCAGTGTAATTAACTGTGTGTTTCTTTGCAAATCGTTCTGTCCATGCTTGAAGCAAGTTGAGAACGCCTCCGTGTTAGAGCGACCTCCCGGAGAGCGGAAGGTCCGGAGTTCGATCGCCGGCCACGTCACACCATAGTATGTTAAAAGATGGTACTTGTTGTTACCCTGCCTGGCGCTCGGCATTAAGGACTAAAACAAGGACTGGTCGCCTGGGAGTCAGTATGCTGTGTCTGAGTGGGGTATTCATGTTAAACTGCGGCATGGTATCTCAGTGGGCTAGCACTATAAATCGGCATCAGTCCGGACTAGTACAAGCAGCCACACACACACATACGTGCATGCACGTCGCAATATGTTAAACCCCATTCCACCTCACCTAAAGCAGGTTTAATATGATGTGTCACTGTTTATCCCTTTCTGAACCCAAGTTAGCCGGACAAGGAGTTGCCTTGGGCGTAGTTTCACGGAATTGAAAGATCATAGTCCTGTTCGCTGTTAACTCTTTCAACACCCAGTGAGTCAACCAGATGTTTTTTCTACTATCACACCGAGTTCCCAGAGGGGTGATAGATGAAATTATCAGCTTGTAAACATCTTAGCTACAGCATGTTATACACCATTTAAAAGGTATAATCCTAATATTTAAATATGAAAGTTTTTAAAAAAATGTAAAATTAAGCACCAGGGAAGTGAAATTATGATGATTTTCGGCAATTGTAAAATTTTATAATATCCACTAACTTATTTTTTTAAATTTTCATTGTTTAAATAACCGGAAAATGAGAAAAAAAGAACTGTAAATACTTTATTTCACACTTATTTCCTTGTTATAGTGGGTTTCGCTATAGTAACATGAGAAAATACTGGGAAATATCTCCGTTTTCGAAGCTTTGTATGAATAACACGGGCAAATATTCCTTCGATGTTTGATGTTGTTGGAAAGCCCTGAACATCAATAGCGTTACTGTAACCTCACCAGGAATTGTTGTAACTGCGATTTTATTGGATAGAAATTGGTTTCTAATGATGCTGTTTTGCCGTAATCTACTTTATTCTATTGGTCAAATTGTAGCACATGACATGAAGAAAATCAAATTACTGCAATGGGTACCGTCCTCATGCATGATATATTTCAAATTTAGACTTTGCTGAAATCGTGTTATGCTGAACATTTTCAGCATGTAATCGCAACCAATGTTAAAAATGGAACTTCTTGAACATAAGGTACCAGGTGATGTCTTGTGACAATTGAGTGAGTGAGTGAATATGGTTTTACGCCGCTTTTTGCAATAATCCAGCATTATCACGGCAGGGAACACCAGAAATGGGCTTCACACAATGTACCCATGTCGGGAATCAAACCCAGGTCATCGGTGTGACGAGCGAACACTTTAACCACTAGGCTACCTGACCGCCCCGTCTTGTGTCCGAGTCTTAAAGTCAAGGTGACAAATGCCGAGATTACACGTTAACATGGAAATATTAACTTAGATGCATGTTTAAAATATTGTTTTTATTTTATACAGTCAAGTCCTGTTAATCCAACATGGCTGGTTGCATATGATTATGTTAGATTAACGAGTATGTCGGATAAACGAATTTAAGCTGTATCAGTGTTTGTGATCGAAAACCGGACAACTTCAAGATAGATAATGAAATAAACACGTAACAAAAAAAAATGAAAAATGAAATATTCATATTGTTATGTTACATTGTTTGCGGAATATGTTTTCTAATCATGCAAACTCTAAAGCTTAACACAAAACTCGGCTACGAGCTGTATGAAAGCATAGTCTGGAATGGAAGTCGCCAGTTTGAAACTAGAGCCTCAAAGCTCAAGAAAGCTGCTTTCTTAGTGGCTAATGACGACTTCCTGTTAGTCATTTCATTGGTCGGTCGAAGTTCACAAATGTTCGTTCTGACGTGACCTGTAATGAGATGTCCTCAGCGGTAGCGAGAACTTGTATCTAATGTTAATAAGATTGAGGTAATCTAAGCATGTGATTAATCCTGTTTTCTTTATTCAAAGCATTAATTGTTTATTGTTATGCAAGTTTATCTCTGCAGCCGTTGTTATATGCTGCTACTAGCCGACTCGTCTCGCATCAAAACACGGGCTGGGTACTCTCGGGCAGATGACCACTGATCACTGTGTCGGATTAACGAGGCTGATTAATGAGTGATTTCGGTAATTGGTTGCAAATTAGGTGTGTTGGATTCGGAGTGCGAGAATGTCGGATTAACAGGTCTAAATAGCACTGATTTAATCGGTTCCCATCATTAGTGTCGGATAAAGCCGATTGTCAGATTAACGAGACTGATTAATGAGTGATTTCGGTAATTGGTTGCAAATTAGGCGTGTTGGATTCGGAGTGCGAGTCTGTTGGATTAACAGGTCTAAATAGCACTGATTTAATCGGTTCCCAACGTTAGTGTGGGATAAAGCCGATCGTCGGATTAAAGTGTGTCGGATTAATGTGAGACTTCAGTGTATAAAACTTTATTTAAATCTTTTAATGAGTTGCTTGAAACGTCTTTATTTTACCCTTTGCAGTGTTTATTATGGACCCATTGTTGAAGTACGTGGCCCAGAAGAATTTCAATAACGTTTTGGGGAATAGTTCCCAGTCCATCGATAAAATATGTTAAATTGAAATGAAATTTCAAAACAATGTATTATGAAAAGTGATAGATTTAGTAAATGACTGAAAAGTTCAGGGCCCCGTTCCACAAAGCGATACGACAGTCATAGCACTAAGATCACTTTGAGGAACGATGCCCAGGAAACTGTCTAATTATTTTCACGTGGCTACGGCCTGCAGTATTAAAGGACTCATCACATCATCCCCTGCTTGACGTAAAAGGCGACTATGCTTGTCGTAAGAGGCGACCCTGCTTGTCGTAAGAGGCGACTATGATTGTCGTAAGAGGCGACTCTGCTTGTCGTAAAAGGTGACTGTGATTGTCGTAAGAGGCAACTCTGCTTGTCGTAAGAGGCGACTCTTCTTGTCGTAAGAGGCGACTCTGCTTATCATAAGAGGCGATTAACAGGATCGGGTGGTCAGGCTCGCTGACTTGGTTTATACATGTCATCAATCCCAATTGCGTGGATCGATGCGCATGATGTCAATCACTGGATTGCCTGGTCCAGATACGAGTATTTACAGACTGCCGTCATATAGCTGGAATATTGCTGAGTGCGCCGTTAAACAACAAACAAAAAAACAAAAACATATCATGGTTAGTGTACCGGCCAGCAGGGTTGAAAGAGTTAAACTATGCAAATAACTATTGCTAAAATTGCCAAGTCTTCAGTCTTTGAAACAGGGCCTGACATCTTGTATCCACATATGTAAAGCATGGCTTATTGATGGATTGTGTAACACTATAAATAGCCATGTTGCACTGTCTATCGATGCGAAAATGTTACAGGTTTTGACAGTCTCAAACAGAAAGTAACAAAGTTGCAAAAAGTGGCAGTTAGAAGTCGTGTGGTGAACTTGACGTTCTTCAAGTGCGTGCGTCGTGTCTTGCAGACCGTGAGTCCCACGGAGACGGAGGAGGGGATATCTCTCAAGGGTTAATATCGACAGAAAGCCAGGATGCTCAGTGATCTCGGGGAAATGAGGAGACTCTTAAGTTGACAATGAATATCATGAAGATGGAAATTAGGTCTCAAATGCTTTTTGTAATTCTTCAGGTTTAAAGTTAATATGCTGTGGTTTCAATATGCACCTTGTCTAAAAATAGGGCTGTGAGAGATGTAATTTCCTCTGGGCCCCCAGGCTGCTCTAAAGAAGCAGGAATTGAACCAGGCTGCAAAGTCGGACCTGTAAGCCTCGAAACAAAGCGCCATCTGGAGACAGGTGTTCAATTAGTCTGATGCCTTGTGATGATGGAACCTTCACCGTCAACGCCTTTAAGGTTTCCTATGCTTGGTCTGGCTGTATCTCAACAATATAAATCTCGGGAATAAGCCAGCGTGGCTTTCGATGATGTTATCGTTAAGATGAGTTCAGTGTTAAACATGGCACATGTGTTTCATGGCAGTAGATAACATGGAAGAAGCTTTTCGAGTAATAATATGTTTTCTGGTGCAAGATGATGACAGTCCACATTTTTTTTTTTTTGTGTGTGTGTTTTATGGATTTGGACGACCAGAGCCAAAGTCCACAATCCTAAAAGAGATAAAGAATAAAGAAGCACTGCTGGTATTATTAGCAGTATTTCATAATCTTCGTTTATTTGCACTGTTCTATATTTGATGGATAAAAAACAGTGAAATATCTGACCACTAAAATCATTACAAAAACGGAGTAACTATTTATTATTTTATTTTTTATTTAATCAAATGCATTTTTATATCTGCCCATTGCAATCTTCAGCAGAAAACCATTTTTGAAAAGCTTGTTAAACATCCGGGGCGGTCGGGTAGCATAGTGGTTAAAGCGTTCACTCGTCACACCGTAGACCCGGGTTCGATTCCTGACATGGATACAATGTGTGAAGCCCATTTCTGGTGTCCCCCACCATGATATTGCTGGAATATTGCTAAAAGCGGCGTAAAATCCAACTCACTCACTCACTACAATGGGTGAAACCCATTTTGGTGTCCGCCGACTTGACATTGCTGGAATATTGCTAACAGTGGAGCAAAAACAAACTAACTACTAAACATTCTGAGCTTTAAGAGAGAATTACCATATATGTTTCCCACTAAAATGACCATCCCAAACCAATTCATGCTGAATAAAATAGATATGATAAACTCAACAAGGCTGAATGGTTTGCGGAAACTCATAAACAATGAACGGAGGTGTCCTGACATGAAGCCTGTGTTCATTTTCCCCTGTGGGCATTCCGGGGCAGAATGCGTTGCCTGGTATTGCTCAGAGTAGGAGATTATGGTGGTGTATTCTTTCATATCTCATTCTGCCTGGAGATCGGCAGGCATCAGGGTCATTTCAGCCAGTTGGTTATCCTGTGGTGTTAGTCTTCATGGTTTGGTCAGTTTGTTATCCTTTGGTGTTAGTCTTCATGGTTTGGTCAGTTTGTTATCCTGAGGTGTTAGTCTTCATGGTTTGGTCAGTTTGTTATCCTGAGGTGTTAGTCTTCATGGTTTGGCCAGTTTGTTATCCTGTGGTGTTAGTCTTCATGGTTTGGCCAGTTTGTTATCCTGAGGTGTTAGTCTTCATGGTATGGTCAATTTGTTATCCTGTGTAGTAAGTCTTCATGGTTTGGCCAGTTTGTTATCTTGTGGTGTTAGTCTTCATGGTTTGCCCAGTTTGTTATCCTGAGGTGTTAGTCTTCATGGTTTGGTCAGTTTGTTATCTTGAGGTGTTAGTCTTCATGGTATGGTCAGTTTGTTATCCTGTGGTGTTAGTCTTCATGGTTTGGTCAGTTTGTTATCCTGAGGTGTTAGTCTTCATGGTTTGGTCAGTTTGTTATCCTGTGGTGTTAGTCTTCATGGTTTGGTCAGTTTGTTATCCTGAGGTGTTAGTCTTCATGGTTTGGTCAGTTTGTTATCCTGAGGTGTTAGTCTTCATGGTTTGGTCAGTTTGTTATCCTGAGGTGTTAGTCTTCATGGTTTGGCCAGTTTGTTATCCTGAGGTGTTAGTCTTCATGGTTTGGTCAGTTTGTTATCCTGAGGTATTAGTCTTCATGGTTTGGCCAGTTTGTTATCCTGAGGTGTTAGTCTTCATGGTTTGGCCAGTTTGTTATCCTGTGGTGTTAGTCTTCATGGTTTGGCCAGTTTGTTATCCTGAGGTGTTAGTCTTCATGGCATGGTCAATTTGTTATCCTGTGTAGTAAGTCTTCATGGTTTGGCCAGTTTGTTATCTTGTGGTGTTAGTCTTCATGGTTTGGCCAGTTTGTTATCCTGTGGTGTTAGTCTTCATGGTTTGGCCAGTTTGTTATCCTGAGGTGTTAGTCTTCATGGTTTGGTCAGTTTGTTATCCTGAGGTGTTAGTCTTCATGGTTTGGCCAGTTTGTTATCCTGAGGTGTTAGTCTTCATGGTTTGGCCAGTTTGTTATCCTGAGGTGTTAGTCTTCATGGTTTGAAATTGGCTGTATCCTCCAAGCAAGAAAACAAGATATGGCCAAGCTATTAGATGAAGTATTTATTGTTTTATGCCACACTGGAGTCATAATTATTAAAATTTTAGTTAATATGTTTAAAGTTTGTACATTTGATCAACATCCTTAAGAGGCTGAACGTAATGTTGATTTCTCATATAAAAAATAAACGACTCGTGGAGTGTTTTATTATACGATAAACAACTCCCACTCATCCTTTTTGTCTTTAGTACTTAATTGTGAAACACTACATTCGCCCATAAAGACTTGTTGGAAATGTGTTTGCCTTGTCACCCGATCCCATTAGTCGGGCAGCATAGTCGCCTTTTACGGCAAGCATGGGTTGCTGACGACCTAATCTACCCTGGATCTTCACGGGTCTTGTTGTGTTGAGTTGCTTCATATAGGAGTACCCGTGCTGGAATGTTTGTTTCAAGGTTTTTGAGCACCCTGACCTTGCTTGTGGCACTCACTCACTCACTCACTCACTCACTCACTCACTCACTCACTCACTCACTCACTCACTCAAGGGGTGGTGGGGTAGCCAAGTGGTTAAAGTGTTCGCTCGTCACGCTGCAATCCTGGGTTTCATTCCCGACATGGGTACAGTGTGTGAAGCCCATTTCTGGTGCCCCCCCGCCGTGATATTGCTGGAATATTGCTAAAAGCAGCGTAAAACCTCACTCACTCACTTTATGGTAATTTCGGCTAAAGATATAGCGACCTTTTCTTGTCACACGATGGATTGAGTGGTCTGCCATTTGCCTAGATCGATGCTCATGATGTCAATCACTGGATTGTCTGGTCCAGACCCGATAACTGACACAGACTGCCATCATAAAGCTGGAATATTGCTGATTGTGGTTTTTAAGAAAACCCAAACAAATCTCGTTATCCTCAAAGACGTTTTTGCGAGCATGACATCCGTACATCCTAGCTGGCAATGTGACCGGGAGAAAAGCACAGATTGTAATGTTGACTGCTTAACAAGAGGATCGCATTAACGTTAATACCAACATGCTGCAATAATACTCCTTTGTGGCCAGGCGATACCTTGTGGCCAACTATAGATTTCCTCTGACACAGTACGCCAACAATACAGGGAAAGTAATTATATCTAGCCAGACAGTATCGGCTGCTCTTGTTAGGGCTGGTAATTTGGGTGTTAATTCGGAGCCCATTTTGGTCTACAGACTTGCATGGTGTCCTCATTAGGATTCCGATGCCTTGGCACTTTCCAGCCAACCGATGAAGAACTGGCTTCTGTTCTTGTACACCTGGTCACATTGTCATTGGACTGATCTGATAGATTTGTTTTGTCACTTTGATGGTTATAGGAATTAGGGAGCATCCATTTGATTTGTATGGGGGTGGGTGGGACTTTTTTTTTTTTTAACAATCTACTTTTACCCCAACTGTATCCCCCGAACTATTTTTTGGCTGTGGGGTAGTGTAGCCTAGTGATTCAAGCGTTCATTCGTCATGCCGCAAGCCCATCTTTGATTCCCCACATGGGTACAATTTGAAGCCCATTTCTGGCGTCCCCCGCCATGATATTGCTGGAATATTGTGAATAGCAGCGTAAAACAATACTGACTCACTTTACTTTCGGGTATTTTCCACAAAACAAACTATTCATTCCCCACCCCACCCCAAGTACCTCCCCAGTACCTCCTGATTGTCTCCCAGTACCTCCTGGTTGTCTCTTAGTACCTCCCCAGTTCCTCCTGATTGTCTCCCAGTACCTCCTGATTGTCTCCCAGTACCTCCTGATTGTCTCCTAGTACCTCCTGATTGTCTCCCAGTACCTCCTGATTGTCTCCCAGTACCTCCTGATTGTCTCCCAGTACCTCCTGATTGTCTCCCAGTTCCTCCTGATTGTCTCCTAGTACCTCCTGATTGTCTCCCAGTACCTCCTGATTGTCTCCCAGTACCTCCTGATTGTCTCCCAGTACCTCCTGATTGTCTCCCAGTACCTCCTGATTGTCTCCCAGTACCTCCTGATTGTCTCCCAGTTCCTCCTGATTGTCTCCTAGTACCTCCCCAGTTCCTCCTGGTTGTCTCTTAGTACCTCCTGATTGTCTCCTAGTACCTCCTGGTTGTCTCTTAGTACCTCCTGGTTGTCTCCCAGTACCTCCTGGTTGTCTCTTAGTACCTCCCCAGTTCCTCCTGATTGTCTCCCAGTACCTCCTGATTGTCTCCCAGTACCTCCTGATTGTCTCCTAGTACCTCCTGATTGTCTCCCAGTACCTCCTGATTGTCTCCCAGTACCTCCTGATTGTCTCCCAGTACCTCCTGATTGTCTCCCAGTACCTCCTGATTGTCTCCCAGTACCTCCTGATTGTCTCCCAGTACCTCCTGATTGTCTCCCAGTTCCTCCTGATTGTCTCCCAGTACCTCCCCAGTTCCTCCTGATTGTCTCCCAGTACCTCCTGATTGTCTCCCAGTACCTCCTGATTGTCTCCCAGTACCTCCTGGTTGTCTCTTAGTACCTCCCCAGTTCCTCCTGATTGTCTCCCAGTACCTCCTGATTGTCTCCCAGTACCTCCTGATTGTCTCCCAGTACCTCCTGATTGTCTCCCAGTACCTCCTGATTGTCTCCCAGTACCTCCTGATTGTCTCCCAGTTCCTCCTGATTGTCTCCTAGTACCTCCCCAGTTCCTCCTGGTTGTCTCTTAGTACCTCCTGATTGTCTCCCAGTACCTCCTGGTTGTCTCTTAGTACCTCCCCAGTTCCTCCTGATTGTCTCCCAGTACCTCCTGGTTGTCTCTTAGTACCTCCCCAGTACCTCCTGATTGTCTCCCAGTACCTCCTGATTGTCTCCCAGTACCTCCTGATTGTCTCCTAGTACCTCCTGATTGTCTCCCAGTACCTCCTGATTGTCTCCCAGTACCTCCTGATTGTCTCCCAGTACCTCCTGATTGTCTCCCAGTACCTCCTGATTGTCTCCCAGTTCCTCCTGATTGTCTCCTAGTACCTCCCCAGTTCCTCCTGGTTGTCTCTTAGTTCCTCCTGATTGTCTCCTAGTACCTCCCCAGTTCCTCCTGATTGTCTCCCAGTACCTCCTGATTGTCTCCTAGTACCTCCTGATTGTCTCCCAGTACCTCCTGATTGTCTCCCAGTACCTCCTGATTGTCTCCCAGTACCTCCTGATTGTCTCCCAGTACCTCCTGATTGTCTCCCAGTTCCTCCTGATTGTCTCCTAGTACCTCCCCAGTTCCTCCTGGTTGTCTCTTAGTTCCTCCTGATTGTCTCCTAGTACCTCCCCAGTTCCTCCTGATTGTCTCCCAGTACCTCCTGATTGTCTCCTAGTACCTCCTGATTGTCTCCCAGTACCTCCTGATTGTCTCCCAGTACCTCCTGATTGTCTCCCAGTACCTCCTGATTGTCTCCCAGTACCTCCTGATTGTCTCCCAGTTCCTCCTGATTGTCTCCTAGTACCTCCCCAGTTCCTCCTGGTTGTCTCCTAGTACCTCCCCATTACCTCCTGATTGTCTCTTAGTACCTCCCCAGTACCTCCTGGTTGTCTCCTAGTACCTCCCCAGTACCTCCTGGTTGTCTCCTAGTACCTCCCCAGTACCTCCTGATTGTCTCTTAGTACCTCCCCAGTTCCTCCTGGTTGTCTCCTAGTACCTCCCCAGTTCCTCCTGATTGTCTCCCAGTACCTCCTGATTGTCTCCCAGTACCTCCCCAGTACCTCCTGATTGTCTCTTAGTACCTCCCCAGTACCTCCTGATTGTCTCCCAGTACCTCCTGATTGTCTCTTAGTACCTCCCCAGTACCTCCTGGTTGTCTCCTAGTACCTCCCCAGTACCTCCTGATTGTCTCTTAGTACCTCCCCAGTTCCTCCTGATTGTCTCCTAGTACCTCCCCAGTACCTCCTGATTGTCTCCTAGTACCTCCTGATTGTCTCTTAGTACCTCCCCAGTTCCTCCTGATTGTCTCTTAGTACCTCCCCAGTACCTCCTGATTGTCTCCCAGTACCTCCTGATTGTCTCTTAGTACCTCCCCAGTACCTCCTGATTGTCTCCCAGTACCTCCTGATTGTCTCTTAGTACCTCCCCAGTACCTCCTGGTTGTCTCCTAGTACCTCCCCAGTACCTCCTGATTGTCTCTTAGTACCTCCCCAGTTCCTCCTGATTGTCTCCTAGTACCTCCCCAGTACCTCCTGATTGTCTCTTAGTACCTCCCCAGTACCTCCTGATTGTCTCTTAGTACCTCCCCAGTACCTCCTGATTGTCTCCCAGTACCTCCTGATTGTCTCTTAGTACCTCCCCAGTACCTCCTGATTGTCTCTTAGTACCTCCCCAGTACCTCCTGATTGTCTCTTAGTACCTCCCCATTACCTCCTGATTGTCTCCTAGTACCTCCCCAGTACCTCCTGATTGTCTCTTAGTACCTCCCCAGTACCTCCTGATTGTCTCCCAGTACCTCCTGATTGTCTCTTAGTACCTCCCCAGTACCTCCTGGTTGTCTCCTAGTACCTCCCCAGTACCTCCTGATTGTCTCTTAGTACCTCCCCAGTTCCTCCTGGTTGTCTCCTAGTACCTCCCCAGTACCTCCTGATTGTCTCTTAGTACCTCCCCATTACCTCCTGATTGTCTCCTAGTACCTCCTGATTGTCTCTTAGTACCTCCCCAGTTCCTCCTGATTGTCTCCTAGTACCTCCCCAGTACCTCCTGATTGTCTCCCAGTACCTCCTGATTGTCTCTTAGTACCTCCCCAGTACCTCCTGATTGTCTCCCAGTACCTCCTGATTGTCTCCTAGTACCTCCTGGTTGTCTCCTAGTACCTCCCCAGTACCTCCTGATTGTCTCTTAGTACCTCCCCAGTACCTCCTGATTGTCTCTTAGTACCTCCCCAGTACCTCCTGATTGTCTCCCAGTACCTCCTGATTGTCTCTTAGTACCTCCCCAGTACCTCCTGATTGTCTCTTAGTACCTCCCCAGTACCTCCTGATTGTCTCTTAGTACCTCCCCATTACCTCCTGATTGTCTCCTAGTACCTCCTGATTGTCTCTTAGTACCTCCCCAGTTCCTCCTGATTGTCTCCTAGTACCTCCCCAGTACCTCCTGATTGTCTCCCAGTACCTCCTGATTGTCTCTTAGTACCTCCCCAGTACCTCCTGATTGTCTCCTAGTACCTCCTGATTGTCTCTTAGTACCTCCCCAGTACCTCCTGATTGTCTCTTAGTACCTCCCCATTACCTCCTGGTTGTCTCCTAGTACCTCCTGATTGTCTCTTAGTACCTCCCCAGTTCCTCCTGATTGTCTCCTAGTACCTCCCCATTACCTCCTGGTTGTCTCCTAGTACCTTCCCAGTACCTCCTGGTTGTCTCTTAGTACCTCCCCAGTACCTCCTGGTTGTCTCCTAGTACCTCCCCAGTACCTCCTGGTTGTCTCTTAGTACCTTCCCATTACCTCCTGATTGTCTCCTAGTATCTCCCCATTACCTCCTGGTTGTCTCCTAGTACCTCCCCATTACCTCCTGGTTGTCTCTTAGTACCTCCCCAGTACCTCCTGGTTGTCTCCTAATACCTCCCCAGTACCTCCTGGTTGTCTCCCATTACCTCCTGGTTGTCTCCTAGTACCTCCCCAGTACCTCCTGGTTGTCTCCTAGTACCTCCCCAGTACCTCCTGGTTGTCTCCTAGTACCTCCCCAGTACCTCCTGATTGTCTCCTAGTATCTCCCCATTACCTCCTGGTTGTCTCCTAGTACCTCCCCATTACCTCCTGGTTGTCTCTTAGTACCTCCCCAGTACCTCCTGATTGTCTCCTAGTACCTCCCCAGTACCTCCTGATTGTCTCCTAGTACCTCCCCATTACCTCCTGGTTGTCTCTTAGTACCTCCCCATTACCTCCTGGTTGTCTCCTAGTACCTCCCCATTACCTCCTGGTTGTCTCTTAGTACCTCCCCAGTACCTCCTGGTTGTCTCCTAGTACCTCCCCATTACCTCCTGGTTGTCTCTTAGTACCTCCCCAGTACCTCCTGATTGTCTCCTAGTACCTCCCCAGTACCTCCTGGTTGTCTCCTAGTACCTCCCCAGTACCTCCTGGTTGTCTCTTAGTACCTCCCCAGTACCTCCTGGTTGTCTCCTAGTACCTCCCCAGTACCTCCTGGTTGTCTCCTAGTACCTCCCCATTACCTCCTGGTTGTCTCCTAGTACCTCCCCAGTACCTCCTGGTTGTCTCCTAGTACCTCCCCAGTACCTCCTGATTGTCTCCTAGTATCTCCTTAGAACCTCCTGGTTGTCTCCAAGTACCTCCTGGTTGTCTCCTAGTACCTCCTCAGTACCTCCTGGTTGTCTCCAAGTACCTCCTGGTTGTCTCCAAGTACCTCCTGGTTGTCTCCAAGTACCTCCTGGTTGTCTCCTAGTACCTCCTGGTTGTCTCCAAGTACCTCCTGGTTGTCTTCAAGTACCTCCTGGTTGTCTCCTGGTTGTCTTCAAGTACCTCCTGGTTGTCTCCTGGTTGTCTCCTAGTACCTCCTGGTTGTCTCCTAGTTCCTCCTGATTGTCTCCTGGTTGTCTCCAAGTACCTCCTGGTTGTCTCCTAGTACTTCCTGATTGTCTCCTAGTTCCTCCTGATTGTCTCCTAGTACCTCCTGATTGTCTCCTAGTACCTCCTCAGTACCTCCTGATTTTCCAAGTACTTCCTGGTTGTCTCCTAGTACCTCCTGGTTGTCTCCAAGTACCTCCTGGTTGTCTCCTGGTTGTCTCCTAGTACTTCCTGGTTGTCTCCAAGTACCTCCTGGTTGTCTTCATGTACCTCCTGGTTGTCTCCTGGTTGTCTCCTAGTACTTCCTGGTTGTCTCCAAGTACCTCCTGGTTGTCTTCAAGTACTTCCTGGTTGTCTCCTGGTTGTCTCCAAGTACCTCCTGGTTGTCTCCTGGTTGTCTCCAAGTACCTCCTGGTTGTCTCCTGGTTGTCTCCAAGTACCTCCTGGTTGTCTCCTGATTGTCTCCAAGTACCTCCTGGTTGTCTCCAAGTACCTCCTGGTTGTCTCCTGGTTGTCTTCAAGTACCTCCTGGTTGTCTCCTAGTACCTCCTGGTTGTCTCCAAGTACCTCCTGGTTGTCTTCAAGTACCTCCTGGTTGTCTCCTGGTTGTCTCCAAGTACCTCCTGGTTGTCTCCAAGTACCTCCTGGTTGTCTCCAAGTACCTCCTGGTTGTCTCCTGGTTGTCTCCAAGTACCTCCTGGTTGTCTCCAAGTACCTCCTGGTTGTCTCCAAGTACCTCCTGGTTGTCCCATTGTAAGGATTATGTGGTCCTGTGTACAGTGCACAGGTCACAAATCAGAAGTGAACAACATTGGTCCTGAAAAAAGTGGTTGGATGGTTGACTGTTGGGCAGCTTGACTCCTGGCAGTGACACAGGGATCCATTTTCCGGGGTTATAATCATGTAGCGCCATGAGCATTCACTCGGAATGGAATCTGGCACATTATAAATGGACTTATCATTAATAACAGGCCGTCAGTGCCCCTGCCTGATTCCTTGTGGGGCTTCCAATGCTGAACAGATACCACTACTTCCCTATGGGGATTCCAATAGAATGGCTTCCCGTAACCCATGTCTGTTGCCTATATAGATCATTGACCTGACAGGCAAGGGGTTAGCTGGTCACAATTTGTGACCTGGCTTATAGGTTTAAGAGAAAACATGTCTGTTGCCTATATAGATCATTGACCTGACAGGCAAGGGGTTAGCTGGTCACAATTGGTGACCTGGCTTATAGGTCTAAGAGAAAACACGCCTCTAAGGTTTGGGTTGAAAATGTTAAGGATTTCCCGACTCCTGAGTATTTACATTTTCAACCAAAACCGAGGGGTAGTGTTTCTCTGGCTTAAATTTATAAACTGTCAAAAGAGCTGAATTTAAACAAAATATCCAATTGACATTTGAGGCAGGGGGACACGGGTGGCCCAGTCGTCTAAGGCGCCGTGATTTGCTGTGCAGAGTTGCGTCCTTTGGGCACGCCAGAAACCTATGATTGTGGGTTCGAATCCTGGTTCACCCAGATTATGTTTCCAGGTTTGTCAGCACCATACCCGTGCTTGTGGGTTTCACCGAAGTGGTAAACGTCTGAGACCTGCATCACTTCGGGCTTTCCTCCCACATTAAGCTGACACGCCGCGATATAACTGGAATACTGTTAAAAGCGGGGTTAAACCCAACTCACTCACTCACTCACTTAAATTTGCGGCAGTATAATGAGACAATTAATAGTTAAGGATAAAAGGACTCCGAAGTTTTGGTTGAAAAGGTAAAAACATAACCGAGGGGTGTTTTATCCAACTTATGAACTTTCTAAATGCAAGACATACCAGAAAAAATGATAAAAAATTGGATACCTTTTCGTGAAACAATACAATATGTCGCTGTATAAAGTTAATTCGATCAAAGCATGTGAGAGGAAGAACTTTTCAGCACTTGCCCCAGTGGGAAAACAGTCAGTTACAATACTAAACATGCTATGTGAGGCTGCAGGTTCGATTCCTGTCATCCAGAGTGAAAACTTTTCATTTACTGTCCTCAATTTCAGAACATTGAAGGTTTAAAACACCAAGTACAAATTTCATCAACTACTGAACACATCAGGTCTTAGTAGGAAAAAGTAAAACCTCATGCCAGGTCTTGCTAGGAAAAAGTAAAACCTCATGCCAGGTCTTCCTAGGAAAAAGTAAAACCTCATGCCAGGTCTTGCTAAGAAAAAGTAAAACCTCATGCCAGGTCTTACTAGGAAAAAGTAAAACCTCATGCCAGGTCTTACAAGGAAAAAGTAAAACCTCCTCCCAGGTCTTTCGAGGAAAAAGTAAATCCTCATACCAGGTCTTACAAGGAAAAAGTAAAACCTCCTCCCAGGTCTTTCGAGGAAAAAGTAAATCCTCATACCAGGTCTTACAAGGAAAAAGAACCCGGGAAGATCCAGGGTAGAACAGACCTTCAACAACCCATGCTTGCCGTAAAAGGCGACTATGCTTGTCGTAAGAGGCGACTCAAGGGATCCGGTGGTCAGGCTCGCTGACTTGGTTGATGCATGTCATTGTATCCCAATTGAGTGGATCGATGCTCATGATATCAATCACTGGATTTTCTGGTCCAGACTTGATTATTTACAGACTGATGTCATATAGCTTGAATTTTGATGAGTGCGGCATTAAACACCAAACAAACAAATACCAGGGAAAAGTAAAAACCTCCAAAGAGGTTATTACAAGATAGGAAGATGCATACAATACAATAGGCAATAGTGGCAGCAGGTTTATAGTTTGTAACCACTGTTACAGCTGCCATGATTTAGCCAGAGCTACAGATAAGCAGCGTATTTGCATAAAATAACCCCTAAATATATTCAAAACCCAATTACTTTCAATCAACTTGCGTACAGAAATCTAGCATTAAATGAAAAACTCAAAAGTATAAAAACAGCACGCATAAATACCCAATGAAGCTTTTTCAGCATGCGTACAAAGGAGCTAATTTCCAAAGCACAATTACAAGCTTATTTACTTTCCGATTCAAGCCTATATATTTAGAACAGTTATATACATCTACTACATTATTTCATTTTTTTAAATCTTAAAATGTTCACTAATTTTAGAAAAACCCAATAGCGTGATGAATAGATGAGTGAAAAACTATTGGCGACCCAATGGAAAATGTTATAACCCAATCAAAATCGAAACCCTAGAGTAAAAACTCAATTGCTCCAAGAGCTATCTGCAACTCTGTTTTGCCCTGATATTTCTGGACTATTGCTTACTGTGATACGGGTGTGGTGTGGTGTGGTGTGGTGTGGTGTGGTGTGGTTAAAGCATTCTCGGTCACACCAAAAACCGAGGTTCCAACATGGGTACAATGTGTGAAGCTCATTTCTGGTGTCCCCCGCCATGATATTGCTGGAATATTGCTAAAAGAGGCGTTAGACAATACTCACTCACTCACTCATTCACGATGGCGGTGAAACAGGACGACTGTGAATGGTGGGATGAGAGTGGCATTGCAGCCAGTGAGGATGTCCTGGCATGTTTTCTGGGAGCAAACATTTGGTACAAATTAAGTCTTCAATTTGATTTGGTATGGACGTAACTTCGTTATGGTGACAGTTATTGGGGATGAGTTATAAATAATTTTTCTTTTGACCACTAGATCGCTGTGTATGGTTGGCTTGCAATCATACGACCATTGATTACCATGGCCAACAGTTTTTCATTCTAAGGTTTGTGGATACGGCTGACCGGAGTCAAACATTGCAGTCAGAAAATAATTTTAATTAGAGCGTCACTCGAGTTTCTTTTGTAACGAATATATTGTTACTAGTCGATAATAGTTTAAAACTCAACTCTTTGAAATTTTTATCAAAAATTGATATCTAAGGAGACAAGGTGTGATTCTATCATCAAAAATCATTCTTCCAAATTCTTCCAATTCAAAGTCTTGAGTGTAAAAATACAGCAATTATTTATTGTGACGTCATGGTAACTGATGACATCGATGACCAAAGCATTGTGATGTTATTTCATTGTAGCGATACCAGAATTTCTTCTATGGAAGCCGGTTTTGGATAATAGATTGTTTTACCTGTCCATATTGCATCATCTTTAATAACTGATCAGAAGGATGAAAAATGATTCAGCTTAAACAACTTACAAAAACTGACTTCTACCTCTGGATGATACTTCAACAAAGGCTTCTTATATGTAGGTCTTCTAGAACATCCAGTACAGAGACTGGCAACAATGCAGTATAGAGTCTGGCAGCAATGCAGTATACGACCCATGAAGATTCCGGGGTAGAATAGGTCTTCAGCAACCCATGCTTGCCGTAAAAAGCGACTATGCTTGTAGTAAAAGGCAACTAACGGGATCGGGTGGTCAGGCTTACTGACTTGGTTGATGCATGTCAGCGGACCCAATTGCGTGGATCGATGCTCATGACATCAATCACTGGATTGTCTGGTCCAGACTGGATTATTTACAGACCGCCGTCATAAAGCTGGAATATTGCTGAGTGCGTTGTTAAACAACAAACCAAACCAGTATACTGGGTGTAACTTACAGGACTTGCACAAATTGGTTCAGACTGCCAGCTTTCAGTGGCATTCATTTCACAGATCTCATGTGCCTCTTCGATCCTTTGGGTCAGTTGTGTTAGGGCAGGTTACCCCAACTCTATCCTCAGCCCTTGGATCCCCTTTCTGATCAGCCACCTCTTCACGATCTTTGTGGTAGGGCACCATTTGCCCCTTTACGATCCTTAGAATTAGACACTACTTTACGATCCTAAGAGTTAGGCACTACTTTACGATCCTTAGAGTTAGGCACTCCTTTATGATCCTTAGAGTTAGACACTACTTTACGATCCTTAGAGTTAGGCACTCCTCTACGATCCTTAGAGTTAGGCACTACTTTACGATCCTTAGAGTTAGACACTACTTTACGATCCTAAGAGTTAGGCACTACTTTACGATCCTTAGAGTTAGGCACTACTTTATGATCCTTAGAGTTAGGCACTACTTTACGATCCTTAGAGTTAGGCACTACTTTACGATCCTTAGGGTCAGGCACTCCTTTACGATCATTAGAGTTAGGCACGCCTTTAAGATCCTTAGGATAAGGCACTCCTTTACGATCCTTAGATTTAGGCACTCCTTAATGATCCTGAGGATAAGGCACTCCTTTATGATCCTTAGATTTAGGCACTCATTTACGATTCTTAGAGTTAGTTCCAAGTTATGGGGTGGGCTATCCATCTCTTTTAACAAATTAATCCAATGTGATTTGAGGAAGATCTATATAAATTTTATCAAGTCCTAGTGGAAGAAATGGCTACAACAGATGGACATAAAGGTAAACAGTAAAGGTAAACAGTTGGGTGCTGATGACTTGGTAAAGGATCACTAATTATTTTTGATAGCTCCACTGGTCCCAAGGTGAAGCGTTGGCTAATCAGATTAACTCATTAGCTAAGTTTAGCTTCAAGCAGTCAACTTAGTTTGATTCTCGATGCAGAGCTAATTAAGATCCTGGAAAGTGCGCCCGGTAAAATTCAATAATCGCCAGAAAAGAAAACCTTCTCTTTTTTCATGATACTCTAAGAGTTGCAAACAACATGCTCCGAATCAGTGATTATTTCTCCCACTTCCAATGGTACTAAACAACTTTGGACCATGACGTTAAACAAATATGGACCTGTTTGGCCTCCTTTAGCTGATTGGTTAGAAAAGAATCTGTAAACTTATATATAGAAAAGGTATAGTCTTATACTCAAACAAGAAAATTGGTTGAACATTTTTGAATGTTTGACCATTCTTGTCGGACTGTAGACCAACTCAGCTTATTGCGTGTCATTGTAACCTGATGGCGCCGATTTTTGCTTATGTTTTGTGCTTTGCTTTGTTCAGTATTTATTTTTATAAAATTGTGGTTTTTGTTAAGATTCAAATTTTCTTTAATGAACATGATCATAGTGAATAAAAAAGTTTGGGATCCAGAATATTTTTATGGAATTGTGTCTTCAGTCTTCACTTCAAAAATATATTCCCCAAAAATTCATGATTTCTAACTTTTTTGGTGTAGTATAGAACCACGTCCCAAAAATTGGACAGGAAAGGAATATGCCAACCATCTTAATGTAAACAGGGGCATGGGTGGCCCAGGCGTCTTTGGCGCCGCAGTTCGCTGTGCAGAGTTGCGTCCCTTGGCACGCCAGAAACCTATGATTGTGGGTTCAAATCCAGGTTCGCCCCGATTATGTTTCTAGTTTTGTCAGCACCATACCCGTGCTCGTGGGTTTCACCGAAGTGGTAAACGTCTAAGACCTGCATCACTTTTGGCTTTCCTCCCACATTATGCTGACACGCCGCGATATTACTGGAATACTGTTCAAAGTGGCTCACTCTTCATGTAAATTATCATACTTAAGAGTCAGAACTAGGGCTTGGACGGGTAACTCAGGTACACGGGTCGGGTGGGTACTGAGTATGACCCGGGTACCTACAGGACTACCCAGACCCGTGGTTAGTCACGTGATTTATTGTTAAATGACAAAAGGTATCTAAAACTCTATGTTTAAACTACAAGTCACTAATGTTCGCAGTTCATCCTGACTACTACGCCCATTCCTTCTGACTTTTATATGTTTGAATAAAAATAAAACTTCAGTGTATACACCAGATCGTTTCATACATGTATCTTAACACATTTTACCAGAGCTACGGTCAAACTTTTCCCAATCGGACAGTTTGTACCTACCTCTTGAGACCTACAGCGGGTACCCGGGTAGGGTCGGGTTACAGGGGGATGGGTACCCGGGTAGTAAATTTGGACTTGTCACAGCCCTAGTCAGAACATATACCTGTGCCCTAACACTTCTAATGCTTGGTCCTGAGTTGATTATTAACTGGCTGCTGTTCCATAAGACCCATGAAGATCCGGGGTAGAATAGGTCTTCAGCAACCCATGCTTGCCGTAAAAGGTGACTATGCTTGTTGTAAAAGGCGACTAACGGGATCGGGTGGTCAGACTCGCTGACTTGGTTGATACATGTCATCGATCCCAATTGCGTGGATCGATGCTCATGATATCAATCACTGGATTGTCTGGTCCAGACTCCATTATTTAAAGACCGCCGTCATATAGCTGGAATAGTGCTGACTTGGTGTAAAATAGTTTCCCTCTCACTTGACAGCGTAAAACATTCTCTTGGTGAGTCCAGGAAAGAAAATTGAAACAGTGGAATGCGATCAAGAGGATTTAATGTATTGGTCCACTGGGAAAGAGCACCACTTGCTTGTGTCCAGGGCATTCTTCAACGAGATATAAATGACATATTTGACATCCCGGCTTGTGTGTGACAGGAATAGATCCTGGATCAAGAAAACAGCACATTATGTTTAACTCACAGGTTTTTTAAACTCAGTTGACATTTTACTCGTCTCAGGATATTTTTTGGAGCGTGGATAGATTAGTGGATTTATGTCTGGCTGATGGAAGGCTGCAACGAATACGCTGTGAGGCGAACACAATTCGTATCACAAATATAGAGTAACCAATACGATTATTTAACTCATGAATACAACAAGTCGGCAGCTGATGTATTATTTTTTATATTCAATGAAACAATAACATAAATTATTTGACATGGTTTGTTATATATATTAAACATTTCTATACTGCACTTATCCAGGTACTAGTATCTGCTCAGATGCGACAATGACCAGTGACCACAATACTGTTAAATTAAATAGTATAAGAGTGTTGTCTTTGAAGAAATCTATGCATATAATGTTCTTATGGATATTTTTATGTAAATGCACATAAATATTCGATTCTAGTGGCCACTAATAACAAATTCAATTCATGAATGGATACAGTTTGATTCACCGAATAAGCGAGTGAATCGTAACAGCCCTTGTCAATACTAAGGGTTGTTAATGACATGTTTGTTAATGACATTAGTGTTAATGACATTAGTGTTAATGACATGTTTGTTAATGACATGTTTGTTAATGACATGTGTTAATGACATGTTTGTTAATGACATGTTTGTTATTGACATGTGTGTTAATGACATGTTTGTTATTGACATGATGACATGTGTGTTAACGACATGTGTGTTAATGACACGTGTGTTAATGACATGTGGGTTAACGACATGTGTGTTAATGACATGTGTGTTAATGACACGTGTGTTAATGACATGTGTGTTAATGACATGTGTTTTAATGACATGTGTGTTAATGACATGTTTGTTAATGACAAGGGCTGTTTATAATGTGCTTGTTGATGTCTAGGGTTCATTTGTTACCAGGGTTTGCTGATAATGATGGTTAGTGTTTAAGGGATTTGTAAATTGCTAGTGAATACTGATTAGGGGAACTAAGCAAGTCTACATTTTGTTCATACTGTCAACCACTGGTTTAACAGCTCCGGACTGGAACACAATTGGGAAACCAGTGTGTTGAATTTATGCAATGTCACAGTGTCTGTTTTAGTATATCAATTTATTCTGGCTGTGGTATACAAAAAAACATTTAAGTTATTTGTTGTTACCCTGCCTGGCATTTGGCATTATGGGTCTAAAACAAGGACTGGTGGCTCGGAGTCAGTATACTGTGTCTGAGTGGGGTATTAATCATTACATTAGTGCAGTAAACTTGAATGCCATTTCACCTCGACTCACCTTGACTCATCTCACCTTGACTCACCTCACCTTAATTTGACTCACCTCACCACACCTCGACTCACCTCAACTCACCTCAATCAACTCACATCACCTCGACCCACATTGACTTACCTTGACTCACCACCTCGCCTGACCTTGACTCACCTCAATCGACTCACCTCTGATTGACTACTCCATACTACCACTGTCAAATCTCCTGACAATATTCTGAAATATTTCAAATTCGAATAAGCATCATGCAAGAAATACAGCGAGCTGTAATTGATGAAGTTGTTTCATCTTGGGGTGTTTGGGCATCACTGCCTTTGGCGTCAAATAAGACATTGAATCATTACAGTCTGCCGAAAGGACGTCTTATTTCTAGCGCTGTCGATTATCAGGCAACAAGCAGTAGAGATGAAGGGCAGGAGAGTCTTTGAGAAACAATGCCATTGGTTTCTTTGATGAAAAAACATCTTCGACTAGAATAGTCAAGATGATTATTTTCTAAACCAAATAACAGAAAAATCAATCATGTATTTATTTTGGAATTCCTTGTGTGAAGAATAATGATGTTCACTATTCAATGCCAAGGATGCAAACAACGCTCTCTAGTTCACTTAATTAGTTGGTAATGATTTCATAAATATGATTTCATAATGTGTAATAGACAGATGTGACCTGATTTTGTAAAAGTTAATGGTTTATGTTTAAAGCTTGTGGCAACCTGACGTCAGTTGAATGCAGTGTTGCAAATAATTAAAGGTGACATTATTTATGTTCTTGGTAACATCTTCCATTGTTAATGATGACATCATCCATTGTTCAAGGGGACATTGTTCATGACATCATCCTTTGTTAATGATGACATCTATTGTTCAAGGGACATTGTTCATGACATCATCCTTTGTTAATGATGACATCGATTGTTCAAGGAGACATTGTTCATGACATCATCAATTGTTCATGGCATCATCCATTGTTAATAATGACATCAACCATTGTTCAAAGGAACATTGTTCATGACATCATCCATTGTTCAGGGGCACACTAGGCCCAGTCGCCTAAGGCGCCACTATTCACTGTGCAGAGTTGCGTCGCTTCGGTCAGAAACCTATGATTGTGGGTTCGAATCCTGGTTCGCCCCGATTACGTTTCTAGGTCTCTCTGTTGCCAGCATTGCTTTGTTGGACCTTTGCTATATTCACAGGACAATGTGCCACCAGTAAACCAACCCACAGTGTACACTTAGAATTCCTTCATATAGTGACCCATGAAGATCCGGGGTAGAATTGGTCTTCAGCAACCCATGCTTGCTGTAAAAGGCAACTATGTTTGTCGTAAAAGGCGACTATCAGGATCGGGTGGTCAGGCTCGCTGACCTGCTTGATGCATATCATCGTATCCCAATTGCATCGATGCTCATGACGTCAATCACTGGATTGTCTGGTCCAGACTTGATTATTTTATAGCTGAATGCGGCATTAAACAACAAACAAACAAACAAACAAACAAACAAAACGCACGCCTAAGGGGTGGAGCTGTTATACCATCTGCATGGCAAACTGATTGTTAAGCAATTGTGTTTACGATGATCCGTCGTTATGATCCATCAATTTACTCTTACTTCTTCAATCTTATCCCCCGAAAGTATTCCCAACCAATTTTGCTTCTCTATTCTAAAACTATTTGGTACCTCCCATAATGATCTTGTTGAGATGTGGCTCTGATTTGAAAGATCGTTGCCTGGGTCAAGACTGACATTCTAATTATCTGTAAATTAGTGTAAGAATGGGATTGTATGAAGTTGGTCCCAGTGGTGTATTTAGCTGCAATATATCAACATAGGGCCGCTTGGATGTGCTCTTGGTCTTAATTGTTTCAATTTGTTAAGAAAGTTGGGTTAGCGGATGAAAGACTTTGCAGAGACACGGGGACTGTTTTAGCCTTGTTCTGAATTGTTGCTAGGTGAACAGTATGTTATTGCTTTGCCAATAACTGGTAAATGTGACATGTTTACTTCTTTGAGATGTTATTGATTTGTTCTTGCCTCTCTGATTGGACTGATTGAATCTGCTCGTGTGTATTTGAGTGAGTGAGTTAATTACGATTAAGTCATGCCGCTTGTAGTGTGATTACGTGGACGGGCGGATGATAATGTCAGCAGGACCGCTTCTCTCGTCTTTTGAAAGAGCGTCTGTCCGAGAGCGGAAGGTCTGTGGTTTAATATTAACGCCAGATGTGTCGTACCAAAAGATGTCACCTGGCCAGGCGCTTGGCTTTATGGGGATAAAACATGTACTGTTTGGCTAGGAGTCCGTATACTGTGTCTGCGTCAGCTATCCAAGTAAACTGCGGCATGGTGTCTCGGTGGACACGTGCACATCTTTAGCCTAATTTTACCACATTTTGGTAATTTTAGCATGGGCCGTTGACCATATAAGCTGTGGTTGGTGATATATGTTGTTGCAGAGTGATGATGCTCAAACCTTAGTAATATTGTACTCATCCATTCCTTAGCAGCAGGGGGCACGGGTGGCCCAGTTGTCTAAGGCGCTGCGTTTCGCTGTGCAGAGTTGCGTCCCTTGGGCACGCCAGAAACCTAGTGGTAAACGTCTGAGGCCTGCATCACTTTGGGCTTTCCTCCCACATTAAGCTGACATGCCGCGATATAACTGGAATACTGTTAAGAGCCGTGTTAAACCCAACTCACTCACTCACTCACTCACTCCTTAGCAGCATGTGTACAGAGATTTTGTTGACAGGACAATGACAACAAAACCAACAAACAAACAACAAGAAGCCCAGAAACCTATGATCATTTCACTCTTCTTGCATCAATTAAGGGGTGGGGATGGGGGGTAGGTTAGTGGTAAAGTGTTCGTTCAGAAAGGTCAAGGCCCGAGTTTGATTCCTTAAATCAGCCAAAACCAACACTCACTCTTGCATTAATGCTTCTAGCCTGAGAGACCCATGAAGATCTTGGGTTGAATAGGTCTTCAGCAACCCATGCTTGCTGTAAAAGGTGACTATGTTTGTTGTAAGAGGCGACTAACAGGATTAGGTGGTCAGACTCGCTGACTTGGTTGATGCATGTCATCGATCCCAATTGCGTGGATCGATGCTCATAATGTCAATCACTCGACTGTCTGGTGCGGACTCAATTATTTACAGACCACCATCATATAGCTGGAATATTGCTGAGTGTGGCGTTAAACAAACAAGCAAACAAATCTAGCCTAAGAAAATATGAGATTGCTGTCTAAAGACAGACAGAACAAGCTTTTCAGTCATTTTATATCAAAGACAAGATAACAATTACATCTAAAAACAATGTTTTGTGGTGAAAAAAATATCCATCAATTACAGACTGGTTTTGTTTCAATTTGAATTCAGTGATTTTTGTTAGTTCTACAGGTAACAGCCTGACAAAGTATAATTGGTTTATTGCCCGAAGGCTGACATTGATTTTGTTGTCTCAGGACATAAGTGTATTTTCTGATTCAGAAAATATTTTGTTGTCACGTTAATATCAGTGTCACCTCAATCATACTGACATCAGTTAAGATTCAGGGTCGAATAGTCTTCAGCAACTCATGCTTGCCGTAAAAGGCGACTATGCTTGTCGTAAGAGGTGACTAATGGGATCACGTGGTCAGGCTTGCTGACTTGTAAGGTCGTTTGGTGGGGTGCAGATTTTGGATTTTGGTGCAGTGGATATTGATTATCCTTATTGATAGTTTCATTGGTGGTGTTGAAATGCAGCATTTAGATTACATGTGTCTGGTGTTACATTGCTGGTGTTAAACTGTTGGTGTTATATGCAGTCTTTTTATGACTGCAGATTGCTATTCTGGGTTATAGTACTGTCAGGTTACACTGGGTCAGACAGGCATAACTTACTCAAGACTTACGACAATTGACAAGCATGGCTTACTCAAGACTTATGACAAGCAAAAAGCGTGTCATTTTCTAGACTTTTGACAAGTGTGTCCTACTGAAGACTTATGACAAGCGAAAAGCATGTCATTTTCTAGACTTATGATGAGTGTGTCTTACTCAAGACTTACGACAATCGACAAGTGTGTCTTACTCAAGACTTACGACAATCAACAAGCGTGTCTTACTCAAGACTTACGACAATCAACAAGCCAGTCTTACTCAAGCCTTAGACAATCGACAAGTGTGTCTTACTCAAGACTTACGACAATCAACAAGCCTGTCTTACTCAAAACTTACGACAATCAACAAGCCTGTCTTACTCAACACTTTCCACAAGTGTGAATTACTGAAGACTTATAATGAGCGTGACTTTCTCACGACTTACAAGTGTGATTTTCTTAAGGCTTACTGCAAGGGTGATTTACTTAAAACTTATGACGAGCGTGACTTTCTCACGACTTTAAAAAAGTGTCCATTACTCAAGACTTACTCAAGACAAGGGAGAATTACTCATGGCAAATGACAAGCATGACTTCCTCAAAAGACCTAATCTGTCTCTGTTTCATCCACAACACCTGTCTCACTGAATGTCAAACTGTTTCCTCAGAAGTGTGAGGTGTCTGTTTAAAGATGGGATAAAGATTTTATGTTCTCGTGTCAGAATTTTCATAATAAAAATGAAAGTTAACCAATAGGACAGTTTTAAGTTTGAATTTCTATTTTTCCAAAGATTATTCCCAATATTCATTGCATTAACTACAAGAAATTAGGCAGGCTTCAAAAGTCTGAAGACTCCTCTAGCGGCCATGTTTAATCCTTTGTGAGGCAATGTCCGTCATGATGGATGGGAACAGAAGGTTTTTAGGAAAAGTTGAACCTGCGGCCAAATCTATTGAAATGCATGTGACAGAACGAGCGCTGATGACGAAGAACCCGCCGTCAAGGACAATTCCTATAATGGAGAGGAGGATGCTAAAATAGCCCTGTCAGAGCGAAGAGGGAAATGCTTCGTTGGACTTTCGACATCATGCCAAAGAATTCTACCCCAAAAAAGAATGAAATTTGAATTCGTTGTTTTTGTCTGGTTTAAGTCTTGAAGGCAATTTTGACAATCCCAGGGGGGTTTAATCAAATTTGCAACCGAGTCACATGTTGTCTTTTATCCGTGTTCAAAGGGGGGCGTTTTTTAGAGGAAATATATTTGAAGGTTGGGGATGGTAACCCTCCACAAGGCCGTGCTGCCTCCTCAAGCCCTTGATTTACGATACGTGTATTTCTGAACGTAAGTTGAAGACTAGAAAATCCATTTTAAGACCGCTAATGTTAGAATCTGTCAGCTGGTTTCATCAGGAGCTTTTTTTCTTCCGACTTAAGACGTATGTACTTGATTTCGGAATTAATGTCATCAGGATTTTGAGGTGATGCTGTTGTGGCTAATCATCTGTACCCGTTGGCATTACAATTAGTTTCAGAATAAAGTTTGTGATGCAAGGTCAATTATGAACATGAATCTTGTTCCAGTTTTTACCTATGCAAGCATTTGGGCTGTAATTCCAGGAACTCTTCAAACGGAATAAAAAAATTTTACATGGACATCATTATTCTACTTTTTCATTTTGTTTCTTTTTTGGGGAGAGGCACAATCTTTGGGTATTGACACAGTTCAGGGGGGAGACATCATTGTCTTTTGTTATTATGGTACACAACACGGCGGCCATTTTGAAAAAGCAACCTTGGGTCATTCCTCTGCCATTTCTTTTTCATTTGTAATTTAATTTGGTATTTTTAAGTTGGATGTGAAATACAACACATAGGTTCCAGGGGTTTTGTTTTTGCAGTGTTTTGAATTTAGGCCTTGTTTAGAAATTCTCTCAAAAAACTTATTAGCCTCTGTAACTTCTTCTCAGCAATTGTCAGACTGAGGGAGCTGAACTTTTGCACGTGTCTTCCTTCTTTTTATAAGGACCCGTAAAGATCCGGGGTAGAATAGGTCTTCAGCAACCCATGCTTGTCGTAAAAGGCGACTATGCTTGTTGTAAGAGGCGACTAACGGGATCGGGTGGTCAGGCTGTCTGACTTGGTTGATGCATGTCATCATATCCCAATTGCGTGGATCAATGCTCATGATGTCAATCACTGGATTGTCTCTTCCAGATTCGATTATTTACAGACCGCTGTCATATAGCTGGGATATTGCTGAGAGAGGCTTTAAACAACAAACAAATTAACCTTGTTGGATTTGTTGACAATATGCATCTTTTTTCAAGATCCTTTTGTGGGTAGTGAAATCAAACATTGTTAGAATTGTCCATGTGTCCGTCCATGTGTCTGTAAACAATCCAAATCTGAAGGCTAATAAGCAGCAGTTTGTGCAAATGGTTTCAGAGTTGCATCCTTTGTTTCATCAACTCCTGTTTCAGCAGCAGGATAATTGGAAGTTTTTTTCATCAGAATCACTTGGGAATATCAGTGATATTCTATTAAATAGATTGAATTTTAAACCTTGGGTCTCAATTAGTTTTGCTGCCAAATGTACTGGAAATTAATAGTATGACATTTCTAGTTTTTGTTAAGCTGTGAATCAATTTTGTGAATTTACGGAAAAACATTGCTGATCTTTTTAACGACTAATTGATCAATTCTATAATTATTCTGACAATGTAGACACTAAATGTCTTCTCACACATGTAGATAGTATTGATTGTCCACCCACATTATATTGACAACTGGTTATGCTATTGATGTATGGTGACCAGCCTTGGAGATCACTTAATGTCAACATTCCCTGTCAAGATCAGGGGTATAATTGGTCTTCAGGAAACCATGCTTGTCGTTATGGGCAACTAACGGGATCAGGTGGTCAGGCTTGCTGTCTTGGTTGGAGCAGGTTATTGTGTCCCAATTGCATGAACGATACACTTGGTGTTGATCACTGGATTGTCTGGTCCAGTCATAGCTGGAATGTTGCTGAGTGCGGTGTTGAGCAACAAACAAACAAACAAACAAACAAACAAACAAACAAACAAACAAACAAACAAAACAATGATGTCAAGATGAACCCAACACTGCGAGGGCACCGGCGCCCATTGTATTGGTATGTTTATTAATCTCAGCAGCAAGCTAAACGAGTGAACTGTCATGCACTTGTCTATATTCAAGGGTTGTAATATTTCCAATTAGTTTCCAGTGACTTTTCGATTTTCCCATATGTAGTCACTTTGTTACAAGTCAGTATTCCAACAGTCTGATGTATACTCCTGTACTTTGTCAATGAAGTGACTTTCATGCTGTGACTGTCCCTACTCCTTAACGACCCGTGAAGATCCGGGGTAGAATAGGTCTTCAGCAACCATGCTTGCTGTAAATGGCGACTATGCTTGTCCTAAGAAGCTACTATTGGGATCGGGGGTTCAGTCTCGCTGACTTGGTTGATGCATGTCATCGATCTCAATTGTGTGGATCCAATTGCATGGATAGATGCTCATGATATCAATCAATGGATTGTCTTGTCCAGACTCGATTTTTTTACAGACCTCGTCATATAGCTGAAATATTGCTGAGTGCGGCGTTAAACATCAAACAAACATAACATAACATAGGCTTACAGTGTAGATTTATGATATCGATAGATGACACAGACTTTTTGTAGTCTTTTGGCTTTATACCTTCTCCTTGTGACTGTCATGACTCCCTCAGCATAAATATTTCTAAATTTGTGAAAAATACTCTCTGTTCTAAAGTTAACCACTGTTGCCATTTGATCACGTTGTATTTTTGTATATATGTATGTTATTATGTTGCTCCTAATGTTGCTCATATATCACCGGCTGTTTGGTTGAATTCATAAAGAAATACTAAAGAAACATCGCCATGACAGTTAAATAAAGAAGTTATTGTCCATAAATTGTCTCTACTTTCTCCCTTAGCATAGACTTACAATATTTTTAGTGTTATATATGTTGGTCCTTTCACTGACTTAACTTCGAAGACTTGCAAAAGACTTGCAAAATTCTTAGAGCTTCATATCGCTTACCTTTGGAATTTGAAACGGAAGTTGCTGACTGTTCATATTTTATAAAGAAGTAAAATATGTCTTTGTGGCTCAGTCTGAAGTTTGAACAAAAAAGGAAGGTCCAATAAACAATTAACAGATTACTGGAAAGAAAATTGCTTTTTAAAATAGCGGAGACGTGAGACACCTGAAGCCAGCTTCTGAAGACCAATGTTCCTGGAATAGTCGCACGAGCTTGATGATCATATTTTCTGCTCATTTTGTTCAAAGAAGTTCGCATGTCCCAATTTGGTTTTAATGGTTGTTTGGTCGAGGATAACTAATGTTCGTCTGAATCGTGTTGTTGCCGATATAATGAAGCTGCTTGCAGCCTTCTGCTTGAAACACACCTAATGACAAGTTTCTCGAGTCTTTGTGACTACACGACTGGGGAGACCAAGTGGGTTCTTTTTCAGGTTTTGTCAAACACTCGATTTTAATTCAGGCGTTGTGCAATTAGAAGCCGGCTACGAGAACAAAGGGAAATACAGTGCACAGGAGACTTCCATTCTGATTTTCATTCTGACTTTTTGGGGCGGTCGGGTAGCCCAGTGGTTAAGGTGTTCTGTCGTCATGCCGAAGACCCGGGTTCGAATCCCGACATGGGTATGATGTGTGAAGCTCGCTCGCTCGCTCGCTCACTCACTCACTCACTCACTCACTCACTCACTCACTCACTCACTCACTCACTCACGTGTATCTCCCTTTGTTCTTGTAGTCTGCTTCTTCTTGAGCAACGGCTGAATTAGAATTGAGGATTTGATGAAACCTGAAAAAAGACTTTGTCCCATAGTCAGCTGCAACAGCCTTGACGTTGTAATTAATGTTTCTTTGCCTAATTAGGGCAACTATTAAATTCTAGATTAAACAACATCATTAACTGACTTGAGTCTCTAATTTGCAGAATAGACCAAGCTTTATCACCCTTTAAGGATTATTTTCTTAGTGATGTGACCGCATCCGTGGTCTAGCCACGTCATACCAAAAGACGTTAAAAGATGGTACTTGTTGTTACCCTGTCTGGCGCTCGGCATTAAGGGGCTAAAACAAGGACAGGTCGGCTTGGAGTCAGTATACTGTGTCTGAGTGGGATATTCATGTTAAACTGCGGCATGGTATCTCAGTGGGCTAGCACTATAAAATTGGCATCGGTCCGGACTAGTACAAGCATGCACATCTATATATCCAATAATCTTGGATGTGATGTTAAACCCCACCTCGCCTCACCTTGGTGATGTAAACTTTGTGAAGGAAGCATGGTGTTGTGTTGTGACACACCCCTGGAATAAGAAGAGAAAATATTGATACATTGATATTGCAGCCATCAACTCGCAAGAAGTGCTTGGAGAGGCAGAATCAGATAGTTCTTAGAATGGTGATAATGATGAAATATGATTTCTATTTTTGATTTGTTTGTTTCAGTATGGATGGTGCTGATCTATGTTTCGAAGTCGTTAAACGGGCATCGGCTGGATTCGTCTACAGCGAAGCAGTCGCCAGGTAGGTTGTGAGAATCTATAGCAGTGGTAGTCGGGAGTTACCTTATTTGACGTAATAAGCGCCCAGGACGCTCTCCAAATTAGATCAGAATGCTCTTTATAGAATATTATTTTGGTGAAAAAAAAAGTTGAAAGATAAATTTCGTGGTTTATGCTGACAGCCTGAAATGTTTATATACGACAGATATATTTTTCCAGAATTTAATTGCCCAAAATTAAGGGTGCATATAACACAAGAGTGCGTATTATACACGAATAAATAAGTCTTGTGCACATTGATCAATCGGGAGGGGTGCTAATTGGGATTGTTCACGAGCCAGTATATTAGCAAATATTGCGTGGGCGCTTATTAGAGCGGGGCCCTTATTACGTTGAATACGGTAAACATTCCTATTGCTGGCTGGAAAATGCTGATGCGACAAATAAACTAGCGATTTCACTTTTTCTTGGAGGAATATTATATGTGAAATGACAATACGGACTTAACTTGATACCAGGATGTGTATCATGATACTGCAGTTGTTGGAGCATCTTGATTGGACATTGAGAATTTCTTATTCATTTTATGGATCTAAAAATTTCAAACTTCAAAGAGGCCATAAGGAGAGTGTCATCCAACTGATTTGTCACAAAAAGCAAAGTCAAATTTTTAATGTTGTATTCTATTTCATCACTTTGATATATCTTTAAAAAAATAAGATTTGTGTATATTTATTTTGGATATAGTACACCACTTAATGTAAAAATGCCTAAACAAACAAACATTTGCTTTGAGTCTGAAGAATTTTTGTTTGTTATAAGATGATGTAAGATTATTGAATGATTGCAATATAAATATTCCTTTGTCTGTGTGAGACTCATTGTCTTCACCTGTGTTATGGGTATGATATGTACATGTGAGTGGGTGAGTGAGTGAGTGAGTATGGTTTTGCGCCGCTTTTAGCAATATTCCAGCAATATCACTGCGGGGGACACCAGAAATGGGCTTCACATATTGTACCCATGTCGGGAATCGAACCCGGGTCTTTGGTGTGACGAGCAAACACTTTAACCACTAGGCTACCCGACCGCCCCGATATGTACATGTATACAACAGAGCAATATTAAACCCATATGAACATCCGGGGTAGAAAAGGTCTTCAGCAACAAGTGCATTTCATAAGAGGCGACTATGCTTGTCGTAAGAGGCGTCTAACGTGATCGGGTGGTCAGACTTGCTTACTTGGTTGATGCATGTCATCAATCCAAATTGCGTGGATCTATGCTCATGATATCAATCACTGGATTGTCTTGTCCAGACTTGATTTTTTACAGACCACCGCCATATAGATCGAATATTGCCGAGTGCTGTGTAAAACAACAAACAAACAAACAAACCCATTACGTAACATAGGCTTACAATGTAGATTTACGATATAGACAGATCACAGAGACTTTTGATAGTCATTTAGCTTTATATAATGCTTGTCATAAGAGGCGACTTGTGGGATCGGGTGGTCAGGCTCGCTATCTTGGTTGATGCATGTCTTTATATCCCAATTGTGTTGATCCATACTCATGATGTCGATCACTGGATTGTCTGGTCCAGACTTGATTATTTACAGACCACCATCATACAACTGGAATAGTGCTGTGTGTGGTGTTAACCTTTAGCCTGCTTTCATAAGACTTTCATCTGAATGAAAGAGTTTTTCATTTGTCATTTTCCGTTTAATACAACTAGAGAAAAACGAAAACAAAGATCATGAAATCTGACAGCAATATTTTAGTAAGTGCAAAAGTCACCAGATGTGATGTCACTGACAGGGTTATAGGCTGCTGATAATCTTTCATCACAAAACATTTACAGTACATTTGGAAAAACTTCGCCTGTCACATACTAAATGAACACAAATCACTACATTATATCTGCAGTCACATTAATATGAGTCAACAATTCGACTTTAACATGTAATTGGCATACTATTAAATCCATTTGACCTTGTATGCTCCTGTGTCCCAGGAACAGTTGCAGTGAGTGAGTATTGTTTTACGTCGCTTTTGGCAATATTCCAGCAATATCATGGCGGGGGACACCAGAAATGGGCTTCACACATTGTATTCATGTCGGGAATCCAACCCGGGTCTTCGGTGTGACGAGCGAATGCTTTAACCACTAGGCTACCCGACCGCCCCAGTCACAGTTGTAGATTAGCAACATACCTCATGCAAGTTTCTCAGTATCTTTTATTTGAACTTCTGTTGATATATCAGTGGATGTTATAAATATAAAGGGTGAGGTGAAATGGCGTTTAATGTCGCGTCCAAGATTATTGCACTTATATAGCGACGTGCATGCATGTGCGTGTGTGTGTGTGTGGCTGCTTGTACTAGTCTAGACTGATGCCGATTTATAGTGCCAGCACACTGAGATACCATGCCGCAGTTTAACATGAATACCCCACTCAGACACAGTATACTGACTCCGAGCCGACCAGTCCTTGTTTTAGCCCCTTAATGCCGAGCGCCAGACAGGGTAACAACAAGTACCATCTTTTTACGACTTTTGGTATGATGCGGCTGGGCGGACGCTCTACCATTAGACCACGGAGGCGGTCGAATATAAAGGGAGATGATTCACGTAGCTGTGATGTACATGCTGATGATTTTTTGTTGTTGAAATAATTGTGTTCCCCGCAATACGTCTAGAGATATTGTCGATATAAAAAAAATGAAAATGGGTTGACAAATGCCTTTTAAGATAAGTCATGCCTTGCCTAATTTGATAAGATATGTGTAAATGTGTGGTGCATATATATTGATAAAATACATATTTTCCGTAGTGTCACATGAAACTGGAGATATTTTAATAAATTTAGCTGTTATGACACATTTCTACATTCTAGAATGATTTTAGAACAACTTCACAAAAGATTAATGAAAATACCTCCATGGTTGCGTATTGATGATAGTTGTTTTAATGCTTAGTTATTTACAGCTGTTAACACCTCCACCATGACACTAAATATTGATCAATGCATCAGCACAGTGTAACTGATCAATCTTTATTGATTACCTTTCATTTGAACTGCAATTGTGTGAAAAAGTAACTATTTTGATGTCACTATTTAATTTTGATAGTCCTTGAATAATAGATATATATATAGATTACATCAATAACATATACACATTCAAAACTCATATTGACATTCATGTCAAATTATATAATAATTTTGGTTTTCAATAAATAAAAAAATATATAGATAACATCAAAAATATATACATTCAAAACTCATACTGACATTCATGTCAAATTATATAATACTTTTGGTATTCAATGAGTAATAAAAAAAATTGATAACATCAAAAATATATACATTCAAAACTCATTGACATTCATGTCAAATTATATAATACTTTTGGTATTCAATGAGTAATAAAAAAAATAGATAACATAAAAAACATGTACATTCAAAACTCATATTGACATTCATGTCAAATTATATAATAATTTTGGTATTCAATAAATAATAAAAAAATACATCAAAAACATGTATGTTCAAAACTCATATTGACATTCATGTCAAATTATATTATAATTTTGGTATTCAATAAGTAATTAAAAAATGCATCAAAAACATGTACTTTCAAAACTCATATTGACATTCATGTGTAGTAAGTGGCTTGTTTCCAAACAATGCTAAAATAGAACTAATAACAGATTTTTGTCTATCAATCAAAGTTATGTCCAAAAATTAAATCAAATGATCACCAGCACTCGATCTGACATCTTTGTTCAGCTGACTGGCTTCTCCAACCTCCTACCCAGAGTTCCATGCGACCAGCATAGTACCTCTGCCACAGGCCAGTGCCATGTGACGATTTGTCACATCTTACACAGTCCATTCAAGATATTGCATCTGTTTTTAATGTGTTTCATTTTTGACAAGTCTACATATCTAGACAAACATCATAGAATGGTTAGACATGTGAAAATCTGGGGTAAAATGGGTCTTCATCAATCCATGCTTGCCATAAAAGGCGACTATGCTTGTCGTAAAAGGCGACTAACGGGATCGGGTGGTCAGGTTCACTGACTTGGTTGATGCATGTCATCGTATCCCATTATATTAGTCACTGGATTATCTTGTCCAGACTTGATTATTTACAGACCGCCGTCATATAGCTGGAATATTGCTCAGTGCGGCGTTAAACAACAAACCAACCAACCAGTCATAGAATGTAGATTTTGTATAATAAACAACTACCACGGGTCGTTTATATCTTATATGAGATGTCAACGTTATGTACAGGTTAATTTAGAATGTTGATAAAATGCACAAGCTTTAAAAATATTTACCTGTATTTTAATAATGATGACTCCCTGATTACACTCCGGCCTCAGAAATGTCGGAGAAGTCCATTTTACGAACAGGTGGGTTAAGTTTGGTGTACCTCAATCCTCTGTACCTTTTCTCCGACAACCGATTGTCGTATCTCTCCATCTTTTGGATGTGATCATTCAGACACTGGCTCATTTTTATGAAACCTGTACAAGAATTTCACAATCTCATTAAAATCAGATCTTAGTTCTCGCTACCACTATGTAGTTCTGCCGACATCCCATCACAGATCCCCTCACAACAACCTATCATCTGACCAATCAGAGCGTCGCTTACCAGATTGGGAAAATGACAGTTGGAATGTGTTTTAGAACTAATCATTAAACGTCGAAAATGTTCACACGGGGTATTCCGAATGACTGTCAGTTATGGGCTGTACGACTGGTTCCGTCAAATCACCGTTTATCTTCCTTCAATGGAATAAACATTTGAAACAATAGAGACTTTCCACAGCCCATGGGAAGCACTGCCTTATAATCTTATACATCTATTAGACATTTCAGTATTTTATTTTGTTTAGATTTCAAATTTCGAATCCAATATTTTGTCAAAATAGTTTAGAATGGTATGGAAATTGACAGTTTTGAAAACTGCTTTCTGATTGGCTAATGCCGACATCTTAGTAATTTCATTGGTAGGTCAAAGTTCGTGAAAGGTCGGTCAGATGTGTAATGGGATGTCCTCAGATCTCTGTGTAGAAGTAGCGAGAACTAAGACCTGATTTTGATGGAACTAATGAATTTCAGTAATGATTAATCACCATGCTCTCTCAAGTTGCGAGAAGGAATTACGTTCGAAACACAACCCCATCCATGTGAACATCAGTGAGGTTTAATGAGAGCCAAACATGCAAAACCTCCTCTAACAATGTTGTAGGGTGAAAACAGTTTTACCCAGACGACATGCAGAGCTAATACTGTCTTCCTGACAACCTAACAAATGAGAGACAATTACAAACTAGGAAACCACGAGACTGAACATTAACTGGCGACAGTACCCACTTATGGAACAGGAAAGTGGCTTTCTTAATATTGCAGGTTATTTGATCGAACAGAAAGAAAATCTCAAAACAAAAGGCAATTTGGCAAGCGAAAATGGCCTGGTCAAAGATGAAAGTTATTGTCATGGTTCAGAAATGATGTTTTTAGACTTTCAACAGAGCTTTGATAGTTTTTATGCAAGCAAGGGACATACCAGCGGGTTTGAAGTTCTCTTGTGAGCTAAGAAGACTCTTTCACAACTGTAGACCAATCTCATTAAAATCAGATCTTAGTTTTCGCTACCGCTAAACAAAGATCTGAGGACATACCATTACGGGTCACGTCAGAACGACCTTTTGCAAATTTTGACCGACCAATGAAATGACTGACAAGAAATCGACATTAGCCAATCAGAAGGCAGCTTTCTCGAGCTTTACAACACTAGTTTCAAACTGGCAACTACACTTTGAAACATATTTTGGCGTATTCTTGATTAAAAAAATTAAAACTAAAAAGAAGAACATTCTGGAATGGCTTATAGATGGCCTAGATTGTATGGATATAATCATAAAACCTGTAACTGTCGTTCGGTATACCCTGTATTATATATTTTGTGGTTGCATGATTAGAAAACACATTCCGACTGTCACTTTCATGATCTGGTAAGCGACGCTCTGATTGGTTGGATGAAAGGTCGTTCTGACGTGACCCTTAATGGGATGTCCTCAGATCTTTGTTTAGCATAGCGAGAACTAAGATCTGATTTTAATGAGATTGAACTGTAGACTGTCTCACAGTCTCTGAACCATATTATTTTCCCTTCCGAGAAGCCTTTAATATAAAGCTATGGTCCTAAAGTGAAGCAAGTCTCCATTTTTACCAGGTTCCTATGTCACACGGGCTCCATTTCAGTTTAGATGTAGTTGTTTGTTTTTATCCAAATTATATAGTTTCAGAGACTAAGTGTTGGTCTGGCACCATGCCAGCATTGTTGTTTGTTTGTTTTACACAGTGAGCACTAGCCAAGCTAAGTCACGGCAGCCGTTAACAATGTTTCTTGGCCAACCAAACCAGCTATTATATACTATTCGACCCGTGAAGAACAAGGGTAGAATAGGTCTTCACAGAGACCATATACCGATATGGTCTCTGGTCTTCAGTAACCCATGCTTGATGTAAAAGGCGTGTTGTTAAGAGGTGACTGACGGGATCGGGTGGTCAGGCTGGATATCACTGGAATGTCTGGTCCAGACTCGATTTTTTTGTACAGAAAAAATCATATAAACTACGATTATAACGAACTCAAAGGGACTACTAATTTTAGATCATTATAACCATAGTTCATTATTAGCATTTATAAAGCATAACTACAGCAAATAGTCGGGATCAAAAAGTAAGTTCATTTTATCTGTCAGTTCGTTATAAGCATGTTTGTTATAACCGTAGTTTACTGTAGCTGGAATATTGTGGCGTTAAACAACAGACAGACAGACAGACAGACAGACAGACAGACACCAAGATTTCAAAACAATTTTGTTCAAACAGTTACGGTTCTAAGGTATTGTGAATATTACCCATGGTCTATACAAGGCCATATGTCTTACTGTAGACACAAGGAGGGGAAATTGCTGTGACCGTGACTGACCACTTCAGGTTTTGTTTTTTTTATCAGCGTAGCATTGGTCCCTTGTCACTGGTCATGAGAGGTAACGATAACTGTAATGTAATGATATCAGTCACTGGTTTGTCTGACGTACATGTGTCACCCATTGGAATATTTCTGACTGTGGAGAAAAACAACTTCCAAAATCTTTGGACCTTTACACAATAAGCTCCTTCCCACCTCTTCTTCTCTCTCTCTCTCTCTCTCTTCCCCCCCCCCCCCCAACTGCTGTGCTGTGATATTTCATCTCTTGGTACTTGGAAGTATTAACCTGTGACTGGCTGTGATATTTCATCTCTTGGGACTTGGAAGTATTAACCTGTGACTGGCTGTGATATTTCATCTCTTGGGACTTGGAAGTATTAACCTGTGACTGGCTGTGATATTTCGTCTCTTGGGACTTGGAAGTATTAACCTGTGACTGGCTGTGATATTTCATCTCTCGGGACTTGGAAGTATTAACCTGTGACTGGCTGTGATATTTCATCTCTTGGGACTTGGAAGTATTAACCTGTGACTGGCTGTGATATTTCCTCTCTTGGGACTTGGAAGTATTAACCTGTGACTAGTTCCCCCTCAACTGCCATGCTGTGATATTTCGTCTCTTGGGACTTGGAAGTATTAACCTGTGACTAGTTCCCCCTCAACTGCCATGCTGTGATATTTCGTCTCTTGGGACTTGGAAGTATTAACCTGTGACTAGTTCCCCCTCAACTGCCATGCTGTGATATTTTGTCTCTTGGGACTTGGAAGTATTAACCTGTGACTGGCTCCCCCCTCAACTGCCATGCTGTGATCGTGCAGACACAAACCCAACCGACTCACTCACTCATTCTCTGTGTGTACTGGTGTGATGATGGAGTAATGTGATTCAGGCTGGACAAGGACAAATTGCATTCATAAGGAGTAATGAGTTGTCGGAAATTGAACTCTCATCTTCGCCTCTCATCGACTATGGCTATTAATGTCGCTGTGTGTCGCTGATTGTGAAGTCGGCATAGATATCAATTAGGGCAAGATGGGAAAGATGGTATAGATCATTGGTTCTGACAGAGCTCCTTCAGTGGAAGCTGCTTGCCTTAGGAACTAAGTGTTGGAAGCACTGTTAGTTAATACCAATCAATTATCTAACATTGCTGATATTATATGGGTAACATGTTGGTAGGCGTGCACTTTTTATCAGTTGTGGACCGAGAAGGTTGGAGGTTATCAAGCTTGAAATCAGAGCAATCAAGATATGATGTATACTGCTGAAAAGAAGTTAAGAACACCTTATTAGGGGGTAGTGGGATAGCCTTGTGGTTAAAGCATTTGTTCGTCACGCTGAATACCTTGGTTCGATTCCCCACATGGGCACAATGTGTGAAGCTCATTTCTGGTGTCCTCTGCTGTTATGTTGCCGGAATATTGCTAAAAGCGGCGTAAAACTATACTCACTCACTTTCTCTTTTGAGTAGTATGTTTCAAGGTTCATGCAGGCTTGGAAAAGCCTTGAATTTTAGTGTCAACCTGGAAAAGCCTTGAATATCACCGAAATAGCTTGAAAAGCCTTGAATTTGAACAAAATGGTCCATGCTTATAAATAAGAGTATTAAAAACACAAAACTATTAAAGTATTCGACGTAATAAGTGCCCCACTCTAATAAGCGCCCACGGCGATATTTGCTAATATATTGGCTCATGAACAATCACAATTAGCACCCCTCCCGATTGATCAATGTACACAAGACTCATTTATTCGTGTATAATACTCACTCGTGTGTTATATGCACCCTTAATTATGGGCAATTAAATTCTGGAAAAATATATATGCCGTATATAAACATTTCAGGCTGTCAGCATAAACCATGGAAATCTGGGTTTTTCGACAAAATAATATTCTAATAAGCCCCCTATTTCTAATTTTGAGAGCTGTTATTACGTCGAATAAGGTAGGTATGCGCCAAGGTTGTTTCAAGTGTGATTTATCACAGTAATATGTTGGACACTTTGCCAAACACCTTGAAGAATTCATTACATTGATAAAAAAAAATAAAAATTTGTTGGTTGTGAAATCAATCTTGTTTGAAAATTTGCTTGTTCAGACTTACGACTCATATTTAGTTTGGCCTTATGACTAATATGTACAGTATGCCTTGAAAAACCTTGTGAAGGCCTTGAATTTTAGTGTTCCATTTCTGTATGAACCATGTAATTCTCAATACTTTAGTGGGCGGTTGGGTAGCCTAGTGTTAAAGTGTTGCTCGTCACGCCGAAGACCCGGGTTCGATTCCCGACATGGGTACAATGTGTGAAGCCCATTTCTGGTGTCCCCCGCCGTGATATTGCTGGAATATTGCTAAAAGCGGTGTAAAATCATACTCACTCACTCAATACTTTAGTCGTGAAGTTAGTGAGTGAATAATGTCCAATGCAGTAGTCAGCAATATTTCAAGCACATCACAACGGCGTGTGAATATAGGATAGAACAGACAGTGATGATGCTGTAAGCAGTGTCCAATGGTGTTTGGGTATGATGCCATGCAGTCAACCAAGTCACCACGCCTGACAGCGTATCGATCCATTTCAGTTGTCTATTAGGAGACCAGTGAAGATCCGGGGTAGAATAGGCCTTCAGCTACCCATGCTTGCTGTAAAAGGCAACTATGCTTGTCGAAAGAGGCGACTAACGGGACCAGGTGATCAGACTCGCTGGCTTGGTTGATGCATGTCATCATATTCCGATTGTGTGGATTGATTGTCAGTCACTGGATTGTCTGGTCCAGACTCAATTATTTTCAGCCACCGTCATATAGCTGGAATATTGCTGAGTGTGGCGTTAAACAAACAAACAAACAAACAAAAAACAAACGTCCCTTAGGACAAGATGGATATTGGGTTCCAGGGTATTTAATATAGAATGGAGATATTATACCCTGGATAATCGAGGATGGTGGAAGCCATGCTTGTGTGTTCTGATCATTTAAACAGCAAAAGATAACTCCACTTGAACATACATGAAATATAGTACAAATTATCTATTGTGACATTACCCAATAATTGCCACATGATTTAAGTACTTTGGTGACCATTTTGTTTCTTAAGCAGAATATGTTATCTCTGGCGGTTGCTTGATTCAAGGAAGAACATGGTGCCTTGATTTAGGAATATTCTGGAATAAACTGCAAGTTGATGAAAATCAGGTTAAGCATGTATGTCTGACTTGCGAAATATAATCGGATTGGTCAAAAGTTTGAACAGCACAAAGGATTTAGCAAACCAATGATTGACAGCATGAGCAATATAGTTGAGGTTGGGGTTGTCAGGGTTTGAAGACTTGCAGAAAACGAGGTAAACACTGTGACCAACCAAGATAGCTCCACAAAGTGGAATGGGGATAGGAATGGGCGCTGTCCTTCCATCCGTCCGTCACATTTCGTTTTAAAAATAACCAAAAAACCATAATAGATATCTTCACCAAAATTGGCACATGGATAGGTCTAGTGGTGAACTGATGCCTTTTGATAGTTTGGGATTTTCAAAAAAATTGTTTTTGAGTTTCCATGGCAATGACTTGAGACTTTGACTGAAAATGGCAGAAGTACTCGTTCCGGAGCAGATCTTGAAAACTGGACAAGTCCTATTAGCAGGGGATATGAGCACTGAATGCGGGAAGGTAACTTTGAAAATGAGCAGGCAATAGTTATGGAAAACCTGCCCGACTGTCTTATTGAGTTTTAAGATTATTTCAAACACTGAATGATGTAACTCACTATTTGTTAGTTACTGCGTAGCACGTCATTGGATATGTGTTTACCATATGACCTTATTTTCCTTCTGCAGTCATTACATGCGGCAGATCCTGGAGGCGCTGCGATATTGCCATGCCAACCAGATCATACACCGAGACCTCAAACCTC
The DNA here is from genome assembly GCF_022045235.1 of Haliotis cracherodii. Classification (NCBI taxonomy): domain Eukaryota; kingdom Metazoa; phylum Mollusca; class Gastropoda; order Lepetellida; family Haliotidae; genus Haliotis; species Haliotis cracherodii. The sequence goes on from NW_027266330.1 coordinate 57,784,375, forward strand.
ATTGTGTCCTGCTTGCTTCCAAAGAAAATTCAGCACCTGTCAAACTCGGCGGATTTGGGGTTGCTATGCAACTTCCTGAAGATGGCAAAGTTTCTGGAGGTAAGGGACACAACTCTGTATGATTATTCTGAAAACAAGGCACATAACTCTGTATTACTATGTTTGCACCTGAGATATGCATGAAAGTAGGAATTTATGGAGTCATAACAGTTGAATTTAGGAGGATCGGGGAGTTTTTGACTTCATATCTGTAATTAAGTGCATGGTGAATTAAGAATTGACCTGTGATTGCGAAATAGAGGTATAAATGTAAATAAAAAACGGTGTGCACCCGGGGTTTAATGAGCATAAAACACAAACTCAAAATAATATTGAAGTCAATTGTTATATCTAAATAAGTCAATAATAATATCTTAGATTAATCAGTAACTTAAAAAACTATAATGAAACTTTAACGATGATAAAAATCAGTGACATTGAGTGAGTGAGTGAGTGAGTATGGTTTTATGCCGCTTTTAGCAATATTCCAGCAATATCACGGCGGGGGACACCAGAAATGGGCTTCACACATTGTACCCATGTCGGGAATCGGACCCAGGTCCTCAGCATGACGAGCGAACGCTTTAACCACAAAGCTACCCGACCGCCCCCGGTGACATTGACCACAACTAGGGCTGGGACGGGTAACTCGGGTACTCGGGTCGAGTGGGTCCTAAAAGGGCCCAGGTACCCACAGGACGACCCGGACCCGTGGTTAGTCACGTGATATAATCTTTAATGACAAAAATTATCTAAAACTCTATGGTTACACTACAAGTCACTAATGTTCCCATTTCTTTCTGATGATGCACCTTCCTTCTGACTTTTATATATTTGAATTAAGATAAAACTTCATGCAGTAAACTTCAGTGTATGCATGACCAGATCGCTTTACACGTGTATCTAAATACATTTTGCCAGGGCTACGGTCAAACTTTTCCAAATCGGACAGTTTGTACCTATTTCTAGTTATCTACAGCGCGTATCCGAGTAGGGTCGGGTCATAGGGTGATGGGTACCTGGGTAGTAAATCTGGACACGTCCCAGCCCTAACCACAACAAACCCTCTGTCAGTCTGGGAAAAGTACACGCATACAAATTGTTTGGGTAGCTAGTCAGATGCCATGGAATCACGCATCTCTCCCTGGTGGTTTGTGTCATGTGATGTGTTGTAAAATTATTATTGTTTTTACTAATATATTTATTTTCAAGATTAATATTCATAATCACATTTATTTACTAGTTGCATGAAGTCTATTGAGCATGAATTGTAGATACTTGTTGCATGGGAATCTTCGAGCCACAATTATATAACATTTCTGTCTGAATAGGACACTGGGCCTGGGATGTCCTCTTGACCAATGTAAAGAAAATGAAATAAACCGTCTTTTTGTCATGACCAAGATATTCAATTGAGGCCTCAGTTCTTTGATGAACTGGGGGCAAGGGTGGCCCAGTCGTCTAAGGCGCCGCGATTCGCTGTGCAGAGTTGCGTCCCTTGGGCATGCCAGAAACCTATGATTGTGGGTTCGAATCCTGGTTCGCCCCGATTATGTTTCTAGGTCTGTCAGCACCATACCCGTGCAAGTGGTAAATGTCTGAGACCTGCATCACTTCGGACTTTCCTCCCACATTAAGCTGACACGCCGTGATGTAACTGGGTGTAATATACTGGGTGTAATGGGGATAAGTTTTCTCAGAAACTAATAAAGTTACGTGGAAGAAACTTTGCATGCTTATCTGGGAGATTCTTGTCAAGACTGAGTTTGAAATTTGTTACTGTAACTTCCTTTTTTACTGAGTTAAGGCCCTTGCTACATGTTTTAAGATTTTGTTCCGACACAGTTACTTTTGTTTTAAAAGAAGATTTAACAGTTATTTGTGAACAATGGGTAACACTTTTTATACTTTTATTATATTGAAGTGTGAACATACTTGTGAAGTGTAAAGTGGTGCTGTGGTAGTGTTGACCATTTTAGCACAACAATGAGGCAATAATCTGTCAACTTTTATAGCACAACAATGTGGCAATGATGTATTGACTATTAATAGCACAACAATGTGGCAATGTTGTGTTGACTAACAACAGCACAACAATGTGGCAATGTTGTGTTGACTATTAACAGCACAACAATGTGGCAATGTTGTGTTGACTATTAACAGCACAACAAGGTGGCAATGTTGTGTTGACTATTAATAGCACAACAATGTGGCAATGATGTATTGACTATTAATAGCACAACAATTTGACAATGTTGTGTTGACTATTAATAGCACAACATTGTGGCAATGATGTATTGACTATTATTGCATTGTGTTGTAATATTGATTATTATTATTATTGCATAGCACTGTTGTATTGATTATTACTGGATAGCACTGTTGTAATGATAATTATTGCATAGCACAGTTGTATTGATTATTATTGCATAGCAATGTTGTAGTATTGAATATTATAGAACAACAATGTAGGAATGGTGCATGTGCATGTGTTGATCCTGATGTTGGTGGTTGCAGACTCCCTATTAAGCCTTGATGTTGAACCCCTGTTAGACTTACGGGATGATATAGTGGGTAAGAGGGCTTCCTTTGCCTCTAGACTACTAGAGTAACCTCCCTTTCTTCTCACATTACTAACACAGACGTAGTGTTCAGGTTTGGTCTGTGGCAGTGGGATTTATGGCACTCCAATTTTCTGTGCAGAGTTGCTTCCCTTGGTCATGCCAGGAACTGCTGGTCCTGATTGGGATCTCAATCTGTTCTTGTGTGTGTAGGATTCACCTCTGAAATGCTGACCTGTGAAGGGGCAGAATAGGTCTTCAGCAACACATGATTGCCATAAAAGGCGACTATGCTTGTCGTAAAAGGCAACTATGCTTGCCATAAAAGGCGACTATGCTTGTCTTAAGAGGCGACAGGCTCGATGACTTGGTTGATGATGCGTGTCATTGTATCCCAATTGCGTGGACCGATGCTCATGATGTCAATCACTTGATTGTCTGGTCCAGACTTGAATATTTCGAGACTGCCGTCATATTGCTGGAATATTGCTGAGCATGGCGTTAATCAACAAACAAACTTACAAACAAGATCCTTGTCCAGGATCCTGGTGATTGTAATTCACTTCAAGTAGCATGACATTCAACAACACATACTAACAAGTCCAGGATCCTGGTGATTGTAATTCACTTCAAGTAGCATGTCATTCAACAACACATACTAACAAGTCCAGGATCCTGGTGATTGTAATTCACTTCAAGTAGCATGATATTCAACAGCACATACTAACAAGTCCAGGATCCTGGTGGTTGTAATTCACTTCAAGTAGCATGACATTCAACAACACATACTAACAAGTCCAGGATCCTGGTGATTGTAATTCACTTCAAGTAGCATGATATTCAACAACACATACTAACAAGTCCAGGATCCTGGTGATTGTAATTCACTTCAAGTAGCATGACATTCAACAACACATACTAACAAGTCCAGGATCCTGGTGGTTGTAATTCACTTCAAGTAGCATGTCATTCAACAACACATACTAACAAGTCCAGGATCCTGGTGATTGTAATTCACTTCAAGTAGCATGACATTCAACAACACATACTAACAAGTCCAGGATCCTGGTGATTGTAATTCACTTCAAGTAGCATGACATTCAACAACACATACTAACAAGTCCAGGATCCTGGTGATTGTAATTCACTTCAAGTTGCATGTCATTCAACAACACATACTAACAAGTCCAGGATCCTGGTGATTGTAATTCACTTCAAGTAGCATGTCATTCAACAACACATACTAACAAGTCCAGGATCCTGGTGATTGTAATTCACTTCAAGTAGCATGTCATTCAACAACACATACTAACAAGTCCAGGATCCTGGTGATTGTAATTCACTTCAAGTAGCATGTCATTCAACAACACATACTAACAAGTCCAGGATCCTGGTGGTTGTAATTCACTTCAAGTAGCATGACATTCAACAACACATACTAACTTGTCCAGGATCCTGGTGATTGTAATTCACTTCAAGTAGCATGTCATTCAACAACACATACTAACAAGTCCAGGATCCTGGTGATTGTAATTCACTTCAAGTAGCATGTCATTCAACAACACATACTAACAAGTCCAGGATCCTGGTGATTGTAATTCACTTCAAGTAGCATGACATTCAACAACACATACTAACAAGTCCAGGATCCTGGTGATTGTAATTCACTTCAAGTAGCTTCTATTACTTTGCTGGTGCTCTTCCTTTTGTTTTTGTTCAATAATGATTGTAAATATAAGTTGTCATGGAAACATAAATATATACCTCTTCCAAGATGATTATTGAATTTTATTAAGGTTCAGGTAAGAAGAGTTTCCTGTAACATTCATGGCCATCCTTGTATGGTCATCTAGCTGTTTCCATCACTAACCTTGTGGTTAAAGCGTTCGCTTGTCATGCCGAAGACCCGGGTTCGATTCCCGACATGGGTTCAATGTGTGAGGCCCATTTCTGGTGTCCCCATCCGAAGTATTGCTGGAATATTGCCAAAAGTGGACTAAAACCATACTCACTCACTCACTCACTCACTCACTCACTCACTCACTAATATTCCACTGCATGCCCCTGTATTCTTCCCCACATCTGTCACAATGACTGACACACATATGAATCAAGGATACAATAACTAGATAGAGCTGTAAGGAAGAGAATTTTATGGATGTCAACTTCTTTATCATGAGGAAAACAACGTTTCAGAGTATATGTTTACTTCTTCATCATCTGAATGATACAATTCCATAAAATTCTCTTGCTTATGTGTATCATTTCTAAATGCCTTTCAAAGACCAGATAGAGCTGATTGATAGAGCTCAGGACCTGTGTCTACATGATGATTCCAGAGTAGAATAGCGACTCAGGACCTGTGTGTCTCCATGATGATTCCGGGGTAGAATAGTGACTCAGGACCTGTTTGTCTCCATGATGATTCCAGAGTAGAATAGTGACTCAGGACCTGTGTGTCTCCATGGTGATTCCAGGGCAGAATAGCAACTCAGGACCTGTGTGTCTCCATGGTGATTCCAGGGTAGAATAGTGACTCAGGACCTGTGTGTTTCCATGGTTATTCCAGGGTAGAATAGTGACTCAGGACCTGTGTGTCTCCATGGTGATTCCAGGGCAGAATAGTGACTCAGGACCTGTGTGTTTCCATGGTGATTCCAGGGCAGAATAGCAACTCAGGACCTGTGTGTCTCCATGGTGATTCGTGGGCAGAATAGCAACTCAGGACCTGTGTGTCTCCATGGTGATTCCAGGGCAGAATAGTGACTCAGGACCTGTGTGTCTCCATGGTGATTCCAGGGTAGAATAGTGACTCAGGACATGTGTGTCTCCATGGTGATTCCAGGGTAGAATAGTGACTCAGGACCTGTGTGTCTCCATGGTGATTCCGGGGTAGAATAGTGACTCAGGACCTGTGTGTCTCCATGGTGATTCCGGGGTAGAATAGTGACTCAGGACCTGTGTGTCTCCATGGTGATTCCAGGGTAGAATAGTGACTCAGGACCTGTGTGTCTCCATGATGATTCCAGAGTAGAATAGTGACTCAGGACCTGTGTGTCTCCATGGTGATTCCAGGGCAGAATAGTGACTCAGGACATGTGTGTCTCCATGGTGATTCCAGGGCAGAATAGCGACTCAGGACCTGTGTGTTTCCATGGTGATTCCAGGGTGGAATAGTGACTCAGGACCTGTGTGTCTCCATGGTGATTCCAGGGTGGAATAGTGACTCAGGACCTGTGTGTCTCCATGGTGATTCCAGGGTAGAATAGGTACTCAGGACCTGTGTGTTTCCATGGTTATTCCAGGGCAGAATAGTGACTCAGGACCTGTGTGTCTCCATGGTGATTCCAGGGTAGAATAGTGACTCAGGACCTGTGTGTGGCCATAGTGATTCGTGGGCAGAATAGTGACTCAACAGGGATTCCAGGTCACAACAAGTCTCAAAACCTGGTTTAATCTGCACTAGAATTACCTGCACCCGCAGTCTGTTCAGGCACTCACTCACTCACTCACTCTCTCACTCACTCTCTGACAAGCTGCAGGAGAACCTTGCCTCCCCAGTGTGAGGTGTCACTGTTCTGAAAACATATTCAACACTGTTGTCAGAACCGAGCCTTGAGACTGTTGTCTTTTTACGTTTTTTTGCTTCTTCTATTAATAGATTAGTGAAATATTAACATTTCTGTTTATTTCAAATGTTTGTAAAAAACTTACAGTCTGAGATTTTGTTTCATATATCTCCCAATTGTGATGTAATATCTTTGGTTTGACAACTTTTTGTGTTTTGACCGCAGTTGATCTAATATAAATAACTTATCAGTCTTTCTATGTACATACTTGAATTTGCTTCATATTATTGAAATGCAGGTAAAAATAATTGTTTTTTTTAAAATATCAGCATGTTGAATTTTTTTCTTTCTGTAGGCCGAGTGGGTACACCCCAGTATATGGCGCCGGAGGTGATCAAGCGCGAGCTCTACGGGAAGCCCGTGGATATGTGGGGGGCTGGCGTCATGCTATTCATCCTTCTCAGTGGTTATCCCCCTTTCTGTGGAACCAAAGAGAGGCTCTTTCATCTCATACTCAAAGGCAGCTATCACGTAAGTAAAGTGTATTGGAAGTTTGGTGTTTACTCTCTTTTTTTTTATCAAAGTTCATCTGGTTGATGTCTTCCTGAGCAATTCTTGACAATATGTAAAGCTCTGTCATACCTTCCTGCTTCAATGCCATTCCAAATTGTCTGAGAAATAATTTGAAAGGACCAGTGATGCAATCATGTCAAATATATCTGGTTCGGGAGCTCAAAGGCCGCCTCCGTGGTCTTGTGGATAGCGTCTGCCCGGAGAGCGGAAGGTCAGGGGTTCGATGCCTGTCCACGTCATACCAAAAGACGTCAAAAGATTGTGCTTGTTCTTTCACTGCCTGGCGCTCAGCTAAGGAGATAAAACAAGAAATGGTTGGCTCAGAGTCAGTCTCATGTGTCTGAGTGGGGTGACTACGACATGGTATCTCAGTGGGGTAACAATATTAAGCTGGCATTAATCCGGACTAGTACAAAGAGCAACACACACACACACACACACACACACACACACACACACACACACACACACACACACACACACACACACACACACACACACACACACACACACACACACACACACACACACACACACACACACACACACACACACACACACACACACACACTCGTTCGCCCCGATTATGTTTCTAGGTTTGTCAGCACCATACCCGAGCTCGTGGGTTTCGCCGAAGTGGTAAACATCTGAGACCTGCATCATTTCAGGCTTTCCTCCCACATGAAGCTGACACGTCATGATATAACTGGAATACTGTTAAAAGCGACATTAAACACAACTCACTCACTCCAACAAACACTTGCGCACACACACATGCATGAATGTCGCTATGTTAGTGCAATAACCTTGAACACAACGCTAAGCCCCATTTTATCTAAACCTCAGGCAGCTGAAGAGTATTATGAACACACTCCTTCATAGGGATCGCCGCCAGTACCTCGTGCTGGCCAATAGGTGATCATATCATGGTTCATTGCTCGATCAGCCACTGGTATATTGGCCCTGTCTTAATGTTTACAGACCACTTTTGATAGAGCGAGAATATTGCTGTTACTTAATTGAGCAGTGCTAAACTCAGCGATCAGACAATGCCATTAGGGTAGCCAAGTGGTTAAAGTGTTTGCCTGTCACTGCGACCTCACTCTGCGTCCACCCTGTGGGGATTCTGGGTTTGAATAAGTCCCCAAAAACCAAATGATTCAGGTGGTCGTGCTCGGTAACTTTGTAGATTGTGTGTCTCCGTCCCTGATGGTGTGAATCGTTGTTCACAATATACGTCACAGGATTGTCTGGTCATCACCAACATATTTGCTGGCTGCTGTGATATAGCTGAAATTTTTGAGTGAGGTGTTAAACAGCAAACAAACAAACAAACAAACAAACAAACTCTCCTCAGACCAGTGGGGTAGCCTAGTGGTTAAAGCGTTTGCTCGTCAAGCCAAAGACCTGTGTTCGATTCCTCGCATGGGTCCAATGTGTGAAACCCATTTCTGGTGTCCCCCGCCGTGATATTGCTGGAATATTGCTAAAAGCAGCATAAAACAATACTCACTTCTAAGTTCAACTGAATTGTGAATGCAGACAGTTTACCCCCAAGTGGGACTTCTATGCTGATTTTTTAGTTCTATGTTGAATTTTTTGTTCTGTGCTTCAATGCAGATGAGACCCAAACAATGGAGTGGTATATCAGAAGGAGGCAAGGATTTAGTGCAACAGTTGTTAGAGCTCGACCCCGAGAAGAGAATAACTATTGACGATGCCTTGGAACATCCATGGATAAAGGTAAGAGTTCTCTCCCTTATACCAGTCAACCTGGCACATCAAAGTCTAAAACGTTATGGGATTTATTGTTGGAACAAAAGCCGATTCCAATTCCCCTCACGTCATGTGACTTCCTGGGTCTAAATAAATATTTTTTTAATACTTTGTTTCCTAATGTATCTTCAGCAAATATCTTGCATCTTAAACCTTTTCTTAATTTTAATGAATAAAGTTTGTTTGGTGTTTTGTTTTTAAGTATTTTTACTGAATTCTTTAACATGAGGTTGTCAATACCCTGAGCACCTTACAGAACAATTTCACATATTTGCTTCAATACAATTGACTAAATATTGATTTTCGTGCTTTTCGATTCTAAAGAAGATCGAGATGGGATGCACATAAGAGAGGCAAATAAAGAGTTTTTTATATATTCTTGGAAAAGAAAAATGTTTCGTGAATGGATTCAAGAATACAGAAGTGTTTTGTAAATATGGTCAAGCAACGAGTCAGAAACAGGCCCTGAATCAGTGGTGAGGGATTGTTTGGTCATGTCTGGAGAAATATATTACAAGTAATTACATGGCATTTGATTGGCTAACCCAGTATTTGCTTTTGCATTCGGTTTCCGTGAAGAAACAAAAATGATGTACCTCACCCACTAAGGACTACTGTTTCCTGATTGGCTGATAATAGATAGGGGCGGGGTTTGTGTTGCATTATGAATGATGTCACTGATTTCAGACAGTTTGTGAAGTTATTGTTGTGACACATTTATTCAAACGACTTGACTTCAATATGTTTTTGCATTTATTGAGATATAAATGTTAAAAACAGTATGCACACTTTGCATATTTTTGTGGAATTACACACTAAGCAATACCTTTTATTTAAAAATAATCTGACTCGCCCATAATTTATATTTATACTCCTTAAGACGATTGACTGAGTGAGTGAGTGAGTGTGTTTACATTTAAAGAAGCCATGTAAAAGCAACATTGCCATGTTTATCAGGCTTGTTCTCAGTCGATATTCCTTGTTTTATGATGAAATGACTTGATGCCGGATATCGACCTGTGAGGAGGCCTAGATAAATCCCTGTACATTTCCAAATATGTACCTTCTCTGTACCTCGTGCGTACCTCGTGTGTACCTCGTGCATAACTCCTGTGAACCTCCTCCTATTTTCCCTGTATCTTTGTTTCAGGATAAGAAGACAACTCCAAAAGTTCATCTCCATGAAACAGTGGAAGCACTGAAAAAGTTCAATGCAAGGAGAAAATTAAAGGTGATAGTAACTCACTTGAGACTTTTCTGAATTTAAGTCCATGTCCTGTCCTGATCTCACAAAGGATATCAAATGTAACTGGATGATTAAAAATAACGTGTATATTCCTGAGGATGACTTTATGGGATTTTATGAATGCTTCCAGCTAATTCTTATGTGAAATGATTGCGTTGTTCTTGACTGGATTATTGATACATAATGATGATAGTTATAACACTGAGAGTGTGACTGCATGCAATGGAACTGATTTATAATATTACTGGGCCTACCCAGTACATTGATGTGTGATTTGTTTGTTTGATTGTTTGTTTGTTTGTTTTTTGACGCTTCTCTCGAGTCTAATCGAGTCTGGACCAGGCAAACCAGTGGTTGACATCATGAGCATTGATCCTCGCGTTTGGGATCGATGACATGCATCAATCAAGTCAGCGAGTCTGACAACCTGATCCAGTTAGTCGCCTCCCACGACAAGCATAGTTGCCTTTTACAGCAAGAATGGGTTGCTTAAGACCTATTCTACCCCAGGTCTTCTCGGGTCTATCAACATGAATATCCGGGTCTTCAGCAACCCATGCTTGTGTCGTAAGAGGCGACTAACGGGATCGGGTGACCAGGCTTGGCTGATGTACGTCTTCGTATCCCAATTGTGAAGATCGCTGCTCATGATGTCAGTCACAGGATTGTCTGGTCTGGTCTATCTACAGACCACTGTCATACAGCTGGAATATTGCTGAGTTCGGCATTAAAACAAACTGATGCATGATATGATTATAGATATGTCCTACAATGTTTCTGTGGACTGACAAGAGTGGTCACAGTGTTTGTCACATTGATCTCTTCGAGTGGAACAGTGTTTTGATATTCTGGTTTCTTGGCAGGGGGCCATCATGGCAGCAGTGTCAAGTTCAAAGTGGACCAACTTTTACAATGATCCAACTCCGGCAGAAGAAAACAGCGAAGAGGAAGTCACATCTGCAGGTGAGAACATCAAAGTGATTGAATGAAGCTGGGATGACTTAGGGTACCCGCACTTGTAATACACTGGCTGTCCAAGGCGCTGTAATTCATAACTTCACACTCTGTTGAGGAGCTGTCGGGTGGCCTAGTTGTTAAAGTGTTCGCTCTTCACGACGAAGACCCGGGTTCGATTCCCGACATGGGTACAATGTTTGAAGCCCATTTCTGGTGTCCCCCGCTGTGATATTACTAGAATATTGCTAAAAGCGGCGTAAAACCATACTCACTCACTCGTACTCTGTTGGCAGCAGTGTCCCAGGTCCTAGACTCGCTGGAGGAAATCGAGTGTCTGGCTGATTGTACAGAGCAGGAGAAGGACTTCTTCGAGAGCGTCTTCCAAGATACAAAACTACATTCTCTTCTTGAGGTAAGGCACCTTTAATCTGTCCCTTCAGAAAGATGGTTGTACAATTTATTGGCTATTTTTGAAGCCTGATATCTCTAGATGTAGGCATATTCTCTGCAGTTTCGATATAAGGTACTGATCACATTTGAAATTAGTAAAGTGGTCATTCATTCACTCATGATTTTCTGGATTTTATTCTCCAGAAAAGAGTTATTCAAGCTAACACTTTGGTTCGCCTGTCACTGATGTATTCATTGGTTGCAGTGGCTGTTATTTTGGCCAACCGATGCCTATGCACCACATCTTGTTCTTTTATGCCAGCAACTAAGAAATATCAGGACTTCAATCCTGTCAAGAGACACTTTGATTTCAGGACCAGCTTGAGGAGAAACAATATTACATGCAAGAAATTGTTGATTTGAATGCATGTTGATTATCTTGACTGCTGTGTGTCATAATTCAAGGGAGTTGATTGTTAAATATAGCCATTATGTCTTCAACTGCATGCACTATTTCCCTCTGTATTTATTGCAAAATATGGCCATTGTGAATCAAGGGAGATAATCCCCATGTACACAGCGTTCCCGTTTACCGGTAATTACCAGTTTTTCACCAGTAAAATTAGGCTTGATATTTCAGGCCGTAAGCATAAACCACGAAATTTATCTTTCTATTTATTTTTCACCAAAATGATATTCTAATAAGAGCCCCCTATTTCTAATTTTGAGAGCACCCTGGGCACTTATTACGTCGGATACGGTATGTCCAGTCTCACAGTGAATAAATGCTACGGGGTTGAGGTCTCAATTGCTATGCCTTGTATTAGGGAGTGAATATTGCTAAAAAAGGTGTAAAACCATACTCACCCATCCACTATTGTTCATATTACACATGTGTCCATTGACACATATGTCAATCAACAAAAGACGACTTATGCACGGTAATGGTATCGTCTAATACAGTTCAATAATGTTTTGATTTCCAATAACTATTGAATTATTTAAATTTTATGTAAATATTTTGATTTTTTTTCAGATTCAGCTTATTGATGTTTTAGGAATGTGTGTTTGTGTCTGCCATGTTTGATATTAATATGTGTACGTACTTTATAATCAACAAAATTTCAGATTGTGTGACTGTTTTCAGCATTATATTACAGAATTTGAATACACAGCCAAATTATAGCCAGCATGACACACTGAACATAGTTTTTCCATTATTCATAGCAGGAAAAAGAATTTTTGGAAAGAGTTCTGGAAGATACAAAACTACACGCTCTTTTGTCTGTGAGTACAGGTGCATCATGGGAGTTAACGTTTGTTAGCGTTAGTTTTGTATTTTCGATAACCTGTTACTCTCTTTGACCCTGTGTGGAGAATTTTTTCAATCTGTATTTCCAGTTTTAGATGACCCATATTTTGTTGCTAATATGACCTAGTTGTCTGAGTTACTTTGGGACTTCAGCCGCCCTAATATATCGCGGTCTGTAATAGGATGTCGTCTGCAGCATGGTCGTCAACATTAGGACTTTACTTCTTTCACTCACTCACTCATGTACTGATGTATTCAAACATCTTCCTGAGGCAAGGGAGTTAACTGACTATAAAAGTCCTGCTTCCACCCTTGCTGAACTAGGCTGGAATATTGGGTTATATTTTGGCTGGACTAACGAGTCTATGGATAGTCCATTCAAAATCATGTCATGAATTCGACATCCGATTTGTAAACTGCCATGCAGATATCTGGCAATTGCAGGATTTGCAAAGCATGTATTCTGTCCATTTACCGTCAGCATATAGATTCCAAATCTGTTCATGTTTTTAATCAAGGTGCTCACGTGATTTGATGCACTTCGCAAAGTAAGACCTGTGTTTTTAAATTTATGATCATGATTATCAATCAGATCATCTTGGCTGGGCGACACCCATTTGTTTGAAGCAAATGCAAGTGATATGACAGGTGGAATCTCATTGGTCAGCAGGAGGGACATAGAAGGGACATAACTCTTAATAGCCACTGGTGACGCAATGATCGACATTCCAGTCTAGTTCGGCAAGGGTCGAAACTGGACTTTTACAGTCAGTTGACAACCTTACCTCTGTAAGGTGGTATTGAGATGGTATATTTGAGCAGGCCTTGATAAATTATTTAATAATAAATAAGATCCAATCCTATCCGAAATCCTAGGAAATGAAATGATCGAGCCTCAAAAGCTCACTCCAGCCAAGAAAAAAACACTGAGTCCTCCCGCTCCCAAGCTCAGGATGCCATGAAAGCAATAACTTTAATAACACAATAGCTGTGTCATGCACTCGAGTGTCCATTAGGAGATTGAGAAGCAAGATGTGCGCCATCGGGTGATAAACCGTCACAGTCATTCAGTCGTTTCCGTGATCGACAAGAAACCTGGACAGTCGACCACTAAGTGTCCCCTCAGGCAAATAACACAACAAGCATTTGCACAATCTCATTAAAATCAGAACTTTGTTCTTGCATCCGCTAAACAAAAATCAGGGAACATCCAATTACGGGTCACATCATGACCTTTCATCCGACCAATCAGAGCGCCTTTCCAGATCGTGCAAGGAACAAGCTGAACGTGATTTCCCATAGTACAACCTTGAAAAGATTAGCACGACAGTAACAGGCAGTTATAGGCTGTATGACTGATCATTGTTAAAATCGTCTATCTTTTCCTTTAATGGGATAAACATATTTTGAAAGGAAGAGACAATCTCGACCATCTGTTTGACATTCCAGAATTTGCTTTCAGTTTTAAAATTTTGGACAGAGAACTTTGTCAAAATATGTTTCAAGGTGTGGTCTGGAATTGAAATCTCCAGTTTGAAACTAGTGCCATAAAGCTCAAGAAAGCTGCATACTGATTGGTTAATGTCAACCGCTTGTTGGTCATTTCATTGGTCGGTGAAAGTTAGTGAAAGGTCGTCCTAACGTGACTTGTAATGGGATGTCCTCAGATCTTTGTGCAGCGGTGGCAAGAACGATGATCTGATTTGAATGAGATTGGCATTAGCACAAACGTATTATAGTGATTTTGTCCCAAAGTAATTTCCTTTCAAATTGTTTGATTTAAGTTGGATGTGATCTTGAGTGTCATTTAGGAGTTTGATATGTAAATACTGACAAAATAGTATTGATAATCGTCTTCTTTAAAAAAATAGCGGGGCAGCAGGGTAACCTATTGGTTAAAGCATTCTCTCGTCTTGCCAAAAACCCGGTTTCGATTCCCTAGATGGATAAAGGTGGCATAAAACCAAACTCACTCACATAATTGTAGCAACGTTTCAGTGTGTATTCTAAAACCATTGTATTGTGGGTTCGAATCCAGGTTCGCCCTGATTATGTTTCTAGGTTTGTCAGCACCATAACCGTGCTCGTGGGTTTCACCAAAGTGGTAAACATCTAAGACCTGCATCACTTCGGGCTTTCCTCCCTCATTAAGCTGACACGCCGTGATATAACTAGAATACTGTTAAAAGCGGCATTAAACCCAACTCACTCACTCACTCTAAAACCATTGTGAACATCACTGAAACCTTGCTACAATTGTGCAAGAAGGTGATCATCTGTACTATTTTGTCATTGATAACTTAGATAGTCTTAGACAGGAGCTCCCCTAGACAAGCATCTTGAGATGTAGCCTTGTATTCATGAACAGACAACCTCACCCAGTCCTGGCCTAATCGCATCTAGTGTATAGCGGTGTGTGGAGCATGTTTCTGTGTCCGAAATTACCGTACACTCATTTGTCATAATACCATATGTTGTCCTATGCTCAATCTGAGTAGCCTGTGTATGCTCAATATGAATAGCGTTGTATATGTGATATGAATAGCAATGTGAAAAGAGGTCGGTGGGTGGACATGGGTTGAAAGCATTTGATGGTGCGAACAAAGGTCTGGGTTCGATTCTACACATGTGTGCAATGAGTGTTCCCACCATGATATTGCTTTGCATGGCTAAAGGGGGGCACAGGTGGCCCAGTCTTCTAAGGCGCCGCAATTCGCTGTGCAGAGTTGCGTCCCTTGGGCACGCCAGAAACCTATGATTGTGGGTTCGAAACCCGGTTCGCCCCGATTATGTTTCTAGGTTTGTCAGTACCATACCCGTGCTTGTGGGTTTCACTGAAGTGGTAAACGTCTGAGACCTGCATCACTTTGGGCTTTCCTCCCACATTAAGCTGACACGCCATGATACAGTGATCGCTCGCTATTGCGCTCTTCGATAAAGCGCTACTTCGGTTACTACGCGCGGTAACGCATGGCTCCCAAAATTTATGTACACTTTTATTACTGATAGTTTTACACAGACATAATTGTATTGTTGTTCGTTGTTCATTTGCACATAACGCTTCTCATTGCATAATCAACCGTTTATCGCTGAATGGAGTTCTAATAATCTGTTTGAAAACATCCGCGGCAAGTCCCGGAAATACGATTGTTCAACTAGTTAACTTTTCACACTATCGACCTTTGATCTTAGAAGCGCATGCATGCAATAAAAGAGAACCACAAGCGAAGTTTATATTCTTAATTAGTGGGCAATCCAATTTGAGGCGACACTGTCACACACATGTAGTTGCTGTCACAACACGGCGGTCATTCATCTCGTAATCGCGCTTTCGTAACATCGCCTGTTTTTTTCCGTAGTTATAACAAGCGATTTCATTGGATTAAAATTTGTTTCTAATGACGCTTTCTTGCCGAAATCTACTACAAGTTTCGTGATTGGTCAATTTTGAGCACGTGACCTCAGGCAGCCAATCAAATTATAGCTGTGATACCAAGCTCGTGTTTGATAAATTTCAGAAGTTGGCGAAAGATTTTTTGTTAAATCGTGTTAATCTGAACGTTTTAAGCAGGAAATCACGATTATATATTAAAAATATGGAACTTCGCCAATGTATCGTGCTAGGTTACGAGTTGTGACAAAGATTTTTCATGCATATATTTTTGCATTAAACATTGTGTCCGAGCCGAGAATTCAAGGCGACGAAAGCCGAGATGTCATTTGACTTACATTACACGCAATCGTACGAAACGATGGAAATAATAACTTAGATGTAAGTTTGATTACTTTTAGATATATTTTTGTTGATTTTATTTATCACTTTGTATAATATATTTAAAGATTTGTTTAAAACGTCTTTATTTTGCTCTTTGATGTGGACCCGTTGTCGAAATGTGTGTCCGAGAATTTTATTTTCAATAACATCGCGGGAAATAGTGAATAATTGTTTAATTTATCGATTAAAAATGATAAATTGAAATGGAATACGTATTTCAGACATTGTGAAATGTGACAGATTTAATAAATGAATGATATTACAGGTAGATCTAGGTCCATAAAAATATATACTATTTTGATGTGACGTGAGATAAACACATATTGATGATTTGAGATTTTCCGAGCGCGCGCCTCGGCCTCGGTTAAACGGCTCATCGTCTATAACGCCCACCAGTTATTTGGACCCCATTGGTAGCGTTATAGCGAGCGATCACTGTATAACTGAAATATTGTTAAAAGCGGCGTTAAACCCAACTCACTCACTCACTCACTGCATGGCTAAAGACAGTACTGCCACACTTTATGAGTATAGCTCTGTGTATGCTCTGTCTGAGTAGCATTAAATATGCAACTGGATACATTCGTGTGTGTTTCCTCCGTGTACCAAGACTGGTGGATGCTCGTAACCGGAAACCGTCTCCAGTTTTCTCTGCGTTGATACTTTGTGGTGCATTTTCCAGACGTACATGAAATGTTGTTTTTAGTCGTCCTACATGTGCCAACTTGCATAACCTTTTGGATAATGTCAGACTAGATTTCTTTTTGGGGATGACGTGACCTCCGTGGTCTAGTTGGAGAGAGTCTGGTTGGAGAGCGGTAGGTCGGTGGTTCAATCCCCAGTGGGGTCATTCCAAAAGACGTAAATAGATAGTACTCGTTGTTACCCTATCTGGCGCACAGACACAGACAGACAGACAGACAGACAGAAAAACACACACACACACACACACACACACACACACACACGTCGATATATAGAACACATTTTGGATTTATTTTTTTTTATTCCTTTTTTCATTCCTGATGAAGTATGGCCCATGAATAGGCCCCATTTTACCTTTTGGCTCAAATAGAACAACTGTTTCAAGATCATCTATGGCCTGGCTTGCCATATAACTACGGAACATGTGTGCTGTCTTCATCCCTGTCAAAGGACACATTATCAATAGCACTATAGTTTAAGTCCTAAGGAACATATAAAATGGTATCCTCTTCAGCTGAAGGGGCGGTCAGGTAGCATAGTGGTTAAAGCGTTCACTTGTCACGCCGAAGACCCAGGTTCGATTCCTGACATGGGTACAATGTGTAAAGCTTATTTCTGGTGTCCCCCACCATGATATTGCTGGAATATTGCTAAAAGTGGCGTAAAACAATACTCACTCACTCCTTTGCTGACGTACCTTATCCCTAATCATAAGAGTTATTGACAAGAGATATGACCCATGCATGGAAATTTGAGTCAGCTTTATCAATGCATACATGAACTTTATTTGCAATTCTTTGAAGATATCTTCACTGGTGCATGCCGTTGCCATCGTCATACTGTGATTTTTGTTACGATATCGACAAGACGTCCAAGTGATGTAGAGTGTTGTAACCATTAGATGCAGCACAGCGGAGGGAGCGCGACCAGATCAATAGGAGTGGTGTCGTTGTCTGGACAGATAGTTGTAGGCAGTACACATTCATGTATACACGACCACATGGTCGTTATGGTGAAGTTACCCACACTCATGTACACACAATCACAAGGCCGTTACAGCAGAGCTAGCTTGGATGGCCTTGTGTTTGTAGACAGTACACACTCATGTACACACTATCACAAGGCCATTACAGCAGAGCTAGCTTGGCTGGCCTTGTGTTTGTAGACAGTACACACTCATGTATACACTATCACAAGGCCGTTACAGCAGAGCTAGCTTGGCTGGCCTTGTGTTTGTAAACAGTACACACTCATGTACACACAATCACAAGGCCGTTACAGCAGAGCCGTAACAGCAGAGCTAGCTTGGCTGGCCTTGTGTTTGTAGACAGTACACACTCATGTACACACAATCACAAGGCCATTACAGCAGAGCTAGCTTGGCTGGCCTTGTGTTTGTAAACAGTACACACTCAAGTACACACAATCACAAGGCCATTACAGTAGAGCTAGCTTGGCTGGCCTTGTGTGAAATTGCTGGAATATTGCTAAAAGCGGCATAAAACCATACTCACTCACTCATGGGTGGTCCAGTCTTATAAGACACTGTAATGCGTTATGTCCCTCGGGCATGCCAGGAACCTGTAATTTTGGGTTTGAATCCTGGTTTGCCCCGATTATATTCCAAGGTTTGTCAGCACCATACCCATGCTCGTGGGTTTCACCAAAGTTGTAAACGTCTGAGATCTGCATCACTTTGGGCTTTCTTTCCACATTAAGCTGACATGCTGCGATATAACTGGAATACTGTTAAAAGTGGTGTTAAACTCAACTTACATGTTTAAAGTCATACATGTACAACTCAAAATTTAAAGAACACCCAATTTTTTCATATGACTATAGTTCATTTGTCATGGTGTGACTAGTCATTTGAAAAACTTTGGGTGTTTTTTTTAACTTTTTGAGCAGTATAAATCAAGATCAGAATATGTGCAGAAGAAACTTTTCAAAAAGTTTTGTCTGAGCTATCAGTAGGGGCTCAAGTTTTGTCTGAAAAAAAGATATCTTTTGCCATCAAAAGGAGTAAAATAAATCTTCATGCCAAAAAATTTAATAAGACTTCTTTTAGATGTGAATATCCTCATTACTTGAGCTTAGGAAGCTGAAGTCAGCGTCCATGGTGCGGACAACCTCATTGCAGCCAAACCTGACATGCTAGGCCATACTTCCTGTCTTAACATGACTGATGTCTGAATCCGCAAATCCCGATATAATTTGATTGACAGTGGGTAAATTGTGCCAATTTAGTCTGAAGATAGAGTGTTCCGTTCCGAAGCAACCATGTCGAGAGACTAATGGACTCAGAGACGATATTCTCAGCGAGATTTATTCCTGCTGGTGTCATATCCCTGTGTAACCTTAAAGATGTCTGTGGGATGTCTGCTATAGCTCTTGGAGGCTTGTTATTATAAAAAGTTCCAGGTTTGGATCTTTTGTTTGTGAAGAAACTGACAGGTTTACTTGAGAATTTAAAAACATTCAGAAGTGTTCTGTAGAATTTTGCGGGCCTTTTACTCCTTTAGTAGTGTAAAAACATATTCCCTCACTCACTCTGCAGGAATCAAATGAATGGAGCAGGCATCTAGTGAACCAAACCAGCTGTGAATATATATGTTGTGTGATATTTAAGGGAGGTAACAATGGTTCGATAGGGATGTGACATTGATGTGATATATCAAAGGGAGGTAACAATGATGTGATATATCAAAGGGAGGTAACAATGATGTGATATATCAAAGGGAGGTATCAATGATGTATCAAAGGGAGGTAACAATGATGGGTTATATCAAAGGGAGGTAACAATGATGTGATATATCAAAGGGAGGTAACAATGATGGTTTATATCAAAGGGAGGTAACAATGATGTATCAAAGGGAGGTAACAATGATGTATCAAAGGGAGGTAACAATGATGTATCAAAGGGAGGTAACAATGATGTATCAAAGGGAGGTAACAATGATGGGTTATATCAAAGGGAGGTAACAGTGATGTGATATATCAAAGGGAGGTAACAATGATGTGATATATCAAAGGGAGGTAACAATGATGGGTTATATCAAAGGGAGGTAACAATGATGTGATATATCAAAGGGAGGTAAAACTGATGTATCAGAGGGATGTAACAATGATGTGATATATCAAAAGGAGGTAACAATAACAGACTCCCTACATAATCCTCCAAAGAGTAATACCCAATTTCTGAAAATCAACTAAATCTATGAAAAAACTCTGTTTGTGAGGTGATATTTCATCGAGATTATTGAAGAGTCCCCTTTCATTCTGGAGCTGGTAGTATAAGTGTGAAGAGAGGCTTGGTGAGGACAGGTAAACACCCTATGGGGAATTGTGGGAAATGGAAAATATGCTGAGGAAATTGGAAATTTTGATGTAAAACTCTTACAACGTTAGCTTGTATTGACCTCAACACTCCATGGACAAGAAGTCATTTAAAATTTACTATTTCTGATTTCTTGTCAATATTTCACAAGAATCAACAAATTTCATCTTTGCCATGTATACGCATCTTCGACAAAAATATGCCTCTTGAGTAATGTGGGGAGAGTCTTTGACATTTCTTTTCTGTTTTGAGACGGTGATGAGAAACGTTATGTTAAGCTGAAAGAAAATAGCGATTTTCCACTTTGTAGATAATAATGATATTTGACTAAACGGGAGTTTTCTTGTTATTATTCAGCCAAGTGTGAAGGTCGTGTTGTGGACACTGATGAAAGGAGGTCGGGTGATATGTTTCCATGTTTTATCTGAATAACAACTAGGTGCCAAAATAACCTCATGAGGATTTTAGCCATAGTTTTTTTAACATTGTGTAATCACAGATTGAACATAAGTCTCCAAGGTCTTTGAGAAATGATCTGTTGATTCATGTTGTTTGAAGAAGGTGAAGGTGTCCCCATTTGGGTCAGCCTTGATGGGATGTGGGTCTTGCAGTGACAAATGGATGAAAAATTGTTCCAACTTTGGCAATGAATATGTTGTCAGTGACAAACCAATCTTTCCAAGTCGCCTTCCGAGTCTTTTGTATTCATAAAGACCAACAAAGTATCCATGACTTTGACAAGTGGTATTAAGATGTTTAATGAAATCTTCTGTAAATGTGCATACATTTAAAAAAACATGAATTATTCATGTCTGTTTTCAGAGCTTTTCTTCTCAAAGAAGATACTTTCGTTTCAGTAAATGAGGAAATGGCTGGTCTAAGAGCTTTGGTTGCTATGGTTATATTAGAGCTGATGACTGTTTTTTAAGCTCACCGTGACAGAGTTAAGGAATAACTATAGAGTATGTTCACAGTCAGATCTTAAATTTGATCCTCTGTATTCAAGATAGGTGTGAATACCGCTTCAGGACCGCTTCCGTGGTCTAGTGGTAGAGCGTCCGCCCGGAGAGTGGAAGGTCTGGGGTTTGATCGCCGGATGGTCATACCAAAAGACATTAAAAGATGGTACTTGTTGTTACCCTGTCTGGTGCTCGGCATTATGTCTCCCCCAGAATGGAGGGAGACATATTGTTTTTGGCACGGTTCCCGTCGGCGTCGGCGTCGGCATCGGCGTCGGCGTTCCCACCGTTTCCGGGCCATAACTCAGAAACCGTTTAATATTTTTTCGCGAAACTTTGTATACACAGCACTGAAGTGGTGCCTTTTGCTATTTAGAGATTTTTGACATTTTTATTTTTTCTCGTTTCCATGGAGATAACTTGAACATAGACTCTGAATGGGGGTAAGCTTTGTTTCCTAACCATAACTCAGAAACCGTTTAATATTTTTTCGCGAAACTTTGTATACACATTAACCCAGCACTGAAGTGGTGCCTTTTGCTATTTAGAGATTTTTGACGTTTTTATTTTTTCTCGTTTCCATGGAGATAAGTTGAACATAGACTCTGAATGGGGGTAAGCTTTGTTTCCTGACCATAACTCAAAAACTGTTCAATATTATTTCATGAAGTTGTAACATATTAACCAAGTCCTGAAGTGGTGCCCATTAGTTGTTTGAAATTTCTAGGAGTTCTATTTTTGTCTCTGTTATTTAGTAATGGAGGGTGGGAATGAAGAGATGGGGTTTAACGTGAAGTAAACGAATGAATGGGGGTTAGGGGAGTGGGGGAAGACATATGTTTTTACGAGTAAAAACACTTTCTAGTTAAGGGTTAAAGCAAGGACTGGTCGGCTCAGAGTCAGTATACTGTGTCTGAGTGGGGTATTCATGTTAAACTGCAGCATGGTATCTCAGTGGGCTAGCACTATAAATTGGCATCAGTCCAGTCTAGTAAAAGCAGCCACACACACACACACACACACACACACGTGCATGCACGTCGCTATATAAGTGCAATAATCTTGTACGCGACGTTAAACCCAATTTCACCTCACCTCAAGATAGGTATCACAATATCGTCAGAGAAATTGAGCGAAGTAGAATGTAACCAACCAACAATCCCCTGGAGAATCAAACCTGGACCTTCGCCGTGATGAGTGAACGCTTGAACCACCAGGCTACCCCACCGCCCCTTGTTACTGGTCGTTGGAAGAAGACAGACAGACTCAGACAAAGCCCTCATGTTGCAATGGGAGTATCTTGACCAGATGACATACAGAAAACAATATGACTGTCAACAGAAACACATTTGACAATCTGCCGTTTAGCCTTTTTTTAGCTTGGAATTTGTTCAGAGTAAATGACACATGTTTTCTCATCATGGGATGAAAGCCAATATTTGTGTGTCATCTTGACTTGATGATTGAAGCAGGAATAGCAGTAGGCTGTTAGAATGGTCGTACATTGTCATCTTGCTCCAGGAGCCTTAGGATGATGTTCCTTTGATTGTCATCTTGTGGATGTAGGTGGCATGAGAAGAGCTTTAGGCTGAACCATTGACTCGGTCAACAGTGTTCTGTCCTCAGCTGAATTAGTGTCACACTCTATTAATCAGTCTGACTTAAAGGTAAATTCCCTGTGGAGACTCTTTCCCCTGCAACCTGTGTTGGTTGTAAGAGGCCGCTCTGTGGTTTGGGTTGTCTGGCTCGGTGACCTGGTTCATAGCTTGTGATACCGTTGGATGTGCTCATGACATCAATCACTGGTTTGTCCAGTTCATACACAGTTATTGGCAGGACAACGTGACGTTAGAACACATGTGTTGACTGTTTGAGATTGGAATCGGTCATGCATAAATATTACAGAATATTAGTAGATGGGGTAGACTAGTGGTTAAAGCATTTGCAGGGTTTGATTATGGCTATGATGGCTTGATGTCCCATGGCTAAAGTGTTCCGAAAGCTGTGCAAAATCTAAGTCACTGTCTTAACTCATAGCAGTAACTTATTATGTGACAGGACGGTCGGATAGCCTAGTGGTTAAAGTGTTTGCTCATCATGCCGAAGACCCGGGTTCGATTCCCGACATGAGTACAATGTGTGAAGCCCATTTCTGGTGACCCCCGCCATGATATTGCTGGAATATTGCTAAAAGCGGCGTAAAACCATACTCACTCACTCACTATCATGTGACATTCTTAGCACTGTAATTGGTCCAACAAAAAAGTGTTCCAACTTCAGATTTTTGGCAACAACCAAATACCACATAAACTCCAGCTCATTTCTCTATTGTACATCAGTTGTTACCCAGGCAATTACTTGAGCAGGACAGACATGCCATTTTGATCTGGGGAATAACTTTTCGTAACTTTCAAAGAGACATTACCAATTCCAGAAGGGATGGTTCATGGCGGCAGTTGCCTCCTTGGCGGCACCAGAATAATCTGTGAAATAACTATGACTGACATTTAAGTCTGCATTTGAATTCCACGCAGCATTTGTTTGACGGATTGTTCATGGGTGGTATCGTAGCTAGGGCTGACAGATCTGCCTCCAGCAGGGAGTGGATTACTTCAAGGTCTGGCAGAGGTGTTGTGAGACCTGATCAGAATGAAGATGACATGAGATGTTTTTTAAAACCCATTGTTCTTGTCTTCTGTTTTGGAAGCATGGAGAACTGCGAATACTCTTGCAATGATTGTTTGATTCCTGGGCACATGTCATTGTATGCGAAGACGTGCAGCCAGTCTTGGCAAGCAGTTGCTGGGAAGATACTTTAGTGCAACTTCCTCTGTATGATTAATATTTGTGCTTTTCCAATATCTGAAGCATGTGCTCTCAGTGCACTTTTATCTAAACCAATCGGATTGTGGTTCTAGTCGCCTTTGGCGATCTCCATGTCTGGACGCTCAGATTTGATGTGAAAGTATCAGTTTTGACAGATTATCAATAAATATAAAAGGATTCAAGAAAATTGAACATGTTCTTCCATGAAATTGACCCCATGTAGGAGAGTGTTATTTATGACCGGGGGCATGTAGTTTGTGTCTTCGATCATGAGTGGGGCACAGGGCTGGTGACACAGTGGTCTGACACAGAGTTGTCTCCCTTTGGTGCCAGGATCCAGTGGTCATTGGCAAAATTCCAGATTGTCTGCTGTTCTGGTCCTTGGTCTGTCTGACGAGCACTACACCTCTCCATGGGTTTATCAAATGGAGTAAGGTCAGGAATCTGTGACATTTTGAGCTTTTCTCCAATTAAACTGACACACCATGAAAACCTGACGTAGCTGTTTTATAATATGGCACATGCAGTTTGCCTCACTCACTCATGCCATCCCTCACATTTTACACAAAGCCATTTTAGTGCTATGATCAAGTCTATGTTAAAATATGGGTGTTATGATTGACTTGCTCTTATAATCATCGTATGTCTATGTTAAAGTATGGGACACTCTCAGAACAATGATCATGCTAAGCCTGTGTTAAAGTATGGGAGTTACGATCAACTTAGTGCTACAATCATCGTAAGTCAATGAAATAACCTGGGAGATAGGATCGACTTTGTGCTACGATCATCGTAAACCCTGTGTAACAGTCTTGGAGTTTTGATCAACTTGGTGCCACAATCATCTAAAGCCGATGTGATAGTCTGGGAGTTACGATCGACTTAGTGCTACGATAATCGTAAGTCTATGTAATAACCTGGGAGATAGGATCGACTTTGTGCTACGATCATCGTAAACCCTGTGTTACTGTCTTGGAGTTTTGATCAACTTAGTGACACAATCATCTTAAGCCGATGTGATAGTCTGGGAATTATGATCAGCTTTGTGCTAAGATCATCGTAAGTCTGATTTGAGATGGACTTGGTGCTACTATCATTGCAAATCTATGTTATAATCTAGGGGTTATGGTCGACTTTGTGCTAAGATCATGAGCCTGTGTTATGGTCTGGGAGTTACGATCGACTTTGCGCTAAGATCATCATAAGCCTGTGTTATGGTCTGGGAGTTACGATCGACTTTGCGCTAAGATCATCATAAGCCTGTGTTATGGTCTGGGAGTTACGATCGACTTTGCGCTAAGATCACTTTGTGGAAGGGGACAAGGAGTGGGACCAGGAATGATCCTCCCTCAGGTCAGTGTACATGACCCAGTAGACCTGTGAAGATCCGGGCTAGAATAGGTCTTTAACAACCCATGCTAGCCGTAAAAGGCAACTAAGCTTGTCATGGGAGGCGACTAATGGGATTAGGTGGTCAGGCTCGCTGACTTGGTTGATGCATGTCATCGATCCCAATTGATCGGATCGATGCTCAAGATATCAATCACTGGATGATCTGGTCCAGACTCGATTATTTACAGACTGCCGTCATATAGCTGGAATATTCCTGAGTGCGTCGTAAAACAACAAACAAACCAACCAACATGAACTAGTAAAGCAGACAGACTCTCTCCCGAGGGCACAGATGGAACCTACTGCGACCTACTTAACATCAGCCTTTAATCTGCCATTCTCATACATATGCACGCACACATTTGTTGGGATTCTAGCAAATTAGCAATAATAAGATTAGTGATTAATTTATCTTAATATTGGACGACGTTGGATTTCAATTTATCTCTGTCTGCATCTTGGATGAGGACACTAACAGGGTCGTGGACGACATGATGTCTGATGTTGCCGTCAGCGTTCCATGCGTGTATATATCTGGCAGGTAGCTTTGGAACTTTGGATGAGAGTTTTCAATTCACTTTTTTTGTATCACGATACAAAGGTGGTGGAATAATAATTGAAAAAGATATAAGTACGAACTTGAAAAGAGTGCCCCAAACTTGAAATGGTGGTAACAAGATCGCATCTAGCATCACTGTTTCGTATTTTTTAGTTTAGTCTATCAAATAACGCTGAAGTGAAATATCTCAAGCTTTTGAAGATCAAAAGTTACCATTAAACATGAAAAAGCATCTATTTGAATTGCAAACATAAAGCACTTTAGAATCTCCTTATGAAGTGTTTTGTTAAAGTAGATGTTGAAAAATATTTTACGTAATTTGTACATTTCTTTCACTTAAACATTACTGTAGGAGGTTTTGCTGCATGTTATCTTGGCTTTGAGTGATGTTCACAAACATCATGGAGTACTTACAAATGAATGTCTGTAATATTGATTGGTGTTTTATTCATCTTCCAAACTAAGAGTCTTGCTCTGTGCTGTCGAGATGTGCTGGCCATGATGTCAGCTGACAGGACTCGACACTCTATCATGCCTGCAAATACTGACACAAGAGGGATACAAGTTTATCAATCAATGCAGTTCCTACATTTAGACATTCCTTATGTGGCTTTATTGGATGAGAGTGTCAAAAAACTGCTTTGTGGAGTCTTTAATCAGGGCTTAAACAATGGCATCCGAAATCAGACTCTGACAACTTTCTTCTTCAAACTTCCTGGATTTTGATTGAACTTGTATTGTCCAAACCAAAGTAGAATGTTTCTCTGTTAAGATTCTCAGGGGTCAGTTGTCTTTGGTCTTTGAAATAAAATTGATGCCATCATTATATTACCGTCCTTGATCTTTACAAAGGATATTTTCGTTTGGAACAACAACAACAAATTACAGTTGCAGGCTGTGAGGTCGCCCCTGCATCTTCCTCGTGATGGTGATAGATCTGGTGAATTGATCATTGGGACGTTGTGTCATTGTGTGTGATCCATGTAGGTGTTTGATTCTGGTGTAAGAGCCATGTGTTTGATCCTGTCAGAATGTTTGATCATGGTGTCAGTGTGTTTGATCATGGTCACTGTTTGATCCACAGAAGTGTTTGATCATGGTGTCAGTGTGTTTGATCATGGTCAATGTGTTTGATCCACAGTAGTGTTTGATCATGGTCACTGTTTGATCCACAGAAGTGTTTGATCATGGTCATTGTGTTTGATCCACAGAAGTGTTTGATCATGGTCACTGTTTGATCCACAGAAGTGTTTGATCATGGTCATTGTGTTTGATCCACAGAAGTGTTTGATCATGGTCACTGTTTGATCCACAGAAGTGTTTGATCATGGTCACTTTGTTTGATCCCCAGAAGTGCTTGATCATGGTCACTGTTTGATCCCCAGAAGTGTTTGACCCTGGTCAGTGTTTGATCTTTGTTGAGAGAGAAGGCTGCCTTGAGGACTTAGACTTAGGCGGCTGGACAACGACCTTTAACGACCATTGTCTAGTCTTCCCATGAAGTTAATGGGGGTCGTCAGTAGATGGCAGGGATTGACTGTCTCAAGACGAGCAGTCAGTGCTTGCTGCAGAAATCTCCTTGTTGTGTCCTCTAGGGAGGAATCGGAGCTTCTTTGGAAAAAGTAATGGTATAATATCTTTTTTAATAGCTTGATTACTGAATGTTTGGAATAGAATTTTCTTAAGTTCTTTAAGAAATCTGTACAGTTTTCAGTGCTCTAGATAATAATGAAAGAAACTTAAAGGTATACAGGTAGGCAAGTTAATTACAGGTATTAAGGTAAGCTAGTTAATTACAGGTATATAGGTAGGCCTCTTAATACAGGTAGGCTAGTTAATTACAGGTATAAAGTAAGGCTAGTTAATGCAGGTGTAGCGTAAGCTAGTGCAGGTATTTCCCACAATCCAAATGGTTGATGTCATGCCTGATGACAAATTATGGAGATTCCATTGTGTAATAAGAATCTTACATTTATTTTGAGTTTATGATAATTGTTGTTATGAAGATCTGATAAAGCTATTCTGAAAGAGATGATCTTTCCATTTGTTTGATGATCAGGGTCTCAGAGAATATCACTTGCAATTATGTCACAATTTCAAACTGCAAAATCCATTTCTTTACAGTTGGATTATTTGTGTTACCATGGTTACAATGCTCGTCAAACATGTAACAATCTGTCACTCTGCCATCTCTACTTTCGTCTTTAAGGCAAACAGAACAGCCATGTTTCTCTGTTGAGATGGGCTGATGATAATGAAAGTACAATGTACTGAATTGAATTTCACACAACCACATGAAGAAAAGCCACCACATCTACAGTGTTGGTCACATTTTAACATCCTGTTGTATTTCATGTTATGCAATCAGGGATGTGTATTTGGCTGTAGATGTGGAGGCACAGGTTGTCAAGTGCAGAGTTGTCTACCTTTGCTGTCAGGATCTGCCGTGTTGCTCAGATTCCAGATTTGTCCTGATTATGATCCATTGTCTGTCAACCTTTCCGGGGGCACGGGTGGCCTAGTCTTCTAAGGCGCCGCGATTCGCTGTGCAGAGTTGCGTCCCTTGGGCACGTCAGAAACCTATGATTGTGGGTTCGAATCCCGGTTCGCCCCGATTATGTTTCTAGGTTTGTCAGCACCATACCCATGCTCGTTGGTCTCACTGAAGTGGTACATGTAAAACCTGCATCACTTCGGGCTTTCCTCCCACATGAAGCTGACACACCGTGATGTGACTGGAATACTGTTAAAAGCGGCGTTAAACCCAACTCACTCACTCACTGTCAACCTTCCAGAGCCCCATTCCATTCCGCGATCTCAGTGCTGAGGTGATGGTGACTCCTGTCCTCCTACGTAGACTTATGTAAGACTGTGGTAGTTCTACCATTGCTGTGTGAATCAGGCTCGAGTGATTTTGAGTTTCACCAAAGTGGTGCACAGCTAAACATCTAAGGCTTGAATTACTTCGGGCCATCTTCAACTGTTGATCTGCAGCGATGTGATCGAAATACTGTTCAAACAAGCATTTTAAACCCAACTTGTAGCCTTGTGGTTAAAGCATTTGCTTGTCACCCCGAAGACAGCCGTGATATTGCTGGAATATTACTAAATGCGCTGTAAAACCATACTCCTTCACTCACTCACTCACCCAACTTGCTCACTCACTCACTCGGGACTGTCGGATAGTCTAGTGGTTAAAGCGTTCGCTCATCACGCCGAAGACCCGGGTTCGAATCCTGACATGGGTACAATGTGTGAAGCCCATTTCTGGTGTCCCCCGCCGTGATATTGCTGGAATATTGCTAAAAGCGGCATAAAACCAAACTCACTCACTCACTCACTCACATTTCCTATGCCGATAAAGGATCCATATGTTTAATATGAAACATCAACAACAGAGAATAACCAGTCTCAATTATCTGCTGAAACCGACTTCATTGGGCGTAAAAGGCATAATAGCAGTGAAACTTTTATGAATGGATCACTGAAAATCAGGGATGACACTGGGTGATTATGAAAAGGGTAAGAAATGTATTTCTAATTCTTTTCCTTCAGCTTTTTGGCTTATGTAATCAGATATAAAATCATTAACATAACGTGAATCTGTACTTGCATAAGGATAGCAAACCATCAGTCTCTGTCAAAGTGACCTGACACCAGGAATTGAAGTATTTTATGTGTGTGGAAGTCGGTCACTCATGTCATCTTCGAAAGAGAAATCAAAATAGATTGATATTTTTTTTTATTGTTGCAATTTTGCCATGCTCTATTAGGGACACTGGAGGTGAGGTGAAATGGGGTTTAACGTCGCGTCCAAGATTATTGCACTTATATCGCAAAGTGCATGTACATGTGTGTGTGTGTGTGGCTGCTTGTACGAGTCAGGACTGATGCCAATTTATAGTGCTAGCTGACTGAGATACCATGCCGCAGTCTAACATGAGTATCCGACTCAGACACAGTATACTGACTCCGAGCCGACCAGTCCTTGTTTTAGCCCCTTAATGCCGAGCACCAGACAGGGTAACAACAAGTACCATCTTTTAACGTCTTTTGGTATGACGCGGCCGGGGATCGAACCCCGGACCTTCTGCTCTCCGGGCGGACGCTCTACCACTAGACCACGGAGGCGGTCAGTGATACTGGAAATACTCAGTGCTAATCCTGCACTGGACCCGTGAAGATCCTGGAAGATTAGGTCTTCAGCAACCCATTCTTTCTTATATAATACTTGACG
The DNA here is from genome assembly GCF_022045235.1 of Haliotis cracherodii. Lineage (NCBI taxonomy): Eukaryota > Metazoa > Mollusca > Gastropoda > Lepetellida > Haliotidae > Haliotis > Haliotis cracherodii. The sequence continues at coordinate 57,814,588 of NW_027266330.1, forward strand.
TAAGAGGTGACTAACGGGATCGGGTGGTCAGGCTCGCTGACTTGATTGATGCATGTCATCGTATCCCAATTGGATCGATGCTCATAATATCAATCACTGGAGTATCTGGTCCAGTCTCGATTATATACAGACTGACATCATAGAGCTTGAATATGGCTGAGTGCGGCATAAAAAAACAACAAACAAACAAACAAACAATAATCCCACGCTGATCTCATGTGACTGGTTCTCTGAGTTGCCTGCTGTAATTGTGTGATGATTTGATGAAAGCCCTGTTAGTATTTTATTCTTGAAAAAGATATTTAATTGTCAAATTTGTGAACAAGAAAATCTGACTGTTTAAGCTCTAAGAGGTAAGAAGATCTTGAATGGGCTTGATAAGGAGATACAGTGTTGTATCATTCGGATGTTTTCTAAGACAATACACTAAACCTTCTTGTATTTTCTTATTATTTGGACTATGGTTCCAAGTCAGAGGCAAGATAGGTTCTTTAGAACTTTCATCTGTTTTACCTATGAAGTCAAGTACAGTTGGCGAAAGATTGGTTTTATTGGTTGCCAAACACGAAAACAATGTGTGTTAGAGACATTATCGCCGATTTCTGAAAAAGTTTCAGGTCAGAAAAAAGTTCATAGAATAATAACTAGAATATGACAATATACAAATTTATGAAATCTTATAACTTTGTGTTAACCAGATTAGTTCCTAGTTTATTGTGTTGAATTTATAAAATAATAAATTCTTAAAGTTATTTTTTTTAATTTTATAACTTGATGTTTACTGTACTAGCTGCTTAGTTAATGTGTGAGATGCAGGGGTGGTGTAAAAAACATGAATCACGTCGACAGTTTATGTTTTGTGTTAAGGTAATAAAGTTCTATAACACATGTAGTGCAGATTAGACAGAGATCAGTCCCGATTTCATTAATCTGGAACTGGCAAATGTGGTCCGGAAGTTGGGACAGGACTTCAAAGACAGGGAATGGAAAGTGAAAGATGCTCAGGAGAAGTGTAGGAGATAGCACCTCGCTGAAAGAAGGATGGTTGTACTGCACAATGTTTCTCTGACAAGAGTAGCGTACTGTATACTCGTTAAAAGCCGTGATCGGAAGAAGGATTGGAATCCATGGAAACGAGAGAGAATGAGCATCATATTGAGGCGACAATGTTGGAGTGAGGTCGGTTTGTGTATGTTCTAGACGACAGGTGAGACTGGTTCGTTAGCACCTGGATCCTGGACCTCAGGTGAGATTACGCTGGTGTATTGGGAGTTACCTTGACCTTCCTGTTGATGTAAGACGGAAGATAATTATCTTTGGGTTGTAACTGTTGTGATTTGGTTTACAGTGAGGACCACTTTCCTAGAGAACATAAACTGAATGTTTTCATCATGTCAGTTGATACTGTTACAACTGTTGGGGTAGAGGGAGATGTATCGTCATGAATATTTCTCAGATTTTCCCATAGTTTCATGACAAATTAATTCTAAAGAGAGAGCTGTGATTAAATCATTATGAGATAAATTTATTCATAAAAGAATAAATAACTTTCTGCTGTTTTAAAATGAATTCAGATTAAAGTCTCTGCTTCAGACGATACACATTTTTTAAGAAGTTGTCTATTTTCTTTCCGAGTCAAACAAAGTCAACATCAAATGTTAAAAATTCCTAATTTGGATCTTATGGTTTCCCAGCTCATGTTACAAATTAATTGATAAAACAAAAAAATTATTTTTTGGCCTTGTGGAAGTAACCTGTTTTCACTTATAACAAGACCAATAAATAGGAACAGGTTTCAATCCCTGTAAGTTATTGCATTAAATGTAATTTCAAAATGCATCTGAATTCAAGAAAACGTGAAATTTTCAAAAATCCCCATTTTTAACAAAATAACAATTTATTTTTCAAAATTTGCTTGCCAGAGGCACTTAATCTCTTTTTTTTCATGATCCAAATAGTTCTTCTACTCTAAAGTGAAACAGAATTTTAAATATTAATTTTTTTTTATATTGTGGTTTATTAATGTTAATTCTTGAAACAATTTGTTTTTTCAGTTTTCATATACCTTGTTATTACTGTTGAAAAGATAATCAATTGAGCACCTTTTCCCTTGAGCAATAACGTATGATGGATTCTCTGTCAGAGAAAGCTTTAAAAACATAACTTTCTGTTGGCTGGATAGATTTGTGATCCAAGGTCCGTGGGACCGAAAGAACATGAGTATGACCGAACTTACTCTCCCAAAGCTTTTAACATCAATCCATGATTTCATATCAAATTAAAGTGAAATAATTTTTTCAGCTTTGATAAAGAAGTAAATGTTTGAATGCTAGCTTAAAAAACAGCTATGAACATGTGCAGTGATTAGAATCAATACAATAACATTGTGTGTATAACTTCGTAGACATGTCACGTCAGGTGAAATGTGGACGAGACCAGAGTGATGTTATCGAACAAAGCTATATTATCTTGACAGCGGATGCGAATTGATGTTAGTTTCCAAAGAACTGTTGTGCATTAGTGATCTATTCAGACATCGGTGTAATTCCGTAGGTTGACAATCTAAGAAAATCAAAATATAGTACTGATGTGTGTATATCCATCGATCTCTGATGGAGAATAGGTTTGTGGTATAATGACGGGTGTTTTGTCACAGACAGGGGAGAGAGGTTCTTGTCCCCGTGGACTGATCGCTGAGGCTAGGTGACCTGTAGTGGTGGCACCAGATTGGCAGGTGAAGAAGCTGCTGGCTGAAGACACAGCACGGGAAAGCAGTTTTGGACAATTGCTGAAATTATTGATCATCAATTTTGATGAAGATTGGACAATAATTGTTTGATCACTGTGATTTTCTCAAGTCAGATGGAACTGATGTCGCCGCGGCTCTGATTGTTTCTTTGAAAACGGACAGATTTAAACGGCTGTGCACTTAAACTTGCTGCCTGCCCATCACATTTTCATGGAGTGTGCTGAAATGACATGACTGTTTTAGGCAACTCGGCCAATGTCATCAAACAAACCCCCAAATTTATCACAGCTATCTTGAAGTTCCCTTTGAAAGATCAGAATCGTCAAGTGAAATATTTCCGGAAAATTCAATTTAAATCCATTATTGTTACCATGGCAACATGAAAAACATTTTAGTAGTTGAGGTTGCGGAAGATTGATCCAGATTGTCGTTACATAAACAGTTCTCCGCGAGGATGGTATTGTGACAAGTACATACTCCAGCGTGTAAGTCCTGTCACCGTTACTATTGACTACCGTATAAACTTCAGAGGATTTTCACTGTTGTCAGACAGCCATTTTGGATTTGTGGTTATTTTGGTGTGTGGCAAATTGACATTTTAAATCCCGACTGCAACGTCTTAGCGGATTAGTCGTTTTGCCCTGATGACATCTAATGAGCCTGGTGACACAGTAGAAAGGCTTCTCACAAAGTTCTTACATCGAGCGTTCAGTGAGAAGATTATCCCATATATACTTTTAGGACATTCTAAAAATATCTTTTGGAGACTGAAGACCTCGTGTTTAGAAGTCAAGGGAGTGTTTATGACTTGAGCTGATCGGACAAGAATTTGTCTTATTGTGAAATATTTAAACTGTCAATTTGCAGTATCTGTTCAAATAATTCAATTGAACAGAGACATCCATCAAAACTGAATCGTCATGGAAACTGATAATTGAGTTGAATTGAGAGACACATCTGAAGAAATCGGGAATCTGTAGCATTATTTGATGTAAACTAAATACATTGGCCGCAAGGAGGCTTGGACTCGAGGTTTCTTCTGACCAGAGCTATGGAGAAACTGCAGAAGATTTGTAAGAAAGTCTTTCTCCTGGTGAAACTCCCCTGGAAGAGGAGAAAGAAGAGGAGAAAGGCGAAGGTAATATTGTTTAAATCCGATTCAGCCTGTTGTGATTTTCTCAATGATTGCATGCAAGCTAACATTAAATAAACGGGAAGTAATTTCATTCTTAAACAGGGTCTGAATAGTCCGGGTTTAGGATCTAACAGATAATCTTTATGTAATGAGGCCGTCACAGATAGTCAGATCTGAACCTTAACTGAAATTGGCCACGGGGCCAGTGGGACTTGCATCCCTTAAAGGGTTCCATCAGATCACTTGTGTAATCATTTGATTGTAACATCTTCAAGGACAAGGGATTCCGAAGAATCATGTGAGTGTAATGAGGGTTTGTCTGATTGTCTTGCAGAGACATATTGTCATTGAATAACGGATCAGATTTTAATAAGATTGAAGAGAGAACGGTATGGTTGAACTATGAGAAGGCTTAGTGTGCCATTGATGATGTCATAGGCTGGGCCGCCTTGATGCGGTAACTGCTTGCTACTCCTTAGTTTTATCCCGGTGTTCCCAGAAGATGATATTCATCCCTACGTTACGTTTTGGCAAAAATTCCAAAATTGGAATTAATAGTTTAAAAGTTCAGGTGATTATTTTATACAATGTTTTAGTTTAGGATGAGTAAAGGAATGTTTACATTACTGTATTTTGATAGCATCACTGGATTATCTTGTCCAGACTATTATTTACAGCTTGCCATCATATAGCTGGAATATTGCTGTGTGCTGAATTAAACAATTAACAAAATATTATTGTATTTTACGCAATTTAAGATTTCTGAACTCAGGAAATAAAGACTGTCACACACTTAGCAGCAATGTCTCGGTGTATCACTGCTCTGAAATACATGTACAAGGTACACACTTGGTTCTTATGTATCGTGAAGATGTCCGATTTTCTATCACATACGTTGATCATACCTGATTACGTTTACCCCACATACTCATTAATCCGACATAATCATATGCAACCAACCTTGTAGGATAACAAGACTTGACTGTACTTGAATATGTGTTTTGCTATTAAACAAAGGAACTATTAGATCACAAATAGAGTATTACATCTTAGAAGATTCCAGCATCTGGGTTCCAGCCCATGCTTCTGTTATTAAAAAGGGAGACGGCAACAAGCTTCAAGAAGTTATGGATTATGTGTCCAGACTAAATGAAGTCCGGCGCCATCGGCAAATGACCTACAGTAGTCAGAGGACAGATAATCTGTAATTCCACCGACCTACAGTTGTCAGAGGACAGATAATCTGTACTTCCACATTTAGAGTTGGCTGTTCTGTGTGGAGAGAATTTCACCCTTGTGTCTTTTGGTATCAAATATATCTCACCCGTGAAGATCCAGGTTAGAATAGGTCTTCAGCAATGCTTGTCGTAAGAGGCGACTAATGGGATCGGGTGGTCAGGCTCGCTGACTTGGATGATGCATGTCATCGTATCCCAATTGCGTGGATCGATGCTCATGTTGTCAATCACTGGTTTGTCTGGTCCAGACTCGATACTTACAAACCGCCGTCATATTGCTGGAATAATGCTGAGTGCGGCGTTAAACAACAAGCAAAGAAACAAAAATGAAACATATCTTGATAGGTTTATAGAAGTTTAAGTTTGAGGCTTTCAGTTTGTAAACAGCAATAAGCAGTGAAAGTGTAAAATGTACTGCTAACCATTTCGGCAGCAGAGAGATTAGTGATGTCATTTGATTGTGACGTCATGGTAACCAATGACATCACAATGACCTGTAATGCATTGGGATGCAATTTCATTGCAGCAGTATCTGCTTGGAGAGATCCTTGATCTTGCCTTAGTGCCATCTCCTGTGGAGGCCAGTTTGGGATGATAGACTAAGACAATGTTACATTTTTAGATAGAAACTGAAATGGTATGAGATGGGTACCTTCAGAGAAACAGCACTAAAGGCAGGCTATTGCTAAAATGTTGTGATGTAACTAATTTGTGATCCCATGAACAGAGAATGATGTGATGTTTGAAGGTAGAACCAACTTTTTATACATAGATGACATCTTGCCCCTTGAAAGTGCCTATTTTTTTTCACACTTTGCTACTTGGAGTCTGGTAGACTAACACTTAGTTTCTGAAGATGTATAATTTTGATGGAAACAAGTAAAACCTTTTAAATTGAAAAGGAGCCCCAGTGAGATGGGAGATACAACCTGAACTTGAGGAAAATCTAGACTTGCTTCATTTGGGAATTTGGTAAAACAGGAAGGGCTGGGCTGAAGGGAAAATAATAGGGTTCAGGGACTGTGAGACAGACTAGGAGTGTGGTCGCTTAATGGTTAAAGTGACCATGTCTTGACTAGATTGGGTTTAATTTAAGATTCTTTTTTCCACAATTCCAACTGATCATTATGCCATGTAGATTTAAAAATGAAAAAATGACGAGGACATCTCCTCCTTGAGGCAGTTTATATATATGTTTTCCATCAGTAGGAGGGGCGTTGGGGTAGCCTAGTGGTTAAGGCGTTCGCTCTTCACACCGAAGACCCGGGTTCGATTCCCGACATTGGTAAAATGTGTGAAGCTCGTTTCTGGTCTCCTCTACAGTGATATTGCTGGAATATTGCTAAAAGCGGCGTAAAACCATACTCACTCACTCACTCACTCATTGGTATGAGTGTAGAACCCTGACATCACTTGCAACAAAAGGGAGATAACTCAAGTTACATTTCACTAAAAAAAGGAACTCTTCCTCCAACTTATAATTGTGTGTTCATAGGATACATTCAGCGACAGGAACTGCGGTGAAGCTTGCAGATTGTTCCGACACATGTTATCAGCTGTAGGGATTCGTCTGGAGTGGATCAGTCCTATGCAGTTAGATCACTTAGGCTTTGTAATTCCCTAGCTGGAAGAGAAATGGTTGCACACTCAGCCTTGTTTTCTTAGTCGAGACGCACTGACAAGCTGCCAAATACCTATTTGGTTCTACTGTTTACCAACATCATTAAAGATGATTCGTGATGTACCAAAGTCATCCCTGAGGGAAACACCAGCAACTGCTGGATTTGTCCTGCTTCTTGCCCTGCTTCTTGCCCTGCTTCTTGCCCCGCATGTACATAGCCAGCCTGTTGAGATGCTTGGGAAAAATAGGTTCAAGTTTGACATAAATTCAGAACACTAATTACTTATATATATTTTAGACCCTTATCAAGCATACGTAAATCAGTATTGTAGAATGTGGAAAGACTGTAGGTATCAAAGTTAATGTTTAGTGTGTGGAATACAGTTGATATATCACAGTCAAAGTTTAATGTGTGGAACACAGTTGATATATCACAGTCAAAGTTAACTATGTGGAATACAGTAGATATATCACAATCAAAGTTAAGTATGTGGAACACAGTTGATATATCACAGTCAAAGTTAAGTATGTGGAATACAGTAGATATATCACAATCAAAGTTAAGTATGTGGAATACAGTATATATATCACAGTCAAAGTTAAGTATGTGGAACACAGTAGATATATCACAGTCAAAGTTTAGTGTGTGGAATACAGTAGATATATCACATTCAAAGTTAAGTATGTGGAATACAGTAGATATATCACAGTCAAAGTTAAGAATGTGGAACACAATAGATATATCACAGTCAAAGTTAAGTATGTGGAATACAGTAGAAATATCACAGTCAAAGTTAAGATTGTGGAATACAGTAGATATATCACAGTCAAAGTTAAGTATGTGGAATACAGTAGATATATCACAGTCTAAGTTAAGTATGTGGAATACAGTTGATATATCACAGTCAAAGTTTAGTGTGTGGAATACAGTTGATATATCACAGTCAAAGTTTAGTATGTGGAATACAGTAGATATATCACAGTCAAAGTTAAGTATGTGGAATACAGTAGATATATCACAGTCAAAGTTAAGTATGTGGAATACAGTAGATATATCACAGACAAAGTTAAGTATGTGGAATACAGTAGATATATCACAGACAAAGTTAAGTATGTGGAATACAGTAGATATATCACAGTCAAAGTTAAGTATGTGGAATACAGTAGATATATCACAGACAAAGTTAAGTATGTGGAATACAGTTGATATATCACAGTCAAAGTTAAGTATGTGGAATACAGTAGATATATCACAATCAAAGTTAAGTATGTGGAATACAGTTGATATATCACAGTCAAAGTTAAGTATGTGGAATACAGTAGATATATCACAGTCAAAGTTAAGTATGTGAAATACAGTAGATATATCACAGTCAAAGTTAAGTATGTGGAACACAGTAGATATATCACAGTCAAAGTTAAGTATGTGGAATACAGAGAAAATATTTAAACCTGTAGTGATTAACGAGCATCATTCTGCAACTATCGTCTGCTTGATAGAGTGCATTCAAGTTATGTTATAAAAAAAACATTAATATTTTTTAACTCACAGATAACAACATTAATTTTTAAAATTTGACATTTATGTTATATATTTCCATGAATATCCATTGTATTCTCCTTAGGCAGCTGCAGAAGTCATTGGGATGAAGTGATCCATGGACTGGGGTAATAAAGCTATTGCTCATTTGGCACCAACTCTTCATCTGTATATGATGACTGTTTGTAGCATCATTCTTGTTGAAAAGGGAATTAGCATCTAGTGCCACTGTTTGGTAATTTCTGAGTTGGGATCAGTGTTGTTGGATATATTGTGGTGTGAACGTTAGGTTCAAATTTTGTGAACCAATTCTTGAAGCAATTACTCCATATTCAGCAACCCATGCTTGCCGTAAAAGGTGACTATGCTTGTTGTAAGAGGCGACTAACGGGATCAGTTGGTCAGGCTTGCTGACCTGGTTGATGCATGTCATCGAATCCCAATTGCGTGGATCGATGCCCGTGATGTCAGTCACTGGATTTTCTGGTCCAGACTCATTTATTTACAGACTGTGTCATACAGCTGGAATATTGCTGAGTGTGGCATTAAATAACAAACCACAAATTCATGTAAGGAAGCCATCAGTGATATAGATGATATGTTTGTTTCTTACAAAGAAATTCGTCCCTGTTAGTTTGGTGCTCGACTCCCAGCCCAGCACAACTTGGTGTTAAACAACAACAATTAGTCAGAGATCTGAAATGTTTCCAAACTCCCTTCTCCCTTGTGTTTGACAGAACCCGTTCAGCCTCAACCTCACTGGATGATAAACTCAGGTATTAGGAATTTGATTCCACAGGGTGGCATATGCAAAAAAACGGATGTTTTTCCATGTTTGTTTTCAAGGGGAGTCTGGTATCCTGATTTCCATCTGTTCTGCAGTCTCCCCACTTGAGGTTAGCAAGGTGTATGTTCCCTTGGACTGTGTCACCCCGCGGAGATTCCCACCCCTTCATTCACACATCGTAATTTGGTACAATTTCCTATATTCATATGCAGGTTATGCTTGATACACATACATGCATCACATAGTCAGCCAGCTGCTGGTTGAAGAGTAAATATACCAGTCACGTACAGGATGTGTGTTCACACCTCCAGCCGCCGACCAGTCTTTGATTTCATGTATATTTGAGTACTAAAAATAATAACGGTTCTGGAAAGGTATGTCGGAGCGACAGATGTTGTGTGTGTGTGCATGACAGTCAGAGTTGGTACGGAGCCTGCAGTGGAGATGTGCTCGCAACATTTGGCAAAATGTTCAGTGAAAATGCTGAAATTGAGGAAGGGAGGGTTTAACGCGAGAATGCTGTGATTGTGCTTAAGTTTACCCGATGGAACTATGGGATAGGATACGATGAATCCAGAAAGCTCCAACTCACTATATCATCAAATCTACACCCTCCTCTGGTTCATGGGGCCTGGTTTCAAGGTAAGGTCTATTGTGTTGCTAACGGTAACTGGCTTTCCTAATGATACATTTACAGGTCTGTTGGTGGAGTTGGTTTTAAAAACATGCTGATATATACCAATATTGAGATGTTTGCCAGTCGCAGTATTGAGATGTGAAGGAAAATTGGAAATTTACCTGTAAGCTGCATTAATCGTCAGGAATGTTATCGAGTGGAATCTAGTTTAGAATAATTACTTTTATGAGTGGTGTATTTTGAGCTTGCATGTAGTTGATGTACCGTTTATTGCCTAGGGCTGGAATATTGTTGACAAATGTCGACTGGTGTTGACATTGTAGACGATGACGTATCTTGTGCTGATTGTGTTGCTGGGGCATATTGTTGGTTGTTATATTGTATGCGAGGTTGATAACAGGAATTATTACCTGTGTCCTCGCTCACACAGACCTTGAGTGACCTTTGTGACCGGATGACCAGCAGAGGTTACCGTGTTCCCATTCACCCATTGTGTCTCTCAGCGTGAACACAACTTACCGTATTTCCTCTCATAAGCGCTGGAGTGCTGATTTTTTTGTGCAGCTTCCAAACCCAGTGGGTAATGGAGATTGAGTTATTAGAAACCTGGTACTTAATATTTGGGACCTTCGTTTCTAAGCATTTGTTTACTCCAGAGAGAAGTAATTTTAATCTAACATCCCTCTCTCAGAGACCAGTGCGTACTGTGTTCATAGCTGCTTCATTGTTAACAGTTATTGGAAGTCGGTACCTTTTACAGATCTGGGACATAATGTGTGTGTATAAACATGAGAGTACTCGACGTAATAAGTGCCCCACTCTAATAAGCGCCCAAGGCGATATTTGCTAATATATTGGCTAGTGAACAATCCCAATTAGCACCCCTTCTGATTGATCAATGTACACAAGAAAAAATATGGAAAAAATATCTTGTACATTTACATTCAGCATAAACCACAAAATTTATCTTACAAGATTCTAATGAGGGCCCCTTCTAATTCTGAGACCTGTATTATCACGTCGAATACGGTATGTGAACTTTCAAACATTGTGTTAATAATCCTACGTTTTAAGTAATATTATTGACACACTATTATAATTTACATAAAACACAATGCACTCCTTATTCAGGTGAGCTACATGTGTTAGTTTTAACTTTATCTTAGGGATCAAAACATTAGTCCCTCCCTGTGGGTTTTTCAAGTTTGAAGAGGCTCTCATAGTCTATGATATGAAACACAGTGACAATAGTCATTGCTTAAGAATATTTTAGACACATATTTTGAATTTACTCTTCATGTGAGCAGTGTGGCCAATTTAAGGGAAATCCGAGTTAGACTAGGTCTTTAATAACCTTTGCTTGTTATAAGAAGCCATTTCGCCCGATTGTGTTTAAAGGTTTGTCAGCACCATACCCATGCTTGTGGGTTTCACCAAACTTGTAAACGTCTGAGACCAGCATCAATGCAGACTTCCTTTCCAGCTAACATGACGTGATATTACTCAGGGATACTGTTCAAAGTGGCGTTCAACTCAACTCAACTCAACTCAACTCAACTCAACTCAACTCAACTCAACTCAACTCAACTCAACTCAACTCAACCGTACCCAACCCAACCCAACCCAACTCAACTCACTCACTCACTCACTCACTCACTCACTAACTCATACACTCACTCACTCAAGTAATCGACACAAGTGATTGACATCATGAGCATCGATCCACACAAATGGGATACGATGACATGCATCAACCAAGTCAGAGTGCATCATCACCTTTCGTGGAAATAGTCACTTGTCTCGTTGCCATGACATTCTCATTGGAGATCTCCTATACCTACAGACCCACCTTGGTCAGGTCATTGGATAACAATAATAATAACATGTATACCGATCCAGGTGATCCTAGTCTGTTAAAGCATCGATCATTCAATGAGCTACATATTGTTGCAATAAATTAGTCAACACCTCAGAAACGAGGCTTTCCTATTGATCGCCCAGCTGGCTGGAACACTATATAGCAATGTCTGACATTAACAAAGCAATATGCTGTTTGACTTTATATGGTCTCATGCAGAATGTCAAGCACCTGTCCTCGGGGCACAGCTTCCTGACAGTTAGAATGACGGGGAAATTACCCAGTAGAGTCTGTGTAATGAGCTTTTCTTGTAAGATCTTCCAAAAATAACAGATATTCCCTTAAGTGCTCCTAGAAATTTATGATCGTAATTGCATTTTCAAAAGATAACGGCTGTTGTGGTGTATGGTGGTTTGATTGATAGGAGTGAATGAGTGGGTTGGTGGATGGGTGGGTAAGTGAGTGGGTTGGTGGATGGATGAGTGAGTGAGTGGGTTGGTGGATGGATGAATGAATGAGTGGGTTGGTGGATGGATGAGTGAGAGTGGGTTGGTGGATGGATGAGTGAGTGAGTGGGTTGGTGGATTGATGAGTGAGTGAGTGGGTTGGTGGATTGATGAGTGAGTGAGTGGGTTGGTGGATGGATGAGTGAGTGAGTGGGTTGGTGGATGGATGAGTGAGTGAGTGGGTTGGTGGATGGATGAGTGAATGAGTGGGTTGGTGGATGGGTGGGTAAGTGAGTGGGTTGGTGGATGGATGAGTGAGTGAGTGGGTTGGTGGATGGATGAATGAATGAGTGGGTTGGTGGATGGATGAGTGAGAGTGGGTTGGTGGATGGATGAGTGAGTGAGTGGGTTGGTGGATGGATGAGTGAGTGAGTGGGTTGGTGGATGGATGAGTGAGTGAGTGGGTTGGTGGATGGATGAGTGAGTGAGTAAGTGGGTTGGTGGATGGATGAGTGAGTGGGTGGGTGGGTGGTTGGGTGAGTGAGTGGATTGGTGGGTGGTTGGGTGAGTGAGTGAGTGAGTGAGTGGGTTGGGTGTGTGGATGGATGGGTGAGTGGGTTGGGTGAGTGAGTGGGTGGGTGGATGGGTGGGTGAGTGAGCGAGTGAGTGAGTGAGTTGCTTCTGCCACAATCAGCAATGTTTCAGCTGTTTAGTGAGTAATCAAGTCTCGGCAAACATGTGGTTGACAGTATGAGCAATGGACGACATGGTCGGGGTATGATGATGGTCAGGGTACGATGGTGGTCGGGGTACGATGATGGTTGGGGTACGATGGTGGTCTGGGTACGATGATGGTTGGGGTCGATGGTGGTCGGGATACGATGATGGTCGGGGTACGATGGTGGTCAGGGTACGATGATGGTCAGGGTACAATGGTGGTCGGGGTACGATGGTGGTCGGGGTACGTTGGTGGTCGGGGTACGATGGTGGTCGGGGTACGTTTGTGGTCGGGGTACGTTGGTGGTCGGGGTACGATGGTGGTCGGGGTACGTTTGTGGTCGGGGTACGTTGGTGGTCGGGGTACGATGGTGGTCGGTGTACGATGGTGGTCGGGGTTCGATGATGGTCAGGGTACGATGGTGGTCGGGGTACGATGATGGTCGGGGTACGATTGAGGTCGGGGTTAGGTGACTAACTGAGACCATCTTCATTAGCCTGTTCCTATGACAAGTGGCTGGTACTGCCAAGCCAACATAAGTCAGGACTACTCCTAGAAGTCACACAGAGAGAATCTGAGTGATATCAGCTGTCTCAACATGAGTCAAAAACGTTCAAAACTCGGAGACATTTTTCAGTTTGTAAACAGCAAACCACTGACTTAAGTTAACCAGCTTCAGTGGCGAAGAGATTAGTGTTGTCATTTGATTGTGATGTCATGGCAACCGATTGTGATGCACTTTGAATGTACTTACATCTCCTTGGAGGCATTGCTTCATCACCAAGTGATATAAAAATTATGATGCCCATTCCCTACCAACTTCAGTGGTGAAGAAATTTGTTATGTCATGGTAACTGATTGTGATGCATTTTGGTATCGCTTCATCTTAGTAACCCAAGTGATTTAAAAATCCCTGAGGCCCATTCTCTACCGTTATCATCCTGTTATTTTGCTTTTTACAGTGTTACACCCTACTCACTCACTCACTCACTCACTCACTCACTCACTCACTCACTCACTCACTCACTCACTCACTCACTCACTCACTCATGCTATGTATAATTTTTTTTTTTATAAAACTTCAAACTATAATTTTCTGGACATGTAACACTGTATATATTGTAAGGAATTTGTGTGGTGTTCTACTCATAGAACACACTTATTTGCGGGTCATAACACACTTGCATAAATGCTAAACTTGAATAAACTTCTGTCCAAAACACACCAAAGAAACTGAATGCCTGCCAATTATAAATGTCTTGTCAAACATTGAATGGAAAAAGAAACACTTGAACAGAATTGTAAGAAACTGGATGCAAATTCCTCTCGGTAAAATAAAAGCCTTTCTAACAAATCATGTCAATTGTAATTATGTAAATGCCTAACAAATTCAAGTTTTGTTTGTTTGTTTGTTTGTTTGTTGTTTAACGCCGCACTCAGCAATATTCCAACTATATGACGGTGGTCTGTAAAATAAACAAGTCTGGACCAGACAATGCAGTGACTGAAATCATGAACATCGATCCACGCAATTGGGATCGATGGCATGGATGACAAGTCAGTGAGCCTGACCACCCGATCCCGTTAGTCACTTATTCAAGTATTTACGGTATGTCCCAGGAGTACATGGATGACAAGTCAGTGAGTCTGACCACCCGATCCCGTTAGTCACTTATTCAAGTATTTACGGTATGTCCCAGGAGTACATGGATGACAAGTCAGTGAGTCTGACCACCCGATCCCGTTAGTCACTTATTCAAGTATTTACGGTATGTCCCAGGAGGACAGTATAAACATCCTCTTCCAGTTGGCTGGAGGAAAGATGCAAACCTACAGCCAACACTAATTGGGATGTATTACCTGATTGGAAGTGCCTTGCCTCTGACGAAGATAACCCGTGTGTTGGATGGTGGAGATAAACCCGGCTCCAGTGTTGGAAGTGAAGAATTAATGGTTCTTGTTATAGTCCTGCTCCCAGTTCCACAAAGTGATCTCAGCACTACGACTACCGTAAGCCAGTGTTAAAGTATGGGACTTATGATCACCTTGGCGCTAAGATGGCTTTGTGGAACGGGGCCCTGATGTGTAAAGTGAAAGGTTACCTTGATTAGCAACCCATGCTTGCCATAAAAAGCAACTATGTTTGTCGTAAGAGCGACTAACAGGATCGGTTGGTCAGACTCGCTGACTTGGTTGATGCATGTCATCGATCCTAATTGGATGGATCTGTGCTCATGATGTCAATCACTGGATTGTCTAGTTATTACAGACTGCCGTCATATAGCTGGAATATTGTTGAGTGCCGCGTTAAACAACAAACAAACAACAACAAAACAAATAACATGCTGCTTAGTTATGCAGTGAACACAAACTTGGTAGATTCTGTGTTAGAAAATGTCACTGCTGGTCGGTAGAGGCTTCCAAATGGATCGGGTGATCTGGCTGGGTGACTTGGTTGTTCACAATATCAATCACTGGATTGGCTGTGCTCCTGGAGATTTGCCAGGATCCGCTGAAATTCCCTGACTATGATCCTTGGTCTGGCAGCACCGGATACCTCACTCACTCACTCACTCACTCACTCACTCACTCACTCACTCACTCACTCATGCTTGACATAAGAGGCGACTGACTGTATCTGGTGGTCAGGTTCGCTGACTGGGTTGATGGATGTCTTCGTATCCCAACTGCGTTGATCCATGCTCATGATATCAATCACTGGATTGTCTGTTCCAGACTTGATTATTTGCAGACTGCCGTCATATAGCCGGAATATTGCTGAATGCTGCATTAAACAACAACAACAACACATACACACACTCATAACAACAACACCGGCGTGCACGAGCACGCAATCACACACGCATGCATGCTGGCACACACACACACACACACACACTCTCCCACACACACCATCGCCCACACACACACTCAGCCACTCAATGTCCACCCCAGCGTGGACACACAATGGATACATGATCCCCCGTTTTCCCTTTCTCTCATATAATTTGATAACAACAATTACTCCTTTCCCATATAGCTGGAATATTGGCCTTAGAATAGAAACTTTTGGATATTTTTGGTCAAAATACAAACCAATTTCAAAGATGATTGATTTTACCTCAGGAAGTATTCCGCCTCATTTGTCACCCGATTAGCTCCTCCAGGAGACATGGGCTGGGAACAGTTATCTCCCTTAGACTGTGAGGCACGTGTCGATCTGTATTCCGATCAGGGGTCTCAAGTGAAGTTTTCAACTGGAATTGTTTGGAACAGGGACAGCTATGTTGCAAATTGAAGCTGAACTAAAGATGTTGATATGCATGGAATGTTTGAGCGTGAGCCGAAATAGAGAGACGTTGAAACCAGTGTTCCTTTTCTAGGATAATGAATATAAAGTATTTATTCATAAGGATAAGTGTTCTGGCAAATTTGCAAATTGGGATATCATATTCTTTTGTCTACAATTAGAAAAAAAATAACATCAAGATCCTTGTTTTCTTAGAATCATATTTTAAGATTTATTATGTTCAGAAGCAAATTAATAATAAATGTTTGTGTGTCCATACCATGGCTTTGACCAAGTTAAAAGACGTTACATAAAATTTATGGAATATTTTAACAGGAATGTATGTGCCATTTTTGAAAAAGGAGTTTTATTTGGATTTTGTGAGGGATAGTTTGGTTTTATTATAAAGTAAAATATTTAAAGTTGAATAGAGGTTAAATGGATTGTTTTTTTTAAATCTTGTGTGGTATTTTCAATTTGATGGGTAGGTAAGTATAGACGGAGTATAACTGACCCCACATTGAGAGTCTTGTCTAGTCACTATTTGCTGTCAATCTTTGATGTGTTTACAACCTTTGAATATATTTTCAGACTTAAATGAAACTTGTTTTCAAGAAATTTGATAGATATTGGCTCAAGACGATCCTAGGAATTTCTGATTTTTATATATTGCTTGACTTTGTACTCACATTTGAATGAAATTGGTTTTTAAGTGTTTACTGGAGAGGTATTGATATGAAACATCAAGTACATGTGGGAGACTTTCATCTCCACATGACCTAATGAATTTAACTTCTTTCTGTATTTCAAAGAATGATTTTAGACAGCTGCAATTTAGATCATATGTAATGTTGCCACGACGAAGATCTTATAAGAATTCAATCATGCCCACACAGGAAGGCCAGATAGATATAAGCTCACCGGAGACGTATTCCCCGCCCAGTCAATACGGTTTATAGATAGCAGCTCTGGGCCTATTACATGTGATGCTTTATTGTATTCATAACTGATCAGGTGCTCTGTGTTATGATTGTGTAGCTGAAGAGATAGCGCGTCTGCTCCTGACGTCTGCCGCGGCTGTCTGCTACAAACTGAACGTGGCAGATAGAGCAAGCATCAAGCTCCTTTGCCCTTTAACACAGATCAATATTGGACATTAGATGTTTTGCTTTCCCTCATAATGTGGCTATATCCTCCCGTAGCCTACACTTGTATGAAGGAAACAACATTGTGACACTGTAGCTCACCTTGTGTGACTGACGCTTGTTTATGTCCTCTACAGATCAATATTGGACATTAGATGTTTTGCTTTCCGTCATAATGTGTCTATATCCTCCGTAGCCTACACTTGTATGAAGGAAACAACATTGTGACACTGTAGCTCACCTGGTCTGATACTGCCAAATCATTTCATATTTAAAAGCCTTTACAGATGGATATTGGACATTAGATGTTTTACCTTCCCTCATAATGTGTCTATATCCTCCCGTAGCCTACACTTGTATGAAGGAGGGGCGGTCGGGTAGCCTCGTGGTTAAAGGGTTCGCTCCTCACGCCGAAGACCCGGGTTCGATTCCCGACATGGGTACAATGTGTGAAGCCCATTTCTGGTGTCCCCTGCCGTGATATTGCTGGAATATGATCCATTATAAATTAACTACCGCAATAATATAGCGTATCATCCTACACGGTCGCTCAATTTAGCGGGTCACTGTTACCACGTTCTGAAGTATACCCTTGATCTGCCTGGGTATTTTTAGTTTGACACAAGGTCAGGATATTTTCAACCAATCAGCAAGCTAAATTAATTACGACTATATCCGACTTGCTTGATATGTGGCACCTGTTTGGCTGAAGCAAAGCTACGGACCATGCCGAAAATTAATACATGCAAAACCGACAATAGATATAGGTCAAGAAACCGGTTTGGGTATTTGTCATAAAAAGGGAGAGAATAATGAAACTGGTTTGGTTTAGCAAACGGAAGTGTTAATCAACATGCTTCGCTGTCTTGTTTGGCAACAAATACCTTCGCGCAAAGACGTACATCTTTGATTTACGATAAGTGTGTCAATTCGATATGAAATTAATATAGCCCCAGTCACTGCATCCACGAGACCCACACATGTTACGCAGGAGCGTTCAAACTTATTTTTGTGCGTCCAAGACGCAAAAACGCGCTCTTCAGCCAACACTGCTTTAAGGTTAGTTAGCCACCCAGGCTAGCGTTCTGCAGATGTTCTTAGCCCTGTAGGAAATACTCTAGCCACGGGCTAACGGGCAAGCGTTAATTTCGAACCCTGCGTCTAAGGCGCCGCGATTCGCTGCTCAGAGTTGCGTCCCTTGGGCGCACCAGACACCTATGATTGTGGGTTCGAATCCCGGTTCGCCCCAATTATGTTTCTAGGTTTGTCAGCACCATACCCATTACTTTGGGCTTTCCTCCCACATTAAGCTGACACACCACGATATAACTGGAATACTGTTAAAAGCGGCGTTAAACCCAACTCACTCACTCACTCACTCACTCACTCACTCATACACCCACCCACCCACCCACCCACTCACTCACTCACTCACTCACCCACCCACTAACATAATAAGATAAGATTGTTGGCATACTTTTAGGTTTCTAAGTTACAGTTAATATTTCAGCCATTAAATCTTCAAATCCTGTATTTCCAACATAATGTCCTTTTGATTAACTCTGATGATTCTCATAATGATTTATATCCGCTTCATCGTCGGCCAAGTCTTGAAGGTCTTCAAACAACTTAATTATAAGGTTTCTCCGTCCCAGACACTAGGGGATGGCTTCAGCAACTGGTTTGAACTGGATTCATTGGTCGGAAATGATTCAATGTTAAGTGGTCATTGCACTTTCTGGGGTGAATAGTACCGGCTGTCTTTCATGGGTTGGGAATATCTTGTTGGCGTACCCTTTGTTTTGTAAATCTTCATCTGAAGGAAAAGTTTATTTTTAGCAAATTCTGCCAATGTTGAAAAATTTCAGAAAAGGTCACTTGAAGGTCAGACAGGCTTCAGTAACTGTTGAGTCGAAACTGAGATTTTATCACAAGATTAAAGGCCTATTTCAGTCTATCCTATTTAAAGAAAATTCATTTTGGTTCTAATTTGTGGCTGTTTAAACATGTTCTTTTGCCAAATAAGCATGATCGATCAGTGAGACAGAGGGGATTTCCACAGGCGCTAATGAAATGGTAAGAAGTTTATTGACTCTTTTGCTTCAAACGTTTTACCCCTGTGTGCATGGTGTAGACAAATATACTCAAAAAACTCATACACCGCACCGCCAAGGATTTTCATTTTCTCATCTCTTGTGGATAAAATTGTTTCCTGAATGAAAGATTACGTGGCTTCAGAGGATCTGAAATATTGTGGATTCAGCAGAAATAATGAAGATATTGGCTTAGATTGATCTAGGTTTTCTGTTTCCTTTTTTTGAATTGTTAAACATTTACATGTCATTGAAATGGAAAACGATACATTTGAAGCTGGGTCTGATAATCTTCACGTTGGGAAATTATCAACTAGCTTGGTGATTTGTTCCGCCGCCAGACTTGCCGATATTTGAGATTGTTATGTTGAAAAATGGAAACAGCTTGTATTGATTTATGAAAAGAATTTATTGTGAAATTAGAACGTCAGCTTGATGAAAAATGCTGCATCCACAAGCGGAGAGGGTGTTGAAGCAGACGCGGTTAAGAAGCAGGCGCGTTGTAGAAGCAAATCTGTCGGACAACAAGATGGTGGTCTCATTGATTAAATTTCACGGAAAAACAACTGAGTTGATTAATCGTTGCTGTCATTATCTCTCCATTACAGCAGGTAAACTATTTTGTTCCTTGCGTAATCCCCACTTGCAGCTATCTTCGCAACTACTTTCCTTACAACTGTTGCTATAGCTACAAAACGGAGGCTTCAGACAGAATTTGATGACAATTGTTTTACAAAATGCGATCGTTGTATTATGGAAAATAGCAATAATACTTCTTCATTATCTGACAAAATATATTTTTCAAATGTTTTGATTTGATATTATTTTATTTCATTTTATTGATTTTAATAATTTTACACACAAAAATAGGTTTGATGTTGAAATTCTTCAGAGCCTGTAAACACATTGAGGTGAAGGAATGGTGATATGTAGTGCAGCGGAGGATGTGGTTGCTTGCCCGGCATCACCGTGGTGGAGGTTTGTTCCTGCAGGGGTGTGCCTTGATATAAGGAAATACTGTTCAAAGCAGCATTTAACCAAATTCACTCACTCACTTCTTCAGCCGTGTATCCAGAGATAGAATTTGTCACAAGCTTTCTTCTCTGGGTTTGTTTAATGTTAAGAGTACTGAAGAATTTGGCTTTTTGTAGGGTGTCCTTATATGTATGATTGTTTGTTTGTTATTTAATGACGCACTCAGCAATTCTCCAGCTGTATGATGGCAGTCTGTAAATAACTGAAACATATGGGATCAAACCCTAACTCACTCACTCACTCACTCACTCACTCACTCACTCACTCACGCAGACAGTTGAAGGAAGAGTGCATGTTGATATTAACAATATTCCAGCAGTATCACTACGGGGGACACCAGAAATGGGCTTCCCACATTGTACCCATGTCGGGAATCAAACCCAGGCCTCGGCGTGACAAGCGAACGCTTTAACCACTAGGCTACCCGACCGCCCCTGGTACATGAATATTGCTAAAAGCATTGTCAAAACATATGTACTCAGTATGTGAAATATTTTTGGAGCCTGAGTAGCGCACTAGGCCAGCTAGATGATACTCTCCAGCCGATTACAGATTGAAGTCACCAAGGTTTTTTTTCACACTTTCAAATACCAGAAGGTATTTGGTTTAAGAGAGAAACAATATTTTTCATGTTTCAACAAAGCTAGAACTTCAATCTCAGTCACTGTCAGTCACCTGTCAGTTGCAGAATTAGAGACAAGGGACCATAGAAGCATGACAGTCACTCACTCACTCACTCACTCACTCACTCACTCACTCACTCACACACTCACACTCAACTCGATCACTCACTCTCACTCGATCACTCACTCACTCACTCGATCACTCTCACTCACTCACTCACTCACTCACTCGATCACTCACTCACTCACTCACTCACTCACTCGATCACTCTCACTCACTCACTCACTCACTCACCCACTAGGCTCCTCTATCCACTGTGTTCTGTGTTGGTGTATTTTCAAAGTGTACAAGTTCCAGTGCCAATATTCACAGGCATCGCCACAACTTTGAAAGTTTGCATTCACATTTGTATTCCCTCCATAGCACCTGCATCAGACCTCAATCAGACTTCACCACACACTCACACAAAAACCACAACAAAAGCAGCCCAAGGTCTGAACCCCACTGATTCAATTTACGTATTGACATCCTTCACTTCTCGTCATCAACATTAGTAATACCCCAGCGTTCATTCTTTAGACATGTAACGAACTGAATTCAGAATAAGCCAACTTTGCCGTTTCCATCTCCGTATGCATGTAAAGTCCACTGTTTCATCACTCAGCACGAGGTATTAGCATTTAGAGGGTTAATGTCTGTCAGATCAAAGTGATCGGTCGCTCTCATCTCAACAGAAGTGCAGAGCTGTTATGCATTTCTGACATGAAAAAAATTCAAAGTCACAAATTTTGTGATTAGGACATGAAGCAGAAGACTGACATCCTACACAAAAAAACCTAGACAAGAGAGTGTCTCCCGCGCTCTCTCGACGCTCACTGCAAATCTACTTGGTCTAGTTAAGGTCAAGACCATTTCTTTCTTCAGGGGATTTTGGGACAAAAGGGCTGTTTTCGAGGTCTCCGATACCACCAATTAAGTTTTGAATCAATCTGGAGAACTCACGGCCTGGTCCTGATCCAACTATTGCGTGAATGACTTCAGACAGACGACACAGCCTCTCCATTTAAAACGATTCCACATCTTCTATCTAACCAAAAGCCCCAATTTCCTATCTCTGCATGTTTTTGTGGGGAACCCAGCAATCAGCCACAGATCCTGAAAATCGGCTTTTGGGACCTGTCCCAATTACATGTGTTGTGGTCTACGGACTAAACTGGTCTTGCTTGTAAGGCAGTGAAAAAAATTTGTGCAGTCACATTTCCTTTTAACAGTTAGAATGTCTTGAGATTCGACCCTGTTCGTCCGTCTAGGTATGCTTGTCACTAAATTTGCTCCTGTCCGGACCGATCGAATCCATGTTCATGAATAGTTAAATTGGAGCAGGATTAATGAGGAACCCTCTATACTCCCTGCATAATAGGCAAGGACTGGGAGGTGTTTGCTTAGGGAACGCTACTGATGGAGATACAGTCATCATCACACAACTTGTCCTGCAGAAGACCATTGTCTCAGATAAGCTGAGATTGATGGGAAATTGCCCCACATGTTTTAGCCTTTAGGTATTTGCGGATCGGAAAATGTTGGTATCTGTCTCCAACTCTTTATAGGCCCCATTGTTTTTCAAAGTTCATATTTCTTTGATACTTTCAGCTTCTTTGACTAAAAGGGGTGGACAAATCGTGGCAAAATTAATTCTTGTACTGTGGAGATTGTAAGAGGAAGAGCACACGAGACCAGTTATAACTGATTTCATTGTTTGTTCAGCCTTTTTGGGAAGGTCGGGTAAACTAGTGGTTAAAGCGTTCGTTTGTCATGCCGAGGACTCGGGTTGGATTCCCGACATGGGTAAAATGTGTGAAGCACATTTCTGGTGTCCTCCGATTTGATATTGCTGGGTTATTGCTAAAAGCGGCGTAACATTATACTCACTCACTTACTCAGCCCTGTGTAGATTCTGAATAGGTTACTTGCAACCAGTGCTTGTCATAGGAGGCGACTTGGTAGATCAAGTGATCAGGCTTGGTTGATTGCGTGTCAATTATTTATAGACAGTTATCATATAGCTGGAATATTGCTTGGGAGGGCTTTAGAACAAATATTGTTTGTGCCTTTGTTGAGGAAATGATGTCTCTCAAGAGGAAACCTGAAACATTCAATCCCTGATCAGTGGTGATGAAGAAGGAAGAAGAGTCCTGTAACCTGACAAGATGTTTGTGATCCTAGATTCTGAAAATTTCCTCAAATTCTGATGACCTCTTGAACTGTTTATCGGGCACGGGTGGCCCAGTCGTCTAAGGCGCCACGATTCTCTATGCAGAGTTGCGTCCCTTGGGCACGCCAGAAACCTATGATTGTTGCTTCGAATCCCGGTTCGCCCCGATTATGTTTCTAGGTTTGTCAGCACCATACCCGTGCTCGTGGGTTTCACCGAAGTGGTAAACATCTGAGACATGCATCACTTCAGGCTTTCCTCCCACATTAAGCTGACACCCTGTGATATAACTGGAATACTGTTAAAAGCGGCGTTAAATCCAACTCACTCACTCACTCACTCACTCACTCACTCACTCACTCACTTGAACTGTTTATCAAGTGAAAAGGGTAATAAGTTACAGCAAGTTAGTGAAGACAATATTCATGGGAGTAAGTGCGGCTCGTTTATAGGATACATGCCAGGGCAGCTTGTTACGACAGTTTCGCGTGTCAGGTACATACAGAGATGGCTTGGATCAATAGAGGAAACCACATACTCTCTGCCCTTTGGTCTGGCTAGGAAACGAGGAACACATCAGACAGACAAGGACAATGTAGGACAATGTAGGACAAAGAAGGAAAAAACCCAGACAAACAAGAACACTGTAGAACACAAATGGAAAAATGGACATCAAACATGGACAATGTAGAACAAACAAGGTCAATGTAGGACAGTCATAGACAATGTAGGACAATTATGGACAGTGTAGGACAATCATGGACATTGTAGGACAATCATGGACAGTGTAGGACAATCATGGACAATGTAGGACAATCATGGACAGTGTAGGACAATCATGGACAATGTAGGACAATCATGGACATTGTAGAGGGACAATCATGGACATTGTAGGACAATCATGGACAATGTAGGACAATCATGGACAATGTAGGACAATTATGGACAGTGTAGGACAATCATGGACAATGTAGGACAATCATGGACATTGTAGAGGGACAATCATGGGCAGTGTAGGACAATCGTGGACAGTGTAGGACAATCATGTACAGTGTAGGACAATCATGGACAATGTAGGACAATCATGGACAGTGTAGGACAATCATGGACAATGTAGGACAAACATGGACAATGTAGGACAATCATGGACATTGTAGGACAATCATGGTCAATGTAGGACAATCATGGTCAATGTAGGACAATCATGGACATTGTAGGACAATCATGGACAATGTAGACAAATATGGTCAATGTACTGGTAGGACAATCATGGACAATGTAGGACAATCATGGACAATGTAGGACAATCATGGTCAATGTAGGACAATCATGGACAGTGTAGGACAATCATGGACAATGTAGACAAATATGGTCAATGTACTGGTAGGACAATCATGGACAATGTATGACGACAATGTAGGACAATCATGGACATTGTAGGACAATCATGGACAGTGTAGGACAATCATGGACAATGTAGGACAATCATGTACAGTGTAGGACAATCATGGACAATGTAGGACAATCATGGACAGTGTAGGACAATCATGGTCAATGTAGGACAATCATGGACAATGTAGGACAATCATGGACAATGTAGGACAATCATGGTCAATGTAGGACAATCATGGTCAATGTAGGACAATCATGGACATTGTAGGACAATCATGGTCAATGTAGGACAATCGTGGACAGTGTAGAAAAATATGGGCAATGTACTGGTAGGACAATCATGGTCAATGTAGGACAAGGAAGATAGACACTGTCACTCCTACTTTGTAGTCTGGAACATGGCAACAACCAGAATCAAACGTAGCACTCCATCATGACACTCTCCACCTCTGGGCCACAGTACATCCTCCTTGTCAAACTTGATAACTTCCTCTATCGTTCTACTGATGTGCTGCTGTCATTATTATTTCTGGAGAATCCATGGTACAGGGACCAAGCAGCCAGGGAACATGTATAACCATTGTGTCAATACAGCAGTAAAGAAGATTGGATCAGGCAATTAGTACAATTTGTTCAGTGTCATGGAAATTGTCTGTAAATATTTAAATGAGTTTTAGATAAGGTGTCAAAGTTTAATTATCTGGCTTTGCTCCAACCTCAAACATCAACACCAAGGAGAAGACTTGAAGCTTGTACTTCTTATTGTTTCATCCGTCACAGCCACCACATCAACTGTCAGCTGATTGAAAGGTGCTTCTACGGCTTCAGTGTCTTTAGGGGCACGGGTGGCCCAGTAGTCTAAGGCGCCGCGATTCGCTGTGCAGAGTTGCATCCCTTGGGCATGTCAGAAACCTATGATTGTGGGTTCGAATCCTGGTTCGCCCCCATTATGTTTCTAGGTTTGTCAGCACCATACCCGTGCTCGTGGGTTTCACCGAAGTGGTAAACGTCTGAGACCTGCATCACTTCTGGCTTTCCTCCCACATTAAGCTGACACTCCGTAATATAACTATAATAATGTTAAAAGCGGTGTTAAACCCAACTCCCTCATTCTGTGTCTTTAGGGAGTGACAATTTTTTATTCTGGCAGGGAGGAGGGGGATGTGATTTATGGGGGAAAAACGGAAAAAATAATGTGCCCCCAGGCTAAAAATATATACAAATTTTCAGGGGACATTCTGAAAAAAGTGTCGTGATCATATTGATTTTGGCCCTCCTATTTGCAGGAAATGTGTGTCTTTTGAAGGATTGACCAAAAACTAAAAGTCCGTCCCAGCACCCCACACCAGCTGCATCTTAATAGTAAATACTATCGACCCGAGAAGATCCGGGGTAGAATATGTCTTCAGCAACCCATGCTTGTCGTAAAAGGCGACTATGCTTGTCGTAAGAGGCGACTATCGGGATCGTGTAGTCAGGCTCACTGACCTGGTTGATGCATGTCATCGTATCCCAATTGCATGGATCGATGCGCATGGTGTCAATCACTGGATTGTCTGGTCCAGACTCGATTATTTACTGACCCGTGGTCATATAGCTGGAATATTGCTGAGTGCAGTGTACAACAAACAAAGAAAAGTAAATACTCAAATAGTATTTATTTTGATCATGTGACTCTTGGAACGGTTCCTGAATCAATTTCAGTTCCCTTTTCATCTTGTATTTAATTTCAGTAGAATGTAATGAAATCTGTGATTGATTATTATACCCCCGACCTAAAAGGGAGGGGTTATATAGTCAACCAATGAATTCTGTCCGTCCTGAGAACATTTTTGTGTATGACCAACAACTTGAAAACTACGGCATGGATTCTTTTAAAATTTAGCGAACAGTTTCAATACTGATAGAAGAGATACAGTTCAAAGTTTGATTTTGAGATGTGGATTGTCTGAGAAAATATTGCTTATTGATGTTTTGAACTTCGAAATATGTTGGGAGTCAAAGTCAGGGGTATTAGTGAGCCCTGCTCACTTTTTGCTTTGTTTTCCAATTGTTTTATTAATTATACGTAAAAATGCCATTGATCAGTCTATTGCATTTACAAACCAATAATACGTCGTAAATTTGCAATCAATTCCAAATGTTAGGGTTGTTGTTACCACCCTGTAGTTATTGGTGAGTTTTTAATTAATCATGTTCGCCATATGTCTGACATTGCCAGAATGACATCAGTTTTAACTCTGACATTAAACATGTCTCCGTATCCGCTTCCTATTAATTAAAGTCCCTTTTCCCAATTCCAGTATAGATGTAATCAAGAAAGCGTTTCATTTACTTTCCGCAGTCTCAAATTTGATAATAAGTTGTGAGGACGATAGTGTACTATCCCACCTTTGGGTCTTACTGGATGAAGTAGCTGTGGTATGCTGTAAATAACATTACTGATTAAGCCAGACGGATCTGTGGTCAGTTGATCTCAATGAAGGTATCAACTGTTTTACAGATGGGAAAGAAATAGCCTCTAAGCACAGCCATTAGAGCCGAAAGGCCCAGCGTGTTAAGGTTGATGTATAGAAGGTTGTAAGTTCTGGTGACCGGTTGTCGATGCTGTAGCTGCTGTAGCAGATGGAGTGGTGGCTGGTTTACATGGTAGTCACGGGGTAGCCAACCAATTAGCGCATCGATTCCTAATATTTACCAGCCAGACCCAGTCTGATTGGTGAGGAGAGTCTGGTGATTGCCAGCATCTGTGGCGTCGGCTAAACATGGCGATACTGTTTGATTGTTGATACGTGGCTTAACTGTTTGACTCTTGACCTGCTCACCTTTCACTTAACCGTTTGACTGTTACCTATGTGTTAACTGTTTGTCTGTTGACCTGTGCGTTCTCCATTAATTGTTGACCATATATTTACTGCTTGACTCGACCTGTGCTTTCTTGTTGACCATATATTTACTGTTTGACTCGACCTGTGCGTTCTCCATTGATTGTTGACCATATATTTAGTGTTTGACCAGACCTGTGCATTCTCCATTAATAGTTGACCATATATTTACTGCTTGACTCGACCTGTGCTTTCTTGTTGACCATATATTTACTGTTTGACTCGACCTGTGCGTTCTCCATTGATTGTTGACCATATATTTAGTGTTTGACCAGACCTGTGCATTCTCCATTAATTGTTGACCATATATTTACTGTTTGACTTGACCTGTGCTTTCTCTATTTATAGGGGACCTACATATTTGCTGTTTGTCTGTTGACCTGTGCATTCTCCATTAATAGTTGACCATATATTTACTGCTTGACTCGACCTGTGCTTTCTTGTTGACCATATATTTACTGTTTGACTCGACCTGTGCGTTCTCCATTGATTGTTGACCATATATTTAGTGTTTGACCAGACCTGTGCATTCTCCATTAATAGTTGACCATATATTTACTGCTTGACTCGACCTGTGCTTTCTTGTTGACCATATATTTACTGTTTGACTCGACCTGTGCGTTCTCCATTGATTGTTGACCATATATTTAGTGTTTGACCAGACCTGTGCATTCTCCATTAATTGTTGACCATATATTTACCGTTTGACTTGACCTGTGCGTTCTCCATTAATTGTTGACCAAAATATTGACTGTTTGACTGTTGACCTGTAGCTTATCCATTTACTGTTGACCTGTAGGTTTCTGTTTGACCTGTGGCTTGGACAGATATATTGGCGGGCCATGGGTTAATGATTTGACTGTTGACCTATGGGTAACAGTTTGACTGATGGATCAATGATTTGATAATATCTCTGTGGCGGTTTGCATATGTTTTCTTTAAACTTAATTATATTAATTAATAAACTGACTAATCAGAAATAAGGTACAAAATATGCTATAAAAAAAATACTAAGCGTCAATTATGGGAACTTGTCCATTGGATTCAAATGGCTGTGATAACATTGCCTGAGAACCTTCAGTATGTGTTCCACCTTTGACAGTCAACTAACAATCAAACAATCAAACGGCATTTTATTACAAGGAGTCTGAACTGTTATTAATCCATTGCTGTTATGTTTACTGTGGGTACCTCAGCATCATGTTTACTCAGTCTCTGTGATTCCTGCAAGTCTGCTGGAGTATCTGATAGCAGCTAGGGAGATATCACACGTATCCCATGCAAGCGTGGATGTGATTGTTACAGACATGGACACATGGTCTCCCGCAGATTGTCCTGTAAGAAGCAGATGAATTGCTTTTCTGCGTAAAAATTGTTGTGATTTTTCCCGCCCAAAACATTCTTTGCAGGATGCGGTGGAGTTCTTCACGTCGCCAGTTGTCATGGTGCATAGGGCTGTTTTTGGATGCTGAGAGTGTAAATAGTTACATTGTGTTTTTTGTAAAAAGAAAATATGAAGCAAGATATATCAGAGGTTTAACAGTCTCTCTGTTAAGAGGAAGAAAGGTTTTAGTTTCAGTGAAGGAATATTTTTGTTCGACCCACAGGGGACTGAAACTAGAAGGTCTTAAAAACAGAGAATGAGGAATGATTCTGCCATTTATAGGTTTTAATTGTTGTTATTCCAAGGATTCCAAACCGTTGCCCAAAAAAACCAAGCTCTAGGTAAATATGGAATTTTGGTTGCCTGTTGAATATTTATTGTTGAATGTGAAAGGTAGTTATCACTTTGTTGATTTATGAAGAATGAATGCGTGAATTGAAATTGATTTTGTTAAATATGATATTAAATCTTAAATATAGTGGTTGGACATTAAGATCAATGTTTAACAGGTAAGTAAGGATAAGGTATATGGATGAACAGCTTTTTTATTACAATTAGGAGCGACATTTTGGTGATGTAGAGAGTATGGTCATATTACGGTCATAAAGACGTAACCAGGGTATGTAAGGATAAGATGTATGGATGAACAACTTCTTTATTACAATTAGGAGTGACGTTTTGGTGTAGGTTCAAAACTTGTTTTCAAGCAAGTGATTAACAGTGTATGGTTGACAAGAATATATTCAGGTTGGAGGCAGTGTTTATACAGTAGAGTAGATATCATATGTAGTTTCAAGGCAGTGGAGAAGCCTGTTTTGTACACAAAAGGGTTGTAAACACACTGATCGGCAAAGTCGGTAATAGTGAGTGAGTTAAAATTAACGTCGTATCGGCATTATTCCAGCCACATAGCAACGAGACCAAGTTCATATATTTACAATTCAGTCATTTATGCCAGTAATATGACCATACTCTGTACATCACCAAAACATTGCTCCTAATTGTAAAAAAGTTGTTTATCCATGTATCTTATCCTTACTCTGGCGGTCGGGTAGCCTAGTGGTTAAAGCGTTTGATCACAACGCCCAAGACCTGGGTTCGATTCCCGAAATGGGTACAATGTGTGAAGCCCATTTCTGGTGTCTCCCGCCGTGATATTGCTGTAATATTGCTAAAAGCAGCGTAAAACCATATTCACTCACTCACTCACTACTCTTTACTTACTTAGTAAAGCTCGAAGTGATGCAGGTCTCAGACATTTACCACTTCGGTGAAACCCACGAGCACAGATATGGTGCTGACAAACCTAGAAACATAATTGGGACGAAGCGGGATTCGAACCCACAATCATAGGTTTCCCCCAAATCGGTAATTAAATGTTACCTTTGTAAAATAATGTTTAACATTGTCTAGAGACCCAACCAAAACCATTTCACCCGTGTGTGTAGACCATGCATCCGACCTGTGAAGATCCGGGTATCAAACAAACAAAACAAACCATGCAAGCATAATACTTTCGGTTGTTTTAATATTTCACATCGTTATGGACATTTGTAGCAAGGGAATTATGGCACTGACCTTAATTCAGCTCTGTTATCATAGGATGAATATTGTATCTTATTTCAGAGTAAATGTTTCCTTTCCCCGACACTGGGATAAGTGTGCTGCAAGTATTTGCTGTGTGATTGATGCATAAACATAGATAAGAACTTGAATAAAAAAGCAAAATGAATGATAACATTTAGCTTCTATCTTTAGAAAGTTTTGAGACAGTTTGGACACATTCTTGTCTAGAATAGATGAGAGTCTGTGTAATGATTTCAAAGCTGTATGTCTAAATATAATTCTGAAAGCTTTCATTGGCAAAGCTATCAATCTTTAAACGTCTGAGACCTGCATCTATTTGGGCTTTCCTCCCACATTAGGCTGATATGCCATTGTATAATAGGTTACTGTTCAAAGCAGCATTCTCCCTCCCTCCCTCCCTCCCTCACTCCCTCACTCACTCACCCAGCTCCCTCCCTCCCTCACTCACTCACCCAGCTCCCTCACTCACTCACTCACCCACCCAGCTCCCTCCCTCCCTCACTCACTCATCCAGCTCCCTCCCTCCCTCACTTACCAAATCCCTCACTCACACTCCTTTCCTCATGCACTCACGCACTCACTCACTCACTCACTCACTCACTCTTGCTCACTCCTCTCGCTCATTCTCGCTCACTCACTCACTCACTCACTTACTCACTCTTGCTCACTCCTCTCGCTCATTCTCGCTCACTCCTCTCGCTCATTCTCGCTCACTCACTCACTCACTCACTCACTCACTCAAAGGCAGAAACAGTCCCCAGTACCCCTTGCTCCTAATAATAGGATGGTTAAATTGTGTAGCCTGGCTGTCATTGACTGGCTGCATACTTCATCTATCAGTCACTGGCTAGACTGACCAGTTAAGATCCGGGATAGAATAGGTCTTCAGCAACCCATGCTTGTCACAAGAGGCAAACATGCTTGTTGTAAGAAGCGACTAACAGGATCAGGTGGTCAGACTCGCTGACTTGGTTGAAGCATGTCATCATATCCCAATCGATCGATGCTCATGATGTCAATCCCTGGATTGTCTGGTCCAGATTCAATTATTTACAGACTACAAACATATAGCTGAAATATTGCTGAGGGCGGCATAAAACAACAAACGAACACTGGCAACCCGCCCCCACTCAACTATTTGCAGACAGCCATGATATAGCTAGAATATTGCCGACTGTGTTCATAAACAAACATTCACTGCCGTGGTCAGACCTGGTGATCAATGCTTCTCCCGCTGCAGTTCTGTAGCCGAGGAAAATAAACTTGTCGTAATATCTGTCCTGCCACTAATAAGTGTCCTGTATTTATTCCTGGAGAAGGTAATTGCACATTGGCCTCCTCAATACTGGGACTTGGGGCAGTGACTTCAATATATCTTTGTATTTGTGGAGGTATTAGCTTCGGAATGTAGTGCACACTTTCACCACGAAAATATATTTTATCTACAATAGTTCAACCAAAAACAGTTGTATATATCAAAGCAGACAAAAATGACAAGATTGATAAACATATCAGGTTTGCGGTTTCATTCCTTCTCCGCCTTCGGTTTCAAAGGGTAGTTTGGACAATGAATATGCATGAATGTCGCTAAATGTCCCACTGCCGTCATATAGCTGGAATATTGCTGATTGCGGTGTTAAACAACAAACGAACTAATTGTCCCGTGCGTGACGATACACGTGAGCAGAAAGGGAATTCCCTCGACTGTAATATTGGGATTTCCATACATTCCACAGTGGGCGTGGCGTAATTATTTTACATTCTTTGGGAAATGAATACAATAACACGTGACCAATTCAGCTAATCAGAATGCAGGAATTTCAATGAACACAACGAAAATTTAATTATATAATATAATAGTCAACAATTATAATTTCACAGACTGCTTTTTCAACGCTGACAAAAAATTACGAGACAACAATGTGAAATCAGGGTAATTTTCCAGCACAACACAAGCCTCACTCCCCACTCTAATATCAGCCAATCAGGAAACAGGTGTGGCCTAATTCATTTTAAGCTCTATGGAAACGAAAACGCTAAAAAACATACTTAGTGTTTAAATTTTCTGTATTATTTCACCATATTCACTCAAGACTTCATGGACTCTTTCCCTAAGGTTGATATAAGACTTTATCATACCTCCATGTCAGAATGATGTCTGATTGGTCCACGTGATCTTGATAAAATACAATGTATTCCACCTTAGAGAGAAATAAATTTCTCAGCGGGAGAATAAAGCCATTATACCCAGCCATGAACAAGTAAGTGTGCACGTGGATTTCTGAGAGGCAGGATAAATCAAAACAACCCGGTATCGAAGCAAAAAGCCACATACTTTTTCCAAGTAAAACAAGGACTGGTCGGCTTGGAGTCAGTATACTGTGTCTGAGTGGGGTATTCATGTTAAACTGCGTCATGGTATCTCAGTGAGCTAGCACTATAAATCGGCATCACTCTGGACTAGTACAGGCAGACACACACACACACACACACACGCACACGTACACATGCACACACACGCACATGCATGCATGCATGCATGTCGCTATATAACTGCAATAATCTTGGACGCACTGCACCGTTAAACGCCATTTCACCTCACCTCACTGATTGACACCACAAAATATATTTATGATCACTAATGTTTCAAGAATAACAATTTGTCTGATCCTGACTGGAATCTTGCTGATTATGGCATAAAACAGTGTTCACTCTTTGGTATAATAGGTCTCTGTGGTGTTAGTTCTTCCTCACTCACTCACTCACTCAAGTACACCTCCTTCACTTCCTGCAGTGACAGGGGCGGTCGGGTAGCCTAGTGGTTAAAGCGTTCGCTTGTCACTGAAGACCTTGATTCGATTCCCAACATGGGTACAATGTGTGAAGCCCATTTCTGGTGTCCCCTGCTGTGATGTTGCTGGAATATTGCTAAAAGCAGTGTAAAACCTAACTCACTCACTCCTTCAATGACATTTACTGATGCCTTGGTGTGGAAAACTAGACCTAGTTTTCAAGTTCTAAGTGAAGATTTAGCAAGTAATTGTGCTATATCATTAAATGGGAGCTTTGATAAAATCTATATGCATCTTTCTCTGATTATGATTTTCTTGCGCAATTTGAACGTTCCGAAGAATGCAAAATCGACTTTAACATAAAACCAAGCACCAGGGTTCCTTTGGGGTCAGATTGTTCTATAGAAATTTTTTTTAATCTGTTGTGGCAGTGTGTAATCCGTTGTGAGGAGTAATGATTTGGCATGCCTCGTCCAGGGGTCTTGTTTGGCGTTTCCAAAGCCCCTGATCATGATGGCTTCAAATATTGCCAAGTCGCCCAGCTAATGGTCCACTGTGTTTGAACAAGGCAGATACGAGAAGTGTTCTACAGATATTCTGTTTTATTCCTAGCTTGGGTTTCTTCAGTATTTACAGATGTTATCAGCACTGCTGACGGACATTGCCAGCCAATTTCCATGGAAAGGAATTGGGGTATCTACTGTTAGAGGATTAGATTATTTGTCGGGAGAGTTTCAGGGAGTCAAATCACTGTTGTGGAGTTGCAGAATTCAACATCACACTAGCATCGGCTACATAGTTCACTTTCGTATCTCCCAGTAACAGTTACAGTGTTCTACTAGACAGGGGATAGTCGTATATGCTTCAGCGTTACGTTTTGTTTAACCCCAGTCTAATACAATGTTTTGCTTCACCAGTTCAGTGTTTCTGCTTCATATGCTACCCCCAACCAAGTCCAGGTTTTGTGCATTGCCCAACCAAGTCCAGGTTTTTTATATTGCCCAACCAAGTCCAGGGTTTGTGTATTGCCAAGTATATGTATTGCCCTACAAAGTCCAGTGCTTTGTATATTGCCCAACCAAGTCCAGGTTTATTGTATTGCCCAACCAAGTCCAGGTTTATTGTATTGCCCTATGAACCAAGTCCAGGTTTATTGTATTGCCCAACCAAGTCCAGGTTTATTGTATTGCCCTATGAACCAAGTCCAGGTTTATTGTATTGCCCTATGAACCAAGTCCAGTTTTATTGTTTTGCCCTATGAACCAAGTCCAGGTTTATTGTATTGCCCTATGAACCAAGTCCAGGTTTATTGTATTGCCCTATGAACCAAGTCCAGGTTTATTGTATTGCCCTATGAACCAAGTCCAGGTTTATTGTATGTGATGTTACCGAGAGTGTACCAAAGGTGTCACGCGCTGGGAAGGACCTTGCCCCGAATCCCCAAGGGGAGACAATCAGGGGAGGAAGAAATTTATTTTGGCTGTCATCACACCATAAAGTCGCTATATATTCAACTGACATCCTCTTCACTACTAACTATCCCAGGGGCGGTCGGGTAGCCTAGTGGTTAAAGCGTTCGCTCGTCACGCCGAAGACCCGGGTTCGATTCCCGACATGGGTACAATGTGTGAAGCCCATTTCTGGTGTCCCCCGCCGTCATATTGCTGGAATATTGCTAAAAGCGGCGTAAAACCATACTCACTCACTCACTAACTATCCTACACTTAGTCTTTAGGTAAACACTATCCTCATTCTAATGCAACTGCGACTGCGCAAGGCGGGAATACATCTCTGTGCGCTGAGTGAACACCCCAAGATTTCTTTATTATTTGTTTATTTGAAATTGTCATCCTTGCAGCTTTGTGAACTTTGATCAGATCCTTTCAGATAAGGATACATTTTCAGAAATTCCGAAATTACAAACTGATCTGAATAAAGACTACATTTCAGACCTGGTTTACATATCTGTGAAATTGTCAGTCTTCATACAGCAGGATTGTTTTGACTCCAAATAAATGGGAGAAAAGCGGTTCGGAGATTATTGATTTGGATAATTACTGTTTGTAACTTCTAAAAAGAGATTTAGGAGAAAAGTGTTGGGTGGTCAGACTGGCGGTTGACCTGTCTGCTCAACTTCCTGTTGTGTGTCCCCAGCTGATTAAATGACGGACTTGCGACATTGACCGACCTGAAGGTGATAAAATGAAATAAAATCGCCAGCAGTGGGATGACGCCTTTGTCCACATTTGCATGGCACTTTAATGAAATTGCACATTTTTCCCAAGTGATGGATGGATTCATGTTTTTTTTCATCCAATTATTTGATAGGGATTGTGTTAGTTTGGTTTCATCCTGCATAGGTAAATCAAGTTTTAGAAATTTATGTCACGTCTGCTTCGCCACGTTGATTAATTGAGGCTGTCGTTGAAAGTTCGTTTGTGGGCGCAGTTTGGCCGCGAATCGGTTTGGGTAATTTTTGTTGAAGATTTTTGTTTGTTTTGTGAGAGAGCTTGCCAATATTTCAAACGACCCTTTCTTCCCATTCAGATGATTAACACTAGTCCCTGCATAGCTTTTACATCCCGCTGTAGCTTGATGGACATTTAAGCGCCTCAGCAGCCTCCCCATCATTTGCAATGTTGCATTATGGGACTTATTACCGTTAACCCATGCATCGGTTTCACATCCTAATGTCTTCATGCTAACATTTTCGTACAGCTTTGCGGATGTCCTATAATCCTCCCCATGCTGTTTGGCATTATGGAGCTGAGTTAAGTTAGCTGTACATGTAAGCTGTTTACCAACTAGACATTTCATTGGATCTTTCGGAACAGTTTAAAAATACCATCATGCATTGCAGCAGTGTGTTACGAATATTGTTTTGTGTCGGCCGTTAAGATAGTCTCCGGTGTACAAATATACCACAAACCTGATAAGAAAGAGAATTTATGGATGTCAACTTTTTATTAGGAGGAACACGTTTCAGAGTTATATAACTTACTCCTTCATCGGGTGACGTCATTCTGATGTGTTTCCACCACAGCTCTGTTTGTTTGTTTGTTTGTTTGTTTGTTTGCTACACACAGCAATATTCCAGCTATATGACGGCAGTCTGTAAATAATCAAGTTTGGACCAGACAACCCAGTGATTGATATCCTGATCATCAATCCACACAATTGGGATATGATGACATGCATCAACCAAGTCAGCAAGCCTGACCACCCGATCCCAATAATCGCCTCTTAAGACAAGCATAGTCGCCTTTTATGGCAAGCATGGATTGCTGAAGACCTATTCTAACCCGGACTCACTGTATGAGTATAGTAACAATGTTCTTCAGCAACAAACGATGGAGGCCAATTATGTTCTGTGTAAACAGTCTTGGAGCCGTGTCAGAAAAATACATTTATTTTGATCTATGATAGTTGTCCTCTCGTGATGGGCATTAATGCCACACAGCCAATAAATACTCGCACATTATTCATGAAGTTTAGTCGGCTACTGCTCACAATTATCTCCTGTTGTTTCTTGGAGTTTTTAGATGCTGGTTTGACGTCCGAGAAGTGTTCTGGTGGCGGTAGTTATTCCTAACCACTAAACACAGCGCCAAGTTTGGAATTTTTTGTCGTGATGGAAAATGAATGGAAGTTTTAGAATTCAATATTCGGCTGATTTAATTTAAAAGTTTGATATATTCTGGCCTGAACTGAAACAGTATAGACTTGTTCCCACTTTCTTATGGTGTTATTTATATGTTTTTTATGCATCAACTCTGAGTTACACATTCAGTGTTGGCTGTGGGTCAGTTTGGCTTGTATCTGGTGGGTTAATTCCCCAGATACATGATGGTGGATGCATCAACTCTGAATTACACATTCAGTGTTGGCTGTGGGTCAGTTTGGCTTGTATCTGGTGGGTTAATTCCCCAGATATGTGATGGTGGATGCATCAAGTCTGAGTTACACATTCAGTGTTGGCTGTGGGTCAGTTTGGCTTGTACCTGAGGCGTGTTGATGAAGCGGGTGGGCATTCCAGGTTAGAACTAGTTCCCAGCAGCCTCTGCTGGTAGTCCAGAGAGACTTAGTGGATCAGATGGTCGGGCTTGGTGACTTGTCTGATTGATTGATTGAATTATGCACTGCGCAACCTTACTGATAAAAACATGGCATTATAACCAGGAATTATGCACTGCGCAACCTTACTGATAAAAACATGGCATTATAACAAGGAATTATGCACTGCGCAACCTTACTGATAAAAACATGGCATTATAACCAGGAATAATGCACTGCGCAACCTTTCTGATAACATGGCATTACAAACAAGGTGGCATTATAACAGATTTATGCACTGCGCAACCTTTCTTATAAAAACATGGCATTATAACCAGGAATTATGCACTGCGCAACCTTTCTGAAAATAACATGGCATTATTATCATGGGTATATATAATAGTCAGGGAGGACTTGATGTAATACAGAGAGTGTCCTGCAGAACACTGGTATTGTACATCAAACAGTGTTCTCTTCCGAAAACTCTACCCATGCACAAGGCCTTTCAAAGGGATGAAGTGATCCTACAGAAAATCAATACAATTTCATGTTTGACATTTTAGACTGAAAATAGTTGATAGAGGCTGCCTAATGCAACTGGTGAAACAGGGGAGTGGTCAGGACGTACAAAATCGGGACTGGGATGCAAGCGGAATGAGGATTTCTATTATCATGGCAGTGCCGTTGT
This sequence comes from Haliotis cracherodii, assembly GCF_022045235.1. Lineage (NCBI taxonomy): Eukaryota > Metazoa > Mollusca > Gastropoda > Lepetellida > Haliotidae > Haliotis > Haliotis cracherodii. The sequence goes on from NW_027266330.1 coordinate 57,852,496, forward strand.
CTGCGGCGATTTTCTTACAGACGCTTCCTTACAAAAACAAAAGGACCAAGAGTGTTGGGAAAATAATAATCTAATTGAATTGTGGACATAGTCTGTTAACTTCATTTTGCGAAGTGCTGTCAGGGAATTACCTGTTTAGCTCTGTTCTGGTCTTGTTCTCTCATCCCGCCTCCGAATCCCCGAAGAGTACTCGGGTTTCACCCACAATTGTTAGATTCCATTAAAGAAGACAATCTCGAAGAGAACAATTGTCTCAGACTGGCCCTGAGGAATTATATCATTTCCATGGAAATATGTCCTCCACCATTTCGTAAAATTCGTCAGGAATAGACTATTTGCTCTTGTTCCCTGGAAAGAAATGATCTTCAGCGATGTGCTTCACAAATGGTGTACTGAGGTTCAGATAACTCATTGGAGAGACGAACATTCTTCCCCGAGCCAATATTGCAAATCATAAATTTGTTTTAGGGTTTTTGTTCTGTGAACATAAGTAATTTTGTTTCTGCTGATATGGTTGTTGTAGGTTTTTTTTGTTTTGTAATGAACTGTCTATGAAGCATCATAGTGAGTGTCCCTCTTTGAGTTCCAGCCTGGGTTTGTGGCAGCTTGTCAAGATTATTTCTTGTTCCTCCTACTGTGTTTTGGGGCACCAATGGCCTAGTCGTATAAGGGCTGTTCCTTGTTCCTCCTTCTGTGTATGGGGGCACTGATGGCCTCGTCGTCTAAGGGCTGTTCTTTGTTCCTCCTTCTGTGTATGGGTGCACCGATGGCTTTGTCGTATAAGGGCTGTTCCTTGTTCCTCCTACTTTGTATGGGTGCACCGATGGCCTAGTCTTATAAGGGCTGTTCCTTGTTCCTCCTACTGTGTATGGGGGCACCGATGGCCTAGTCTTATAAGGGCTGTTCCTTGTTCCTCCTACTGTGTATGGGTGCACCGATGGCCTAGTCGTCTAAGGGCTGTTCCTTGTTCCTCCTACTGTGTATGGGGGCACCGATGGCCTAGTCGTCTAAGGGCTGTTCCTTGTTCCTCCTATTTTGCATGGGGGCACCAATGGCCTAGTCGTCTAAGGGCTGTTCCGTGTTCCTCCTTCTGTGTATGGGGACACCGATGGCCTAGTCGTCTAAGGGCTGTTCCTTGTTCCTCCTTCTGTGCATAGGGGCACTGATTGCCTAGTCGTCTAAGGGCTGTTCCGTGTTCCTCCTTCTGTGTATGGGGGCACCAATGGCCTAGTCATCCAAGGACTGTTCCTTGTTCCTCCTACTGTGTATGGGGCACCGATGGCCTAGTGGTCAATTCACTGTGCAGAGTTGCAGCCCTTGTATATGCCAGAAACCTATGGTTGTGGAATAACCCCCATTATGTTTCCAGGTTTGTCAGCACCATACCCTCGCTCGTGAGTTTCACCGAAGTGGTAAATGTCTGGGATCTGCATCACTTCGGGCTTTCCTCCCACATTAAGCTGACACCGTGATTAAACTAGAATAGTGTTCAAAGCTGTGTCAAACCCAACTAAATCACTCTTCCTGTGATTGTCCTTTGTGCCTCCACATATGACTGTTTTTTGTATTTTAAAAACAGTGTTCAGCTACTCCTCAAGGGCTTGTGAGATAGCCCAGCGGATGAAGTGCTTGCTTAGCAAGCTGTAAACCTCTGTTCTAGTTCCAGTCTTGTATTGATTTAGACCTGCATCACTGCAGTGACACACACACTCACTCACACTCCCACCCAATAGAAATAGCCAGATTCAGCATAAAACATGCCCTGACCGTGGTTTCAAGCACCTTGCCCCTCACGTGCCGGGTTATTGCTCTTCCATTGAGGCTGAAGTAAATGAGGCATTATTTCATTGAATGGGACACGCGCTTCTGCAGAAGAAGTTATAGAAAGCCCCGAAATAAATACTATATTCAAGAATTCATTATTGTGAAGTCTAAAAACAGCCCATTCTTCCATTTATCGGTGTACTAGTGTCCCTCGTAAACCCAGCACACCAAACAGAGGCTGCCGTTGATTGCGCTAATGCCGTTTTACGGTGGATTTGCGGCGCTTGATAGACTAGTGCCAGTTTTAATACAATTAACGCGTTTGTTGATGACTTCCATGCCTCCAACTTACAGAACATTATGTACACAGGCTTATTGGGAAGTTGAGAGGATTTGAGTCGAAAGAAGTTTGTGTCAATATCGTGGCAATTTCATAATGGACGACACACTATCTATAGGAGCTTCCTGTGCACTGTAAATTGAGAAAAAATTACCCCTTCCTGAACCAGCTTACTTTTTGATCAAATCATATTTGTAACTCATAAATTCTGCTTGACAGAAAGTTGTTGTGTGTGTTCAAATGGAATCTTTCGATGTAACTCCAAATCGGTTTCTTTAGAAAAATCATGAAAATTGATGTAGTCTCGGACAGTGATGAATGGGTTGAGGGAAAGGAAAGGATTGGTTGGAATCAAAAGCATCCTCTCTGCTCCTGTCGACCAAACTTTCCCTAGCTTTTGCCTACAGTCTGACATCCCGTTCCTTTGATTGTTGAATGGAAGCTTTGCCCCACATGGTCCTTGAACCGAGCCAAGCGGGAACCACCAGTCCTGCAGTTACTGCTTACAAAGTCGACTTCTCTATGAGCTGATGAAATTGGCTTGCTGAAAAGTAGTTTCTTCTCATTCAGATAGCATAATGATGCGTTCTGAAAATATCACAATTGGCCAGTAAAGACATGCATTTGCAATTGCTTTCTGACGTCCTGGATTTAAGAAACTATTGTGTATGTAATCATGTTCCTGGCTGTTGTCTGACTGCATGGGGTTAGAGGAACGTTGAGCTGGAAGACTTGATAACATGATGGGTGTATCAATTGGACATTTTATAGTGGGTTATTGGTTGAGGTTAATGTTAGGGTCTTCATTTGGACTATATCAATATATGCTGCTCCAAAGACGTTAAAGAACCCCTGAGTCGGTTTTTGTGTTGTGTGTATGATCTGATGCCGGTGCCACTGGGGATATTGCTGCAAGGTCTGAATGACCTGTAGAGAAGATGCTCCATTCCTCATCACATGTTGGTCAGTTGACATAGGACAACCTTTTTCTTAAAGGTTGTTTGTTTGTTTGTTTGTTTGTTTGTTGTTTAACGCCACACTCATCAATATTCCAGCTATATGACACGGTCTGTAAATAATCAAGTCTGGACCAGACAATCCAGTAATTGACATCATGAACATCAATCCACGCAATTGGGATCGATGACATGCATCAACCAAGTCAGCGAGCCTGACCACCCGATCCTGTTAGATAATTCTTACAACAATCATAGTCGGCTTTAACGGCAACCATGGGTTGCTGAAGACCTGTTCTATCCTGGATCTTCACAGGTCCTTTGGTTCATGAAAACAGGACTGAATACGAGCCTTGGAAGTGCTAAATCTTAGACTTTGGGCATGAGTGTTACTGAGTTAAAATTGAATGTGGCATCTGCATTATTTCAGTCACATAGCAACCTGTGACTTTTTAACATAGTAATGTTTAGATGGGACTTTCCAACAGAGGAACATCACCACATATACAGACTGGCAATTCCTTTTTTTGCAATAGTTGGATTCATGTCCTTGACCTTCCAATAAGGTGTTCAGATCTATGTCCTTGACCTTCCAATACCGAGTTCAGATCCATGTCCTTGACCTTCCAATACAGAGTTCAGATCCATGTCCTTGACCTTCCAATACTGAGTACAGATCCATGTCCCTGACATTTTCAGATGGAGTTCAGATCTAGCACTATAAAATAGCATAAGTTCAGATAAGTTCAAGCAGCCACACACTCAAGTGCATGGCTCATTGCCTTTTAAGTAAAATATTCTTGAATTGGCTGTTCAAAAACATTTCACCTCCCTACCAATTTATGGTGATGATCTTCAAGGTCAAGGTAAGGTTTTTAGGCATGAGCTTAAAAAATATCCAGTGTGATCCAGGCTTCTGGCCCAAGATGCTGCACTCCTTCCTTGTATTGTGCAATGGCAATTACTTGATGAAGTCTAACAAGCACAACAATTTTGTCAGCCGGACGCCCCAGAACACAAGCATTGTTATAAATTCATTACAAACTTCGAGATCATCTTACTCAATAATCAAGGAGTCTTAATGACCTCTGATTGCCCATCGCCATCTTCGGGGATGCTTTCAAAAGTCATCTCGGGGTAACCATGGGATATTCATACAGGCATAATTGTCCAAATTACATCGTTTGATGCGGGAACTTGTGATGGGGAATGGTTGTATTGTGTAGCGAAATTCCTCATCTGCGAGCAGAAGTATTCAGGAAACTGCTACACTGTGTCGGTGGCTGGAAGACAATGAGAGACCAGCTACTGCGGAGCGTGCTTCATTAAGCCAGTCTCAATCCTCCCTCCACTGTTTTATCTGAAGTACTTTCGGCAACATTTACAACCAGTCTATGCCCCTTATTAGATTCCTGGCGTTATTTACCATCAATGGGAAAATTGTGTGGAGTTATTCCAATTATGTACAGGTTCTAGACAATGGTGATTAATGGTGTCAGGTGAGGCAAGAAGTCTAGAATAGATAAACTCCAACTTTTAAACTTATCCTCCCTAAAGTGTTATTGGGTACACTCAATACCAGTGTAATCTTATGTGACGAGGGATGCTTTTCAGTTGGGGAGATATTCACGAGATGTGAATGTCAGAGGTTAGAATTAAGTTTGGATAGACGGGATAACTTGAAGATGGGTAGAAATTATTTTGTTGGTCATATAATTATAATGTGTCATACCTCTTAAATTGTGTTGAGGTGAGGGTAAACATGGAAGACCCGTGTTCGATTCCCCATCATGCAATGTGTGAAGCCCATTTCCGGTGTTCTCCGCCATGATTTCGCTGGAATATTGCTAAAGCTCGTAAAACCATACCTTTTAAAACTGTGTTCATCTCTGAAAATAGAAACATTGTTTTCATATAGATAAGAACTTGAAAGATTAGTTGGAAATATTTTATACCTGAAGTGAGTAGGAAATATTTTAAAGGCAGATTGCAATTTAGGTACTGATGTTTTATGCAAATTATGCGAGTGGCAGATGCTCCCCGAAGAGAAGAATCTGCATACCCAGGTGTCAGCACTGACTTTCTGTGATCAATTTATTTAATTTTCTAAGAGGCGAATAACGGGATCGGGTGGTCAGGCTCACTGACTTGGATGATGCATGTCATCGATCTCAGTTGTGTGGATCAGTTCTCATGATGTCAATCAGTGGATTGTCTGGTCCAGACACGATCATTTACAGACCGCTCTCATTGGCTGGAATATTGCTAAGTGCGGCGTTAAACAACCAACCAACTAACCAAATTATTTAATTTTCACAGCTATTTTGTCTTTTACTCTCAATGGAATCAGTTTCGGTGGATAATTGAGACTGGTTATTCTCTGGCATTGACGTTTAATATTTGAGATCCCTTAGTCCTGCAGAAGTGTGTTAAAGTGTCATGAGCTAACAGCCAGGGCTGTACAATGTGTGAAGCTCATTCTTTGTGTTCCCGGAGGGCCTGACAAAAAGTTCTTGAACCTAACATGTCCTGAAGGGCTAAAAAATAATAATTTGTAATCATCCTGCAATATTTTCACTTGCCCTGTGAAATTTCCTAAAATTTTATGTTCTCAGTTTTTATTAAATCATCAAAGATATATATAATAAAAATAAAATAAAATGCTCCATCTACATTCATCTCTGCACATTCAAACTTATTCAACCTTGTGAAGGGCACAGTTCCTTTTATTTTTTCGGCCTGTTTGTGAATTACCGTATTCAACATAATAAGCACCCCGCTCTAATAAGCGCCCAGGGCGATATTTGCTAATATATTGGCTAGTGAACAATCCCAATTAGCACCTTTACCGATTGATCTATGTACACAAGACGTATTTATTCGTGTAACATCACACTCGTATGTTATATACACCCTTAATCATGGGCAATTAAATTCGGGAAAAATATATCTGTCGTGTATAATACGCACAGACTTTTCTTTTGTGAAATTTACGATAAGTCAAACTGTTTTCTTTTCACCAAAATTTTATTCGAATGTTTTAATTTTGGGAGCGCCCTGGGCGCTTATTACGTCGAATACGGTAAGTCATGTTTTTTGTCCTTAACCCCACCATTCCCTATCAAAAAGGTCTGTATGGTATTTCCCTTACAAAATCAATCATCAGCTGTTTGCTATCACTTTGACATTTGAGCATCAGTAACGAGTCGCTGACTACAAAAATAATGTTTTAATTATCTCCCCTTAAAAACTAGTTTTGATACCTGCTGCGCAAATGCACTTCCTGTTTATTTCTGTAACAGACAGTTGCCACGCATGTTGCTGTTTATCATATGAGTGACAAGTATTTCGTTATTACTTTGATCATGCAAGGGATGAAAACATACTTTAGGTTAGAATTTATCTTGTAGATTTTATCGAAAACGATTAAAATATATGTACTCACCAGTAAACAAGCGTTTCTTCAATTCTTTCCCACCCTGCCTATGCTACCATTGGTCAATACGAGCAGACAAGTGGATTTTTCGAGTCCTGCCTTCATCTTTGTGGAATTAGGCTAAAACATCACTCACCCACCCACCCACCTTCCCCGCCCTGACTCCAAGCAACCTGCTTCATTCCCTGGAGTGGCCTGCCTAGCTAATATTGCTAAAAGCATGGGTAAATATCACCCACTCACTCATTCCATCGCCATGTGTTATGTTGTCCCACTCAAGAATGTTTCAGACCCTGAGAAAGGAGCTGGCAACGTTTTGTTGTTTTTTGCTCTTGAAGCAGGTCTTTGATGTTTTTGCATGGTACTGTAGTTGCAGAGGATATTGAACAAATGAGATGGAGCTACCTGAAACCGGGATGTTGGACATGTCTACTGGGTGACTGGGCTCTGATTTTGCTCAGAAAATATCGGGAGATAAATCAGACCTTGGGAAAAAAGTCAATTGTCGGCGGGGAAATGAAGGCGCCTTGATTTTCATGATGGCTTGCATTTTATTCGGTCCTTCATTATGCTGTCACTGCTAATTCAGTGTCAACCGTCGTTGCCGATAGCAACCTTGACCCCTGCAAGAATCCCCAGGCAAACTGGGTCCTTGTTTTTCACACTTTTCCCAGTTGGGAAATCGCGAGAAATTACTTCCCAGTATTTCATATACAGAGTAATGGGTTGCATTACATGTTGCAAGTGTCTGTGAGTGTCTTTGTGTCTGCTTTTTCTAGTCCTGATGGTCGGTCTGTCAGCCTTGGTCTCGCCGAAGACCTTGGTTCAATTCCCAACATGGGTACAACGTGTGAAGCCCATTTCTGGTGTCCCCTGCCTTGATATTGCTGTAATATTGCTAAAAGCGGCGTAAAACCATACTCACCCACTCAGTCTAGTCCTGACTTACGTCGGTCCACAAAGTACCATGCTGCAGTTAAACATTGATACCCAACTCAGACTCAGACTCCGAGCTGACCAGTCCTTGTTTTAGCCCTTATTGCCGAGTGCCAGGCAGGGTAACAACAAGTACCATCTATTAACACCTTTGGTATGACCCTGACAGGGGATCGAAACACAAACCATCCTCTTGCACGTCAAATGCTCTATCCACTACACCATGGAGGTGGTTCGATCGTTGGGATGAAGCTGCGAATTTTGCTGACACAGCAATAAACACCTTTCCCTCACATCCTCGCTCTAAGGGGCGGGGGTAGCCTAGTGGTTAAAGCGTTCGCTCGTCAAGCCGAAGACCCAGGTTGATTCCCAACATGGGTACAATGTGTGAAGCCCATTTCCGGTGTCCCCCGCCATGATATTGCTGGAATATTGCTAAAAGCAGCGTAAAACCTCACTCACTCACTCACTCACAGCCTCGCTAAGTTTTTATAGTTTCATTGTCTGCCACCCACACCTGCCAGACATGGAAAACATTTGCATATGATTGCACTTATCGTGTTTGGTTAAAGCTAAGTCTGTTTTATTTACAGATAACACAAGATCACTTTCTTACAATCACACAGATTCCGTCACAAAGATAGCTGTTTTCGTAAGAACGGTAATTCTGAAATAAGACTGCGCAGGGATGTTGCACAAATTTCCTTGATGAGTATAGATTCCTGATATAAGCAATTATCTTCATAGTAATGTGATACAACCTACCAATCGCAGTCTTATTTTTTAGAGAGGCAGGGAGATATAGTGATTTATATCACGCAGGGAATTACGTTTTATTATCATATAGTATCCGGCTGGTGTGTTTGTCTGCAATAGACCAGGAACTGTTTGCATGCAGGAGAAAGATGATTGCTTTAATCATCTCTGAAAAGCAGAGAGAAAATTATAAAACAGCTTCCTTGCAGCCCAAAGTTTTTTTCCCAGCATGAGGAGAGCATCCATTGGAACATCTTGAAGTTCTGTGCTTCAACATCATTAGGAGATAGAACCAGGTTGAGTTCGGTCCATAGAACATTAATGATAATTTTGGACATATTTATCCTGAATCTTTCAATTCTGGGTTTTCAGGAATTCCACATTCCGAGCTATGAAGTTTGTGATGCTTTTGAAATGTCAAATATTTTAAATAAAACGAGATGAAATTATTTGCGTACAACTGTGCTGATCAAGTTCAGTGAGAACTTTAAGAATCTTTGTTTCAATGCCTGCAGGCAGAATTTTCGCTCCACACACTCACTCACTCACTCACTCACTCACTCACTCACTCGGGGGCACGGGTGGCCCAGGCTAAGGCGCCGTGATTCGCTTAGCAGAGTTGCGTCCCCTGGGCACACCAGAAACCTATGATTGTGGGTTCGAATCCCGGTTTGCCCCGATTATGTTTCTAGGTTTGCCAGCACCATACCCGTGCTCGTGGGTTTCACCCAAGTGGTTAACGTCTGAGACCTGCATGACTTGGGGCTTTCCTCCCACATTAAGCTGACATGCCGTGATATAACAGGAATTCTGTTAAAAGCGGCGTTAAACCCAACTCACTCACTCACTCCTTGAGAAACTTCTCCAAGATCCACATTCCTTCACTTGTTCATAACCATCCCAGAATACAATGAAAGAAAGCAGGTTAGTGGTCGAAAGGTAAGAGTTAAATCAAGGGCATTCTTCTTTTGAATGATTGGTGTGAAATTGGATCGAAAACTGTTGACAACTAATCCCATCTAATGATGAGAGTGCTTAGCCCTGTGATGAAAGCTGGAATCATCATCACACAGCATGTATTTTGCTCGGATTGTTTTTAGTAGGTGTCCCTAGCAAATCTTCAGCACCAAGTTTTGCTTATAATGTCCACCGTTTGGGAACATACCGTTTTTGACGTAATAAGCGCCAATGGCGATATTTGCTAATATATTGGCTGGTGAACAATCCCAATTAGCACCCCTTCGGATTGATCAATGTACACAAGATCTATTTATTCGTGTATAATATGCACACGTGTGTTATATGCACCCTTAATTATGGGCAATTAAATTCTGGAAAAATATATCTTTCGTATATAAACATTTCAGGCTGTCAGCATAAACCACAAAATTTATCTTTCAACTCTTTTTTTTTCACCACATTAATATTCTAATAAGACCCCCCTATTTCTAATTTTTAGAGCACCTTGGGCCCTTATTACGTCGAATACGGTAATCCTATTTAATTTGATAGAAAATATGATCAAATTCTGTTCACTTCTAGCTTCATCATGTGTGAAGAATGTGATTTCACTATCTCTTTAAAAGTAAATCAGGATTGTTTTTCACTCTATTTGATGTGTCCACATCAAAGACAGGCCAGTGTCATGCTTAGTTGGAGGAATTGCTGTCATGAAGCTTCCGCAGTATGTTTGTAAAAGACTCGACCTCACAGGTTTCATGTACAATAATACACTGTTTGTGGTTTGCCTGTACCAGATCTGAACTCAGAGGCTTTGTGTAGGTGTATAATTCATGGTTTGTCTGTACCAGATCTGAACTCAGAGGCTTTGTGTAGGTGTATAATTCATGGTTTGTCTGTACCAGATATGAACTCAGAGGCTTTGTGTAGGTGTATAATTCATGTTTTGTCTGTGCCAGATTAGATGTAGATCTATCATTCATGGGTCATCTTTACCAGATCTAAACTCAGGTTTCATGTAGAATAATTGTTTATGGTTAATCTGTAGTTTGGCAGAGGCTTTGTGTTAGTATACTATTCATGGTTTGCCTGCACCAGATCAGACTTCGGGTTTCATGTAGATCTATCATTCATGGTTTGCCTGCACCAGATCAGAGCTCGGGTTTCATGTAGATCTGCCATTCATGGTTTGCCTGTCCCAGATCTCAACTCAGGTTTCATGTAGATCTATCATTCATGGTTTGCCTGCACTTGATTCGAACTTGGGTCTCATGTAGATCTATCATTTGTGGTTTGTCTATACCAGATCTGAACTTTATCCTTTAGATATCATTCATGGTTTGCTTGCTTCAGGAACAACTTTTTGAGTAGGTTTGAAACTTCTTCCCTGTGTCTACGTTGTTCCAGCTGAAGTGTTGATGTGATAGCACCGAGCAGCTCCAGCTGATCCGACATCTAGCCGAACGTTGCCGCCACCGAGACTTGTTTGTCGTGTTGATCCTCCAAGAGGACTGGACATACAATTCAATTCCAGCAACATTCCGCAATTAGGGACATTTTTTCCCCACCGTATTTGTCTGCTTGTTGGGTCCAGCGCCTGCACCGACAGGGATGGGCCTGTTTTCGCAGACACTGGTTCAGCTTGCATCATTTTTCACAGCTGTCGGGCTGCTGATGAAATAAGGGAGCCAGGAGAATAGAGGAGGTATTGAACTGGAGGTTTGAGCAAAAGATTAAGCAATAGGTTGCATGAATCAAGGAACAAGGCCAAAGGAAAGAAGGCGATTCAGCATTAAAATCTTCAGAATAGGGATCGGTTGGAAGTTTACAAGAACCTTCTCAGCTGGATGTTGTGTAGGAAGGTTGTCTGGTGGGTCATGCTCCTTATCAGGATATTAACCCTTTCAAGCTCATTACCTCGGTTGCAAATTCTTCAAAGACGTTTCTGTTGATAGCCTCACAGAACAGTCCGACATGACAAGAGCTTTTTCTCGAATCTGTCGAATATGAATGGCCACTCATTGGGTTCCGTTTCAACTTCTGATCTAGATGACCGAATTCCTCAAGCTCTGAATAACCTGTTCTAATAGATGTTCTTGCCTGGTATGTGTCGGGAACGGCGCTAACCTTTTGCTGACAAACCTTGTTTCAAACTTCGACTTCAATAGCTTCACTGTTCTAAATTGGCTGATCGTGAATGAGTGAAATAGAACAGCCCTCCCAGTGGGGAAGCTGACATCAATAATTTTCTCACTAATTTCTCACTAGTCTACACTGAGATGCCAGCAAGCTGTGGAATCCCTGAATGTTTATAGGTGGTGGAGACAGGACTTGACAATAGCCTTCTATACATATAATTAATTCAGGATAGGTTTTGGTTTCTCTGGAATTCTCTTTGTTCTGCTTGAGTTGGTAAATTGGAGACGCTTGGTAAGATGTAAGTTAAAATTGAAGGAGTGACCTTTGAGCTGTTTTGTGTTGAAAGTGGCAGGCCAGCTGAGTGGGAGGTGTTTTAGGCTCGGTGTATGTGTTGACAAGCGGGGTTTCGGAAGCATCCTGTTAAAAAGCAGGATTCTGGAACCAGTTGCCCCGGAGATGTTGCGTGGGGATGTTGTGAAGTGCTAGCAGGTTAGAATGATTGCCTGGTCACATAGTGCCAGGGCTGTCAAGCCTTTGCTGAGATGATTGAACGAATACTGTATGTTTTGCTGTTTAACACTGAATTTAGCAACATTCCAGCTCTGTGATAGAGGTCTGTAAATAAACGATTCTGGACCAGACAATCCAGTGATTGACATCATGAGCATTGATCTACACAATTGGGGTACAATGAAATGCCTCAACCAACATAGTGAGTCTGACATACTACTTGAAGACAACTACTCTTTGCTATATTAATTGTCGGAGTTGTTTTGCATAAATTTGTTGCTCGTCAAGCCTTTCTTCGGAGTATGTCAGAACTGTCAAGCCTTTGTCTGAATCTGTTAGAACTGTCAAGCCTTTGTCTGAATCTGTTAGAACTGTCAAGCCTTTGTCTGAATCTGTTAGAACTGTCAAGCCTTTGTCTGAATCTGTTAAAACTGTCAAGCCTTTGTCTGAATCTGTTAGAACTGTCAAGCCTTGGTCTGAATCTGTTAGAACTGTCAAGCCTTTGTCTGAATCTGTTTAAACTGTCAAGCGTTTGTCTGAATCTGTCAGAACTGTCAAGCCTTTTGTGAATCTGTCAGAACTGTCAAGCCTTTTGTGAATCTGTCAGAACTGTCAAGCCTTTATTTAAATCTGTCAGAACTGTCAAGCATTTGTCTGAGTATGTTAGACCTGTCAAGCTTTTGTTGAAGTATGTCGGGGACTATCAAAACCTTTGTTGAAGTATGTCAGGACTGTCAAGTGTTTGGGAAAATGTTAAGCCTTTGTTGAAATATGTCAGAGCCATCAAGCCTTAGTTCTTATATGTCAGAACCATCAATTTCTTTTAAGCATGTCAGACCTGTCAAGCCTTTGTTCTTGAAAGTCACAACCTTCATGCTTTGGTTTCAGCATAACAGAACTATCAAGCCTTTGCTTAAGAAATTCAGAGCCATCAAGCCTTAAAAAAGATATTATTATTATTATAATCATTTTTATTATTATTTTTATTATTATTGTTATTAACAGTAGTAGTATTCCTTTGTTTGTGTTCTGGAAGGCTTATTCCTATAAAAAGTCTGGCTGTTATGATATGGCAGCAATTTTCTTTTCAGAGAACTCTTTAATGATTTTATTTAGTAGGAATAATAACATAAAATGTAATGTTATATTACCTCTTCCATACAGGGGAATAAACCTTGATCATGAAACACATCTTGTTCAAGCCACACTCCAGAAATAGCCTTAGTAGTGATAGCAGAATTAATGAACCTACCCAGACCATCAATAACCTGAACAGAGAAATCGTTTTAAGGGTGGAAATTGAAATGTTGATATGGAATGTGGATTGTTGGGTTAGCATGTCGTACGTTGTCTCATTGCATCCGAGCCTGGTTGAGTGGGTCAATACAAGCGTACATGGAAGTTAATTATGTGCTTCACATAGAGAAGATCAAAGCAAGCAATCTGTCTTTCAACCTGCTTAATGATAGAGGATCCTTTATAAGGTTGAGAAAAACAAAGTTGACGTAACCGGCCTTTAGCATATACCCGCTCACGGCTAAATGATGAAGCGATTAATGCGTGTTTACATTGCGAGAATTAGTTGAAGACACCACAGACTCGGACATCTTTTGACGAAGTTCAGAGGTCTCTTGAAGCATTAAAATTATAAATTAATTTCATTGGTTAATATTTCTGAAGGCAGTTCGTGTTGTGACTTGGTTGTATGCTGTAGTGTACAGTCATTATTTTCACTGATTGTTTGTCTGCTTGAATCAGTGTTTTCCTCGGATATGAAGTGATTATCTGCGTGTTCATTTAAGAGCTATGGAACCTGGTTGTGTGTACTTGAAAAGGCCATAATGCATATTTCCTGCCAGGCTCCTCCATCTTCAGGAAGCATTACCTGTTATGACCACTTTGATTAATGAGTTATACCAAGGTTTATATGGTGCAGTGTTCCTTCGTGGAAGCAATTTGATCAATAAGTGGTATATAAATATTCCGATCCATTCGCGTGAGCGATGTAATCAGTTCGACTGGAAATACCAACACTGTGTTTAAATGTGTGAAATATTGCATAATTTATTTTATTTATTTTTTTAAATATTTAGGTCTGGGCAGATGTCATTTGAGTCATGCGTGTTAATGTAGACGTGTTATATCGGGCAACAAAATAACGTAGATACGACTAGACATGTAAATCGGTCGCGATATCCCAGGATGCCTCCCTCATAACTAGGAGGCAATCCACAAGTTACTTCCTACTCTTGTTGAATTATTCAATCGGTGACATTTACTGTTTTGGCACAGATTCTCAAATGCCATCAATTTTATTCGCCAACCTATTTCAGTGTATTGTATCTTTGGCTGAGGTATTCAAACGATGTTTGAATAAATGCTTTTGAAATTATCTGACATCTCCAATTTGCAATGCAGCCGTATGCATGGATTATGGGGAATTTGGGCGTGCTTTGTTGCACAATGTGGTAATAAAAACATGCCCCTGGAAACAAACAACATAAAAATGAAAATTGTGAAAATGGTATAGAAATGTAGTTGCTTCTTTTGGAAGTGGGATTCCTGTTCGACCCACACTCAAGAAGAATCATCAAATATAAATGTAGGAATAGTACGCTCTCACAAATGCAGGAAATTCAGTATTTTATTTAAAATATTTTGGATTATGTTGAGTAGTTGTTAAGAAAATATTTTTCATCACATTTAAAGAAATTATCACCAGTATGTGTTGGTCAGGAAGATAACAGACAACTGGTCTATTACATGTTATGAATCTATCTCCCTAAGGACTAATGTAGAGTCATAAATAATAATGTTACAAGTCAACAGGATCCAGGTATTAAAAGACACTAGTATCAGTAATATCCGTAATAATATTGTCAAGCATTGTTGGGGGGAAAAAAAAATATTTGAATTATTTAAATGTCTGTTAATCCCTTCACATGCACTCTCATAAATCTGGTGTTGACAACTTGAACATAAGAAATGAATATTTCCAGAAAGACCGGATCTGTTCCTTTAAGTTTTGTGGACATTTCTAGAAAATGTTGACAATATTAAAATTGACATGAGACTCCAGTGCCCTAGTTTTGTGTTGGAGGCTGGATATTTGTGAGAAGTGCACAGAAGTGAGAATGAGAAGTGAATATATTATTTATACCACTCTAAAGGTGATACACGTTGTAGCAGTTTTTCCACCCTCCCTGTACCGTGGCTTGTTGGGAGTTCTGAGACAGTCGTTGTTGCAACAAGACAGAGACACGGAATTATGTAATCAGGATGTGCCGACTCAGAGTGATGAGCAGTTCCGAGTTGACATGAAATGGATGGTGAATATATCAGTTATCATATAACATCTCACGCCGAAGCGGACAGTAGTTGGATGTATTGCTCCCCATGTGAAAGCATTGATATCTCCATGCTATTTGGCTGTATCAGTGGAGATATGCTAGGTTGTAAGGAATTACTCCGTCCACCGTCCGTCGTGGGTGGTTTTGCTCCCAGAACGTTGAAGGCAGCGGGAGAATGTGGTCCGGATCAATAAGAGGGGAACAAGGTCTTCAAAACTAGAGAGCGTCTCACGTTGATACACCTGGCTTTCGCCTGCATTACAAAACAGCTCATCGAAGACACCGTCTTGCCCGAAGGAGCACAAACACTGTCTATTGCGTCTGCTCGGGATGCGTCCGTCGTGATGGCAAGACTGTAAAGGCATCACCTAGACTGATTACAAAATATCGAGCTTTCAGATAGAGACAGGCAACCCGTTCATCCAATCTGACAACTTTCGAAATTGTGTTTTCGCTTATTTGGGAAGAAAATATAGTTTGGAGGTGGTACAATTTGTGTAGACTATCTAGTGCAGAAGGCAATGGGTTAGGAAACAAGATGAGATCTCCTAGTATGTCCAATTGGATACTAAATTGCAGGCTATGCTTACAAAGGCCTCTTAAATGGCTGTTTCCTATTGATTATGACAGGTTGGTGGTGGTGAGGAATATGTTATCTCCACACACACCCCTGAAGCTGCTTTATTAAACTTTACTCACTTCCATTGATCAAGATGCACCATTTTTACCCTTTTTTCCTCAAACTTGATACAACCTCATTGATTATTTGTAAATCAAATTTTGAGGGGGCAACTTTCTTACCGTGCAAAGAGGGCACTCTCAGTACTAGCTAGACAACAGCGTACTATGGTGGTCCCATCAACCTACTGCTATGCAATAACTTTTATGTGGCGATGCTTCTACTCTATCTAGATGGGATCTGTACCTTCATCTCACTGGCTTAAACTCACAATTTGGGCTCTATGCAAACCAGCGCTGTTTCAGCTGGTGACCGAGCATGTATGAGAGAGTTTTCAGGGAGCTAGTACCAGCTATCTGATCAGTGTTGGATCTACCTTTATCTTTCATTGGCAGCTGGTCAGGAGATAACATCTTCTTCACAACTGCTTTTGTGTGTGAGTTCTGCTTCCAGACTTCAGCTGGTGACACTTATATTCCTCTAAACGGCCATGTGGTAAAGTTCAAAAGTGGATTATTTGATGGTGTATGTGAAAAAATCAGGGATTAAAGGAAATCAAGTTTTTTCTATTTTCAAAGGCTATATTTCCTGGAATGTGGCTTTGAAAGTGTTTTATACAAGGTTTCTGCTCGATTGATGACTGGTTTAAAGATTTTTGCCTTAAACCCAATAGCAATATTATATTTCCAATCTCAATTGATTTTCAGCCGTGGCTTTGCCATCATCAAATGTGAGCCACTTTGTGTGTAAATAGACCGTGTAACAAGTTTATAAAGTTTACAATATGGATGTGCAGTCTATGTGGTGTTGAAGGTTTTCGTGAAAAACCTCTTCGGAGTCCTGCATTACACTCCCGGAGGGGAAATGGAATATATACCGACAACTTTGAGTGAAGATGCAAAAAGCTTGATTGTTTTTAGTCGAAGGAAGTACATTATTAATAAGGTCACCATTGATCCTGAAAGAAAATCGTTCAAAGCCATGTGAAAAAGTGTCTATTTACATGTGTTTAACACAACTGCTGATGTCTCTATGCAAGAAGGAATATACGTACTGTGATCGTCGTTTGTGATGTTTCGTGTGTTTCTTACAATAAGTCAATGAGCGGTATGATGGTGAGCCACCTCCACAACATGATAGAGAAAGATCGTTACCGTGTCTACCTGGGGGGAGGGCGGGTTCACACCATGCCCCTTCACCTTCGACCCATGGACACCCTCCTTATCAAGAAGGGCTGGGCTCTTCCGAACAACCCCCGCCGGATTCTCCACTACGACATGTATGACAACCAGTGTTGGGTAGGTATAGTGTAGGTCATAAATAACTCCCCTTATTGCTGCATGAACTGTTGTGCTGTTTTGTTCAGTATTTTTGTCTCATGTTCATCTTACTTTCATCAGAGAATATTGAAAGGTGCTGAGTTATGTCCCTTAGCTGTGCCAGTATCCGCTAATGTTGGGTTAAAATCCTGCTTGCGCCGTTCAATGATCCTTGTTTAGGATAAGATTCAAACTATTAAAACAAGAAACAGATCTGGTAAAGTGTTCAAGAATTCATTCAACCTTGTTATTTCAAGTATTTCCATGAAGTTAATCTATGATATTTATTTCCATGAGTTCATTCAAACAGCATTTTGTCCACTTGTTAAAATTGTATGCATATCGATGTAGTCGTTAATGATTCGCCTAATTACATCGAGTACATGAGACTAATCACAATGGTAGATACTTTAATCTTAAAGGGTAGGGAATGGGTGGCCGAGTCGTCTAAGGCACAGCGATTCGCTGTGCAGAGTTGCGTCCCTTGGTCACGCCAGAAACCTATGATTGTGGGTTCGCCCCGATCATATTTCTAGGTTTGTCAGCACCATACCCGTGCTCGTGGGTTTCACCAAAGTGGTAAACGTCTGAGACCTGCATCACTTCGGGCTTTCCTCCCACATCAGGCTGACATGCAGCGATATAACTGGAACACTGTTGAAAGTATAAACCCAACTCACTCACTCACTCTTAAAGGGTTTTTTATCAAGAAGTTAATACCAGAATGTGGATGGTAGGCCATCTGTTGAGGACCTTGCTGTGATGATGTTGTGATCTTGTGATTTAATGGTTGATGAAGGAGACTGAGGTCATATAGGACTTGCTGTTGTTTTATGTTGTATTTATTGTTGTGTAACACCATGAGGAGATGCTTACCATACATATTTGAACATATTTGAATAATAATATAATAATAATATAATAATATGTGGCCAAGCATTTGGAACCTCATTGATATTAAGGGACATTAAAAAATTGAGTTCCTATTTTGTACTAACAACGACTGTCTCAGAACTCCCTACAAGCCACGGTACCAGGAAGGTGGAAAAACTGCTACATGTATCACATTTTGAGTGGTATAAATAAAATAATCACTTCTCATTCTCATTCAAATATGCATCACGCACGCACGCACGCACGCACGCACGCACACACACACACTAGAATATTGACTACTACTTGTTACGGCCCAAATTTCATGACATGGAGGGGACTTAGGTGGCCCAGTCGTCTAAGATGCTACAATTCACTGTGCAGAGTTGCATCCCTTGGGCACGCCAGAAACCTATGATTGTGGGTTCACCCCAATTATGTTTCTAGGCTTGTCAGCACCATACCCGTGCTCCCGGTTTTACTGAAGTGGTAAACATCTGAGACCTGCATTATTTCCGGCTTTCCTCCCACATTAGGCTGACACACTGTGATATAGCTGGAATACTGTTAAAAGCGGCGTTAAACCGAACTCACTCACTCATGAACGACATAGAAGTGGCCAAATGGTCTGTGCTATGCAGAGTTATCTACCTTGCTGCTGGGATCTGTCAGCCAGTTCATTACCCTGAATACAGTTCCAGGTTAACAACCGCAAACCCAAGCTGTATGACTTCAGTCAAGTTGGATGTCCTCCACCATTTACATGACAAAAAGTGGTATGATAAGCTCTCTCTTCCCCCCCTCTCTCTCTCTCTCTCTCTCTCTCTCTCTCCCTTCCTCTCTCTCTCCCCCCCTCTCTCTCTCTCCCTCTCTCTCAAACTGGTATAAGCTCTCTCTTCCCCCCTCTCTTTTTCTCTCTCTCTCTCTCTCTCTCTCTCTCTCTCTCTCTCTCTCTCTCTCTCTCTCTCTCTCTCTCTCTCTCTCTCTCTCTCTCCCTCCCTCCCTCTCCCTGTCTCTCTCTCTCTCCCTCTCTCTCTCTCTCAAACTGGTATAAGCTCTGTCTTCCCCCTCTCTTTTTTCTCTCTCTCTCTCTCTCTCTCTCTCTCTCTCTCTTCCCCCCTCTCTCTCTCTCCCTCTCCCTCCCTCCCTCCCTCCCTCTCCCTGTCTCTCTCTCTCTCTCTCAATATTGTGTCAGAGTATCCCACTGGTTTAAACGGTGTCCCACTGAATTGATGGGGTTGATACCTCATCAGTGTTTGTAGTGGAATCTGGATGGCCCTGACCCAAATCTCATTGTCTTAGCCTGTCTCCTCCACCCACTCACCCCCAGAAAGGTTCCTCATTCCGGGAACATCATGCAGCATTCATCAGCACATGTGTTATGCATTAGCAGCTCGGAATATAGATATGTTTTCAGGACAAGGTGCCAGAGGTGACTACATTGCCAGCTAAGCCACATAGTATGCAAAAAACAATCCAAATCAATGAATATATACTTGGAAGTACAGTTTAAAGCAGAATTAGCTTCCCCCAGTGAATGGGCCCTGTGCCATGGAGGGCAATATTATAGTTATACCATAGTAGCCTTTAATGAACATGGGGGTCAGTGTGACAGAGTCATTCTCTACTCAGAGTTATGTACCGTATTTGAGGTAATAAGCGCCCAGGGTGCTCTCAAAATTAGAAATAGGGGGCTATTAGAATATTATTTTGGTGAAGAAAAAAAGTTGAAATATAAATTTCGTGGTTTATGCTGACAGCCTGAGATGTTTATATTTGACAGATATATTTTTCCAGAATTTAATTGCACATAATTAAAGGTGCATATAACACACGAGTACGTATTATACGCGATTAAATAAGTCTTGTGTACATTGATCAATTGGAAGGGGTGCTAATTGGGATTGTTCACTAGCAAATATATTAGCAAATATCGCCATGGGCGCTTATTTGAGCGGGGCGCTTATTGCGTCGAATACGGTATTTTGTGGTTCCTCGCTAAAAGCATCACTGACATATAGCAGCTCTTGTTATCAGCTAATCCCTCAATTTTACCCTTTTAAGTTACACTCCATCCTGTTTGCTTTATTGATGTATACTTGTTGAGACTGACGATCCCCTAAGTTCAAGCTGGTCCTGTTTGGCAGATTCAAACTTACTCAGACTGCCAATCCCTTAGACCCCCAAGTCGGTCCTGTTTTCTTGGTGGCAGATTCAAACTCACTCAGACTGCCAATTGTCAAGAGGTTGACCTGAGTACTTAAACTTAGCCAGGCTGCCAATCCCTTTGATACCCAAGTCGGTCCTGTTTTCTTGGTGGCAGGTTCAAACTCACTCAGACTGCAAATTGTCAAGAGGTTGACCTGAGTACTTAAACTTAGCCAGGCTGCCAATCCCTTTGAAGCCAAAGTCGGTCCTGTTTTCTTGGTGGCAGAATCAAACTTACTCAGGCTGCCAATCCCTTTGAAGCCAAAGTCGGTCCTGTTTTCTTGGTGGTAGATTCAAACTTACTCAGACTGCCAATCCCTTTGAAGCCAAAGTCAGTCCTGTTTTCTTGGAGGCAGATTCAAACTTACTCAGACTGCCAGTCCCTTTGAAGCCAAAGTCGGTGCTGTTTTCTTGGTGGCAGATTCAAACTTACTCAGACTGCCAATCCCTTTGAAGCCAAAGTCGGTGCTGTTTTCTTGGTGGCAGATTCAAACTTACTCAGACTACCAATCCCTTTGAAGCCCAAGTCAGTCCTGTTTTCTTGGTGGCAGATTCAAACTTACTCAGACTACCAATCCCTTTGAAGCCCAAGTCAGTCCTGTTTTCTTGGTGGCAGAATCAAACTTCATCAGACTACCAATCCCTTTGAACCCCAAGTCAGTCCTGTTTTCTTGGTGGTAGATTCAAACTTACTCAGACTGCCAATCCCTTTGAAGCCAAAGTCAGTCCTGTTTTCTTGGAGGCAGATTCAAACTTACTCAGACTGCCAGTCCCTTTGAAGCCAAAGTCGGTGCTGTTTTCTTGGTGGCAGATTCAAACTTACTCAGACTGCCAATCCCTTTGAAGCCAAAGTCGGTGCTGTTTTCTTGGTGGCAGATTCAAACTTACTCAGACTACCAATCCCTTTGAAGCCCAAGTCAGTCCTGTTTTCTTGGTGGCAGATTCAAACTTACTCAGACTACCAATCCCTTTGAAGCCCAAGTCAGTCCTGTTTTCTTGGTGGCAGATTCAAACTTACTCAGACTGCCAAATGTCAAGAGGTTGACCTGAGGACTCAAACTTAGCCAGGCTGCCAATCCCTTTGAAGCCCAAGTCGGTCCTTTTTTCTTGGTGGCAGATTCAAACTTGTTCAGCCTGCCAATCCCTTTGAAGCCCAAGTCGGTCCTGTTTTCTTGGTGGCAGAATCAAACTTACTCAGACTGCCAATCCCTTTGAAGCCCAAGTCAGTCCTGTTTTCTTGGTGGCAGATTCAAACTTGTTCAGCCTGCCAATGGACCCCAGCTTGGTGCTCCTTGAGGCTGTGATTTCTCTGCTGTCATGACTGTTCCCCCTGTGAGATGCTGAGGACGATGGGCCCATCAATCACAGCCTCCTGACTTACCTGTAATGACAAGTACACTGATTGCTTCCAGTCCCCCTGGTTCACAGGCCATTGTCCAGGGCCCCATTCCACCAAGTGATCTTAGCGCTAAGTCAATCGTAACTCCTATTCAGAATGATTCTTTAACACTGTCTTACGACAATCGTAGCGCTATAATCGCTTTGTGGAACGGGGCCCAGGCAGGTCCAAGCCTGTGAGGTCACTAATCACTAATGGGGTACGAATAATTTCTGGCGACTGGATTAAGTTCCAAGTGGGGAACTTTGGCTTGCAAGGTGATCAGTAATTCTGATGAGTTGTTGAAATTTATTGGAGTGTGTCGTTGAGAACCCTCTCGTGAGAGTCAGGGTCTTTGATAACCTAGGGTATCATAATCCTGTCCTATCATGGTAATTATCCTGGATGCATACAAATTATCTGGGATTACGTCTTAGCAAAGGGGCACAGGTGGCCCAGCAGTCTTAGGTGCTGCAATTCACTGTGCAGAGTTGTGTCCCTTGGGTGCACCAGAAACCTATGATGAAATCCTGCTTCGACCGATCAGGTTTCATGGTTTGTCAGCACCATACCTGTGCTCTTGGGTTCCACCCAAGTGGTAAAAGACTGGGATCTGCATCACTTCTGGCTTTCTTCCCAAATTAAGGTGACACGCCATGATACAACTCACTCACTCTTAGTAAAGTACAAATTCAAGTACTTTTTGGGTTGGAGTCCCATCTGGGATTCGAACCCCAACTCTCTTCGCCTGCACACAAAGTCAACATTCTAACCCACTCAGCCACCGAGGCTTCCACAAAAATGGAATTCTGACAAATGGTAGTGTAGATCACATACTTTGTGTACCCCTCTGATAAGCGTAAATCGGCACGGCTCCCTTGGCTGAAGCTATGAATACACAATGCCATTTAGAAAGCTGTGAAATGTAACATACGTTGTATTCAGGATTACGCCATCTTAGTAAAGAAATTGCCATTGACACTTTTCAGAAGTCGCTGACTTTCTGTACTCGTGACTTGGTGTCTCAGCCTGGAAAGAGGGGGCACGGGTGGCCCAGTCGTCTAAGGCGCCGCGATTCGCTGTGCAGAGTTCTGTCCCCTGGCCACGCCAGAAACCTATGATGGTGGGTTCGAATCCCGGTTCGCCCCGATTATGTTTCTAGGTTTGTCAGCACCATACCCGTGCTCGTGGGTTTCACCGAAGTGGTAAACGTCCGAGACCTGCATCACTTCGGGCTTTCCTCCCACTTTCGGCTGACACGCCGTGATATTACTGGAATACTGTTTAAAGTGGCGTTAAACCCAACTCACTCACTCACCCTGGAAAGTGTGGGTTTCAAATCCTTGATGGGATTCCTGCCAACTAAGTGCTAAACTTTTTTACTTCACTAAGGTGTAATCCCATATAGAATATGTGGCCCACCAGGAGAAGGGGGACCTTATGGGTTAGGGGGGGATGGGTAACTCGGGTATCCGGGACGGGTGGGTACTGAGTAGGACCCGGGTACCCACAGTACTACTCGTACCCGTGGTTAGTCACGTGATATATTGTTGAATGACAAAAATATCTGGAACTCTATGGTTACACTACAAGTCACTAATGTTCGCATTTCTTTCTGACTATGCACCCATTCCTTCTGATTTTTCATATGGTTGTATAAAGATAAAACTCAAGTCAACTTCAGTGTATGAATGACCAGATTGTTTAATACATGTATCTAAATACGCTTTGTCAGGGCTATACTAAAAATGTTCCCAATCAGACATTTTGAGACATCTCCTAACATCTACAGTGGGTACCTGGGTAGGGTCGGGTAATAGGGGGGTGGGTACCCAGGTAGTAAATTTGGACTCGTCCCAGCCCTGTTATGGGTGCTGGGATACAATTGTGCTGTGATGTCATAACATGTTTGACGTCAGTTAACTTCAGTAAAGATCGCCATGTGTGCGGACTGTACTAAAACATCTTATTTCTCTCTTGTTAGTTCGTAAGGTAATAAAAACATCATATCAAATCTTTCAGCCAACATGTCTACTTTCAAATGAGTAGACTAAGGCCTCGCGATTCGCTGTGCAGAGTTCCGTCCCTTGGACACGCCAGAAACCTATGATTGTGGGTTCGAATCCTGGTTCGCCCCGATTATTTTTCTAAGGTTGTCTGCACCATACGCGTGCTCGTGGGTTTCACCGAAGTGATAAACGTCTGAGACCTGCATCACTTCTGGCTTTCCTCCCACATTAAGCTGACACGCCGTGATATGACTGGAATACTGTTACAAGCGGTGTTTAACCCAACTCACTCACTCACTCACTCACTATCATCCAAAACTGGCTTCCACAGGAGATACCATTTGACTGAGATTATTGTGATATCATCAGATACCATGACATCACAATCAAATGACATCACTAACCTCTCTGTTACTGAAGCAGATTAACTACTTTCTACACTCAAGCCATTGATTATGACTGTTGGGTGGGGTAGCCTCGTGGTTAAAGCGTAGGCTCGTCACGCCGAAGACATGGGTTTGATTCCCCACATGGGTACAATGTGTGAAGCCCATTTTCCAGTGTCCCCTGCTGAGGTGTTGCTGGAATATTGCTAAAAACTGCGTAAAACCATACTCACTCACTCACTCACTCACTCACTCACTCACTCACTCACTCACTCACTCACTCGGGGGCAGGGATGGCCCAGTTGTCTAAGGGGGCGCAATTCGCTGTGCAGAGTTGTGTCCCCTGGGCACGCCAGAAACCTATGATTGTGGGTTCGAATCCCGGTTCGCCCCAATTATGTTTCTAGGTTTGTCAGCACCATACACGTGCTCGTGGGTTTCACGGAAGTGGTAAACGTCTAAGACCTGCATCACTTCTGGCTTTCCTCCCACATTAAGCTGACACGCCGTGATATAACTTGAATACTGTTAAAAGCGGCGTTAAACCCAACTCACTCACTCACTCTTCACAAAGAATCATTTTGGATGAGAAATAGAATGTCACCATGCGTCTTCCAAGCCAAAATATTTCAATACTCACTGATAAAAGTAAGCAATTTGATATTTCTGTTTTTTATCAACTGGCTTTGTTATATATATTTGATCTTGAAAGAAACATGGGAGAGGCTCTCTGCATCTTTGGCATTTGACATCAACTTTGTGACATCAGAAGAGCTAATGTCAAGGAGCATGACATTATGATCGCTTGCCGGTACTTTCATCAAAGCCGTAATTTATGTAGTAGCCAATCAAATATAAGTAAAAGGGGTCATGCCCCACGCATTTGTGTTAAAGTCCAGTGAACAAGTTCTTTCTGTGCCCACGTTGATGACGAGTCCTGACAGAACCATGGTCCTGCTTGTCTGAGATAGAGCTGACGCACACTACGCTTGTTATTCCAATAATAGTGTACAGGAATGGCTTCAGATTGACCTCAGTTGACCTCAGATATAATTGTTCAATGATCTTGTCACTCCCCCGTGCTTGTCCTACCTATACAAACCACAACATGAATGGCTTCAGATTGACCCCAGTTGACCTCAGTTATAATTGTTCAATGATCTTGTCACTCCCCCATGCTTGACCTACCTATACAAACCACAACAGGAATGGCTTCAGGTTGACCTCAGTTATAATTGTTCAATGATCTTGTCACTCCCCCGTGCTTGTCCTACCTATACAAACCACAACAGGAATGGCTTTAGATTGACCCCAGTTGACCTCAGTTATAATTGTTCAATGATCTTGTCACTCCCCCGTGCTTGTCCTACCTATGCAAACCACAACAGGAATGGCTTCAGATTGACCTCAGTTGACCTCAGTTATAATTGTTCAATGATCTTGTCACTCAACCGTGCTTGTCCTACCTATTCAACATGAATGGCTTCAGATTTATTAATGTTACTCAAGATGTTATAGTCAAGAATATTTCTTGAGATTACTCCATGTTTGTCATACCTACAACAACCGATACAATGACAGCTTGGTTTTTTGGCTCCCTTTGAGCTACGTTTGGATGGTCCCTCGACACTTGACAACATTACCTCTTGTTTGTCGTTTCCATGGCAACAGACACAGGATTTACTTCAAATATAATTACCCACTTTAAGCAGTTAAATGATCGCTGTGAGGTGTCGCACCTCGATACTTGCTGACATTTTCCCCGTTTGTCGTTTCCATGGCAACAGACACAGGATTTACTTCAAATATAATTACCCATATTAAGCAGTTAAATGATCGCTGTGAGGTGTCGCACCTCGATACTTGCTGACATTTTCCCCGTTTGTCCTTTCCATGGCAACAGACACAGGATTTCCTTCAAATATAATTACCCATATTAAGCAGTTACATGATCGCTGTGAGGTGTCGCACCTCGATTTCTGCTGACATTACCCCCGTTTGTCGTTTCCATGGCAACAGACACTGGATTTACTTCAAATATAATTACCCATTTCAAGCAGTTAAATGATCGCTGCGAGGTGTTGCACCTCGATACTTGCTGACATTACCCCGTTAGTTGTTGACTGACACACACATTTCTCCGCTGACCAGGAGCACCCCGGTTGCTGATGTCCCAACTGTGTATTTTTCACCCGCATCATTAGTTTCACACCATCCCGTGTCATCCATCATTCAAAATGTACAGGGAAAAAGGTGTGGACCGATATGACGAAGTGGTAGGTGGGAAGTCTTGATGAGGTCGGACATGATGTTCTGCGGAGACTGCCAATCAGGAGGGACATTTCATGTCGAGGGACAAATTGTCTCATTACCATCCTCCAACATGCAGTATATTGCTGCAGGTCTGTCAAAAGTGTTCGTTTATGTCAGATTTAAGAGCATCAACTGGGATTCCAAGGTCACCTGACCAATAAATTGGTTTTCAATATTCACGACAGACTGAACTAAATTATCCAGTTTCCTCGTTCAGCCCATCTTCTCAAACCCATCGAAGTTTGCTTCGTTTTTGAGCCAATTATAGCACACATGTTATGGAGAGGTGACCTTTTAAGTCCTTGGAATCAACGACCACCCTGCTGGCGAGGTTGAATAATTTGACGCATAATTTAAAAATTTCACGTAACGAGGAATTAGAAACTTTTGTGGTATGGGAAAATCGTGAACAACAATTTCAGGAGCTAACGCTTAATACTGTGTGGGGTTATAATCCCCCCCCGTTTCCTACAAAGATGAAAAATCCATCATAGTAATTGGCCTACCTCTTAGGGTAAATTCAAGTCTTATTTCATAATTAGGCAGTGATTTCCTTTGGCTGACATTGTCAGATGTCAATATGACAAGCTGCTGGTATTTTGGTTGGTAATATATCATTCTGAGGTTACAAAATTACGAATTAGGATAAATGTCCATGCATCCCATTTCTGTGACCCAATGGAGGATGTCATGATACTTCCCTGACAACTGATCCTACCTGGTCAGCATTATGTCAAGAAACGTGAAGTAAATCGAAGTTGTTTTGAAGAATTATTTTCATACTTTTTTGATCATTTAATAAATGCAGTATCCATTTTGCCAAGCCAACTGCCATATTTTTTATTATGAGTCAGACACACAGGCTTATGGTGTAGTGTGAATTGTACAATGAACTCTTGTCCTTATTCCTTAAGATTATAGAAAGTGTGTTGTGTCTGTTTCATATTTGGGACCCCAATTATGTTTCTAGCTTTGTCAGCACCATACCGTAGCTCGTTGGTTTCTCCGAAGTGGTAGACGTCTGAGACCTGCATCATTTCGAGCTTTCCTCCCACATTAAGCTGATACGCCGTGATATAACTGGAATACTGTTAAAAGCGGCGTTAAACCCAACTCCCTCACTCAGATTTGGGAAAACCAAGAAAAGTAAAAAGCACTGGGAATATTGTGTTCCTGTGCCATTTCCGAAGATTTTTCAACCAATCAGATTGCAACTTAAATAAACTTAAATAAACTATTAAAAAGATGTTACTGACCCCCGATTCGTTCATGTTGACATGACTGATAACGTATAGTAATATGAAAGTATCGGGTGGTGCTTAACTTCTTTTGAGTAGCATATAAGGAGAAATAAACTGACCGACTCCCTGACCACTGTTGGTGGGGGCACAGGTGGCTCAGTCGTCTAAGGCGCCGCGATTCGCTGTGCAGAGTTGCATCTCTTAGGCACCCCAGAAACCTATGATTGTGGGTTGGAATCCTGGTTCGCCGCAATTATGTTTCTAGGTTTGTCAGCACCATACCCATGCTTGTGGGTTTCACCGAAGTGGTAAACGTCTGAGACCTGCATCACTTCGGGCTTTCCTCCCACATTAAGCTGACACTTGGAGATGTAACTGTATATAACTGGAATACTGTTAAAAGCAGCATAAAATACAACTCACCCACTCACCCACTCACCCACTCACTCACTCACGCACTCACTCACCCACTCACTCACCCACTCACGCACTCACTCACCCACTCACCCACTCACTCACTCACCCACCCACTCACTCACCCACTCACTCACTCACCCACTCACTCACTCACCCACCCACTCACTCACCCACCCACTCACTCACTCACCCACCCACTCACTCACCCACTCACCCACTCACTCACTCACCCACTCACTCACTCACTCACCCCACTCACTCACCCACTCACTCACCCACTCACTCACCCACTCACTCACTCACCCACTCACTCACTCACCCACCCACTCACTCACCCACTCACTCGCTCACCCACTCACCCACTCACCCACTCACCCACTCACTCACCCACTCACTCACCCACTCACTCACCCACTCACTCACTCACCCACTCACTCACTCACTCACCCACCCACTCACCCGCTCACTCACTCACTCACCCACCCACTCACCCACCCACTCACCCACTCACCCACTCACTCACTCACCCACTCACTCACCCACTCACTCACCCACTCACTCACCCACTCACTCACTCACCCACTCACTCACTCACTCACCCACCCACTCACCCGCTCACTCACTCACTCACCCACCCACTCACCCACCCACTCACCCGCTCACTCACCCACTCACTCACTCACTCACTCACCCACTCACTCACTCACTCACCCACCCACTCACCCACTCACCCACTCACCCACTCACTCACCCACTCACCCACTCACTCACTCACCCACTCACCCACTCACTCACTCACTCACTCACTCACTCACCCACTCACTCACTCACTCACTCACTCACTCACCCACTCACCCACTCACCCACTCACTCACCCACTCACTCACTCACTCACTCACCCACTCACTCACCCACTCACTCACCCACTCACCCACTCACTCACTCACCCACTCACTCACTCACTCACCCACTCACTCACCCACTCACTCACCCACTCACCCACTCACTCACTCACCCACTCACTCACTCACTCACTCACCCACTCACTCACTCACCCACTCACTCACCCACTCACCCACTCACTCACTCACCCACTCACCCACTCACCCACTCACTCACCCACTCACTCACCCACTCACCCACTCACTCACTCACCCACTCACTCACTCACTCACTCACTCACTCACTCACTCACCCACTCACTCACCCACTCACTCACCCACTCACTCACCCACTCACTCACCCACTCACCCACTCACTCACTCACTCACTCACTCACTCACTCACCCACTCACTCACTCACTCACCCACTCACTCACTCACCCACTCACCCACTCACTCACCCACTCACCCACTCACTCACTCACTCACTCACTCACTCACTCACTCACCCACTCACTCACTCACTCACCCACTCACTCACCCACTCACTCACCCACTCACTCACCCACTCACCCACTCACTCACTCACTCACTCACTCACCCACTCACCCACTCACTCACCCACTCACCCACTCACCCACTCACTCACCCACTCACTCACTCACCCACTCACTCACTCACTCACTCACTCACCCACTCACCCACTCACTCACTCACTCACTCACTCACCCACTCACCCACTCACTCACCCACTCACCCACTCACCCACTCACTCACTCACTCACCCACTCACTCACTCACCCACTCACTCACTCACTCACTCACTCACTCACCCACTCACTCACTCACTCACCCACTCACTCACCCACTCACTCACCCACTCACTCACCCACTCACCCACTCACTCACTCACTCACTCACTCACCCACTCACCCACTCACTCACCCACTCACCCACTCACCCACTCACTCACTCACTCACTCACTCACTCACTCACTCACCCACTCACTCACTCACTCACCCACTCACTCACCCACTCACTCACCCACTCACTCACCCACTCACCCACTCACTCACTCACTCACTCACTCACCCACTCACCCACTCACTCACCCACTCACCCACTCACCCACTCACTCACCCACTCACTCACTCACCCACTCACTCACTCACTCACTCACTCACCCACTCACTCACTCACTCACTCACTCACTCACTCACCCACTCACCCACTCACTCACCCACTCACCCACTCACCCACTCACTCACCCACTCACCCACTCACTCACTCACTCACTCACTCACCCACTCACTCACTCACTCACTCACTCACCCACTCACCCACTCACTCACCCACTCACCCACTCACTCACTCACTCACTCACTCACCCACTCACCCACTCACTCACCCACTCACTCACCCACTCACCCACTCACCCACTCACTCACCCACTCACTCACTCACCCACTCACTCACTCACTCACTCACTCACCCACTCACCCACTCACTCACTCACTCACTCACTCACCCACTCACTCACTCACTCACCCACTCACCCACTCACTCACTCACTCACTCACTCACCCACTCACCCACTCACTCACTCACTCACCCACTCACCCACTCACTCACTCACTCACTCACTCACCCACTCACCCACTCACTCACCCACTCACCCACTCACCCACTCACTCACCCACTCACTCACTCACCCACTCACTCACTCACTCACTCACTCACTCACTCACTCACTCACTCACTCACCCACTCACTCACCCACTCACTCACCCACTCACCCACTCACTCACTCACTCTCCAACTCTCCAACTCACTCACTCACTCTCCAACTCACTCACTCACTCTCCAACTCACTCACTCACTTCAATCACTCTCCAGCTCACTCACTCTTCAACTCACTCCTAAACTCGTTCCTAATCGTACTCACACACTGAAGGGATGACCTAAAAGTATTCCAGTGTCAGACCCTGGATTGCCTCGGTGAGTTGATACAGGTCTCTAAGTCTGCCACGTTATTCCCATATGCCTTCTGCATGTAATGGTAAAACCTTGTGCGGGTATTTCACGGAACAGTATATTGTCTACTAGAACCACTCAGGGTTGCTGGTACAATGGAGGGTTTATGGCTTCTCCTCGCCTACAACTCATTTCCATATTATCTGGTACTCTGGTTGTCTTGGGCGATTGTTTCCACTCATGTTGAAACGATTAATGGCATCTGACTGGCTTATGTTAGCATTGAGGAAGATTTCCCCACCTTCAGGTATACTGGAAACTTCAGGAACGATCCCCAACCATCCCGGATGCAAAAGCATTGTTGGGATTCTAGGTCAGTGTGGGTCTGTTGTTCCTCATGCTTGTCAGGGGGCACAGTCTGGATTCTGGGTCTGAGTGGGTCTGTTGTTCCTCATGCTTGTCAGTGGCACAGTCTGGATTCTGGGTCTGAGTGGGTCTGTTGTTCCTCATGCTTGTCAGTGGCACAGTCTGGATTCTGGGTCTGAGTGGGTCTGTTGTTCCTCATGCTTGTCAGTGGCACAGTCTGGATTCTGGGTCTGAGTGGGTCTGTTGTTCCTCATGCTTGTCAGTGGCACAGTCTGGATTCTGGGTCTGAGTGGGTCTGTTGTTCCTCATGCTTGTCAGTGGCACAGTCTGGATTCTGGGTCTGAGTGGGTCTGTTGTTCCTCATGCTTGTCAGTGGCACAGTGTGGATTCTGGGTCTGAGTGGGTCTGTTGTTCCTCATGCTTGTCAGGAGCACAGTCTGGATTCCGGGTCTGAGTGGGTCTGTTGTTCCTCATGCTTGTCAGGAGCACAGTCTGGATTCTGGGTCTGAGTGGGTCTGTTGTTCCTCATGCTTGTCAGGGGCACAGTCTGGATTCTGGGTCTGAGTGGGTCTGTCGTTCCTCATGCTTGTCAGGGGCACAGTCTGGATTCTGGGACTGAGTGGGTCTGTTGTTCCTCATGCTTGTCAGGGGGCACAGTCTGGATTCTGGGTCTGAGTGGGTCTGTTGTTCCTCATGCTTGTCAGGGGGCACAGTCTGGATTCTGGGTCTGAGTGGGTCTGTTGTTCCTCATGCTTGTCAGGGGGCACAGTCTGGATTCTGGGTCTGAGTGGGTCTGTTGTTCCTCATGCTTGTCAGGGGGCACAGTCTGGATTCTGGGTCTGAGTGGGTCTGTTGTTCCTCATGCTTGTCAGGGGCACAGTCTGGATTCCGGGTCTGAGTGGGTCTGTTGTTCCTCATGCTTGTCAGGGGCGCATTTGGGATTTAAGAAATACAAGACATGCAAAAAAGAAATTAATTTCAAGATAAATTTGAAATATGCAATTTTCAATTAAATCTCAGAAAAATTGCATATCCAAATTAGGGGCATATATTCATTTGTAGATAAAGGTAAAACTTACCACCTATGTTTAGATTTGGGCCTGCCAGAAATCATGGGATCTCAGTGTGCCCCAATGATGTTCCTAGCTTTGTCAGCATCATACCCATGCTCACAGTTTTCACTGAAGATGTAGGGTAGCCCAGTGGTTAAAGCATTGGATCGTCACGCTGAAGGCCCGGGTTCGATTCCCAACATGGGTACAATGTGTGAAGCCCATTTCTGGTGTCCCCCGCTGTGATATTGCTGGAATATTGCTAAAAGCGGCGTAAAGCCATACTCACTCACTCACTCACTCACTCACTGAAGCTGTGGGGTAGCCAAGTGGTTAAAGCGTTCGCTCGTCACGCTGAAGGCCCGGGTTCGATTCCCAACATGGGTACAATGTGTGAAGCCCATTTCTGGTGTCCCCTGCTGTGATATTGCTGGAATATTGCTAAAAGCGGCATAAAACATTACTCACTCACTTAAAACAGTGTTACACCCAACTCACTCACAGAATGATAGATCGTAATTACAAACATGAAAAGTGTCTGTGTGGCCCTTTCAGTAGACTAGCTAGCTCAAGTGTTTCAGATAAATCAAGAAATGTATTGATCTGGAAAAGAGATCTTGCAGAGGTATCATGGTTAGGACAACGAGGAGAGTCTTGTGGGGTTTGTCCTTCTTCGACTAAGTCAAGGATTGATTCCACCATTGATTAGATGGTTTCAAGAATTCTGTTTAATGGCTGTGAAGGCTCGCAGAGCTATTTTATTCCCTAGTTTCGTATCCATCATTAGGTTATCAAATATAATAAAACATAACTGAAAAGGATAAAAGATATAATTTCTTTCATTTGATTTTGAAAATTGATCTTTTCTTTTTTGCTCTGACTGTTTCATGTGTTTTCATAATATCCAAACGGTTGTTGTTGAGAATTTCAATTTTGTCCTCCCAGATTGATTGAATCGCATAAAATGATATCACTAACGAAAAAGATATCAATGCGCATAAAATTTCTTTTTGACAGTGTGTTTTGGCCCTATTTCATTAAGTCACACTAATCATTGACTAAAGCGCTCTTAAGGCTATCACCCTTGACTTGACGGAAGCATCAATCGAAGTGTAACATCTCTTATACAAAACGCTGCAGTTCAAGCCAACACGACCCTGATAAATTCCTTCTACTTGAGAACGCTTCTCTCATCACCCCCGGCTCGCAACATTTGCATTCTCCCATACATCAACAGGTCCCCCAAACTTGACAAAAGCTGCCACATGTCAGCCAGTACTCCCTCATGGCCCGGGAGATGATGGGGCCAGGAGCCCGGTCAAAGAGATCTGGAAATAGGTAATGCACTAGCGTGTCCTTGCTTTAAGAGGAAATTAAACTGCAGTTAAAGTTTCGGGTGACTTTCGGTGGTTATATTACTTTTGCAAGAGAATCAGTATGCAACTTCAGACACTATTCTTAGGCCCTAGTCTATTGGTTTTTTATTGGTTTTTTTTTTTTTTTAAGGGGTGGGTTGGGGGGTATTTTATAAAAATAGAAGATTTTTTATGGTCACTGCTCTGTGTTTGTTTTATTTGTTTGTTGTTTAACGCCGCACTCAGCAATATTCCAGCTCCATGACGGCTGTCTGTAAATCATCGAACCTGGACCAGACAATCCAGTGATTTTTATCATGATCATCGATCTCCGCAATTGGTATATGATGACATGCATCAACGAAGTCAGCGAGTCTGACCATCCGATCCCGTTAGTTGTCTCTTACGACAAGCATGGGTTGCCGGAATTTTCATGGGACTACACTGCTCTGTGAAATGATCCAACAGCCAGCATCCTAATATCAAAATATTCTGGATTATTTCTTTTAAAAAATGTCCCAGGCCCCTGACAATATTTTTAGATGTTAAGTCACATATTATCACTAAAATCTATTTAAATTGGCCAAGAGTGAGTGAGTGAGTATGGTTTTACGCCGCTTTTAGCAATATTCCAGCAATATCACGGCGGGGGGACACCAGAAATGGGCTTCACACATTGTACCCATGTCGGGAATCGAACCCAGGTCTTTGACGTGACGAGCAAACGCTTTAACCACTAGGCTACGGACCGCCCCGGAGGCCAAGAGAATTTAGGGCAAGAAGACTGAAACATTTTTGGCGTAGATTATATTACATTCCGTCCATGGGTTTAGATACAGATCCAAGAAAATTTCATGGATGAACGATTTGTTCTGTTATTAATGACTAGTTCCTTATTTGCTTTCCTGGGTACTATTGAGTGTAAGTGGTGTATGTTTTCCTCTTTATTTCCAGAAATCTACATTCATCTCTGTGGCATCTTCTGTAGTGTAATACTAGACTGTCTGTAGCTGTGCATAAACTGCTACCATGGTATCTCCTGGAAAAAATCAATTGTGAATCTCACTTTTGAGGGACTTGTGGGTAGAAAATGTAGGTAACAACCCAATAACTGTCATTCTAGAGGGCACATGTCCAACAAATGTCCTCTCAAAGTTAATCTCACGTACACTGATAACGTGTATTTAACGAGGAAGGAACGGGTCTGGGCGTTTGACTGTGTGGTGTCTGGTGTTCCCCAATCTCCGTGAGGAAAAGCCAATATGTTGCTGAAGTTACAAGAACTGTTATGTTTGACTGAAGGTTTCTCGTTATATTGAAAGGTGCCCTGACAAGGATGTAGTGATCCTAACTGTTATTGCTGGTTCCTGGACTCTGCAGTCATGTAGTTGCGACTGGATTAGAAGTTGATTTTTTTTTTTTTTTTTTTTTTTTTTGGGGGGGGGATCGGGTGGTCAGGCTCGCTGACTTGGTTGATACATGTCATCCATCCCAATTGCGTGGATGGATACTCATGATGTCAATCACTGGGTGTCTGGTCCAGATTCGATTATTTTACAGACCGCTGTCATATAGCTGGAATATTGCTGAGTGCAGCGTTAAACAACAAACAAACAAAACAAAGAAGTTGATTTTTGGAGAAAAAAATTCAGTTATGTTCTGATTAAAGTATCAGTTCAAATTGTGTGTTGCAATTATGCTTTGGAAAAAAGTAGAAATAATGTTCATGGGTAAAGCGATATTCACTCACTCACTCACTCACTCGGGGGGGGGGGGGGCCATGGGTGGCCCAATTGTTTATTAGTTGCCGCAATTCGCTGTGCAGAGTTGCGTCCCTTGGGCATGCCAGAAACCTATGATTGTGGGTTCAAAACCCGGTTCACCCCGATTATGTTTCAAGGTTTGTCAGCACCATACCCATGCTCGTGGGTTTCAGCAAAGTGGTAAACATCTGAGACCTGCATCACTTCGGGCTTTCTTCCCACATTAAGCTGACACACTGCGATATAACTGGAATACTGCTTAAAGCGTGTTAAACCAAAACTTACTCACTCACTTTATTAAAAATGAACCCACTTGGTCTTCCACGAAAGGTGAAACTTCAAATACTTTTTTCGTGTTTGAAAATCAGAGTTGCTTGGGTGAATCTGATGTATATTTCTTCTTGTCAACGTCATTTAGCTGGAACATTGCAGAGTGCTACGTTACACAACAAACAATCAAACAAACAAACAAACAAACAAACAAACTCTTCCCTCATTTGGCAGAAAAAATCGGCAAAATCCAGTTATAATTGCCAGACTTCAGGTCAGATATGCTGTGAACTGGAGTAATGGTCACTTCGGTACCACTGGGAGATATTTTCTATTGCTGTTGTTTGTTGTGATAGAAATCATTTAGTCGAGAATGAGATGTCGGTCTCTAACTGTCTCTCTGAGGGTTGGCAATGTCATCTTCGATCTCATTTGTACATAGTATCCTAATATCACGCCAGATCTCTGCCTATATGTGAAGGCAATCGCTGATCATAACAGACAGGAAATAGGGCCGCTATTGGGGCTGTTGATGGTGAACTGCACAGTGGAAAAATATATTTAACATTGTCATGTGATATTAACACCTCAATCCAAAAAAAAGAAACTAACTTACAACCGTTAGCATTGCTTGTACATGGAATTGGCAAGTAGCATAATTTGTGAATATTAAATTTATGATGTACTGTTGTAAGGTACCCTCTTCGAGAGCCTCATAGTTTAGCCAGTTGTAACAGTTGTATTGGGCAAGCGATTTACTGGGGGTGTGCCAAACTAGAGTGAATGTGATCAAAACTGATACATTTTGCTTCACTGGGAGAAGTGCTACATCAAGTTTATGTGCCTTTTCTAAATAAATAGTAGTTTGATTAGTTATATATAATTTTATGATCGATCAACTTCATGATATTAGCACATAATTTTGGCTGTAAGTAGAATTTTATGAATTTTCTCGGCTAATAAACCCTTCTATCCGCTCTGCGTTGGTCCTTTGGCAAAAGGTTGCCTAGAACACTTAGTACCCCCGCTGATCATGCTGCAATGTTCCTGATGCTAGATCAGTTGATTTGATATGTAACTCTGTCATGTTACGATGAACCATTTATTGCTACAGTAATGCTTACAGTGTAGCACTTACTGTTTCATCGTAGTTACGATGTTGCACTTACAGTGTCCATAGTTACGATGTAGCACTTACAGTCTCCATAGCTACGATGTAGCACTTACAGTGTCCATAGTTACGATGTAGCTCTTACTGTCTCCATAGTTACGATGTAGCACTTACAGTCTCCATAGCTACGATGTAGCACTTACAGTGTCCATATTTACGATGTAGCACTTACAGTCTCCATAGCTACGATGTAGCACTTACAGTGTCCATAGTTACGATGTAGCTCTTACTGTCTCCATAGTTACGATGTAGCACTTACAGTCTCCATAGCTACGATGTAGCACTTACTGTCTCATCATAGTTACGATGTAGCACTTACAGTGTCCATAGTTACGATGTAGCACTTACAGTCTCCATAGTTACGATGTAGCACTTACTGTTTCATCGTAGTTACAGTGTAGCACTTACAGTCTCTCCATAGTTACGATGTAGCAGATACTGTTTCAACGTAGTTACAGTGTAGCACGGGTCTGTCCTAAGAATTGTTTGAATGTTTTACGGAGCATATCCAATCTTGAGTAATCGTGTCAGCTCTCTCACAATCATGGTTTGGCAGATCTACAAGACGTATTAAATCAGGAATACTTTGATGTGAGGAGTGCTTACTTTGGATCTACACTATCAGCCAGCTTGTGTATAAAAAATATATTACGCCATGATAATGTTGCTGTTAATTGAAGCCATATTTTTGGCACCTGGAAATTATGACAAGAAGCCACTGGTGTGCTAAGAATTAGGTGCAGTTTCAGAAGCCACACCACATGGACCGATATGTTGCAGTGGTTTTTTAATCTAGTTAGCCCTAAGGGGAGTCTCTTTTCAAGACAAGTTGTGTTTGTTTGGTCATTTTTTTTAAACAAGTAAATTTTTCTTTCTTCCAGAATCACATAATGAAATGTATCCAAATTACAGTGACAGCTCCTCTCATCTGGCAAAGTATTTTTTAGAAATGGAAAATAGAACAAATGATTGTATTCCTGTTTTTTCGCCGACCATATTCCCCATGTCTTCCTTCTGTCCTCGCTTAAGGCATTGCACTACAGGACGGTCTGGTAGCCTAGTGGTTTAAGCATTCGCTCGTCACGCCGAAGACCCGGGTTCGATTCCCAACATGGGTACAATGTGTGAAGCCTATTTCTGGTGCCCCCCGCAGTTGTATGGCTGGAAAATTGGTAAAAGCGACGTAAAACCATACTCACTCACTCATTACACGACAATACAAACATGACGTTTAAAGTGCTGTGTGTATTTGAACATTTAGGTGAGATCAATGTATTTTCTTTGATTAATTAATCCAGGCATTGTTTGTAAGTCTGATGGAGTCATTGGGAAATTGTGTACAATAAAAGAGACAAAACCCTTTTCATATTCATTGGAAATCGCTTGATTGTATGATTCACGCGATATGAAGCGCATCTGTTAATGAATCACTATCAAATATGGAGGATATCAGGTGTTCGCGAAAAGGTGAGCCAAGCCAAGCCATTCTTGGTGCCTAGAGTGTGATGTGACTGAGTTCTATAAATCCTGAAATTCTTTTGTCTTGGGTCTCTTTTTGAGGCTTGGTAATGTACCATGATATCGCTGATGTTGCTCTACTCACTCACTTACTCACTCACTCACTCACTCACTCACTCACATCAACCCTCTTACTCATCTACCTGTTCACATGCCCTCACTCACTCACTTAGATCCCGATCCGTGAAGATCCAGGGTAGAATAGATATTCAACAACCCATGCTTGCTGTAAAAGTCAACTATGCTTGTCGTGAAAGGCGACTTATGGGATCGGGTGGTCAGGCTTGCTGACTTGGTTGATGCACGTCGCCGATTCCAATTACATGGATCGATGCTCATGATGTCAATGACTGGATTGTCTGGTTCAGACTCAAGTATTTACAGTCATATAGCTGGAATATTGCTGAGTGCGGCGTTAAACAACAAACAAACAAACAAACACTTGGATCCCTGTGGTGATCGGGTGGTCAGCCTTGCTGACTTGCTTAATGCTTGTCATCAGATCCTAATTACGTAGATAGATGCTCATGATGTCAATCACTGGATCGTCTAGACCAGATTATTTAGAGACCGCCAACATGTGATTCGAATATTGCTGAGTGTGGCAACAAACTTGGACCAGTCTGTATTCGTCGTGTCAAACGGTCAAGATAGTCACTCCAATCTTCAAGATCAAACATGTCGAATATAAAAAATTAATCATCGTCTTCATCATCCAGGAGAAACTTCATTACGTTATTTCACGTCATGTCTCTCCCGCAATTACGGGCTCCATATGATGAAGATGATGATGATGGCAGGTCAGAAGGCCACCAGTTTTCATCAAGCATCACGGAACATCAGGAAGATGTTTTTCACTACAACAATAGTAAAGATATTCTATTGTGGTTTTCTTAATCATGATCTGTGTGTCGTGTGTAGTACCTCTCGAACAATCACGTTGCTTATTACCGCCCATTGTTGGTTGGTTTAACAACAAATTCAGCGTCTGATTAATTGAACCTGGACGATTTCACCCCTGGCTTTTCAGCCTCCATTTCTTGGTTTCTTCATCAAAAAGTCAGGGCGGACTATTTGTTTTTTGTTTAATGGCTTTTCTTGGACAATTAAGTGCCAAGAAGAAAAAGGACTAGAATGAAAAATAAAACAACTGTCCAAGTTTGTTTCCTGAAAGTACCCTCAAGAACACAAAAACATAAATACGTTGAAATAAGTAACCTAGCAACAAAAAACTTGCATTTGTGTTTTGCTTTATTATTTATGGTTCTGTATTTTCTAGGGCAGGTTCGTCGCTAAAACACAACCGTCGATCACCCTAAACAGTATGCTTACCTCTAGACACAAAAGCTCAGACTTTTTTCATTGCCTGTTAATACAACTGTGGAATTTGCAGTAATCAATAAAACATTATTCTATATACAGCTCCCACCGAGCAAATTTCACACTTGGTGCCATCTTGTTAAATGCAGTGTA
The DNA here is from genome assembly GCF_022045235.1 of Haliotis cracherodii. Lineage (NCBI taxonomy): Eukaryota > Metazoa > Mollusca > Gastropoda > Lepetellida > Haliotidae > Haliotis > Haliotis cracherodii. The sequence goes on from NW_027266330.1 coordinate 57,892,291, forward strand.
CCATTGATTCGGACTCGACAACTTGGCACCTTAAACACCTTCCACCGAGCTGAAGTGATCAAAACGAGGAGACCATTTCAGTTTTGTAGTGCAATATTACCAGTCAAATTTGCTGAAGATGATTTTGCCATGTTAATGATCTGGTACCCTTGTACAAGAGCAGTACAATTGGTTAATTCCCAGTGATTGGTCGGAGGAGATGTACTTGGTGCCCTTGACAGTGCTGATAGAAGGCAGACGATATCACTCATTTTCCACCGGCCGTTCCTTCAGTCCCAGGTTCCTGGCTATTCAAGTTTCGCTTGAATATTGTCCTGAAGGTATTATTATATCCCCAACCATTAAGGATGGGGGTATTAAGTTATACCAAAGAATTCTGTCCGTCTGTTCAAGGAATTGGGGCGGTGGGGTAGCCTAGTGGTTAACGCGTTCGCTCGTCACGCCAAAGACCTGGGTTCGATTCCCGACATGGGTACAATGTGTGAAGCCAATATCTGGTGTCCCCAACTGTGATATTGCTGGAATATTGCTAAAAGCGGCGTAAAACCAAACTCACTCACTCACTCCAAGGAATTCTGTCCGTCCTTCTGAGGAAATCTTTTTGTGCCACCCATAACTTGTAAACTACTGAATAGATTCTTTTCAAACTTTGTGAACACTTTCTATACTAATAGGAGAGGTGCAGTGTGAAGTTTGAGTTCAATATTTGGATTTTCTAAAAAAATACAGCCTGTTTTCATTTTATACTTAAGAGTTTTTTTTATTGAAACCAGAAGGAGAATTTATTCTCAAACATCTAAGTCTCAAACAAGTAGCCTTTGTTTCCCGCCAAAACTCTACAGCTAATGAATATTTCTGTATAAAGCCCTTATCTTTCCTGGCTAATTTGCTCTTATTGTTGTTTAGATTTGCAAACATATTAATAGTAACAACTTGAACTAATGTATCCAAAAAAGGAGGGGAGAGACATGTTTTTGAGTAAAAACACATTCTAGTTCTGGAGTAGAATTGATCCCTGGACATCAGGTTCCTGTGGGTGGTTAAGTAGTGGATTTGGTCCAACAACTGTCAGGTGGTTCTGATGTAGGGGGCGGTCGGGTAGCCTGGTGGTTAAAGCGTTCGCTCGTCACACCGAAGACCTGGGTTCGATTCCCGACATGGGTACAATGTGTGAAGCCCATTTCTGGTGTCCCCCGCTGGGATATTGCTGGAATATTGCTAAAAGCGACGTTAAACCTCACTCACTAAGTAGAATTCGCATCAAACCTGCACGGAGTAAATGAGCTGAAATGAGCTGAAACATGCTGAAACATGCTGAAACATGATTCTTGAATAGAATTAATGCAAGTCACCATGTCTTTTTTTGTGATTCCTTCGTTAAATTGTTTCACGACGATGTTCTTGTTGGTACATTAATATCTACGACTTTTTTCAATTTGGGCGTTTCATCCTCCAGTGGACTGACTCAGCATGATAAATCTGAAGTCCTGTTGTAGCGGAATTAAACCCAACGCATTCTCACATTCATCGTCAGTTCCTACATCTTCATCGACTTCCTCTGTTGAATAAAGTTGACCCAAGTTTGAACAGAAGATCATATCCATCACTCTAATTAGACAAATTGACTTCTGCACTCAGCTAGAATGGTGTCAGCTACTGCCATCAAATTTTGATGAGATGCCTTTCACAGCAACAATGGAGTGGTTTCAGACGGGTAGTACCCGTTGTCCATGGTTAGTACGTGTATCCGTTTACAATTCCCAATCAATAGCTGCAGTTGAAAACATTTGATTAAACTTTCATGTGGCCCAGCATTCCTTGTGTAACGGATCTGTCACTGAGGAGTCGAGGTCGGGAACGGCTCTGCACAAGTATTTAGAACATAGTAGGTCCCTGTTCCCTGTGTCGGCCTATGTCAGTGGTTAGTCCATGGTTGGTTTGGTTGTTTTTTTGTGTTTAAAAACACTCAATATTCCAGCTTTATGACGGCGGTCTGTAAATAATCGAGTCTGGACCAGACAATCCAGTGATTGATACCATGAGCATCGATCCTCCCAATGTGGTGAGTGAGTGAGTTTGGTTTAACGCCGCTTTTAACAGTATTCCAGTTATATCGCGGCGATGTGGGAGGAAAGCCCGAAGTGATGCAGGTCTGAGACCTCGCAATGTGGGATTGATGACATGCGGTACCAAGTCAGCGAGCCTGACCACCCGGTCCCATTAGTCGCCTTTAGACGAGCTGGGTTGCTGAAGATCTATTCTAACTCGGATCTTCAGGGGTCATGTCGTCAGTGACTTTATGGGATCCATATACTTGGGTGCATGCTAACCAATGTTCAAAATAGCTGCATCTCCTGCAAGGGATGAGGAAGATGAGGTCTGGGAGCATCCTGAATTATCCAGCGTGATATGTCAACATTCTTTAATGATAAATACTCAGGACCCATGTGTTAGCTTGTATTTGTTTTTTATCCCGATTCGAAAAGAAAAAATGCTAAAAACAGTCATCCAATCAGATTATACTCATCAGCGAGAGAAACTCTGTGTGATGTTAGAGATAGGATGGATGGTTTTGACATAACTCAGTGAGCAAGACTAGAGTGGTGAATGGGTCAGGTATTTATGGAAATAGGATAGAGATATGCCTGGACAATTGAGGAATGGCCAAAAGGAGTCCTGATCTTCCTTGTCTGTTGAGTTCAATGCCCGTTGAGTTCAATGCCCATTAAGTTCAATGCCCGTTGCGTCCGATGGCCGTGCCAGGATCTCAGAGTTTACCCAATCATCATCTGTAGCTCCAGAAACATGCTCATGGGTATCACCAAACATATTGTCTAATTCTGCGTCACTTTGGTTTTTCCTCCCACTTAAAGCAAACACTATGATAGGACTGAAATTATGAATGTTCAAAGTGGCGATAAAACCAACTGCCCTATGTTACTAACCTTCATTCATTTGTTTGTATGTTTCAAGTTGGACAAAAAGGTTTTATGGTCACATTGCAGAGTTCGCTCATTTCGTTCTTCATTCTTTCTGACTGGGGGCGGTCAGGTAGCCTAGTGGTCAAAGCGTTCGCTCGTCAAGCCGAAGACCTGGGTTCAATTCCTGACATGGGTACAATGTGTGAAACCCATCTCTGGTGTTCCCCGCCGGGATATTGCTGGAATATTGCTAAAAGTGGCGTAAAACCATACTCACTCACTCACTCTTTCTGACCGTCAAGAAAGGTTCTGCCGCATCAAAAGATTAATTTGGTTTCATGTTTCATTTTTGTTTTTCATGTATTTTCTATCTTTGATTGAAAATATTCCAATGTCCCATTACAATGTTACTTCTTTTATCAAGCCATAAAAGGCGACTTATGGGATCGAGTGGTCAGGCTCGCTGACTTTGTTGATGCATGTCATCATATCCTAATTGTGTAGATGGATTTTCATGATATCAATCACAGAATTGTCTGGTCCAGACTCGAATATTTACAGCCGCTGTCATATAGCTGGAATATTGTGGAGTGCGGCATTTTGCAACAAACAAACAAACGTTTATTCTGAATAGACAGCAGTTGCGTGCTGTGGAAAAAACATTTATTCATTAATGTCACATAATCATTTGCTTCTTGGCAACACAAAATCCCTTCTTTTGTGAAGCGATTCATTCAATCATTCTTTCCGAAAAAGACGAAAGATTGTTTTTGCAACATTATAAGCTATCATTCAACGGAGATATTGATAAATTGCAAGTGATTCTGTGGCATTTGATAACCAACGGATTCTTCGGTGTTTATGTTTCCATAAGGCGAAAAGAAATGAGGTCCCTCCAACTAACCGTTTCCTGATTGGCTGATAATAGAATGGCCAGAGCTCGTGTTGCATTATTGCCCTGAACGCTGTCATGGATTTTGTATTGTTGCCAACATTTTTGTGTGTTAATGATTGAATAAGCAGTCTGTGAAGTTATTATTTGGGACATATTTATTTAGAAGAATTGACAATATGTTTTTGCGGACTTGCACAGTATGTGCACCGGTTTTAACGTTTATACGTTTATAAATGCAACAAGTATTGAAGTCAGGTCCTTTTTCAGACTTGCATGTTTCTATACACTTCTCCATGAGAATCTAGGGACATGGTTAGTGTTGATGTTTATGTATTCAAGTATGTAGGATCGAGACGAGAGCACGGCCGGATCAATACGCTCCCCATCTTGCCTCTCAGACAGGACAAGCTCCGCACACTGTTCCTGAGGAAGCAGACCCTGCTGTTTGGGCTCTAAACATTACAATAAATACATGAAACACGACTAATTGATAAATCGAGTTAGGGTGCCAGTGATAGTCCTTTAGTGCGACGTGAATTGATTAACAATTATCTCATGCACATTTATGCTCGACTCTTGATTTCAAAGCGGATTAGTATTGTCAATGGCAATAAAAGAACAAGAGTGATTGGTCGAAATTAGTATTGTTGATTGTACAGAACGGTATTTTATCAATAGGGCAAGTTATTTTTGCTGAGCTCGGCAGTATTGACAAATCTTTGGAATATGTGGTAAAGTAGGTTTAAATATTGTTGGAAATAGCCAAGTCTAAATATTGATAGTAACATCTGAATATGGGGAAGAATTGCGATAGTTTGATGTATCAATATTGATCAGCAGAACGCTTTGTCGTGTAATACAGAGACTGGGTATCGATTGACTCTACATGTTTGGTTTTTACAAGGAAGGGGGACCAACGGTCCAGCGTTATTTATACGCACAATCATGTTAATTACCATAGTTATTAGACCGGGATAATTAAGTCGGGAATCAATGTGAATAACGGATTTCTCGATTTTGCCCAAGCCATTTCGTACATGGTTGTTGTTGTTGTTATTTAAGCCAAAGTCAGATATTGTGATGTGTGATAATCACGATTTATTTACTTTGGTTTATTTTCCATGTGAATAAACAAATATTGATTGTGTATGTTCAAATATCTTATGCATGCAAAAATTGCTGAGTATTGTGATATGTGATGATTGAAGAATATTGACTTCTTTTTTTTGGTACTGTGAATGAATCAACAATGGTTAGTTTCTTGAAGCATGTTTTTTTCATAAGCATACACTATTATCAGGTTTTGCCTTGAAATATTGTTGAGAAGTAATTTAGTTCATGTTCCATGCTGAAACAAGGTGGCACAGATTGTAAAAGGCGCCGCAGTTAGCTGTGCAGGGTTGTGTCCCTTGAGCACACCAGAATCCTATGATCATGGCTTCAAATCCCAGTTTGGAGGTTTGTCAGCACCTTACCCGCGCTATAGGTTTTTGTCCGTCTTGAAGCTTACATGCCGTGATGTAACTGGAAAACAAAGCAGCGTTAAATCCAACTCACTCACTCACTTACATTTGGAGTGAGTGAGTATGGTTTTACGCCACTTTTAGCAATATTCTGGTGGATGCCAGAAAATTGGTTTCACACAATGTACCCATGTCTGGATGTCTTCAGCGTGACTAGCCAACGCTTTAACCACTAGGCTACCCTACCGCCCCACCGCTCCCTCACTGTATTCGACCGCCTCCGTGGTCTAGTGGTAGAGCGTCCGCCCGGAGAGCGGAAGGTCCGGGGTTCGATCCCCGGTCGCCTCATACCAAAAGACATTAAAAGATGGTACTTAATGTTACCCTGTTTGGCCCTCGGCATTAAGGGGCTAAAACAAGGACTGGTCGGCTCGGAGTCAGTATACTGTGTCTGAGTGGGGTATTCATGTTAAACTGCGGCATGGTATCTCAGTGAGCTAGCACTATATATCGGCATCAGTCCAGACTAGTACAAGCAGCCACACAAACACACACACGTACATGCACGTCGCTATATAAGTGCAATAATCTTGGACGCGACGTTAAACCCAATTCCAATTCCACCTCACCTCACCTCACTGTATTCTCAAACTGAATATTGCAACATATGGATATATGGATTAAAAAAAGCCACAGTCTATAAAATAAATGAAACTATTTGGAATAGGTTTATAAGCCTCATTACGTCATCCTTGGTGTAATGGGAAGATAAAGATTCAAGGAGAACAAAATTGCATCAACTATGGACTTTTTCTAAATAATTAAATCAAATGCATTGTGTCTGCCACTGCAGACTCCCTATTAAGATAAGGTCTTCTCGCAAGTAACTATGTGATCCTGTACAGAAATACTGACTGTTCTAAACTAAGTCACTCAGCATCTATTTCTTGTTGCGAAAAAACTTCAACTACTTCCAGCCAAAAATGGCCGCAGACCACAATTATTTTCCTTCTTTGCTATCCACAGTAACATGACAATGTACAGTAATTAGTAAGAGGCGACTAACGGGATCGGGTAATCAGGCTCGCTGACTTGGTTGATGCATGTCAATGATCCCAATTGTATGGATCGATGTTCATGATATCAATCACTGGATTGTCTGGTCCAGACTCGATTATAGCTGGAATATTGCTGAGTGGGGCGTTAAACAACAAACCAGCCAATCAACCAACAGTAATTATTTTCAGTCAAAGGATGTTCTTCTGTTGGTTATTGTGGGTGCAATGTGTGAAGACCATTTCTGGTGTCCTCCACTGTGATATTGCTGGAATATTGCTAAAAGCAGCATAAAACCTCACTCACTCACTCATCAGGGCCACTGTGGTTTGAGGCCAAATAACAAAAAAATATGTTTGATTTCCTCCCCCTCCCCATTAGCTACCGGTAATTAGTTTGCAACCAATCGTAGGCATGAGGCTTATAATTTGAGGGCGTGGATGAATAATTGATGTATTTGTCAAAAATAACCAGCAATACATCAAAGTTATACGCTATTGGTATTGATATTTTAAATATGAATGGTAAATTTACAACGAAAATGTCATTTGAATATATTCTGGATAAAATAATAGTTTCAGATACTATTCCTCCAAAATTCATTTTTAGTTATATTATTGAGGTTTTTTTAGCTGAATAGATCTGAGAGAAAATGTATACAGTTTATTTTTATTGTTGGCTTAATTTATGAGTGAGTGAATGAGTATGGATTTACTCCGTTTTTAGCAATATTCCAGCAATGTCCCAGCCGGGGACACCAGAAATGGGCTTCACACATTGTACCCAGGTCGGGAATCGAACCCAGGTCTTTAGCATGACGAGTGAACGTGAAATTTAACCACAAGGCTAGCCGACCGCCCCCCTGAATTTATGAGTGGATATATACATTAAACTTAATGCATATAAAAAACAATGCCAAGTAGGACAGGAAATACAATTGAAATGGTGAATCAATGTGTCTTCTGATGTCTTATCACAAATTTTACATTTTCATGGAAGATTTTTGTTATCTCCTGTTCGTTCACCTGAAGTGATACGATGTAGTTTTTGACTGCGCACAAAACCTGAAATAGCAGTTTTCCTGAAACTTGTAGCCAAGAATGGAGGATGCGGACTTCAAGTAGATTCATTTTCAGTTGAAATATCGTAATCAATATTACAAGCACGGGCAAGAGGGGACTTGTGAACGGGAACGTTATGTCATCAAGTCCCAATTGTGTAGATCAATGATCAGGATTTTAATCAATGGATTGTCTGGCCTGGATTCAATTATTTACAGACTGCTGTCTTATAGCTCGAATGTTGTTGAGTGCAGTGTTAAACAACAAACAAACAAACAAACCACAAATAAGTGACCCGGCTTGTAATTGGCTGTCGGTGAGGATTCGGAATCAATATGGTCTGTCGCACTAGCTGAGATACCACTCATTACGCTTTGGGCTTAATAATTACGCTTGTGAGCCTAAAACTTCGCTGTTACGTTTATCCTCACCAAATTACGATTTTTGACATTTATTTCACGAATTATTTACATGGATAAAATATCACGGAGAGCAAATTGTTAATGCACCCAATCATGTGACACATTCTATAGGGAGCCAGTTGCATGTACACCGATATTTCTTTGGAACTCGGAACACCACATTGTGTTTCTGCAATACAGTTAATATTATCACATGATGAATTTTAGGAATGTGTGGAGCTTTGACCGCATGTTTAGGCACGCCATTTTTTGTCGCCTCGCTAATATAACAGGAGGTTTGGGGGGCTTCCCACGCACAACAGCTTCAATTAAATGCTTTTGTAAGTGATTTATGATCTGTAATTACCAAAATAATACAAAATATGTGTTTGTTTGAAATGAGTCCCATATGTATGTCACTAATGAGGAAGGGCACGGGTGGCGCAGGCGCCGCGATTTGCTGTGCAGAGTTGCGTCCCTTGGGCACGCCAGAAACTTATGATTGTGGGTTGGAATCCTGGTTCGCCCAGATTATGTTTCTAGGTTTGTCAGCACCATACCCATGCTCGTGGGTTTCACCGAAGTGGTAAATGTCTGAGACCTGCATCACTTCTGGCTTTCCTCCCACATTAAGCTGACACGCCGTGATATAACTGGAATACTGTTAAAAGCGGCATTAAACCCAACTCACTCACTCACTAATGAGGTTGTTGTATGGTCACAATGGAACTTCTTTTTTCAAGTGCTATTTTTTATGTTGGTGTCCATTTTGTTCAATGTTTGGATTGATATTCAACTTCGAGGTTTAGTCATATTTAAACATACAGACGCAAACAGTCGGTTTTTTTAGTATTTTGAGCCTTATTGCCCATTTTTAAAATATTAGGGCTTGCGTGTGCGGCTATGATTACTAGCATCAATGCATGTGTACCCATGCTTCACGTACATATAGGGGCGGTCAGGTAGCCTAGTGGTTAAAGCGTTCGCTCGTCACGCTGAAGACCCGGGTTCGATTCCCGACATGGGTACAATGTGTGAAGCCCATTTCTGGTGTCCCCTGCCGTGATATTGCTGAAATATTGCTAAAAGCGGCGTAAAACCATACTCACTCACTCACTCACTCACGTACATATATGCCTAATGAAAATGTCGAAGCGAAAACCAGCATCATGGCATGGTTCTCTCAACATTACTCTCTTTCACATGAAATTACACTTTTTTTTCCCCACTGATTATTCCAAAGCTTCAATTAGAGTTGGCATCTCTGCACTAGCATCTCCTGGCATTAAACAACAAAAAAATAAACACTGAACATCCAGTTATGTGTGAAGCATATTCAGCCTGAAGCTATTCATCTGTATCAATGTGTATAAATATCCAAATATATTTGCTGAAAGAAAACAAGTAGTTAAACGTATGACACAAAGCAGTTAATAAATAGCTATTTTCTGTGAGTGTATATTCAAGTTCTTAAATTCAACAAAATGAATTGATTTTGAATTATACTGAGAGCTGGACAGAAGTCTTGATTTTCATGTTCGTCAATTAAGCCCCTCCAACAAAGGCAGTTCGTAAAATGTAAGTGCAGCAAAAATGGAACATAGAATTTGCATCAGTATTTGATAAGAAGCCCGCATAACCAGGGCTGTTTAGTGTGGAATGGCCTGTTTAGAGGTGTCAATGTGGAGTATTTGAGACAAGATTACTCGCTGCAATCCAGCTCCATTGAGACCTGTGTGATGAAATTTTTGTCCAAAAAAGTGTTTCTTTCGTTAGGGACACTTAGTTTTTCTCAGGGAATCTTCTATTTGAACTGAGTTAATCTGGGATCATTGTGGGCCATGTCAGGCAAGTCCCAGCTTTAAGTGGAAGGGATTCTCCCGAGACCTCGAGTTTAAATCACCTTTGTTGGAAATAATTTTGATGGCAATTTGTATCGTGAAGTAGTTGATTGGGAGACATGAGGTGATGTCAAGTCGTGGGAGACGCGTGAACACGATACTATTTCCCCGTCAGTGACTCTCATGCTGTTCCCAAGTCGATATCTGTGGAAGAAGACTGATAGAGTTGTCTCCCTTGTCGAGTGTTTGCGATGGCGTTCTGTGTGAAGGAATGTTATGGTCGTTTTATTTTGTTGACATGTTGAATATATTTGAAAAGTGTTGAATATTTCTTTGCTTGACTCATGATTGCAAAGTTTCTGATATTTTATTGATTATTCAAAGGTTTATAGATAGCGTTTTGTATTGGATCCTGGGTTTTGAGCCTCTGATCCGTCAGTGCATTTATGGTTTTTAATCAAAATGAAAATTTCAAATGGAACCGTGCCATGCATTTCTGCTTTATGATATGTAGCAACATCCTCGTGGGGCACCCAGATCACAATCAGTCCCTACTTCTTATCTGCCTGGTTGTTAGTGGGGGGGATGGGGGGGGGGGGGGGGATGTATGGTTGATGATCGCAGCTGTGATCCCCACTCACTCACTCACTCACTCACTCACTCACTCACTCACTCACTCATTCACTCACTCACTCACTCACTCACTCACTCACTCACTCACTCACTCACTCACTCATTCACTCACTCACTCACTCACTCACTCACTCACTCACTCACTCACTCAGTTGTAACCTTGTCGGGATGCCCATTTCATGGCCGTGCATGTTCTCCACCAAAATCGTATCACAAAGCTTTGTCCCTATTGTGGTGTCACCGGTTGCCATGATGTTAATATATTTGATATCAAAAGACACTTGGATGAGGTTCTCTTGTCATTCTGCTTAAGTCTGCGACTGGGAAGTATTTCTCTCACAATCAGATAACTTGGTCTTGATCAGTGTGACATGATGTTGAAGATGTTGCTGTGGTGTCAGGGAGATACAGGTCGTACCTCAGATGTGTGGATGCACGTGGAGTAGTGGAAGCAGTTCCTTGTCCTGGCCGTCACTTACCAACTCACTCTCTCACTCACTCACTTACCCACTCACTCACTCACTCACTCTTTCACAGACTCACTCACTCTTTCAGACTCACTTACTCACTCACTCACTCTTTCACAGACTCACTCACTCACTCTTTCACAGACTCACTCACTCTTTCACAGACTCACTCACTCTTTCAGACTCACTTACTCACTCAATCACTCTTTCACAGACTCACTCACTCATTCACTCACTCACTCACTTAGTCAGTTACCCACCCACTCACTCACTCTTTCACAGACTCACTCAGTCTTTCACAGACTCACTCACTCACTCATTCATTCACTCACTTACCCACCCACTCACTCACTCTTTCACAGACTCACTCAGTCACTCACTCATATACTCACTCACTCATTCACTCATAGACTCATTCACTCACTCAGTCACTCAGTAAGTCACTCACCCACTCACTCGCTCTTTCACTCACTCACAGACTCACTCACTCACTCACTCACTCACTCACTCACCATGCCACCCACCCACCTACTCACTCACTCACTCTTTCACAGACTCACTCACTCTTTCAGACTCACTTACTCACTCAATCACTCTTTCACAGACTCACTCACTCACTCACTCACTCACTCACTCACTCACCATGCCACCCACCCACCTACTCACTCACTCACTCTTTCACAGACTCACTCACTCTTTCAGACTCACTTACTCACTCAATCACTCTTTCACAGACTCACTCACTCACTCACTCACTCACTCACTCACTCACTCACTCACCCTATCATCTTCAGGATTCATCAAAATACATTAAATTCTAACTAAAGTATCTGTGACAGAGACTGGTACTGAGAGACGTCTGAAGACTTAAAAGCCACATGACAGGCCTGACAAAGTGCCTGTTTCCCTCCTCTTTCCTCAACATGAATCTTCTATTTCAATATGAAATTTTAATCCAGTTTGGTTTCCACCTCCCGACTGAACGAAGCCGGCACCAACTTGCCGCCTGAATAAAGTGCCCCAAAAATGGCCATGATAAACATGCCTCTCAGTTGGAAATGGTATTTTAATGAGAGAATTTTGCCACTTTCATTTATTGAGGATATGATGCCAGCCAAGGTCTTTGACACAACTACCCTGGCTTGACATATGAATAACCAACAAAGGGCCCAGGCTTGGGGAAACTGGTAATGTCATATTGACCTGCTGGTTAATAACAACATGGCACTGGCATTTATGTGCCTCCGTGGAGATAATGAATTTTCCCTTTTGAACAATAATACCAGGTTGAAACTCAACTTGCAGGTTTCGGCTTATGTGCTTCGTGGAATATGTATCGAGATTCTGGAGGCCCCCCTGTAGCCAATTCAGTAGGATTATACCGATAATGGCACCGTGACAAGAATTCACATGGTTAAAGGGAGGTAACTGCGCTTATCTTTGCGTGCCGTTCTCTTCTCCCACAATCTGTGAGCTGAGGTGGGGATAAAAGACGTCAATTTCTCATCCCTCGATTAACTTTATTGGAAACTAAAATAAGCGATGTGTGAGACATTGGCAAATAAAACGTGTCAGTTATTGGAAATTTGAGATTGGAGAATGTTTTAAGGGCAAAGTTATGCTCCTCGATTATCCAAAAAGAATGATGACTGGTGCTTTGATGATCATCATGACAATTATAATTGTTACTGTAATTGCAAGGAGGGTAATAAATGCTGGGAGTATTGAAATAGAACAAATTAAGGTAAAAACGGGGATATGTGATGGGGATGAGTTGTTTCGGAAGGAGAATTTCCAGATCTCTGAGAGATGGGGTTTATGTGCACAGTGTCATGTAAGCAAACAGCACTAATGAATACTGGTCAGATTGTGTATGTTGTGTAAGTTCCAAACCTCGGAAGAGCTGCTGAATATGTGCACAGTGTCATGTAGGCGTACAGCACTGATGAATACTGGTCAAATTGTGTATGTTTGGAGATACACGCTATATACAATGTACACTGCGCTATCAGTTTTATTGCCCTCCTGTGGGCACTCGTGATTGGTTGAACTTCTCTTCTTCACTCACATGCCGTGTGTTCTTCCCTTTATCCCAGAAGTCTTATTGGTCTGTGTAAGACCCCTGACGGACCACTGACCTGCACTGTCCCAGGACGTCATTATCAATAGTCACATAGTCGGATACAGCTCATATATCATGCTCAGGCTGTAATGTCTGGGAAGGGAAATGCCACAAGAGCTCCCAAGAGCTTCATGTTGAGCAGCCAGGAAGGTTGGTTGGATGGAAGAAAAGGAAGTAGATAGAAAGAGATCATTACCATCTGCATCCATTCCATCTCTTTATAATGAGGACCCTTTCTTGCTGCATCTATTACATCTCTTTATAATGAGGACCCTTTCTTGCTGCATCTATTACATCTCCTTATAATGAGGACCCTTTCTTGCTGCATCTATTACATCTCTTTATAATTAGGACCCTTTCCTGTTGCATCTATTACATCTCTTTATAATGAGGACCCTTTCCTGTTGCATCTATTACATCTCTTTATAATGAGGACCCTTTCTTGTTGCATCCATTCCATCTCTTTATAATGAGGACCCTTTCTTGTTGCATCCATTCCATCTCTTTATAATGAGGACCCTTTCTTGTTGCATGCTTTACATCTCTTTATAATGAGGACCCTTTCTTGCTGCATCCATTCCATCTCTTTATAATGAGGACCCTTTCTTGCTGCATCTATTACATCTCTTTATAATGAGGACCCTTTCTTGCTGCATCTCCTTATAATGAGGACCCTTTCTTGTTGCATGCTTTACATCTCTTTATAATGAGGACACTTTCTTTATGCCATTACATTCCACAACTTAATAACGAAGCCCCTTTCTTAATGAATAACATCCATCACTTATTAATGAGGAACCTTTCTTAATGTGATTACATCTATCACTTAATTAAAAGGACCCTTTCTTAATGTGATAACACTCAATCATTTAATAATGAGGACCCTTTCTTAATGCAATTACATTCCATCACTTAATAATGAGGACCCTTTCTTAATGCAATTACATTCCATCACTTAATAACGAGGACCCTTTCTTAATGCAATTACATTCCATCACTTAATAACGAGGACCCTTTCCATTCCATCACTTATTAATGAGGACCCTTTCCTAATGCAATTACATTTCATTACTTAATAATGAGAACCTTTTCTTAATGTAATTACATTCCATCACATAATAATGAGGACCCTTTCCATTCCATCACTTAATTATGAGGACCCTTTCTTAATGCAATTACATTCCATCACTAAATAATGAGGACCCTCTGTTAATGTAATTACATCCATCACTGAATACCGAGAACCCTTTCTTAATGCAATTACATTCCATCACTTAATAACGAGGATCCTCTCTTAATGCAATTACATCAATTTATAACGAGGATAGCCAGGAATGTCTTAACAGGTAAAAAATAATAACATTTTTTTAGCTATTAGCTAGTTTTGCTTATTGATATTATTTCATTGCCTGATGTTTGTGTTGTCCTGGGCTCCTCCTGTCAACCTCCTCTGACCCCTCAACTCTGAAGCTATGAAAGTACTTCTTTCATTGTGTTGTAGCCATCTAAGCTGCTTCAGGCTGTTACAGTCATGGATATTGATAATGCGTAGCTTTCGCTTTAATGGACAAATTACTCAACGAAAATTGTTTTCGCGTGATAATTTTGTGCAGCTGAGAAAACAGTTCATCACTGTCAGCCGATAACACTGTTATGTTTCGGATGAGATGTGAGGGTTGATGAGAATGATGAATGTCAGATGATATAGGTCAGTTTATAACATTGTTATTGTTATATGTTAGATAAGAGATACACATACGTCAGTCATTAATACTGTTCTCTGTCAGATGAGATGTTCGTCAATACCAATGTTATGTATCAGTCCTTGCGTCAGATGATGGCACTGTTTTATCAACTGACAACCATGTTATATTCTGTTGGTGATAACACTGTTATTTGTCAGGTGATAATGCTGTTATTTGACAGATGATAACACTGTTATTTGTCAGGTAATAATGCTGTTATTTGACAGATGATAACACTGCTATTTGACAGATAACTCTGTTATTTGACAGATGATAACACTGCTATTTGACAGATGATAACACTGTTATTTATCAGGTGATAACACTGTTATTTGACAGATGAGAACACTGTTATTTGTCAGGTGATAACACTGTTATTTGTCAGGTGATAACACTGTTATTTGACATATGATAACGCTGATATTTGTCAGGTGATAGCACTGTTATTTGTCAGGCAATAATGCTGTTATTTGACATATGATAACGCTGTTATTTGTCAGGTGATAGTGCTGTTAATTGTCCGGTGATAAAACACTGGTTTATGTGAGCTTGATAAGGTTACATGGCCTGGTTCTGCCAGACATTGATGCATCAAAACAAAATAAAATCTTCCGTGTCTGTCATGAATGACCATCAACAGCCGTCATGGGCTTCAGTGGCAAATCAAGACAAACTTCCTCACTTTATAGAGAGATGGAAGCAAGAAGGTCCTCATTATACAAAGATGGAATGGATGCAGCAAGAATCAAGTGAGTGAGTGAGTGAGTGAGTGAGTGAGTGAGTTTGTTTTTTCGCACGCTTTTAGCAATGTCCTCATTATAAAGAGATGTAGTGGCTGCAGCAAGAATGTCCTCTTTATAAAGAAGTGAAATGGATGCAGCAAGAATGTCCTCATTATAAAGAAGTGGAATGGATGCAGCATGAATGTCTTCTTTATAAAGAAGTGGAATGGATGTAGCAAGAATGTCCTCATTATAAAGAAGTGGAATGGACGTAGCAAGAATGTCCTCATTATAAAGAAGTGGAATGGATGTAGCAAGAATGTCCTCATTGTAAAGAAGTGGAATGGATGCAGCAAGAATGTCCTCATTATAAAGAAGTGGAATGGATGTAGCAAGAATGTCCTCATTATAAAGAAGTGGAATGGATGCAGCAAGAAGGTCCTCATTATCAAGAAGTGGAATGGATGCAGCAAGAATGTCTTCTTTATAAAGAAGTGAAATGGATGCAGCAAGAAGGTCCTCATTATAAAGAAGTGGAATGGATGCAGCAAGAATGTCCTCATTATAAAGAAGTGGAATGGACGTAGCAAGAATGTCCTCATTATAAAGAAGTGGAATGGATGGAGCAAGAATGTCCTCATTATAAAGAAGTGGAATGGATGTAGCAAGAATGTCCTCATTGTAAAGAAGTGGAATGGATACAGCAAGAATGTCCTCATTATAAAGAAGTGGAATGGATGCAGCAAGAAGGTCCTCATTATAAAGAAGTGGAATGGATGCAGCAAGAATGTCCTCATTATAAAGAAGTGGAATGGATGCAGCAAGAATGTCCTTATTATAAAGAAGTGGAATGGATGTAGCAAGAAGGTCCTCATTATAAAGAGGTGGAATGGATGTAGCAAGAAGGTCCTCATTATAAAGAAGTGGAATGGATGCAGCAAGAATGTCCTTATTATAAAGAAGTGGAATGGATGCAGCAAGAAGGTCCTCATTATAAAGAAGTGGAATGGATGTAGCAAGAAGGTCCTCATTATATAGAAGTGGAATGGATGTAGCAAGAATGTCCTCATTGTAAAGAAGTGGAATGGATGCAGCAGGAATGTCCTCATTGTAACGAGATGTAGTGGATGCAGCAAGAAGGTCCTCATAATAAAGAAGTGGAATGGATGCAGCAAGAATGTCCTCATTATAAAGAAGTGGAATCAATGCAGCAAAAATGTCCTCATTATAAAGAAGTGCAATTGATGCAGCAAGAAGGTCCTCATAATAACGAGATGTAGTGGATGCAGCAAGAAGGTCCTCATTATAAAGAAGTGGAATGGATGGAGCAAGAAGGTCCTCATTATAAAGAAGTGGAATGGATGGAGCAAGAAGGTCCTCATTATAAAGAAGTGGAATGGATGGAGCAAGAAGGTCCTCATTATAAAGAAGTGGAATGGATGCGGCAAGAAGGTCCTCATAAGAACGAGATGTAGTGGATGCAGGGACAAATGATCCGTTTCTATCTACTTCCTTTTCTTCCATCTGACAAACCTTCGATTGAAATGTGAAGTTCCTCTAAATGATGAATATGCTGTTGGTGAATTCTGACACATACATTCAGATGTTATTGATGTAGATGGGTCTGGTTCGATAAAACAAGTGAAGATGTGCAATTGATTTTTGGGAGGACAGAACGTGGCGTTATTACATCAGTGATGGTGTACATGGCGGCAGCAGACGTGTGGTACGAAGACATATTCACTGCTTCTGTCATCTTGATGTTGGTACTGTCTGGCAAATATAACAGAGATCTTTTCCCACAAATATTGACACCAAAGTTTTTATTCAAATATGCTGTTCAATAATGTTAGAAGTGGTTGAATGATACACAATTAGAAAGACAATAAAATCAAATGAGTAAAGTTTGAAAGTTTTGCCCAGAGTGAGTGAGTGAGTGAGTGAGTGAGTGAGTTGGGTTTAACGCCGCTGGTAACATTATTCCAGTTATATCACAGCGTGTGAGCCTAATGTGGGAAGAAAGCCCCAAGTGATGCAGGTCTCAGACGTTTACCACTTCGGTGAAACCCACAAGCACGGGTATGGTGCTGACAAACCTAGAAACATAATCGGGGCGAACCGGGATTTAAACCCACAATCATAGGCTTCTGGGATTCATTCCACTTCTTCTGCCCAAGGGACTCAACAAGCATGGCGTTAAACAAACAAACAAACAAAACTAGGTGAGCTTCAGTGCCAAGTTTTATTAACCAGGGTATTGGCTTATTTAACAGAATTCAATATCAGTGAAAGGAATTCAATATTGATTTAAGAATATAACGCAAATCCATTAATGCTGTTGTGAAGAGTATTTTCAAAATACTGTATTCGATGTAATAAGCGCCCACGGCAATATTTGCTTATATATTGGTTAGTGAACCATCCAAATTAGCACCCCTTAGGATTGATCAATGTACACAAGACTTATTCATTCGTGTATAATATGCACTCGAGTGTTATAACACCCTTAATTATGGGCAATGAAATTCTGGAAAAATATATCTGTGGTATATAAACATTTCAGATTGTCAGCATAAACCACGAAATTTATCTTTCAACTCTCTTTTTTTTTTCACCAAAATAATATTCTAATAAGAGCCCCCTATTTCTTATTTTGAGAGCGCCCTGTGTGCTTATTACGTGGAATACGGTAATATTTCCCTAGACAGAAAAGTGGCATCTTCATCTCAGTTCCTTCTGCATCTACAGCTTTGTGTAATATAGGTCCTTCCCTAATCTTGATTATAAAGACCTGTCTTGTGTGTCGTCTGTCTGTGCCAATATTATTCCTGGGATCAGTTTGACGTCAATATCAGTTTCTCATTGACACTGAGAGCACTCTGAGAAAAGCCGGAGCAAGTCAATAATTGTCAATGTAGATTATGGCTTAACTTGTCTTATGGGTGTCTAATCCACAACCTTGAACCACGGATCCTGATGTTGTTGCTGACGTTTGTGGGGAGGTCTTTAGAATCTCTTCTTGCGAAGATTGGGGATCAAATGGGCAAAATGGCCGCCGCCGATGAACGATTTGGCTGATGATATCGGCCTCTGGCTTTGTGGATTCTTGGAGGTTAATTAATTAATTAAAGCAACCAAACCCTTTCAATATTCAATAGAAATCTATGAGCATCATAAACACATGCAAAGGCAGGTCAATTGTTCAGCTGAAGTAAAAATAGGGAATTGCATCGGACATGATTTTTGTCACTGATGCGTTAAATTTGGAAATGTCCTCCAAATGTCTTCCATAAAACTTTTCGAAAGCTTTACTGAGGCCTTGAATGTTGTAACCTTGATCAAGCAGCTTCTGAGCAAGAGTCAAATGACTCTCTTTGAAATCTTGGTGACGAATCCCCTTTCCTATTGTGATGATAAGTGTTAAAATGGGCAAAACGGTTGCTGATTATGAATGTTTTTTGTGAAGACCTCAGCGTTTTCCTGTGTGATTCTTGAAAGTCTAAGGAATCCCTTGTTTCTTGTAACGCCCAGTCACTCACTCCGCCGCCACCACCTAATCACAGGACCGCCTCCATGGTCTAGAGGTAGAGCGTCCGCCCAGAGAGAGGAAAGTCCGGGGTTCAATCCCCGGCCGCATCATACCAAATGACGTTAAAAGATGGTATTTCTTTGTTAACCTGTCTGGCGCTCTTCATTGAGCGGCTAAAACAAGGACTGGTCGGCTCGGAGTCAGTATACTGTGTCTGAGTGGGGTATTCATGTTAAACTGCCGCATGGTATCTCAGTGGGCTAGCACTATAAATCGGCATCAGTCCGGACTAGAACACACACACACACACACACACACACACACACACACATGCACGTCGCTGTAAAAGAGCAATAATCTTGGACGCAACGTTAAACCCAATTTTACCTCACCTGACCTCACCACCCAATCACACACTCACTCACTCACTCACTCAATCGCCAATTATGAAATGATGGAGCACTGCTACAGTGGTGTAGAAGCAGTAGGGGTCCAGGCAAATATCCTCTACATTGGGACACCCTTTCAGCAAAAATGAAGATTAAGTTCCATTGGAATGTATATTCATTTCGCCTCCTTTTTTTTAAATGACTTCAGAGCCGTAATTCTCAAAGCAATATTGGTTCCACAGTAGTCATAAACTCTGATTTGCAGGAATACTGTTCCCTCTGGGGGTTGCGCCCTGGGAGAATAATGAGTGGAGACATTGGCATACTTGTAATGTTGGGAGAAGGATGATCTGTTAATGATACTTTTCAAGTATTGTCATCTGAACACACGACCGGCATCCCACATCCCACACAACCTTTGATGCCGAATCTATTGGCCGTAGAAGTGCATCTCATGACCTTTAGATACGTGGAGTTTTCAATTTTGACACCTTAATTTCTTCAGTTTAAAAAATATCAATATCTGTATTTTGAACACCTTAATGTCCTCGATTAGGAAACATCAAGGTCCTTTCTTTGATCATTCTTTGACCTTCATTAGGAAACTCCAAGGTCAAGTTGGAGACCTTTTGGTCCTTTATTACGCCCCCTCGATGGACATTTCTTTTGTCCTTGATAAGGATATCGCATGGTTTGGATCAATCAATTTATTCTTAATCTATAAGTTTATGAAGTCCTCTGGGTCTTGAGGGCTTTAAGGGCCCTTGGGTCAGGATCTCGTGTCTGGAACAAGTTGTCTGCTTTTGGGGGTCAGAAAATGTCATACCATATTTTCTTGTGTATAGAACCTACCCCCACCCCCACACACCCCCACACACAACCTCCACACCCCCAAATTTCAGCTGTGTACCGAGGGATGCTTACCTGTTATTGTGCTATCTGATTAGAAATAGTGTTCATTGTATACCTGGCAAAGTGTTTTGTATTCTCTTTTATTAATTTTATTCAAAATTTTATTCCATATTGTTCACAATAATTTTGTCAAAATCGTGTGTGCACTGATCGGCAGAACACACCAACTCACCATTCCTTACAGCTACCACAAAAAGATCATTACCACAGACACCTTAGTTGTCAGAGAATGGATATATACCGTATTCGACGTAATAAGCATCCCACTCTAATAAGCGCCCATGGCAATATTTGCTAATATATTGGCAAGTGAACAATCCCAATTAGCACCCCTTCGATTGATCAATGTACACTTATTTATTCGTGTATAATACGCACTCGTGTGTTATATGCACCCATAATTATGGGCAATTAAATTCTGGAAAAATATATCTGTCGTATATAAACAGTTCAGACCATCAGCATAAACCACGAAATTTATCTTTCAACTCTGTTTTTTCCACCAAAATAATATTCTAAAAAGAGCCCCCTATTTCTAATTTTGAGAGCGCCCTGGACGCTTATTACATCGAATACGGTATATCACAATACCATACTGTCACTCATTAAAGTCATAGTTTATGTTAGACAATTATATGTCAGTATTTTCCAAAATCCACATGTATGTTTTTTTTAACTTTTAAATAGATGTAGTACAAGTTGCAACTTATAACAAGATATTAGAATATGTTATTCCAAGTATTGTTTCAGATACATCCGATTTTGCATTAAAATTGTTTTTAGTTAAATAAATTGGAAAGGTTTCCTGGTTGATTGGGAAGAAAATGTATGTGCAGCTTATTGCTATGTCTTGCCTATTTTGCGAGTCAAATACACTATAAGTTGTAGCAGGATCGCTCGTGGTACCTGGGGTTTATTGTGTCCAGCGAATGAGGGATGCATAAAACACCATGTATCCTGAGTGATCCTGCTGCAACAAATTTATCTTGCCGACATGTTTTAATATGACATCATAAAAGAAGTAAAACAAATTCAAATTGATAGAAAACAGCTGTTCAATTGAGCTGAGGTATAAAGGATCTATTCTGCCTCTCAGAAATCCACATGCAGCCTGGCTTGCTCATGGCGGGGTATAAGAGATTTTGTCCCCCGCTGAGAAATTTATAACCTAGGGGGAATACACGGTATTTTGTCAAGATCAAGACCAATCAGATCTCATCATTTTGACATGGAGGTATTATAAACGATATTTTTTATCTCTGCCTATAAAACAATGCCTAGCATAACAAGAAATACAATTGAAATCTTTAGGAGAGTTAATGAGTTACGTTGATTTTGGGACGTAAAAGAGTTAAGGAATATTACCATGATAGCCATATCTGATGAAAGGTCACTTGTACTTGGTAAAGTACCGGGTGTTAACGACTCATTTTGTATTCTGACAGTCGACAGATAATAGGCCTATACTCCATGACGTACCATGCTGTAAAGCTGCAGAAACATGGGGGGCATGATGAACAGGGACCTCTAATACATACCTTCAGTCATGACAGGTTAGAATGGACATGGCAGCTTTACCATTGTTGCATGAACAAGTCTGATTATCCTGTTCACGACTATGTGTTATGAGATATTATCCCGCTAGTGGGATATGGATTATCACCAGCCACTGGAGCAAGAGTGATTCCATCATTATTGATTTGTGTCTTGTTATCACAGCTTGGGGTCAATATTCACAACATTCAAGTGAGAAATACTCATATCCTACTCCATTCACATACATTTTCAAGATCTAGGTTGGAGCTTACTGTGGGGGTAGTTCAATTCGGTCCAAATCGGGACATATATCGCAAGTCGATATTACATGTGCAATGAGAGATTTGACGGCTTGTCATGAGCGTATCTGACAGGAACATTGTGACTGGCAATACTGATTGATTGCAGTCGCAGTGATTGATAGCGGCACGTGGCTGGTTTCCCACAAGGCCGTGTTCATGTGATCTGTTGCGTTTTCTCTTCTACCACTTCCAGCCATACGACTCTCCAGTCATTGGATCAGACTGTCTAACTGATGTGTTAGCCGAACGGGATTTATACTTTTAGCTGTTGTAACTTTCAATTCCAATTATTGTAATTGTCGACATCTATCATGACGACTCCATGTTGCTGCTACGGCCCGTGAAATAGACTCGTTTTGTGGAATTTCTTCGGAACTCATCGCATCAATTTTATGAAAATCCCACCAGAGAAGCTCATAATGACGACAAATGTCACCATCGTCGGCCAAAGATCAATTCAGTAATCGATTTTTCTCTACCATTGATCGGAGCCCATCGTTTGGGGACAACTTCGGGGCAGAGAGTATATCGGCAGTGGTTATTCGACAAGAACATTGTAATCAACTGAAATTGGCCTAAATTTATCCCATTGACTTGTGAATGTTGAGGGAATCGTTCTGGTACCTCTTGTGAACAGAGACACCCAGGCAGGCCGTGCATCTGTGTGTGGAGTACTAATGTGGAGAAATGCTACAAGTATTCACACTTATTGATTTCATGTTTTGTCTCGGAGAGGATTACTTTTTGAGTACGATGGTGCAATTGCCATTATTGACCACAAACATCTTTGTGTAACCTCTGACTCGCAGCAATGTACTCTTTAAGATCCTTCGCCCTGGGATTTTAGCGAGAACATCATCTTTGTGTGGGTCCGAGCCTGCATCATATTTGAAGAGGAAATTTCTTTAGGAGTCTTCAGTCGGGGAATACGAGCATACGGTTAACTGTAAAAACTAGAGGAGGGCAAATATTCCTCTCGATTAGTTTGGTTTGATTTTATGTTTGAAGAATGACACTTGTTTCAGGGCATGAGTTTATACAGATTTCGGATTTGAATATAGCAGGCTGTTCCATATAACCTCTTTGAACTGGGCTGCCGAAATGAGAGATCAGCGGCGCTAAAGAAAATTCCGAATTCAGTGTCGTGTTTCACAGAATTGTCATTTTCAACTCATTTGTCTTATTTGTGTGCATCATTTTGGCGGGATGATTTTGAATAACAATGTGAATTATCCCCTTGGTAAATAACAGATGGTGATTTATGTCCTACAGAAACCTCCGCTGAATACAAGCGTTGATTTTATGGTTAAAATATTGCCTCTTGCCACTATATATTAATCGTGGATTCATCATTGAGGGAGACTGGTGACATTTCAGAGTTTAATTCGATAACGGTAATCAGACCGAGCAGATTGGCTCAACGTCTTATTTCCTCAGGGGAGAGAACTGTCATTTATTTTCTTGTTACGACCATTGTTGACTAATTTGGACTATCGGACATCAGTTTGTGATGGACACTGTGATTACCGCTATTGTCTGATGGATTTTCATATTTCTGACAAATGGCATGCTCCAGATCGGTCATTTCGGTTGAGAGTGAAGGAATGCCGGTGTTAAGCGTCCTGACTGTTGTACAGTGCCTGGGTGCTATGAGCTGTAGCATGCCAGGGACGAGGAGGGGTGCCAGCAATGATGCTGCCATATCTCCCTGATGGTATGATAACATACCTACTGATCCACATCACAGAAACATTCCTCACAACATTTTCAAGATGGATGGTGCACAAGTGTTATTCAAGTGGAACATTTATGGATAATTCCCGACAGGAAAGTCGTTTGTTATTAGCAGTCATTATCTGAAGTTGTCATGAATAATCAGTAATTCTGTACGGGACTGAGTCCTACTGATAAATGTGCTTTGATGGCAATGGATATTTCCCAAATGGTCTATGATTTTAAGTTAATGTTTGCATATCTGAAAACGATTTGAATAATCTTCACTTATCCATCTCCTGTTAGTTTGATGGTTCTATGTTATGGCGTTATTTCTGGGGAAAGATGGACATTATGGGAAATATTTGCTTTAGCATCAGCAGATAGTTTCTAAATGGGCCTTAATTCACAGTGGATGTTAGCTGAAATTCCTAGGACAATTTTGCCTCATTTGGTTACATATACCAGCGCTGTGGGTTCCCGTTCCCCCAGTTAACCATTTACCATACATATCAGCTCTAGAACTCTAACCACGGCTCGGTTCATACAGAGGTGCTATCATGTAGATGAAAGATTTGTTTTATAGCGATAAATAGCAGTTGATTGGTGGGGCGGCCTGCGTGGAGCATGCTGTTGCCTCTCCCAGGAACAACTCACAGACCTACAGCCTTGCAGCATCGCCGACTACTGCCAGACGATATCAGATAGGGAAAATATGATGTAGACTATTTCAGTGGACTCGAACTGAATTTATTTTTACAATTTGACCGCCCTCTTCCTGTTGTAATCTACTGGAGTAAGAATACTGGGCTCTAGGATCATACTGAGAATACTGGGCTCAAGGATCATACTGAGATGAAATAGACTGGAGGAGCTCGAACTACATCCATCTTAGAGAACAGCTGACGTGTTGTGGGGCTAATTGGAAGTTTGGTTTTAATTGAGTTTTCCCTAAAGTAAACAAGTGTGAACGGTTCACCTGCCGAACATCACCGTCTGTCAGATAATTCTACCTTCATTGATGGAGAGCTGGAGAAACATACGTTTCTGTCGCACTAGGAAGTGAGATCGACTCCTCTCAACTCCATCGCTCACTGCAAAGTGTCGTCTGCTCAGTGACGAGTGCCGTCTGCTCTTTTCTGCCGACAGACGTCTTTGTTTTGTTGGAGTGAGTGTAAGCTTGTTGACGGCAGCCAAGGGATCTGTTTGTTGATGTGGAATATGCTTGTTTCTGGATGTGTTGAGTTGTAGGTAATCAATTCTGCTTTGTTCGACAACGACTGGCTTGGGATCGGCATGTGATCCATGTTGTTGCTTAATCGTTATGATCTAACAAGAGGTGTCTGTGATCGGTTGAAGAGTCAGTGTGTGTCCACAGTTCTTTCTTGCTATCAATATATCGATGGATAAGGAAGAGAGCGGAGTTTGGGATATCAGACAAGTTGCGTGAAAGAGGGTGACCAATATCTGTCTGTCGACAACGTACACTTACCGAACCTGGACTCAAGTCTACAGCCCCAGAAACCAATTTATCCATGCCTGGTTGGAATAGCAAAAGCTGGTAATGTCACTTCTTGATGTGTGGAATTGATAAATCCTACTCTTCCCTGTGCCAGTGTCTGAGTCCGAGTTAATCTTCCAAAGAAGTCAAATGCTTCGAAGGTGAAAATCTTTTTGTGTGAGTTATCTCCCTGTTTGACAGTTTGGGAGCCTCGTCAGTGTCGTCCCTCCACCCAGATGTCATGGTGTTGCTACATTTTCTGTACCAACATTGCAAGAGTTTAAAGAATCTCGTGTCGTGTTGTAAGAGGAGGGATAGAGTGAAGTTGGACAAGTCGGCCGAGGCGGCCATGAGCGGCAGCAACCCGGTAGAAACGTACCTCCAAGGCCGCCATGAGCGGGCCATGGTGCGGCTGTGTGCTCTGTTGTGGATACTGAAGCTGGAGGAGGAGAAACTGGCCCAGCAGGAGGGACTAGACAACCTCCAGCCCTTCCAAATAGCACAGGTGGGGCACGTTTACCTTGTCATATGTAACACAGGTGGGGCACGTTTACCTTGTCATGTAACACAGGTGGGGCACATTTACCTTGTCATGTAACACAGGTGGGGCACGTTTACCTTGTCTTGTAACACAGGCTGGGCACGTTTACCTTGTCATGTAACACAGGTGGGGCACGTTTACCTTGTCTTGTAACACAGGCTGGGCACGTTTACCTTGTCTTGTAACACAGGTGGGGCATGTTTACCTTGTCATGTAACACAGGTGGGGCATGTTTACCTTGTCATGTAACACAGGTGGGGCACGTTTACCTTGTCATGTAACACAGATGGGGCACGTTTACCTTATCATGTAATACAGGCTGGGCACATTTACCTTGTCATGTAACACAGATGGGGCACGTTTACCTTGTCATGTAACACAGGTGGGGCACGTTTACCTTGTCATGTAACATAGGTGGGGCATGTTTACCTTGTCATGTAACACAGATGGGGCACGTTTACCTTGTCATGTAACACAGGTGGGGCACGTTTACCTTGTCATGTAACATAGGTGGGGCACGTTTACCTTGTCATGTAACACAGATGGGGCACGTTTACCTTGTCATGTAATACAGATGGGGCATGTTTACCTTGTCATGTAACACAGGCTGGGCACGTTTACCTTGTCATGTAACACAGGTGGGGCACGTTTACCTTGTCATGTAACACAGGTGGGGCATGTTTACCTTGTCATGTAACACAGGTGGGGCACGTTTACCTTGTCTTGTAACACAGGTGGGGCACGTTTACCTTGTCTTGTAACACAGGTGGGGCATGTTTACCTTGTCATGTAACACAGGTGGGGCACGTTTACCTTGTCATGTAACACAGGTGGGGCTCATTTACTAATATCTTGACTTGACAGGGCACATTTACCAACATCTTGGCTTGATGGGGCACATTTACCAACATCCTGGCTTGATGGGGCATGTTTACCCACATCCTGGCTTGACAGGGCACATTTACCAACATCTTGGCTTGATGGGGCACATTTAACAACATCTTGGCTTGATGGGGCACATTTAACAACATCTTGGCTTGTTGGGGCATGTTTACCAACATCTTGGCTTGATGGGGCACATTTACCAACATCTTGGCTTGATGGGGCACATTTACCAACATCTTGGCTTGATGGGGCACATTTACCAACATCTTGGCTTGATGGGGCACATTTACCAACATCTTGGCTTGATGGGGCACATTTACCAACATCTTAGCTTGATGGGGCACATTTACTAATCTCTTGGCTTGATGGGGCACATTTACCAACATCTTGGCTTAACAGGGCACATTTATCAAAATACTATCATGTATGTTGATTGGGCGTGTCATTTGCTGATATATTGTCAGGCAGAATGGTGATATCTTTATGTGTAAGATGATTATATCTCCTCATGAATAATAATAGTAATAGCTTGTCATGAATGAAGATTTGTCCTTCAGGACCGTTATTTCTGGTCGTATTTATTGTTCATGATGGTGATGATATCAATGGAAATGACATCTTAGACAATGGTTATTGATTATGCTAGATCGTGATATCTTGTCTCGCAATTATTTTTTAGTGCATATGATAATCATATGTTATACTATGTTAATGACTTGTTCTTGTTGCTGACTATCACAGATGCAGGTGTTATATCGTATATCACGCAAACCAGCCATGTTGTAACAATCATCTACTTTGGTTTTTATGTATGTTAACCTGTAATATTACCTTTGCAAAGTACCCCAATGTTTAACAATAGTTAATTTCCCTGCCTTGGTAACCATGTGGTACAGCATTTATCTTGATGTGATTGTACCCATGTGGTACAGCATTTATCTCGATGTGATTGTACCCAGGTGGCACTGCATTTATCTCGATGTGATGTACCCGTGTGTTGCAGCATTTATCTCGATGTGATTGTACCCATGTGGTACAGCATTTATCTCGATGTGATTGTACCCATGTGGTACTGCATTTATCTTGTGGTGATTGTACCCATGTGGTACAGCATTTATCTCGTGGTGATTGTACCCATGTGGTACAGCATTTATCTCGATGTGATGGACACATGTGGTACAGCATTTATCTCGATGTGATGTACCCATGTGGTACAGCATTTATCTCGATGTGATGTACCCATGTGTTACAGCATTTATCTCGATGTGATGTACCCATGTGGTACAGCATTTATCTCGATGTGATTGTACCCATGTGTTACAGCATTTATCTCGATGTGATGTACCCATGTGTTACTGCATTTATTTCGATGTGATGGTACCCATGTGGTACAGCATTTATCTCGATGTGATGTACCCATGTGGTACTGCATTTAACTCGATGTGATTGTACCCATGTGTTACAGCATTTATCTCGATGTGATGTACCCATGTGGTACTGCATTTATCTCGATATGATGTACCCATGTGGTACTGCATTTATCTCGATATGATGTACCCATGTGGTACAGCATTTATCTCGATATGATGTACCCATGTGTTACAGCATTTATCTCGATGTGATGTACCCATGTGGTACAGCATTTATCTCGATATGATGTACCCATGTGGTACTGCATTTATCTCGATATGATGTACCCATGTGGTACTGCATTTATCTCGATATGATGTACCCATGTGGTACAGCATTTATCTCGATATGATGTACCCATGTGGTACTGCATTTATCTCGTTGTGATTGTACCCATGTGTTACAGCATTTATCCCGATGTGATGGAACCCATGTGTTACAGCATTTATCTCGATGTTATGTCCCCATGTGGTACTGCATTTATCTCGATGTGATGGTACCCATGTGTTACAGCATTTATCTCGATGTGATGTACCCATGTGTTACAGCATTTATCTCGATGTGATGTACCAATGTGGTGCAACATTTATCTCGATGTGATGTACCCATGTGGTACAACATTTATCTCGATGTGATGTACCGATGTGGTACAGCATTTATCTCGATATGATGGTACACATGTGGTACAGCATTTATCTCGATGTGATGGTACCCATTAGGTACGTCATTTATCTCCATATGATGATACTCATGTGTTACCACACACATCGTCTTGACACATTAATCTCCATGTGTTAAACAACATTATCTCCCAGTCACAACACTGACGTTTTGGAACACTCTACATCTGTGTTGCTCTTGCACTGTGCATGACCTAGCTCTGGTATAACTATTGTTATGACACGTATTGTTGTGCTGTTAGCATAGCCATGAGTTTTCCCATATATCACCCAACCACTGGCGTAGTTTAGTGGTAGAGCGTCCGGGGTTCACCCCCAGCCAAGTCATATCCGATGGTACTTGTTGTTACCCTGTCTGGCGTTGGCATTAAGGGGCTGAAACGAGGACTGGTTGGCTCGGAGTCAGTAAACTGTTCTGAGTGGGGTATTCATGTTAAACTGCAGCACACACACACCCTGACACACACACCCTGACACACACACCCTGACACACACACACACACACACACACACACACACACACACACACACACACACACACCCTGACACACACACACACTGACACACCCTGACACACCCTGACACACACCCACACCCTGACACACACATACACACACACACACACAGGTCTTCGGCAACCCATGCTTACCGTAAGAGGCGACAGTGTTTGTCGTAAGAGGCACAAACGGGATCGATTGGTCAGGCACACTGACTTGGTTGATAAATGTCATTGTATCCCAATTGTATGGATCGATGCTCATGATGTCAATCACCGGATTGTATGGTTCTGACTTGATTATTTACAGACTGCCATCATTTAGCTGGAATATTGCTGAGTGTGGCGTTAAACAACAAATAAACAAAACTATATGTGGAATAATCTTGGACATGACCAATTTCACTTCCTTGCCTTGCCCCACCTCACCTCACCTCACCTCACCTCACCTCACCTCACCTCACCTCACCTCACCTCACCATCATTTAGCTACTGTTATATAAGATTTATTGCCCTGCGTATAAAACCGAACTATTTGTAATAACATGTTTCATCTTACCATATGTTTTTTTATGTTATAATCACATTGTCACAGTTTATATAGCTGCTGTAAGTTCAAATTACACTGTTTCAATGCTATAGCAGTGTGTTATAATCTTTATTGCTCTTCTACAGCAAATGTAGCCATTGAATAGCTATGTTAGCAATTATTTGCCAGACATTACTTAGAAGTTG
The DNA here is from genome assembly GCF_022045235.1 of Haliotis cracherodii. Taxonomy (NCBI): domain Eukaryota; kingdom Metazoa; phylum Mollusca; class Gastropoda; order Lepetellida; family Haliotidae; genus Haliotis; species Haliotis cracherodii. The sequence goes on from NW_027266330.1 coordinate 57,922,247, forward strand.
ACGGATGACAAAGTAGACACGATCAGTAAATAAAGAACTTGCTGTCCATAGATCGTGTCTACTTTAGCTATGTTTTCGTTGATAGCATTATGTCTGTGTCTGGGTTACAGCCTATAGGTTCTTATCACAGAATGCTCGATGTGGTGTAACAGGCATCTCCTGCCTATCTGGTGTGCTGTGCATTCCACATTCCTACACCTGTTTGTATGTTTCTGAGATAGACATGGGTTGAGATAGATAGTCTGGTTCTGCTACACCGCCAACCTGTTGGCTTGATATACCTGTCCCTTTCTTGATATCTTCATATGACCTGAACCAAGGTCAACATTCAGCTCAATATGACCTGCACCCAGGTCAACATTCAGCTTGATATGACCTGCACCTAGTAACCCGTGAAGATCTGGGGTAGAATAGGTCTTCAGCAACCCATGCTTGTCATAAAAGGCGACTATGCTTGTTGTAAGAGGCGACTAACGGTATCGGGTGGTCAGGCTCGCTGACTTGGTTGATGCATGTGACCGATCCCAATTGCATAGATCAATGTCATGTTGTCAGTCACCGAATTGTCTGGTCCAGACTTGATTATTTACAGACCGCTGCCATATAGCTGGGATATTGCTGAGTGCAGCGTAAAACAACAAACAAACAAACAAACAAACAAACCTGCAACTAGGTCAAGACTCAGCTTGATATGTTTGTTTGTTGTTTAATGCTGCACTCAACAATCATATTCCAGCTTTATGACGGCTATCTGTAAATAATGGAATCTAAAGCCAATAGCATGACTTTAACAGGTCTAGTGATTAAAGTGTTCACTTGTCACGTAGAAGGCCACAGGTGTGAAGCCCTTTTTTTATGTCTTCTGCTGTGGTTTTGCTGGAATATTGCTAAAAGCAGCCTTTAACAATACTCACTCACTCTTTTTAATAATAACAGCTACTGTGGTCACAGTGGTACTTATCATGGATGAATTGATAGAGGCAAACAAGAGATCTCGCTTGAGATTTGACGAACAAAGTAAACCACTTCAAAGAAATAGATTAGAATTTATAAACTGAAAAACTCAATTTTATTCCCTATTTTGGGCAGTCAGTCGTGAAGATTGCGAAGTGAAGCAAGTTTAAACTATTAAGCCAACAATCACACGATCCTAATAAGATATAAGATTCATGAAAAATACAAAAACAGTTCATGTGCTGATAATTGACTTTTACTTCAGGCTTTTCTCATTTCCACCAGGTCTACATCAAACAAACAGTTTTTGTCGGACAGGGATACGTTATTGACCAATCAGTCAATATCCCATAAGCTCTCACGACAGCACTAGCACCTAGAAGTAATGAAACATGTTCGCGTCCGAAATATCAGCATTGCCTGCATTTATCCCGCAGACAGGCAGATCCCTGTGTTGGAAGTGCAACTGCAAGAAAACACAACTCATTGAACTTTACAATCTTGTCAAGCCAAAAGCTGTCCAAAAGGTATTCTTCTGATATCCAATCTTATCCCGCAAAACCCTCCCGGGCTAATTCACTTGTATCAAGTTTGGCAACTGGTGCTTTGTTGTTTCCATGGATACCAGGTTCTTTCCCTCGAACTTTGGTAAATGTTTCTTTAAAAATATATTATCTCCCAAGCACCTTATCACCAGGGGCAGAATTTACACGGAGCTTATTTAATTAAGTTTATAGCGCCGCAGTCCATAGATCAACCTCACAGAAATGCACACTTTGATAAATACGGACATGCAAGGCGGGAAAAAGTCATCCTTGGCTTTATAAGAGTTTCAGTGAGGAGGACTATTGTCAGGGTGGATGTTTGCGAGGGGCTTTGCTCTATGCTGCTTTGAAACTCAAGCAGTTAGTCCTGTATGGAAGCCTCGCCCAGGGGTACTGGGCGGTTATAATGGCTTGTTAAGCTTTCGTCTGTCAGGGGGCGCTGTTCTTGAGGCTGCTTCAAAGGAGTCTGCTTTCTTTGCCTCGATTACGTCTTTTTGCAGTTGGTTTGTGTAATGCCACCACACCATTACGTATGTCACAGTTGTGGTGTTTGCTGCCGAGGCCAGATCTTATGTTGAAGCTGATTGGATGAGCAGACGACACGGAATACTTTCATCTTGCAATGCGTGTCTGTAATAATCTGTCAGTGGTATTTCTGGAGTGGTCGTCGTGGTTTTCAGTTTCTTTGGCAGTTTTTTACGAGGATGATAAGGACACTATTAAAGGAGTGGGCTTTGGTTTTTTGTTCAGATTGGGGATTTCATGTGTTAATTTGCTCTTTTGTCGTACCTGGTACTGAGTATTGAGAGAAAGCGTTAACAAGCATTTGCTGTCTGCGTGCTGTGGAATATTGGTAGATATTAAAGAGATATTGGTAAATTATGTTGGTGTTCTCTTTGATGATTTAAAAACTGACCTTGTGGTCATTGGGTAGCCCTGAGGTCAAAGCGTTCACCATCCACACCTAAGATCTAGGTTTGAATCCCATGTGGAGCCCATTACATAGTGAGGATCCCGTCCACATGGGTCTGGTTTAGAGGTAGAGATCATCAGTAGTGGAGTACATTTACTAGGTATTCATTATCCACCCTACAACCTCTTTGATCCTTTCAGTGATATTGATGAAGCCGAGAGTACCAAACAACTGCCACTTTCTCCAGTGTGCTCAGCCTGTGATTTCATAATTGATTCTCCATCGGAATGTATGTATTGGTACAGGCTACCATAACTCTGTATGCAGGACTATTGGGCCAGCAGTTCACCAATAAACTGAGATTATTGCAGGAAAGCTTTGATGTACACCAGCAGATTAATGATGTTTTGAATATGCTCTGCAGACTTTTTTCAAATTATACATTTGCAAGTGTTTTCAAACAGAGCTCACCAAAGTGCTTCTAAATTATCTCAACCAATCTGTCTGTATCAAAGGGCATTCTAAATGGTGTGTATTGACGGTGGTGTGGGACGTCTGCTGCAAGACCATGTGACCTGGAGAAACAACATTGTCCAAACACAGGCGGCCATCTTGAAGTTACATTGCAGTGACTGGTAGATGGAGGGACTTCATTTGTCGATGAAATCAATCGTGATGGAGACAAATTACATCATTGCGCTGGGCTTGCGTGCATGTTTATACATGGAAATTACAAATGGAGGTTCTCCGAGGCAGTTCGGTTCCCCTAAACCTCCATGTCGTCCGTCTCAAGAAATCAATGGTTTCATGTTCAAATTCCTGAACCTCGGTAGTTGGCGCTTTCTGTTTGAACTTGTATGTTTTCTGGCATGCTAACTAAGAACCCTACGTTTCTAAGCCAGCGTTTTCAGTTCATTTGTTTGTTTGAATATCCTGAAGTTCCACATTAACCTCAAGACTAACATCATATTTCAGGGGAGATTGAGCTGCAGTCATCTATGAATTGAATACATGGGAAGGGGTAGCTAGTATCTGTCTTTGTAATCTCCTAAAACACGTGAAAGGGGGCAGAAGTTTCTTTCAAGGAGCTTTATTTGACTTGTATTGATGTTCTTCACCGGCTAGAAGTCTTAAAGGCAACTGTAGAATTAAATTGATATGCATGGAATTGCAGTGAGTGTAGACAGATCGAGAGAGTTAAACTGTCTGGTCCGCAAACATGATTTGTTGGATTGATTCAGTGGTGGATCGGGGAAGTGATGTTTCATGAGGCCAATGCATGTCTTTGTTTTCTTCCACTGCGGAACGCCTCCGTGGTCGAGGGGAGTGTTTGCCCGGAGAGTGTGTGCATGCACACACGCACAGGTTTTGTATAAGTGCAAGGTCACTTCACGTCACCTCCACTGCGAGTGTTACATGCACTTTCTGCAGCAGGTGGCCCGTGGTGAATTACGTAACCTGCCACGTGTATTCTTACCTGGGAGGCAGAGACAAGTGCTCACAATGTCAATCACTGGTTCGTCTGTTTCATGTCTGGTGACACATTGCAGGCTATTGTGAGAGGCTCACCTCATCACTCACTCACTCACTCACTCACTCACTCACTCACTCACTCACTCACTCAAGCCCTCACTCACTCTCACTCAAGCCCTCATTCACTCACTCACTCAAGCCCTCATTCACTCACTCACTCAAGCCCTCATTCACTCACTCACTCAAGCCCTCATTCACTCACTCACTCAAGCCCTCATTCACTCACTCACTCAAGCCCTCATTCACTCACTCACTCACTCAAGCCCTCATTCACTCACTCACTCACTCACTCACTCAAACCCTCATTCACTCACTCACTCACTCAAGCCCTCATTCACTCACTCACTCACTCAAGCCCTCATTCACTCACTCACTCACTCAAGCCCTCACTCATCCATTCATTAATCCACACATTCCTCTCCTCATCCACTCCTCCACAAATCCACATGAGACCCGTGAAGATCCAGGTTAGAATTGGGCCCTTAGTCTGTCTTACAGACCCTGATACAAATATATATCAAATACAGCCCATGCAAGTCTATAATGTTTGGCAAGTCTAGATCACTGCAGTATCACTGGGCTCCTTTTTATTATATTTTTATTAAGATAACTGAACAACTGTTTTTATGTACGATATGTTCATTTCAGAGACTAGATTTTAGTCTATTGGGCCCTCATCAACCCATGATTGTCCTAAGAGGCCATTAACAGAATCGGGCTGGGTGGTCAGGCTTTCTGACTTGGTTGACACATGTCATCATATCTCAAATTTCGTAGATTGAGGCTCATGATGTCAATCCCTGGCTTGTCTGGTCCAGACTTGATTGTTGACAGACTGCCGTCATATATCAGGAATACTGTAAGTACAGCGTTATACCAAAATAAACCGAGACGTCATCCACTCACTCCCTCTCACAAATGATCAGTGCAGTAGGTTACTGAGAAGATGAGTTTACAATGAGGAGCTTCTGGACAACTTCCTCCTTGATGACCTGGTGTTTATGAGCCCCTTTGTGTATTCATGTATCTAGGACAGTTATCTCCCTTGGGAACCCGAGAGGAGTATCAGGCAAACACTGGATCATTTGGCGTAATTGTCGGGGGTGAGTTTCACTGGCGTCCGTCCTTGACCAAATCAGCAAGTCAATAAGTGCTCCCTTATGATGGCTAGGCTTCACCTTTAAAGATGTCTGTGTGCAACAATGTTCTTGGTATCTGTAACTTGTAATCTCATCCTCATGACAGTAATGTCGATCAAACTCAGTGTTCTGGGTTTAACAAGGATCGAGGATTCTGGGTTTCTACAAAATGGAGGATTCTCGGTTAATTTGACATGGACAAAAATGGATGGTTCTGGGTTGACAAGAACAATGATGGATGGTCCTGGACTGACAAGAATAATGATGGATGTGTTTCTGGGCTGACAAGAACAATGATGGATGTGTTTCTGGGTTGACAAGAACAATGATAGACGGTTCTGGGTTGACAAGAACAATGATAGAAGGTTCTGGGTTGACAAGTACAATGATGGACGGTTCTGGGTTGACAAGAACAAAGATGGACGGTTCTGGGTTAACAACAAAATAGAGGATTCTGGGTTGACAACAAAAATGGAGGATTCTGGGTTGACAAGAACAAAGATGGATGGTTCTGGGTTGACAAGAACAAAGATGGATGTTTTTCTAGGTTGACAAGAACAATGATAGACGGTTCTGGGTTGACAAGAACAAAGATGGACGGTTCTGGGTTGACAAGAACAACAGTGGACAGTTCTGGGTTGACAAGAACAAAGATGGACGGTTCTGGGTTGACAAGAACAACAGTGGACAGTTCTGGGTTGACAAGAACAAAGATGGATGGTTCTGGTTTGACAAGAACAACAGTGGACAGTTCTGGGTTTTCAAAAATGGAGGAGGAGGCCAAACTGTGTTGGATAAATATGGTCATGTTTTATTGAGGAAACTGAATATAGAGGCGTCAAAGGATGCATGACTAGCACTAGATCATGCATTTATATTGTTCACTGCAATCATGTTGCAAGATTCCATGACAGGATACATGGCTGTGCACAAAAAACACTGGTCACCATGGTAACGTACGCTAAAGTGTGCTCAAGGACAAAATTGAGAAAGAATATACAGGGCCATATTCCTGATACACTAACAAAACTCACTTTCTAATGGACTGAGATGGTTATCAAGAGAAAAGGATCCAGCTTTCACTTGGGAAATGTCAGAATTTTATCGCTCATGTTGTAAAGTTTGGACATAACAGTGTATCCTCTTTGAGGCATATATTGAGTTATAGTGCTGTAGAGAATAGATTGCATCTAAGAGATCCAAATTGTTCCAATCCTCTGTGTCTTCTGGGGCCCACTGAGTCCTTTCAATGCCCCTTTAGAATATTGCTTAATATTGCTGGGAATTGTATGGAATATTGCTGAATATTGTAGAATCATGCTGAAATATTAATGGATTTTTACGGGAAGTTAGTTTGAACATTGCTTAAAGCAGGATTGTTGAGCACTGAGAGAAAACACAGGGATGAAGTAGCCAATCGGGTGTCCTTCTGACCTGGTGGCATCATTTGTTCACATTCTCTCAACCACTGGTTCTTACCGACGCCAACCCCCCCTCCCCACCTGTTTCCAGAGCATAACTGGAAAACCTTTTTCCTCCAAACATGGAACATGTATTAACCAGGGGCTGAAGTAGTGCCTTTTTTTGCTATTGTTGGGGCCAGGGGATTTGTCATCTTCTGTTTTGGTCAAGACTTTGCTGGCTTCAGGGATATCCTGAGATAGAACTCACCGATGCTTGCCTCACTTGCTCATTCACTGTAGGGGCAGTGAGTTAGTCTCATGGTTACTATCGCTAACAGCAGCATAGAACCACACCCACCTTCTGTAAAATTGCTGAGGTTTCTTTAAGCCTGTATTATACTGAATGTGTCATCCACAGGTGCCATTGATTGTAGCTCACTCATACATTGTCCAAGGGTTCCAGGCCCTTTCTCAGATGGTCATGTTCGATGCACCTTCGGAAAGCGATAAGCACTACGACTCTCAAAACAGTAATGACAGACACAGGCTATGAGACGAGCCCAGGAGCTTTTATCACGCCACTGGTCAGGATATATTCTCACTGAAGAGAGTTTACTTCTTTTCTGAGCTTGATTTATTAATATTTTTATCAGGCAGTCAAAGTCTTAAGGATATCCTCAACAGATTTTCTTGAAATACTGATGCCATTTTATCTGCTGAGGGATTTGGTTAAAGTCAATTGATGGGTCGAGCTCAGAAGTTGACAAATTCAGGATGACTTTAAATCAGGCATGACATCATCCATTCTGGAGCAGGAGACTGCTTTTAGTGAGGTGCGAATAGCGTCTAATTAATGGCATCACGATGTCCTCTTCACTCTTCCGTTGACATTATCGCCTTTTTTCAATCAAAATCATGCAAGCCATGAAATAAGGAGAATCGGGACAGTCCCGAGTTGGCAACAAGAAGTGTTTCCATGGGTGGGGGCTCTGGGGTTCAGGGAACCAACATCCCTTTTGAGTGGTTGACCTTTTGATCATGTGACCTGGAGCTCGAGGTCAGCCTTCAGTGGAGGTTGTGGGATTAACGAGGTGGTCAACCTCATGGATGTGCTGGAGTTGCTAGAGTTAATATTTGAGATTGTTCTTCTTTCCTTTCACAGGATGATTAGAAAACATTGGAGATACACCTGAGATGAAAATAATTATTTCTTTTATTTCTTTGAGACATATACGAGGTTTTTTGTTTAATGCCACACTTAGCAAATTCTAGCTACATGACAGCGGTCTGTAATTAATCGAGTCTGGATCAGACAATCCAGTGATTGACACCATGAGCCACAATCCACGCAATTGTGATACGATGCAACCCATGCATGCTGTAAAGGGCGACTATGCTTATCGTAAGAGGCGACGAACGGGATCAGGTGGTCAGGCTCGCTGACTTGGTTGATGCATGTCATCGTATCCCAATTGGTGGATCGATGCTCATGATGTCAATCACTGGATTATCTAGTCCAGACTATTTACAGAGTGTGGCATCAAACAACAAGAAAACAAATTCAGAAAGATTAATTATGTACAATTACATTTGGCAAGATTGATGTGTTTCGACCTCAGAGAAAAGAACACAGACTTGAACTGTGAATATGCATGTGTTTATTTCTTCCATCAAATCCATGATCTGTAAAATCTTTTAATTGCCAGATCTGTAATAGGAATTGATTTTCCTCCATGCTTTATGTACTCCAACTAATAGTTTTGGGGATGAAAACCACCATTAGCCAAATCGGCAGTTTCTTCTGTGTTTTGATCATTGTGGTTACAACGCTTTATGATTGTCGAGCACCACGGCAAAACAGTGCAATGGCTGCCCAACAACTGGAGTAAGCCGACATTTCGACAATTATCAAACGGACATAAATCGTTCGTACTGGTTCAGTGGCAATCACAAACTTCAGTCTTTATGATAATGGCTATTTTACCATTGTCATTAGGCCGAGATTAGCATCATAGAACAGCCTGATTACGCGCCGCGAGTGATTCGGGGTTACTTAGTTTTGTCCTGTGTTGTACTTACATCCAGAGTTTGTGCTTAAATGGATGTGTAATCATGCTAATTGCTTCACTTGGCTCCCGAGCGTGAACAAACACACGCAGATAATGACTCTGAATGTTCATGCCTTCTTTGCATTGATCTTTCCGTTCCCAGAGGACTTCTCAAGGACACTGTGTTGGTCAGCCGATCCGATCTCTTGCAGGAGATCCTTGGAGATCCCTTGTTGTCATTTTTAGTTTCAAATGTTTTGAGTCGTTGAGATGGTATTAAATGCCTTGAAATGTTTAGATTGCATTTGTGCCGATCTTGACTCCCTCCCTTGACAACTGGCAGAAGACCTTTTCATCTTAACGGAGGTTATGGAGATTCCATGTCAAGTGTTAGAATGTTTGTGTTAGATTGAGACTTGTTCTTGATGGTGCTTCATGGGAAGTCGGAGCACAGCTGGAGCAGACTTGTGGCGAACATGATCGGAGAAATCTGGTGGCTGTAGATGAATTAGTAGATTTACAAGAATAGAACTTCTATGAATAGATAATGTTTCTTGCTGTTATATAGATAACAGAAACCTGCTCTGAATACATAAAAAACGATTTTTATAATTTAGAAATATTCTTGATGTTGTTGATGTTGATGAAGTTAATAACACCATGTAAATGTTATGTTTCCTTTTGTAGAAGAACGATAAAAGCATATCTTTACTATTGATAGATAAAAGCATATCTCTACTATTGATAGAAAAAAGCATATCTCTACTATTGATAGATAGAAGCATATCTCTACTATTGATAGAAAAAAGCATATCTCTACTATTGATAGATAAAAGCATATCTGTCCTATTGATAGATAAAAGCAGATCCTTACTGTTCATAGATAAAAGCAGATCCATACTATTGATAGATAAAAGCAGATCCGTACTATTGATAGATAAAAGCATATCGCTACTATTGATAGATAAAAGCATATCTTTACTATTGATAGATAAAAGCATATCGCTACTATTCATAGATAAAAACAGATCCGTACTATTGATAGATAAAAACAGATCTCTACTTTTCGTAGATAATTACAGGATATTTGCACAGTCTTCATTTTGATCAAGTGTATGTCCCAAGAGGAATAATTTTCAGTTTGTCTGAGCTTTACCAAGGTCCTGATAAGTTTGTTTTTTTATTTAGTGACCGACATGAATGGTGATTTATAAGAATGGTGCTGTGTGAGGCGAACTACAAGCACACACACAGATCATCAAAAGTAAACAACATCCATTCATATCTGCAACATCGATGCATCATGGTGCTGAGTTGGTGCTGATGATAATGTTGTATTATGTATCTACCTTTTTTAGGGTTTTAAATCAGGATAGTAATAAATCCCAATTGGTCTGTGTAAAATTAATCAGGACCTCAATAAACCTTTGTTTGTTTGTTTGTTTGTTTGTTGTTTAATGCCACACTCAGCAATATTCCAGCTATTTGATGGTGGCCTGTAAATAATTTATTCTGGACCAGACAATCCAGTGATTGACATCATGAGCATCAATCCATACAATTGTGATACAATGACATGCATCAACCAAGTCAGAGAGCCTGACCACCCGATCCCATTAGTCGGCTCTTAAGACAAGCAAAGTCACCTTTTACAGCAAGAATGGTTTGCTGAAGACCTATTCTACCCCGGATCTTCACAGGTCCAGTAAACCTTGGAAAAAGTTAATGATTTAACCTCATGGCTACTATCCAAGCATCCTTACAATGATGAACAAGGATGTTTATCATGATGATGATGATGATGATGATGATGCATTTTAACATTTGGATGCCTCTCATTGCGTACCAATAACTTGTGTCATTAAACAATGGCTTTTAAGAAACATTTCTAACACAAATGTTATACACTTTCAGAAAGAACAATTTCAAGACAAATGCTTTTAAGTTCCCCAAAGTTCATTTCTTTGGAAGAAACTTTTTCTTGGGTGATCGTTATCCCGAATTCCTTGACGTTTTCAGACTTAAGAAATTCAATTAGTTCTCCAAGAAAGATTTTTAAAGCACTTAAAAAAGTTTTGAGAAGAATGGCAGAATCGAAGGAATCTTGCGTTAGTCTTCAGTTTTATGTGTCTCTTCAGTAAATTGATTCTAAAGGACTTGGGAAGCTAAGGAGCAAATCAATACCCCAAAGTTCAGGTATTGAGAATTTCTGATTGGAGGAAATTCTCTGAAGTAGGGGATTTGCTGGAAGTGACGGAGAAGAGGGTGTCTGTAACAAAACCTTTGCAGGGGCACTACAACCCTTACAGACAGTTATGTGCAGTACGTCACATCTTATGCACGGACGTGCATGTGCATGTGTCATTTGATGCTGCATCATAAAGATGGCGATAATATTCCTGTTTTTCTATTCATATCGGCTCATGTTTAAAATTCAGATATTTTTTACATTTAGATTGAAAGTATTTATTACAATTCATTCCTCCACTGCTGAAGTGAAAAAGCTTTGATGTGTTGTGTGTTTTTCCCTTGAGGTTAGTGTTTAGCTTCAGAAATCAAATTGCCATTCTCCGAAGATTTTTTGCAGAATGTGAGACGAAGTCATGGGCCATTTCTTCTCGAATGTTATTGATTTGCAATAACTACAGTTATAAAAATGTAGGGAAGGAAAAAAAAATATGGATTTTTGCGAGGAATAAAGTTCAAGCATGGAAAACTTTACTGTCATGCTCTGTGTTTCAAGAGATTGGTTCAAGCCCCAAGTTGTTGCAAACATGTTTCTATTAATCCCAATAAAACTCGAGGAAATTGTGTTTTTCCAATAAATTTTGCCTCATAGTTGTCTGTATGGGTTGATTGCGGTAATGAATGCGGCGTTGCTGACATTATCAGGCCTGTTTCTACAACATGGCAGCAAATGACAGTGTCGCAGCAAATGGCAGTATCGCAGCAAATGGCGGTATCGCAGCAAATGGCAGGACCACAGCAAATGAAGACATAAAGGAGTCTGGACGTGTAGCCTTTATGGGCCGTTGGAACATCAGATAGGGCTGTGAACTGTGCTTGTAGTAGCAGTAATTATGTTGGCTTCCTGTTTATTGGGACAAGTTCCTGCATGGGTAGAAAACTTTACAGCAGTTTTGATCCAATGTGGATGCACTTCCATGACACAAGCCATTGTGAGAAGTCGTGTTAGGGTTCAGCAATTTTATTCTTTTGAGACTCCTCAGAAATGCAGTGTAGAATTCTATAGAACTGTTTGTAACTTTGACAAATCCATCACTTGCTGCGTCATATAGCTGGAATATTGCTGAGTGCGGCGTTAAACAACAAACCAACACCACATTCATAAAATCATCTTCATGATAGATAGATAGTCTGAGGGGCGGTCGGGTAGCCTAGTGGTTAAAGCGTTCGCTCATCACTCAGAAGACCCGGGTTCGATTCCCAACATGGGTACAATGTGTGAAGCCCATTTCTCTTGTCATCCGCTGTGATATTGCTGGAATATTGCTAAAAGAGGCGTAAACCATACTCACTCACTTACTCAGATAGTCTGAATTTGAATTTGAATTTAGGATTGTTGATTACCTTAAATTCAGTTGTGGAGACTTTTCACATTTCTAAGTCATGAAGATTGCGATCTCTGAACCGAAACTTTGAATTTGAATGTTTTTGATTCACTTTACTTGAGATTGTTGAACAAAGAATTTTTTGGGATAAATGTGTTATTTTTATTTCATTTTGAAATGTTCAGGATATAGCTCTGTTTTAAATGTAAATGTATGCTTGATCTCAAATGTCCAATTTTATTAAGAGGGTTGTGAGGTATGTCTGGTAATATTGTAATTACTTATGATTCATCTAGCTGGTATTTTTTCTTTGTGCCAGGGCAATTTCATTTCCGATTTTAAGCGGACTCAAAAAGTCAGGATTGACAACGTGTGAGTCAGCGAGCACTTTTTTACGTTTTGGTTAAGGATTTTACCTACCAAAGCCAAAAGGCACCATTTAGTTAATAGAATAAAATTAGTGAGCCCAAGTGCTCCATCTTTGATAGATGAGAAAAATGTGAAAAACTATAAAAATCGAACGGAATATTTCTGAAAAGGAATTGATCTAATGTTCTATGTATACTCTCAGGGAGTCCTGCATATTACAGGAATGTTTGCGTTTAATTTGATCAAATAAACAGAAGCGGCAAAACCATTTCATAATCATAACAAATTACTGCTAAAAGCAGAGTCGATTGTATGATTAACCAATCTAGATGAGAAAAATAGGCATGTCTTCCTCACTGTTCTTCACAAGAGAAAAATAGACCTGTGAAGATCCGGGTTAGAATTATAAGGTCTTCAGCAACCCATGCCTGCTGTAAAAGGGGACTACGCATGCAACAAGAGCCGACTGGCGGAATTGGGTGGTCAGGTTGGTTGAAGCATGTCATCGATCCCAATTGCGTAAATGATGCTCATGATGTTAATCACTGGATTGTGTGGTCCAGACTTGATTATTTACAGACCGCTGTCATATAGCTGGAATATTGCTGAGTGTGGCGTTTAACAACAAACAAACAAACAAACAAACAAACAAACAGACAAACAATCACTTGATTGTGTGGTCCAGATTTGATTATTTACAGAGTGCCGTCACCAAGCTGGAATATTGCTGAGTGTGGCGTTTAACAACAAACAAACAAACAAACAAACAGACAAACAATCACTTGATTGTGTGGTCCAGATTTGATTATTTACAGAGTGCCGTCACCAAGCTGGAATATTGCTGAGTGTGGTGTTAAACATCAAACACACAGCATCATGTCACACTAAGTAATACGTATTGAGCTACAGAACATATATCTGTATTGACTAACCCAAGCTAATTGGTTGGAAAAATCCGTAAACCATAACATCAGAAAAGTGTGACCTTAAATTATCACAGAATTATTTCTTCTAAACAAAACAATGTGACATAGCAATTTCAACTTTCGAATTTAGTATTGCATACTTTTCTGAGACAAAATTGTGAGAGTTGGCCCTCCCAAAAATATTTGAAGATATTTTATATTTTCTCATTTGAGTTGTTTATATCAATTTATTTGTAAACCAACCGTTCGAGATTAAAAAGCCTTCTCACACTACTATGAGTGTGATGATTGAGCCTGAAACGAAGCGTCTCTGTCCGTGAAATCCATTTCAAATATTGCTTTCTTAAAAGCCATTCAATGTACTGTTGGTAGTCGAGAGAGACTTCATCTGCAATAAACTTAAACACACTGGAGGATTGACAAATGTTGTTAATCTGAATGTCAATACCATAGGGAAGCCTTCAATGTTGTCTCAGTCAGGCAACACCTTGTTAATTTTTCGTTAAAAAAGCAGCTGGTCAAAGAAATTAATTAAACATTAAAATATTAATTTCTATCATGTCTCCCACTAGTAATATAGACCCTCTGATACAATACAAAATGTTATATGTAAGTTCCATGTCTACATCACTATCAGTGATTCAAGAAGCCACCAACAGTTTTAACTCACTCACTCACTCACTCACTCACTCACTCACTCACTCACTCACGCACGCACGCACGCACGCACGCACGCACGCACGCACGCACGCACTCACTAAATGACATTTATTTATATTTTTATTTTGACTGACCTTGTCTGCAAAAGCTGGAATAAATCCGTGAAACATAAACTTATTAAAAGTGTGGCCTCACCGATGGCGTCTGATCGAGTTATAAGTCGGTGCCTTGTTCTGTAGAGATGAAGATCCACCAGCTGGGTGTACACACCACTTTACATCTGTGATCTACATGCAGCTGGTGGGGTTATCTACAGATCTTGCAGATCATGTTTGCTCGTGTTTAACAAGTGGCCTTAAATAAATGAGTCTTTGTGAATAGTCTGAGATGGATACCCACCTGAACAGCACCCAAGGCATAAGTAAAGCTTTGAAAGTGTTATATGGTGAACATGTGAGGACGTTTCCAAATATGATGCATCAGTGACCAAAATGATACCTGATGAATTTACACTTTTTGACTGGCCTTTGCATGTGTTTGTGACAAGTGCCAGCGGTGGAGCAGGATACACTTACCTGGTATATCATCATCATTTGATATTGATTCATAAACACATGCTAGGATATAATCGTAATTGTACAATCGACTCGTCGAGAGATTTATTTTCTTTATGGAAAAGGGATTTGTCAGTTTTATCTATAAGTAGGATGTATTTGGGATCAAAATGAAAGGAAAAGTTTACGAGAACCTATACCCCCTGTGTTCATCTATTGATACATTGTTGTAGCGGGCATTGATACAGACCAATGATATTTAAGTCGTCACCAATGAACGGCTATCGGGCTGTAGAAAATCATGAAGCATTAATAATTCAATCAATGGTAACACTCCTGTTGTGAGGATGAAGCATCAGACACTACAGTGTTTGTGGAAGGAAGCCATTATTGACTGCAGTGTGTAGGTGTGCGGACAGCATGGCTATCCATCAAGTCGTGAATGTCCAGTTCGGGGACATAGAGTGGCAGACATCGTCCAGAGTGGTCAGGTCGCGATCAACCAGACAGACATGGTTGTGGTAAAGGTTTGATCTCAGCCATTGATATGCCGACATTACTGAGGATGTACTTTTGTCACAGCCATTGAGACTTGGACATTATTGCTGATGCTGACTATGTAGGGAGACATGGTTGTGGATGACGCTTTGATGGGGGGACACGATAGACATTCTGCTCCAGACAGGGAGCTGGTCTCTGATCCTTAATTGATTTCAGATCTCTAACAAACATCGACATGAGTCTGACATGCAAATTACGGCCTGTGTTACATTTGTGTTCATACTGGTTGGTCACTGGGGCCTTGCTGTTGTCACAAGAGGGGATTATGTGGATTGGTGGTCCTGCTGGGATGTTTGGCTCACTTAGCTCTCCTAGAGACAGATTAGTATGCAGTTAGTTGGTTTGTTGTTTAACGCCGCACTCAGCAATGTTCCAGCTATATGACGGCGGTCTGTAAATAATCAAGTCTGAACCAGACAATCCAGTGATTGATATCATGAGCATTGATCCAAGCAATTGGGATACGATGACATGCATCAACCAAGTCAGCGAGCCTGACCACTCAATCCTGTTAGTTGCCTCTTATGACAAGCATAGTCCCTTTTTACAGCAAGCATGGATTGCTGAAGACCTATTCTACCCTCATCTTCATGGGTATGCAGTTGTATTTAAATTTTCTGTGCTCACTTGTGAAGTACAGATAGTTGTTTGGACTGGAAGTGGTGATCCCAGGTTTCATCCATTGTCACAAATCGTTGCAAGAACCTTTCTGGATCAGATTCAAACAGAGTTTGATAATCACGGCACATGTTGTGCGTGGTGCTTTGTTTTACTGGATGTCAGAAGCTTATGGAACCCACAAGCTGATACTTTCTTCATTGCCAAATTTTCTGTGATAAAGGAACGTACTCTCTTCTGGGAAATACCTACTGAACTGGCAAAATGATGATCAGTTATCTCCCTAGCGTGATATCCAGAGCAAGGGACCGCCTCCGTGGTCTTGTGGTAGAGCGTCCGCCCGGAGAGCGGAAGGTCCAGGGTTCGATCCCGGGCCGCGTCATACAAAAAGACGTTAAAAGATTGTACTTGTTGTTACCCTGTCTGGCGCTCGGCATTAAGGGGCTAAAACAAGGACTGGTTGGCTCGGAGTCAGTATACTGTGTCTGAGTGGGGTATTCATGTTAAACTGCGGCATGGTATCTCAGTGAGCTAGCACTATAAATCGGCATCAGTCCGGACTAGTACAAGCAGCCACACACACATACTCATGCATGCACGTCGCTATATAAGTGCAATAATCTTGGACGCGACGTCAAACCCAATTTCCCCTCACCCAGAGCAAGGGGTGGGGCAGGGGGGGTTTATTCCAGGCTCTCCGTTCCCTCCCCCAACTCTTCTGCCCACCTCTTTCAGTGGCATCTTCATTGAAGGTATTTCATGTTAAGACCCTTTTCTGCAAGTACTTAATTACTGCCAATTTTTCAAATTTGTCAAATACCCAAATGTCCGACCCTTCTTATTTTACTGACCGTTCACAACAAAACAATTTGCTCAATTCACTCAAATTGTTATGGATAGCCTGTGCCTGGATGTCGACAACAAAAGATTGAATTATGATGCAAATCCTTCCATATGAGGAAAAGAACTTACCAATCAACCCTCGTAGAAATGGTCCGCTGTGATAAATGAATGGCATACTGTTCAAAGACCCAACATTACCCCACTGAACACTGTCAACATGAAGCCCTGATAAGAAATATATTTTACATGAATTTACACAAATTATTTAAATCCACATTTACAGTTATTATAGCCGTGATTTTCGGATCAAGCAAATTTCTTGTCGTGTTAATAATGGTGTTGGGGATAAGACAAATATGGCTGTGATATATTATGGCTTGGAACAAAATACCATGCGTCTGAGAGCAGGTATTAGGAATGACAAGAAAATCACCTCGGTCTGTTGACTGATGCCATGTAGTTGGTGGAATCTCTTGGAACGAGATTTCCAAAATGTCAAACTGTGACAGAGACAAGGACGGCTGTCTGACTCCACTGATCCCTGTGTCCAGATTCAGGCCGACCAATGACAACCAATGAGAGCAACCAAACTGGCGAACATGGCCACACTTTGAATAGAAAGAGCCACACTAGTTCCAAACATGACACAGTCCCCATGAAGAGGGTATCGTAGTGATTAAAACCTGCGACATTTTCACTGGAACCAAACTCCGTAAATTATGCGGTCTGCAACACACCAAGGGCACAAGCATTCAGGCGGTGTGTGAGACGTGTCAGGCGGTGTGTGAGATGTGCCAGAATGTGTGTGTGAGACGTGTGCCATGCTGTGTGTGTGAGACGTGTCAGGCAGTGTGTGTGAGACCTGTGCCATGCTGTGTGTGTGAGACGTGTCAGGCAGTGTGTGTTAGACCTGTGCCATGCTGTGTGTGTGAGACGTGTCAGGCAGTGTGTGTGAGACGTTTGACGGCCGCAAGTCTGTTGTCAGCATAAGGCTTATTGTGTGGTGATTCAGGATTTACTTTAGTCTTAAAGATTCCAGATAATGCTCGTCTGTGATGCCACCTTCTTGGAGAGGAAATTGACTTTCTAATAGACTGCCTTGTAGCTGAACAAGAGACATCTCCACTTGTAATGAAAAATTCATGAAGAAATTCTTAAGTACCCATTTGAGACAATTGCATTAATTTGACCAAATTTGTCCACCTTGAGCATATGACCTATCAGCAGGGAAGTAGTTACTGGAAAGTGACGTATTCATACCTTTAAAGCTCTCTCACTCCCTCTTCTTTGTGTTAATACTCTGGCCTAATTTCTTTGAGTTTCTTTTGGCCAAGGACGACAGAAACTAGTGAAATTCTAAGGCAAACGTTCGCAGGGTTCAGGTGATATATGTTGTTGCATAGCAACCATCATTGAAATTGCCAGCCATCTTGGATTTAATAGTCATCAGAGGTAGAGCACCTCCGATAGTATTGATATATCCTCGAACATGGCGTGGTGCATGGGAACCGTCTCCGCCGATAAAAGGCTCTCACTGATGGAATTATGTTCCAATGATAAAGCTATTCCTTAACGACTCCAGCAGTGTCGGAGAGACTGAGTGAATTTTGCTTAACATTTCCATTAACAGTAAATGTTACAGCTGTTCCCGGTAAAAGTGTTACATTACAAATAAAACTGTGTCCCCTCCTGACATGTGTCAGTCAAAAGGTTTTCCTTTACAATTCTGCTTACTATTTATACCCTGCTTGAATGCTTCATTTGCACTGGGAGAATTTTATGTTCATCCAGTTACCAGGGGCGGTCAGGTAGCCTCGTTGTTAAAGCGTCCACTCGTCACGCTGAAGACCCGGGTTCGATTCCCGACATTGGTACAATGTGTGAAGCCCATTTCTGGTGTCCCAGATATTGCTGGAATATTGCTAAAAGGGGCGTAAAACCATACTCACTCACTCACTCATCCAGTTACCATCGTATAACCAAGATATGTACGGTCATACAGAACTGATGTTTGTTGTTTAACACCACACTCAGCAATATTCAGCTATATGACAGCGGTTTGTAAATAATCGAATCTGTACCAGACAATCCAGTGAGCCTGACCACCCGATCCTGTTAGTTGCCTTTAGGCAAGCATGGGTTGCTGAAGACCTATTCTACCCCAGATCTTCACAGGTCGACTGAGATATGCAATCATGTTTTACTAATATATATAATATGCTGTATACAATATGTCTAACATCTATTCTGTATCTGAGATATTGATGCTATAACTGAGCCATGATGTCCACGATATAGCTGTGGTATATTACTCAAAAGAAGTTAAGGACACCCAATGTGAAGATCCGGGGTAGAATAGGTCTTCAGCAACCCATGCTTGTTGTAAAAGGCAACTATGCTTGTCGTAAGATGTGACTAACAGGATCGGGTGGTCAGACTCACTGACCTGGTTGATGCATGTCATCGTATCCCAATTGCGTGGATCAATGCTCATGATATCAATCACTGGATTGTCTGGCCCAGACTCGATTATTTACAGACTGCCGTCATATAGCTGGAATATTGCTGAGTGCGGCATTAAACAACAAACAAACAAACAAAAACATGACTATTCTGTGATGGCATGGAACTCACAGCCTTGCAATTGTGGGTGTTCTTGAACTTTTTTCAAGTGGTATATTATTAATGCTATCACTGGTCTATGGCATCCATTCCTGAGCATGCATAGAACATAAACGTTGTAACTGAGATATATGGCATCTATTAAATAAGATATATAATCTCATGCTTTAACTGCCTTGCAACTAATAGCGCTCTTACTGTCAAGCTGTGTAGATATCAAGTCCGATCTGAAATTGGTGGAGCATTTTGAAAAGCTGTGTTGCATGATAGAGCGTTATTGTCTTAGGAATGAGCTGTTTTAGTTGTTGGCCTCTGCAACCTTTCATATCAAGTGTTTGGTGTATAATCTTACAAATTATGGAATGGCTCGTGATTGAAGGCCTGCAGGTTTTGCATCCGAGCCAAATGTTTGCTCAGCTCTCTCGTACTCCGCGAGGAGGCAGCTCACGCATAAATCTCTTGATTCAGTGCCGCTGATAAGATTTTGAAGTGCATCTATTTACTAATCAGACTCGCCTTCCTCGCATGAATTCACTAACAGTGGGGGCAATTTCTGGAATCTGTTTGTGCATCAGCCTCAATCGCTTCGATCAAAAGCGGTTGTGACACGAGGGCGTTACCCTATATAATCATCTCTTGTATAAATTGTCATGCCCATCAGTGGATCAGGGCTCCTGGATTCCATTTAGATCCCAGACTCCGTAGCTTCATCGCGTCCCGCCCGAGCTGACATTGATACATGCTTGGTTTGGATGTTGTGGACACTTTGTAGGGCTGGGACGAGTCCAAATTTACAACCCAGGTACCCGACCCCTATTACCCTACCCCTATTACCCTACCCTCCCTGGGTACCCGAACCCCTATTACCGAGCCTACCTGGGTACTCGACCCCTATTACCCTACCCTCTCTGGATACCCGAACCCCTATTACCCTACCCTCCCTGGGTACCCGAACCCCTATTACCCTACCCTCCCTGGGTACCTGACCCCCTATTACCCTACCCTCCCTGGGTACCTGACCCCTATTACCCTACCCTCCCTGGATACCTGACCCCCTATCACCCTACCCTCCCTGGGTACCCGAACCCCTGTTACCCTACCCTCCCTGGGTACCCGACCCCTATCACCCTACCCTCCCTGGGTACCTGACCCCCTATCACCCTACCCTCCCTGGGTACCTGACCCCTATTACCCTACCCTCCCTGGGTACCTGACCCCTATTACCCTACCCTCCCTGGGTACCTGACCCCTATTACCCTACCCTCCCTGGGTACCTGACCCCTATTACCCTACCCTCCCTGGGTACCTGACCCCCTATCACCCTACCCTCCCTGGGTACCCGACCCCTATTACCCTACCCTCCCTGGATACCTGACCCCCTATTACCCTACCCTCCCTGGGTACCTGACCCCCTATCACCCTACCCTCCCTGGGTACCTGACCCCCTATCACCCTACCCTCCCTGGGTACCTGACCCCCTATTACCCTACCCTCCCTGGGTACCCGACCCCCTATCACCCTACCCTCCCTGGGTACTCGACCCCTATTACCCTACCCTCTCTGGATACCTGACCCCCTATTACCCTACCCTCCCTGGGTACCCGACCCCTATTACCGAGCCTGCCTGGATACCTGACCCCTATTACCCTACCCTCTCTGGATACCCGACCCCTATTACCCTACCCTCCCTGGGTACCCGACCCCTATTACCCTACCCTGCCTGGATACCTGACCCCTATTACCCTACCCTCCCTGGGTACCCGACCCCTATTACCCTACCCTCCCTGGATACCCGACCCCTATTACCCTACCCTCCCTGGGTACCCGACCCCTATTACCCTACCCTCCCTGGATACCTGACCCCCTATTACCGAGCCTACCTGGGTACTCGACCCCTATTACCCTACCCTGCCTGGATACCTGACCCCCTATTACCGAGCCTACCTGGGTACCCGACCCCTATTACCCTACCCTCCCTGGATACCTGACCCCCTATTACCGAGCCTACCTGGATACCCGACCCCTATTACCCTACCCTACCTGGATACCTGACCCCTGTTACCCTACCCTCCCTTGGTACCCTACCCCTGTTACCGAGCCTGCCTGGGTACCCGACCCCTATTACCCTACCCTCCCTGGGTACCCGACCCCTATTACCCTACCCTCCCTGGGTACCTGACCCCCTATTACCCTACCCTCCCTGGGTACCAGCTGTAGGTCTCAGACTTGGGTACAGAATGTCAGATTTTCCCGGAACCCACAACACTGCTGATGTTGCCTGAAGCTTTATCTTTTCGCAAACATATAAAAATCTAAAATAGCGATAAAACCCAAGAAAATACAGAGGGAATGCATGCATAGTCAGAAACAAATACACGGTCTCGAAAATTGTGGATTCTTAGTAGGGTAGGAAAGAAATGTGAACATTATCAACTTATAGTGTAGCATGGCATTTTATTGTTATTGTCATAAAACAATCTATCACGTGACTAACACAGGTCCGGGTAGTCCTGTGGCTACCCTGGTCCTACTTAGGACCACCCAACCCGAGTACCCGAGTTATTCGTCCTGCCCCTAACACTTTGGATCGATGTGCTTTGTTTCTGCAGACATTTTCAGTAGACTCAAGTGGCTTGAACAATAAAGTCGAGTGTTAGACTTAACATGCACTGCAGCTTTATTCCCCTGACACCGATCTCCTTTACCTATGATGGAGATGCCATATATTTCAGAGTCAGTTTATGGAGATTTTAGCTGTGATTTATTAACTTTGAACTGTCAAAACTTTAAACCGTTAATTTTGTCAGATGATAAACTCCCAGATTTGCCAATGGCACTGCTCCGAAACTTTAAGAATTGCATTTTTTTATCCCACATCAACTATTGAACTGCTTCCAGTGAGATATGTTTGAAGGTTTCAAGGAGAGTATTGTATTGTGTTCACTGATTCCTAAAAACAAGTGTTGTTGAAGTAGAAATTAGGGGCGGTCGGGTGGCCTAGTGGTTAAAGCGTTCGCTTGTCATGCCGAAGACACGGGTTCAATTCCCAACATGGATACAATGTGTGAAGCCTATTTCTGGTGTCCCCCGCCATGATATTGCTGGAATATTGCTAAAATCAGAGTAAAACCATACTCACTCACTCACTCACTCACTGAAGTAGAAATTCCAGATGACAAGATTAGGTCCCCCCTGCTCACTTTTCAAAGAAATTTGATCATTTTAGCAGACAGTCAGTTGTAAACAACAATGTGGCGCCATCACTGCCGTCTGCTGCCGATGTTGGTGGCCAAGTCGCCCCGGAATGCCATATGGAGTTGCCTCCCTTTGGAATGTCAGGAACCTACGATCATGGGTTTGAATCTCAGATTCATCCTGATTGTTTCTAGGTTTGACAGCACCATGCCCATGCTTGTGGTTTTCACCAAAGTAAATGTATTTGATGGTTTTAGCTTCCGCTTTCCTCCAACATAGACCTGAAATGTCATGATATGACTGAAATACTGAACCCGTGAAGATCCAGGGTAGAATAGGTGCTGATTTGATTACTGGGTTTGCTTTGGTTTTGCTTGCTGCTATCGCCTCACTCAACATTTTTCGAGCTATGTGACAACAGTCTGTAAATAATTGAGTCTGTACTAGACAATCCACTGATTGACATCATGAACATCGATCTCCACAGTTGGGATATGATGACATGCATCTTTCAAGTTAGAGAGCCTGACCACCCGATCCTGTTAGTCGCTTCTTTCGACAAGTAGGGGTTGCTGAAGACCTATTCTTACCCGGATCTTAGCTTGGGACAGGGTTTGCATTGCATAGGATCTTCAGCATCCCACGCTTGTGGTAAAAGGCGACTATGCTTGTCGTAAGAGGCTACTAACGGGATCGGGTTGTCAGGCTCACTGACTTGGTTGATGCATGGCATCGTGTCCTAATTGCGTGGATCGATGTTCATGATGTCAATCACTGGATTGTCTGGTCCAGACTCGATTATTTACAGACCGCCATCATATAGCTGGAATACTGCTGAGTGCGGCATTAAACAACATGAAACTGAAACAGCATGAATGGGAAATATTTTATTCCAGTTTGGTAATTTTTACTGACATTTTCTGGAGAATATTGGCCCCGGAGCCGGTCTAAATGAATCCCTGAGTATGTAGCTCATTCAAATAGGGCAGAATTCGGTTTAGACTTTCTGGCAAATTTAGGGATGGATTAAAGTTCATGTTTCACATGTTATATCAGACCTCTCTGACTGCCTGCCCCTCTTGACTGGCTGATAACAGGGGGGATATGGCAGGATGCTGTCTGAATCCCTGATTCCTCCTCCCTGTCACTTCCGTGATGAAAACTAGTTTCAGGCCGTGATTAATGAAATTGTAGTTTGAAGATTGAATGATAAATAATTCATAATCTGGCCTGAACTTGTTTTTCTCTCAGCCCTAAATGAGGACACTTTTTGTGTGATCTGTCAGACATGCTGTATACTGCTGACAATTTGATTTTTTGAGTGAAAGAAATTCCTAGATTGATGGAACTGGCGTGATGGACAATTTAAGCTGAGGAAAGTACTTTGGGATGATGGATGTTAAATATTTGAAAAAGTGGGCAGATTGATGATCTGTGGTTGATGAATGATGTTAATATTTGATGTGTGATGTTGATATGAGATGTTGTGAGGGATGAACAAGTGGATGCCCGTTAATGTTATTGGCACTGTAGTCTTCCTAACTCACCAGACACATTGAGTTGCCAGGATGTAAGGGTTGCGTATTCAGGACCGATTCACAGATCCAGTTGTAAAGGGTTTGATAGATCTTAGCTCCGGACGTTCTCGTATTGATTTGTGCCAATAATGACGGCATGAGATTTCACAAGAAAGAAGTAGCTATTTCCAACAGAACTGTGTAAGGACATATATTTGTCTTCAATTAAGATTTGATTACTGGGTTTGCTTTGGTTTTGCTTGCTGTTATCGCCTCACTCAACATTTTTCGAGCTATGTGACAGCAGTCTGTAAATAATTGAGTCTGTACTAGACAATCCACTGATTGACATCATGAACATCAATCTCCACAGTTGGGATATGATGACATGCATCTTTCAAGTCAGCGAGCCTGACCACCCGATCCTGTTAGTCGCTTCTTTCGACAAGCATGGGTTGCTGAAGACCTATTCTAACCCGGATCTTAGCTTGGGACAGGGTTTGCATTGCATAGGATCTGAAACTTGAATTACCCTTGATTTCTTTAAGACAAAGATCAAGGTTTATGAAAACAGATGAATATTTTGAAACACATCTATGAGTATACAGAGTCAGTGTCTGGGTGGGGTATTCATGAATATAAACCTCATTTAACTTCACCTTAATATTTAACTGAAAAGCTGTTCAAAGTGTTAAACCTAGACTTGCACAAGTCTCTAAGGCAATAATCATTAGTTTAATTCATAATTTCTAGATTATAAGAACAAGTTCTCCCTAAGAGAGACTGGAATCCCATATCTAGACTTGCCTATTAGGAGGAAAGAATTACTACACATCCATGGACTTTTCTTTCAATACAGCCTTGGAGCAAGGCTAAGTTAAACCCAGCTCACTTAATTATAATCAAAATATATGGGTTCCCAAATTGTTCACTGACTTGTAAGCGAATAAATGGTCTCAATCATCAGTTGGCAACTCGCACGAACACTTGTGTTAATTACTGCTGTTTTGGAAATACAATTTGGAATTGGAATAGTTGTTCTACAGCTGGCTGCACTTTATAAATTTTAAAAAGGAATTTGTTGAATTTTTTTCTGAACAAGTTTTTAAGTGAGACTTTAATCAATATGAAATTCTGATTGTAATTTGATCCCGTGGTACCACTGAGGCTTGGATTTTGTATGAAGACATTTAAAGAATGATCGCATTAGACCAAACAACAACCGTTTATCATATTTGTGTCCATAACATTCTCAATTCACAATTACGGACATCGCATAAACTCATTAATAGACGCTCCACAAACCCTCAACCACCATTTACGGACCCCACACCAGTGTAAGCTGATTAATCTGCAATGTCATGTGACCCCAGGTCACGAGTCATTCAGGTCAGTGATTGGCCAGAGGAAGGCAGTGACCAGAGGCCATGGGGTTCTTGTGATGGACAGGCCTTCCACGGGGTCGGTCCAAGTTAGTTTGTGGATCACCGTTTGTGGGAATGATTGAGTGAATGAATTGGTTGGCAGCACTATCACAGAGCATGTATTCTCAGTTCTAAAGGGTTGTGAGGTAGCCCAGCAGATCAAGTGGTTGCCTCTCACAGCAATTACCGTATTTGACGTTATAAGCGCCCAACTTCACCTGCTGATTACCAGTACTTCCTGTTTGGAACAATGGCCGTCGATGATCATTTTTACTCATCATTAATGTGGAGTTGGGCTATCACAAATACATAGATATGTAAGTCAATACGCGCAAGCATGCAGGTAGTATTATATATAAGAGACGTACATATCTAAATGGGTAAAATACTGAGATCGGTCGATTTTCTGCCTTCGACAAACCACAAAATTTATGATCTTTCAATTCTGTTTTGGTTTTTTTCCTCACCAAAATTATATTCTAATGAGCACCCCCTATTTCTAATTTTGAGAGTGCCCTGGGGGCTTATTACGTCGAATACAGTACATCAGTTGTTGATATACTCAAGGAATAAAATAAGGGGACACATTGCAATATTGCAGAGTAGTGTTTATTTTACCCCCGACCTAAAGGGCGGAGTATGTACTTATTCCACAGAATTCTGTCCATTCTTCCGTCAGTCTTTCCGAAAACATTTTTCTTTGTGATCTATAACTTGAAAACTACTTCAAAGATTTTTTTCAAACTTGGTGAACATTTTCTATACCAATAGTTTCCAAACCAACGGAAGAGGTGCAGTGGAAAGTTTGATTGCGATAAGTGGATTATGTGAATTTTTACATGTTTTGAAGTTTTGTGACCTATAACTTGAGAACTACTTCATGGATTCTTTTCCAATGCAAGGAACACTTTGTACACTAATATGAGAGTTGCAGTGGAAAGATTTTTCTTCATGTTGGTTGATACATGTCATCCATCCCACTTGCGTGGATCGATGCTCATGATGACAATCACTGGATTGTCTGGTTCAGACTCTATTATTTTACAGACCGCCGTCATATAGCTGGAATATTGCTGAGTGCGGCGTTAAACAACAAACAAAACAACAACAAAAAACATTAGAGGAGGGTGGTGGTTGACATGAAATGATAGCCGTCTCATTTCAGAAACTGATTACTTACATTTTCTTCTAACAGGTTAGTAACATTTTCAAGTTTCAGGGAAGAATGTCCTTGGAAATCAGTAACAGAAGCATGCAAGCATTTTGTTGTTGTTGCAAATGTCTGGCAGTGCTATACTGATACATGTTACTGGCGCCATATTTACCGCGGTTTTGTCTGTTTCAGCTTTATGACAAGATCAACACGAAGTCCCTCAGTCCCACACGTCGACCATCCTCTGAAGCAGTACCTCGAGCCAAGGAGGTAAGGGACATGGTAACTAGCACTTCCATTGCTTAGCACGACTTCTTACTTCCTAGCTAGAATATGTGGCTAGATGCGACAAGTTGATAGATTAGCTTTGTTTGTTTGTTGTTTAACGCCCACTCAGCAATATTCCAGCTATATGGTGGTGGTCTGTAAAGAATCAAGTCTGGATCAGACAATCCGGTGATTGACATCATGAGCATCGATGAATGCAATTGGGATACCAAGTCAGCGAGCCTGACCACCTGATCCTGTTAGTTGCCTCTTACAACAAGCATAGTTGCCTTTACGGCTTCTTACATAATGAAGTTCGAGGTCCACTCTGATTGTCTCGAGGGCACCTGTCTAGGGAATCTGACAGTGTTGTATGTGTCATGATATATATTCATCGTATATCACAAATAAAGAGCACTGTATATTCTGCATGATTCATCTCTGTCTATATACTACCAATAATGTAGATTGTGTGTGAATAGGTCAGTAGGAAAGTAGCATTTCCAACTGATGTGGCATGTATAATGGGTGTTACGGGCCTCTTCGTGTAAAAGAAGATAAGGAGACTTTTTACCTTACTAATAACTCTGTTTTCTTGCCTGAGATGATTTAATGTGTGTTTTTGGTTTTGAATTAGATGGCATTGTAGATGGAATGTTGTCATGTGTACTTTGTTATGTGGTGTTTGTATAGGTATGCTTCTGTTTATGTTGGTAGTTTACCATCTCTCTCTCCCTCTTTCTATCTCTCTCTCTCTCCCTCTTTCTATCTCTCTCTCCTCTCTCTCTCTCTCTCTCTCTCTCTCTCTTCTCCCTCTTTCTATCTCTCTCTCTCTTCTCCCTCTTTCTATCTCTCTCTCTCTCTTCTCCCTCTTTCTATCTCTCTCTCTCTCTTTTCTTCTCCCTCTTTCTATCTCTCTCCTCTCTCTCACTCTCTCTCTCTCTTTTCTTCTCCCTCTTTCTATCTCTCTCTCTCTCTTTTCTTTTCTTCTCCCTCTTTCTATCTCTCTCTCTCTCTCTCTCTCTCTATTTTCTTCTCCCTCTTTCTATCTCTCTCTCTCTTGTGGTAGAGCGTCCGCCCGGAGAGCGGAAGGTCCAGGGTTCGATCCCGGGCCGCGTCATACAAAAAGACGTTAAAAGATTGTACTTGTTGTTACCCTGTCTGGCGCTCGGCATTAAGGGGCTTAAACAAGGACTGGTCGGCTCGGAGTCAATATACTGTGTCTGAGTGGGGTATTCGTGTTAAACTGCGGCATGGTATCTCAGTGAGCTAGCACTATAAATCGGCATCAGTCGGGACTAGTACAAGCAGCCACACACACACATACACGTGCATGCACGTCGCTATATAAGTGCAATAATCTTGGACGCGACGTTAAACCCAATTTCACCTCACCTTCTATCTCTCTCTCCTCTCTCTGTCTCTCTTTTCTTCTCCCTCTTTCTATCTCTCCCTCTCTCTCTCTCTCTCTCTCTTCCTCTTTCTATCTCTCTCCCTCTCTCTCTCTCTCTCTCCCTCTTTCTATCTCTCTCTCCCTCTCTCTCTCTCTCCCTCTCTCTCTCTCTTCTCTTCTCTTCTCCCTCTTTCTATCTCTCTCCCCTCATTCTCTATCTCACTCCCCCTCTCTCTCTCTCTCTCTCTCTCTCCCCCTCTCTCCTTCCCCTTCTCTCTTTCTCTTTCTCCTCCCTCTCTCCCCTTTCTATCTCTCTCCCTCTCCCCCCCCTCTCTCTCTCTCCCCTCATTCTCTCTCTCTCCCTCTCCCCCCCTCTCTCTCTCTCCCCTCTCTCTCCCTCTCCCCCCCTCGCTCTCTCCCCTCTCTCCCCTCTCTCCCCCTCTCTCCCCTCATTCTCTCTCTCTTCAGTAAATGATTTGTTATGGCTCAAATGTTTTGCATACAATCTTTGTGTCATATTCTGTACATATATTTGCCGTACATTACGCCCACCTGGTCCAGTCCACCTGATAGAACACTGTCTATATATACTGCCAAGAATTTAGATTGCATGTTAAGAGGTCAGCTAGAAGATAGCAATTCCAAGTTATCAGGCATGTATAATGTCTTTGCGATTTACTTCCACCACTTCTGCCGTTACCACCTCCGTCTCACACCAGACAAGTGCGAGTAGAGACTGTGGGAAACACCCAGCAAAACCACATTATTTTGGTGTCAGCCAAGCTCCATTGCCTAATTATTTTTATGATAATCAATAACGATGGCTAGCAACTTGGCGGCAGTGTATGCAATATCTTCGTGATGTGTCGTCCTGCGTTGGAGAATAATTGCTAACTTGAACTTGAAGCAAAGAAAACAGTTCTATCGGAATCTGAAAACACTTGCGGTATTGCTTCATGGGAGGACGATGATCAGCGAGGAGAAGGGAGAGGAATCTATGTGTTTAATTACAAACCTTAATAATTGATGAACGTGGTAGGGGAAAGGCTTTGAACTTGAATATGTGCTTGTTTATTATTTATACAGAGGGAATCATGAGGGTGTTGTTTCCACACACTTTGGTTGCGAAGGTTAAAACTTTTTTTAAGTAATCATTATCACGTTTACTGTTAATCATTTCCATCGTATATTTCAAAGGCAGCCTTTGTTCTTTTGAAAACAAAATGTTGAACGTAGTTCTTATTTTATATCTGGAAAATATTTTTTATGCAAGACTATTTTTAAAGTGTTGTTTGTATTTTTGAGGTAGAAGTTCACTTCACATACCTTATTATATCATAATAGTGAGTGAGTATGGTTTTACACCGCTTTTAGCAATATTCCAGCAATATCACTGCAAGGAAAACCAGAAATGGGCTTCACACAATGTACCCATGTCGGGAATCGAACACGGGTCTTTGGCATGACAAGCGAACACTTTAACCACTAGGCTACCTTACCGCCTCTACATATCATAATAATTTTGGGATGGGTGCACTGATGGCCCAGTCGTCTTAGGCGCCGCAATTCGCTGTGCAGAGTTGTGTCCCTTGGGCACGCCAGAAACCTATGATTGTGGGTTCGGATCCCGGTTCGCCCTGATTATGTTTCTAGGTTTGTCAGCACCATACCCGTGCTCGTGGGTTTCACCGAAGTGGTAAACGTCTAAAACCTGCATCTCTTTGGGCTTTCCTCCCACATTAAGCTGACACGCCGTGATATAACTGGAATACTGTTAAAAGCGGCGTTAACCCCAACTCACTCACTCACTCACTCAAACTGGAATACTGTTAAAAGAGGTGTTATACACAACTCACTCACTTACTTAAGTCAGTCACAGTTACAAAAATGAACTAATGTTGTTTGAATGTTTTGTTTGCAAACATTCATCCAGAAAAAAAAAAATGTTAAAAAGTTTCTGAAATTAAAAATATCTGATCTTTTCACCATTGTCAACAATAGCCAAAGTTAAGCGCTGATGATTTTGCTGAAATAAGCTCATGATCACAATCTTCGACACAAAGCTCCAGTTCAATCGCTGCATTTTTGATTGAGCGAAAACCTTAATTCCTCATCTAAAAAATGTGCCATAATTAAGCCTGAACCCATATGAACTTCCTATTCTCCCCAAATGGCAGTGCTCAGACTTCATGGAACAATGATGGTAATGTTCTTTCCATGTTTGAAGAATATTTGTTCAATTTATTAAAGAACG
Source organism: Haliotis cracherodii (assembly GCF_022045235.1). Classification (NCBI taxonomy): domain Eukaryota; kingdom Metazoa; phylum Mollusca; class Gastropoda; order Lepetellida; family Haliotidae; genus Haliotis; species Haliotis cracherodii. Next base: position 57,952,710 of record NW_027266330.1, read on the forward strand.
ATAAACAAAATTGTCAATTCATGTCACAAATCAAGGCCATGCCTTTTCCGACACATCCATCTTTATTCGGTGCTTCAAATCCCGGCTTTGTGTTTTCTGAAAAAAATATCTTTTAGATTTATATTTTTACAATATTTCTTTGAAAATAGAGGAAATTGTGTTTTTCTTATCCAATAACATGTCATCACATTCAGAGACCTGCGAAGTTGAAATTTTCATGAGGGGTGCTGGGCACGAGATGTTTTAAACATATTGTTTTTTACAAAAAAAGTTTATTAAGATTTTTTTTTTTGTGCATGATATTAAAGATCCTTACTCTGGAAAAAATAGTGTCATTGAGGCGGACTGAAAGTAGTTCCCGAACCTAAGTGAAATATCAATGTTATATTTGGAGATATAGGATTTCATCACCAAATACCCCCAAAAATATTTTTTTATGATTTGACTGAAATCAGCACATTGGGAAACGGCAACGTCGTACATAGTGAATACCGTATTCGACGTAATAAGCGCCCAGGGCACTCTCAAAATTAGATATAGGGGGCTCTTATTAGAATATCATTTTGGTGAAAAAGACAGAGTTGAAAGATAAATTTCATGGTTTATGCTGACAACCTGAAACGTTTATATAAGTGAGATACATTTTTCCAGAATTTAAATGCCCATAATAAGGGTGCATATAACACACAAGTTCGTATTATACGCGAATATATAAGTCTTGTGTACATTGATCAATCGGAAGGGGTGCTAATTGGTATTGTTCACTAACCAATATATTGGCAAATATCGCCATGGGCGCTTATTACGTCGAATACGGTATGTTGTGGATGTGAGAGAGACTTCTGGGAAGCTGTGCCTCCAGGGAGAGTGTGAGTTGGATTCATTATAAAGTAGATGGCTTCGTCTCACGGTCCCCGTATATCATGGTGCATCCAATTAGTTCACACCTCATCATTTCTTGTTTCAGTATATTGATGTTTTTGTCTCACTTAAGCGGAATACCGGTTGACAGTCCAGGAAATGCATGATAAATCTTGTCATTTTCTGGGGTTTTTTTTGTGTAGGTTTAGTCTTTCTTCATTTCTTGAGGAGACAGGGCTAATACAGTGGTGTTTGTAAACCCAGTATTTGCTATGCAGAGTTGCCTCCCTGTCTGTATCAGGATCTGCTGATAGTGGCATACCAGGATCCGCTGTTAGGGGTGTTCCAAGAGGTGTCAGAGATTGGACATTTTAGAATTGATGTATCATTATGTATCAGTGTGTGGATAAATAATAAAATTAATAATTCTGTGTGTGTATAGATATGTAGATATGCAATTAATCAATTTAAGTCTAAATATGAACTAAGGCTAATCCATTAAATGTTTAAAATTGAAATTTCTGAGTTTTTATTTTCCTTCGTATGGTAGTCTTAATAAGTGTAAACATGTCTGTGGACAGGAATAATTGATTCAGTATTTATTTTCATAAATTTTTATCAATACATCATTGACATTAAAAAATTACCTCTACATTGATATCGTGATACCTGTGTTTGTGAGCGTCACTAAAGTGTATGATTAATTGATTGTTTGTTGTTTAACGCCGCACTCAGCAATATTCCAGCTATATGACTGCGGTCTGTAAAATAATCAAGTCTGGGCCAAACAATCCACTGATTGATATCATGAGCTTCAATCCACACTATTGGGATACGATGACATACATCAACCAAGTCAGCGAACCTGACCACCTGATATTGAGCTGACCATCCAGGACATCAGAATTCTAAACGAGCTCTCGTGTAATACCAATTTTAGAAAACGAGTGAATAGTTCTGGTATCTGATGAGCTAAAAGCAAGTCAGATACCAGAACTTTTCATGAGTTTCATAAAATTGGTATAACACAGGAGCGGGTTTAGTATTTTATTTATTACTTGCCATTTATAAAAAAAATTAATTTCCCCATCATGTGTGAATTGGCAGACATCTGTGGAATCCAAAGCTTATCCAATTGAGTTGAACAGAATTATGCTTCAAATACATCAAAAGTTGACTCATATTAAATTTATACCATCCAAGGGCCCACCTTAAAAATTCAGGAGTCCATTCCATTATGCTTTCATTGCTAGCACTAAAGTTATTGTAACTCCCATACACAAAGTTTGCAATCACGTCACAATGCCCTATGATATATTTTTTGTAATTTTGTTGCATAACTCCATAATACCATCCTAGTTCGGCAAGGGTGGAAACTGGACCTTTATAGTCAGTTACCGTATATCACTGTGTATAAGGCGACCCCACGTATAAGACGACCCCCCTGTACACGCCTTAAAAATCAACCCAAAATCCTATACTCCGTGTATAAGGCGACCTGGAATGAAACACATCACAAGTCTGACTGATATACCGGTAGAAGATTTAACGCGCTCTTGCCGACTGTAGCGTATTTCGCACACGGACATCACAAATTAGTTAGTTAGTTACTTTGGAGATTGAATGTGCGCTTTCCGACTGATGCGTATTTCGCACACATCACAAGTGCGCACACAAACCTTATATATGCAATAAAAATATGTTTATCTTGCGTTGTTTTTTTTTCTACAATGATAGGTCGCGTGTGTAACTCCGGCACACGTCGCCATTTTGTGTTTACACGGTACGACACCAAATTGGTGCCCGTAAAATAAAATTCATTTATGAAGTAATAACATATAAGAGACAATGGTGAGTAATTTAATCGCCAATTAACTATGTTGTAACTAACTAGGCTTATGTTTGCTTCACATTCAGCGTTTTTATTCCAAAATCACTTGTACACACCGTCTCCAACACTTGTTAATACAACTGTAAAAACAGCGGGAATTGATTTCAGCTTCACCGGTTATCACATGTTAGGTCACATGTGCAATATGCAAATGATTACCGGTACTTCCGGCTCTCTACTCACGGATGTTGATTGTTTTACCGTGTCAGCTGGTTTGACAATCTGCATCGAGGAGAGGGTCATTTCAACTTTATTTGCAGAAATTATTAAACTTTATTCAAGGAAAAGAGATACAAATCATGTTTATGTATGGAAATAGTTATTGGAACAGTTATTTAGGACGAAATGCGAAGTTTTATTGTCAAATGCTGGGCTGGCTATCGGACGCCGGTTGACATCGCCAGTGGAAAAAAATGTGAGATCTTCGACTCCGTGTATAAGACGACCCCCCTTCTTAGCTCCCTCATTTTAGGTACGAAAAACTTGCCTTATACACAGCGATATACGGTAACTCTCTTGTCTCGGGAAGATAGTGGCAGAGAGATTACTGATGTCATTTGATTGTAATGTCATGGCATCTGATGATGTCACAATGGCCTGCAAAGCATTGTCATGCAATTTCATTGAAGCTTCAACTTGTCTCATAGGAGATATCCTTTGATCTCACCCAAGCCATATCTCCTGTGGTAGCCTGTTTGGGATGATAGATATATACTTGCCTTGACCATGTGGCATAGACTCAGGGATTTTATGAATCTTCCCTCACTTGGTATCACTGAGGCCTAATGTCATGTATAGGATGTGTATTTGTTAAACACTGACCATGGGCCCATCTTAGCATCTATGTTTCTGTTACAAACTGTACTAAATGAGTGTGTGATGCCCTCAAATGGGTATTATTCTGCCCTTGAATCTCCCTTAGAAGGACCTTTGGACCTGTGAAGATTCCGGGGTAGAATAGGTCTTCAGCAACCCATGCTTGCCGTAAAAGGTGACTATGCTTGTTGTGAAAGGCGACTAACGGGATCGGGTGGTCAGGCTCCTGACTTGGTTCATGCATGTCATCGATCCCAATTGCGTGGATCGAAGCTCATGATGTCAAGAACTGGATTGTCTGGTCCAGACTCAATTATTTTACAGACCGCTGTCATATAGCTGGAATATCGCTGAGTGTGGCGTTAAACAACAAACCAACCAACCAAACCGAAAGAAGGAGCCAAGCTTGCATGTTCTGTAACACAGAATAATAGTGGGTGTGACTCGTCTGTGACTTAACGATCGACTTGTCTAACTAAATACGCTGACGATGCATAATTGAATCAGATCCGACCACTTGTCTGGTACTTAAGTTGTTCGCAAGCATTGACTTCTGTCTAGACACAAACAGGAGACTGGCACGAGATAACGCAGGTCAGGCTTAATATAAAGGATTTCTTGTTTTATCAGTTTTGGTTGGTAATTATGTGATACAAAACTTAACAGGTGTGTCTAGGTATCACTAGAGCCCAGACGTTTTGGTTTTATTTTAGGAAAAATCGTGAAGCACTTTCACAATGCAATGTAGTTCTACATCTCGTGTAAGTCTATGTTTTAGTGTGGACTTAAATAACCCTGGTGGAGAGATTGTTCTGTGCAGGAGAACCCCTATCAGTTTGTGAGAATGTTATTTTCAAATCTCCTTGAAAGAATGATCTTAATAGCTGCCATGTGCTCCCAATTTTAAGCTGGTGTTGCCAGTTTTACAGATTAATGTGAGTGAGTTCGGTTTAACGCCGCTTTTAACAGTATTCCAGTCATATCACAGCGTGTCAGCTTAATGTGGGAGGAAAGCCCCCAAGTGATGCAGGTCTCAGACGTTTACCACTTCGGTGAAACCCACGAGCACGGGTATGGTGCTGACAAACCTAGAAACATAATCGGGGCGAACCAGGATTCGAACCCACAATCATAAGTTTCTGGCATGCCCAAGGGACGCAACTCTGCACAGTGAATCGCAGCGCCTTAGACGACTGGGCCACCCTTGCTGTTAAAAGCGGCCTTAAACCCAACTCACTCTCACTCACTCCAAATGGAGTGAAATACACTGTCACATTCTGGGAGAGATTTTATGAATACTTCTATCAATTTCTCAGTTTTCACTCTGTATCTTTACAGCCAGGACTCTTTTTGTGAAGTATTTGTCATAGTATGCCACTTGGGTGCTTTGAAATTTGATAATCATACATGAGTTAAGTTTGTTGTCATTGATCAAGCAGAAGAGAACAAACTCAGTTCAAACATTGATGAAGCTAAAACATTGTTTTTTATAATAGTTACTAGGCAATTGTGTTCTCTTTCACACTGCAGTTTTCTGTAAGAAATCTGTAATGTACATGAGAAAATAAATAAATAAATGTAAATATTGGTCTTACGTACATGTTGTACTACTAAGTATTTTAGGAGTGCTTCTAGCAATGTCGGGGGCACATATTGGAGAAGGGCACGTCATACATTGAATACGGTATTTGGTGTTACTCTGAAGTATTTTATGAGTGCTTCTAGCAATGTCGGGGGCTCATATTGAAGAAGGGCACGTCATACATTGAATACGGTATTTGGTGTTACTCTGAAGTATTTTATGAGTGCTTCTAGCAATGTCGGGGGCACATAATTGAGAAGGTCATGTCATACATTGAATACGGTATTTGGTGTTACTATGAAGTATTTTATGAGTGCTTCTAGCAATGTCGGGGGCACATATTGGAGAAGGGCACGTCATACATTGAATACGGTATTTGTTGTTACTATGAAGTATTTTATTAGTGCTTCTAGCCAGGCCAAGGGGCACTTACTAGAGCAGGGCACGTCATACATCGAATACAGTATTTGTTGTTACTGCTTCCAGCTAGATTGAGGCACGTATTGGGGCAGAGCGTATATTACATCAGATATGGTATTTCCTGCTACAGTGAAGTATTTTATGAGTGCTTCAAGCTAAGATGCGGTTCTGCTGTTACAGGTGCTGCGCTTGCTGCAGGACTCCTCCGACACCTATGCATCTGAATGTAACGAGTTGAAACAGCTCCTGCATCAGCCCCACCTAATGGTGAGTACATAGCCAATCACAGACAGCCACTGTTTGACTGACAGATACCTTTATCCAATTACATGGAGTTGTCAATTGATTGTCATGCACACATACGATTTTCAGAGTGGGTTGGTCAGACCATGGCAGTACACACAGAGAAAAAGACCTGCGGCCTAGCGTGTCAAAGATCATGGGATCTTCATACGCATACACGGCACTTACTTTTCAGAAATGCATCCCATACAATCTTTAATACATCTGTGTCTAGTTCTCTATGTCCTGGACTGTCAGTTTGTCTTTAGATACATTACTTGTTGAGACGTTTACAGGAAACGTTTTTTTGCTATATGTTTCCACAAAATATCCTTCGTTTATAAGAACGGGGAGCAAAATGATTTCGGTCAGCCAATTTTGTTTATGTTTGATGTTAGTTTGGCTCAGTCATTTAATTTTCTTTTTTTCAGTCAAAATTTAATATTGAAAATCTGTATTTCATTGAAAATATATATTTTTGGCAATTTTAATGCATTTTTTTTTTTTTTGTCTCTTGCCATTGTCATTCTATGTTCACCAGGAAAATTTGAAACAATCGGGCCTATGAGCAGTGATTGTTGCAAACTTCTTCATCAGTTTGCTGTGTGGAGTGAGGCTAGTTTGTGAGACAACTGATTGTCTGGAGCCCCCTGAGGGATGTGTATATAGAATTAGTGGTCAGGGTACCAACACCTGAGGCAAACACATATGAGATTAGTGGTGCAGCTAGTATCACCTGCAGCATGCGATTGCTAGATTCCCCACACCTAGGTGTCCCTGTTATTTTCATGTACATGAAACATTCATTGTGTGATGCACCCGTGAAGATACAGGTAGAATAGGTCTTCAGCATCCCATGCTTGCCGTAAAAGGTGACTATGCTTGTCGTAAGAGGCAGCTAATGGGATCAGGTGGTCAGTCTCGCTGACTTGGTTGATGCATGTCATTGATCCCAATTGCGTGGATCAGGGGTCCGGAAAATTTAAAATCCCAATCGGACATTTACATTTATGCCACGCCCCCTTCAAACAGCGTGTTTTAGTACGACTTTTTACACACAAATTACAAGTTGTTACGTATTCATAATATGATGAATTATGAATTGTTTCAATTTAAATTGTTTAATTCACTGGACAATTAATAACAAATAATATCATTTTAGATATATATGGAAAACATACGTTTGTTTCTGTTATAATAACGATCTGTTAACGTTGTGAACGGTCTAATTAATATTCATGAGTCTGCTCAAGTGTACGCATCGTAACATTTGGATCGAGACTATTATCCCATATTTGGTTATCACGTGACCTCACGGGAAAAGTTTTTTTTTTAAACTAAAGATTATTTAAAAACAAGACAGATAATATAATCATAAATCCTAAACTATCGTTGATAGCAATAGTTATTTGAATACTTTTTCATCTGTACTTAATTATTGACCATAAAAAAATTGGATATCGATCGTCACAGAAAGCAAAATGGCGGTCAATCAAGATTCAACGTACGACTAGCTACTGGAAACAATAAAATCTGCAAATCCTCATTGTATGTCAACCAAGTGAAAGTCGTTAGCCACGACTTACAAAATGATCATTCAGACTTTGAGGGTTTGGCAGATCCGCTTGACTGATCTGCATCGGTCGACTGGCTGTCGTCACGCTTTCGCTTCTTGTCTGAGGTTACGTATAGTAGCATTGTGAGGATAATGAGGTACATCAATGATGCAAGGTATTTATGTACAGTTGTAAACACCTTTCACGCAAATTAACAAGATGTTCTCAGTAATTAATCCTCGATTAATCAGTGTCAACTCAATTTATTGCCTATTACAGTGCTTGACTGATTGGACTATCATTGTCGGTACGATGTATTTACAGCAATCAAAACAAACAAAGCTTGTCAGTGTAGATAATCTTCATTGTGTTACAACTGCAGACAGAAACTGCTCAGTCCTAACTGTTGATCATGTCCGGTCAAAATTTAAGAATGTCCGAACAGAAAAATTTAAATGTCTGGTAAGCAATATTTTAAACCGGACATTTGAGATTCCCAATCGGACATGTCCGGCGCATATGACGGTTTCCGGACCCCTGGCGTGGATCGATGCTCATGATATCAACCACTGGATTGTCTGGTCCGGACTGAATTATTTACAGACCGCCGTCATATAGCTGGAATATTGCTGAATGAGGCGTTAAACAACGAACCAACCAACCAAATCATTGTGTGATGTATAAGCTGCCGCCAGACTACACACATTACAAATCAGTTGTGTCAGATAGGAAGAGTGAGCTGTTGATACTGACCAGCTGAAATGTCTGTAAGACAACTGATTACAGAGTGTCTGGATCCTCTGAGGGATGTGGGTATAGAATTAGTGGTAAGGATACCACCACCTGAACAAGACGTACATGAGATTAGTGGTACAGCTAGTATCACCTGAAGCGTACAGTTGCAGGATTAGTTGTAGGAAAGCAGCACCTGATCCACATAATCTTAAGTCGTTCTGGCTTCATGGCCCACGTGATTAAGATGTGTTTGTATGCCTCCAGACACTGTGAAAAATGTTTATCTGTAATAGGACATCAAGGCTGCGATTATACAGACAGCTGACTACAGTAATAGTGATTACCGTATTTGACGTAATAAGCGCCCATGGCACTCTCAAAATTAGAAATAGGGGGCTCTTATTAGAATATAATTTTTGTGAGAGAAAAAACGGAGTTGAAAGATAGTAAATTTCTTTGATTATGCTGACAGCCTGAAATGATACAAAAGAAAAGTCTGTTAGTATTATACACAACAGATATATTACCCAGAATTTAATTGCCCATAATTAAGGGTGCATATAACACACGAGTGCGTATTATACACGAATAAATAAGTCTTGTGTACATTGATCAATCGGAAGGGGTGCTAATTGGGATTGTTCACTAGCCAATATATTAGCAAATATCCCCATGGGCACTTATTACGTCGAAATACGGTATGTTTATATCACAGCTAACCCACATTCCCTTATTTGTGATATATGTGACCCACCATGATAGAAGGGACTTCAGGGTGCTAGGACACAATTGTGATATGGCGTCATACTTACTTCAGTGATGATCGATATGTGTGATCTTGTATCTCTGTAATAAATATGAATTGAAGCTTTTGAATCATATTTTTGTGTTCTGAAGGAACTGTAGTTTTAAAATATAATGATAAGTCAAAATGTGATTTTTCACCCATAAGTCCCCGTAACTCATGATGTCAATCCATCTATGACAAAACTCTGTGAGGTTTTTTAGCTTTTACCCTGACTGGGGCACAGCCGGGGTTTTACGCAACACGCAAATGTCTGTCCAGTACGCGCAAATGTAGAATGGACGCAGAAAATATACTGCGTCACAGGACACATAAGAATATTCATGTACCTACAGCACATCAAGAGCAGTTCTGGGTGTGTGTTATTTCACCCATCAATGACCACTGTCCACATGATCATTGATTTAATCCAGGCTCTGAAGTAATTATCTAAATGGACAGTACGCTACACCCTGTCAAAGCTTGACAGGTCCCTCATATTGCCTGCAACGACCCTTAAAATGAGTTATTGGGAGTCCCCAAACCCCATTTTGGGTTGTCAAGGTTAAATTCTAGGTGAGGTGGTTACAGGCGGGATTGTGTCATCGAAACACAACGGTGGGGTCATTTTTCTTGCAGTCAGCCATATCTCTGCCTAGCCATTTATGATATTGCTGACTTTGCCATAAAACAACATTCACTTACTCCCTTGGCGATAAAAGGAATCACTGTAAGGGTCAAGGCCAACTATTCTGAGACATCGCAACTTGGTCTTCAGATTGGTGAGAGTGAGTTGGGTTTAACGCCACTTTTAACATTAATCCAGTTATATCGCAGCATGTCAGCTGAATGTGCCACCCTGCAGATTGGTAAACTTGAGGCATGCCGGGATTCATTTGTCAAGGATTCGGATCCCAAAACTGATTATAGTGTACAGTAAAACCCAACTTCAAATTCACACACTCGTTGCTGATAACTTTGATATTGAGGCCAGTGCAGTTGAGTTGCTTTGTCTGGGAGTCCCATGATAATAACACAAACATCAGCGTGGAACTCTGATTGACAGATGGTATTGTTGGCCTCCGGAATCCTGCATCTACGTGGCAATTATGTAGAATTACAAACTCGAATTCTCATGAATATCCATTTTCGTCCCAATATCTGTATTGTACCGCTCGCAAAATCATTAATGTTCTCTAACAACTGCAGAGACAGAATGAATAGCATAGCTGTCTGGTATAGTCCGATTTCCAGTTTATACTAAGGTTGAAAGAGTTGTCTCCCTTGCTGTAAGATAATCAATGGCTCTCCTCTAAGAGAGATTCACACAACTGCACGGTCATAAGAGAGTACAACTAAGGGGCAGTAACTCTTGTCACTTTAGGTGCCTGAGTCTGGCATTGACTTGTAGATATGGAATCTGCGTATGATGAACTGTACTTAACTATAATTGAAGTAGTTAGAGCCCTTCTAATAACGACGCTGAATTATCGTGATTATTGAATGTATGATCAGGACTGAGGCTGGGACGGGTAACTCACGTACATGGGTCGGGTGGGTACTGAGTAGGACCCGGGTACCCACAGGACTACCCGGACCCGTGGTTAGTCACTTGATATACCGCCCAGGGCACTCTCAAAATTAGAAATGGAGCTCTTATTAGAATATCATTTTGGTGAAAAACAACAGAGTTGAAAGATTGTAAATTATGCCGACAGCCTGAAATGTTTATAAACGACAGATATATTTTTCCAGAATTTAATTTCCCATAAATAAGGATGCATGTAACACACGTATTATACACGAATAAAATGTACATTGATCAATCGGAATGGGTGCTAAGTGGTATTGTTCACTAGCCAATATATTAGCAAATATCGCCATGGGCGCTTATTAGAGCTAGTCGCTTATTAAGTCAAATAAGGTATTATTAAATGACAATAGCAAGCAAACTCCATAGTTACTATACAAGTCACTATTGTAGGCATTTCTTTCTGATTATGCACCCATTCCTTGTGGCTTGTATCTGTTTGAATGAAGATAAAGTTTCAGTTAACTTCAGTGTACGCATGACCAGATCTTGAGACCTACAGCGGATATCCAAGTAGAGTCGGATAATAAGGGCTCAGGTCCCTGATAGTACATTTGGACTCTTCCCAGCCCTATAGTCCAAGCTCCTCACAGTGATAGTACGTTCGCAGAGCTCTCTATACTATCACGGCCACCAGTCAAAACTCCCCACTGTGATAGGTGGCCACAACCATGCTTGGAGTTGAACTCGTATTGAACAACCGAATGGCCGTTATGTTTGCAAACAAGTAACGACTGTTGTGATGCTGAATACACTTACCCCTGATAAATTACTTTCTTTGTTTGTCAATTTGAATTTCTATTTCATTAAAACTATCATCTTTATTTGATATAGTAAGAATGTTAAGTAGAAGTTGGTTGATATTCCGTTAGTCTGCAATCTCGAACCTGTCTGATTATACAAACAACAAAGTAAATTCACCTGGAAAACATGGTCAGTTGTAAACCTTTTCAAAATGAAATATGATGGCATTCCCAAAGACATAAACAAAAGTATGAACGTTACTACATTTGGGGTGAGAGGGCAAATTTCAAGATTCTTGTAATGGCCGCGCCCACACTGGTGGCAGCGATGTTACCGAGAGTGCATCGAAGGTGTCATGCACTGGGAAGGAGCTTGCCCTATAATCCTGACTTGTTCAACAGTATTTTGTCCCTCATCAGAAGAGCAAGTTTGAGACCAGTATTGAAATTTAAGCAAGAGTATAAAAATAAGTGTCCAACCATTATCTTGCTAAAGTATTTGTTGCCATGGTAACTGAAGGCAACTCAAGCTTGTTAGATTGGCAACGTTTGATGTGTCAGTACAATATATGTTTGTTTACACTATCCAAGATGCATGTAATATCTGTGACAGTTATTAGTAGACTTGTGATATTGGATCAATTTTAGTGTCCTTGATTTTTAAAAATTTGATATTTTTTATATCAGTGTACAAAGAATATGACACATCTAGTACTAATGAATGAATCAATTCCTGTACTAATTATTTCCTGTATTGATTAATCAGTATTTGTATTGATGATCTGAAGTAAAGCAGTGAAAGAAAAGAGGCAAATGGATTCAAGGCTTTCAGGGGCCCCCTCTTTCTCTTTCTTTCCTTTTCTTCTCTTCTTCCTCTCCCCTCTCTATCTCTCTTTCCACCCCCTCTCTCCCCTCTTTCTTCCCTCTCTCTTTCTTCTCTCTCTTTCTTCTCTCTTTTTTCACCTCTTTTTTCTCCTCTCTTTTCTCTCTTCCTCTCTCTTTCCCCCTCTCTCTCTCCCCTCTTTCTTCCCTCTCTGTTTCTTCTCTCTCTTTCTTCTCTCTTTTTTCACCTCTTTTTTCTCCTCTCTTTTCTCTCTTCCTCTCTCTTTCCCCCTCTCTCTCTCCCCTCTTTCTTCCCTCTCTCTTTCTTCTCTCTCTTTCTTCTCTCTTTTTTCTCCGCTTTTTCTCTCTTTTCTTTTCTCTCTTTTTCTCCTCTCCCCTTCTCTCTGTGTCTCTCTCACTCTCTCTTCTCTCTCTCTTCTCTCTTTTTCTCCTCTCCCCTTCTGTCTTTGTCTCTCTTTGTCTCTGTCTCTCTCACTCTCTCTTCTCTCACTCTTCTCTCTTTTTCTCCTCTCCCCTTCTGTCTCTGTCTCTCTCTGTCTCTCTCACTCTCTCTTCTCTCTCTCTTCTCTCTTTTTCTCCTCTCCCCTTCTGTCTCTGTCTCTCTGTCTGTCTCTCTCACTCTCTCTTCTCTCTCTCTTCTCTCTTTTTCTCCTCTCCCCTTCTGTCTCTGTCTCTGTTTCTCTCACTCTCTCTTCTCTCTCTCTTTTCTCTTTTCCTCCTCTCCCCTTCTGTCTCTGTCTCTCTCTGTCTCTGTCTCTCTCACTCTCTCTTCTCTCTCTCTTCTCTCTTTTCCTCCTCTCCCCTTCTGTCTCTGTCTCTCTCTGTCTCTGTCTCTCTCACTCTCTCTTCTCTCTCTCTTCTCTCTTTTTCTCCTCTCCCCTTCTGTCTCTCTCTGTCTCTGTCTGTCTCTCTCACTCTCTCTTCTCTCTCTCTTCTCTCTTTTTCTCCTCTCCCCTTCTGTCTCTCTCTGTCTCTGTCTCTCTCACTCTCTCTCTCTCTCTCTCTCTCTCTCCATGAAACATGGTACAGGAGGAAGATCATTTTGTAACATTTAGCAGCATCTGGTACAAAACATTTTCTTATGTCAATAGCAATTTGACAGCAATAGAAACTAAACTTCGACATAGTCCCAATTTTGTAGCTACTGCCACCGTAACAACTACTGACACAATCAATCCCAATTTCTTTCAACTAATCCTATTACCCTTCAGAGGGGGGGGTTGTAAATTTACAACCCCCTTAAAAAATCTATTTTAAGCAAGCACAGCATCAATAATTCACAAATAATATGTTTTTGTAAATTCCGATTTTGGGGTTGGATGTTTGGGGAATAGTTCTTTTCCAACAGTATGGTATATGACAGATTAGTCGAGACTAACAAGCTCTCTGTTGTGTCTATGCCAGCACCCCCAGGTGACCTGCTCGCCTGTAACCTTTACGCCACTGGGAATATGATGTTGTATTCCACTCTGACCTTCCCACCACTACGCTTGGTTAAGTTGGTCATGGTTGGCAGGGAACACTGTCAAATGTTTCGTGCGTGTTGCAAAATGAGCACTTTTGCTCAATCCCTTTGACAATTTATGAACATGAATATGTTTTAAAAAAATTAAAAATGTGCTCTGTTGGAAGGAGTCTGGTTTATTGTCAGAAGAATTTAGAATAAATAAAAGATTTCTTTTTTATTATTTTTCACCTGGGAGGATGTTTTTTGATTTTATGTTACTTTAAATTGACAGTCTCCTTTCATGTCCATTTAGGGGCGGTTGGGTAGCCTAGTGGTTAAAGCGTTTACTCGTCACACAGAAGACCCGGATTCAATTCCCGACATGGGTGCAATGTGTGAAACCCATTTCTGGTGTCCCCACCATGATATTGCTGGAATAATGCTAAAAGCGGCGTAAAACCATACTCACTCACTTCATGTCCATTTCCAACTTGCGACAAACATGTGTTTTTCAATGTATGGGGTGGTACAGACGTTGGTTGTTTGTTTGTTTGTTTGTTTGTTTGTTGGTTACGCTGCCCTCAGCAATATTCCAGCTTTATGACTCAGGTCTGTAAATAATCAAATCTGGACTAGAAAACCCCGGGATTGACATTATGAGCATCAATCTATGCTACTGGGAAATTGGGAATCAATTGGGAAAATTGGGAATCAAGTCAGTGAGTCTGACCACCCGATCCCATTTGTTCCCCCTTATGACAAGCATGAGTTGCTGAATATCGATTCTAACCGGGAACTTCATTGTCGGTCATTGTACAAATTGGTAAGGTATAGAAGCTACTTCTAATGGAAGTCCATGTCAAATTGCCTGACTATTGTGTGTTTTCATAAAGTGTAGGAACTTCAAGTCATTCAGTCACTCCACCCACCCTTCCATCCTCTCCACTCCACTCTTGGGTGGTGGGGTAGCCTAGTGGTTTAAGCGTACGCTCGTCACACCGAAAGCCCGGGTTCGATTCCCAACATGGGTACAATGTGTGAAGCCTATTTCTGGGGTCCCCGGCTATAATATCCACTTCCACTCCGCTTCCACTCCACTCCACTCTACTTCTACTCCGCTTCCACTCCACTCCTCTCCATTCCACTCCACTCCGCTTCCACTCCACTCCACTCCACTCCACTCCGCTTCCACTCCACTCCACTCCACTCCGCTTCCACTCCACTCCACTCCACTCCACTCCACTCCGCTTCCGCTTCCACTCCTCTCCACTCCACTCCACTCCGCTTCCACTCCACTCCACTCCACTCCGCTTCCGCTTCCACTCCTCTCCACTCCACTCCACTCCACTCCACTCAGGTCCACTCCACTCCACTCCACTCCACTCCACTCCACTTCCTCTCCACTCCACTCCACTCCGCTTCTACTCCGCTTCTACTCCGCTTCCACTCCACTCCACTCCACACAGGTCCACTCCACTCCACTCCACACAGGTCCACTCCACACTGCTCCACTCCACTCCACACAGGTCCACTCGCTCCGCTCCACTCCACTCCAGTCCACTCCACTCCACTCCACTCCGCTTCTACTCCGCTGCTGCTCCACTCCACTCCACTTCTACTCCACTCCACTTCATTCCACACAGGTCCACTCCACTCCACACAGGTCCACTCCGCTCCGCTCCCCTCCAGTCCACTCCACTCCACTCCGCTTCTACTCCGCTGCCGCTCCACTCCACTCCACTTCTACTCCGCTTCCACTCCACTCCACACAGGTCCACTCCACTCCACTTCATTGCACACAGGTCCACTCCCCTCCGCTCCACCCCACCCCACCCCTCTCCACTCCACTCCACTCACTAGGTTACATTGTGTTTCATCATTGTCCTTATTGAAGACCATCCTTCACTCACTCATCCACTGCCATGATGTCAGTAATATTTGAATTAATGATTACAACTTTTAGCGAGTGTCCTCGCGAGCAGAACGCAGCAAGGTTTGACTGATTGCCTTACAGTCAAAAATACTATCAACCTTACGACTAATTTCACTTTTTCAACCCACAATGCATTTGAACAATCGATCTATGTGTCACATCTCGTGCATGTTTTGTCTCAGGGGACACGGCAACAGTGCGATGGAGGAGGTAATTTGTTTTTTAGCATTAGGAAATGGAAGGTCTTGATGACCTTCACCTTTGAAGGGTCGTCATTTATCCATCCAATTAAGAATGAAGTAAATGCCCTCTAGCGGAAGGGACTGATCACTCAACCAGAAAACGAACTCTTTGACTGAAGGTATGAACGTCGCTATAAACCATTCCACTTGAAAGTGTTCCCTAACAGAATTGAGGTGGTATTCTTGGCGTTATAAAGTTTACCATAAATCCTTGAATAAATTGCATGACTTGAATAAACATCTCCTGTGGTGTATTGTCAGTGCCGGGGGAGTTTAGTTCATGGAGGGCTTCGTGGTTACTTGTGAACAACCGTTGCACACATGGAATTGGGAGATTTTTATATGCAAAATATAGCAGACAAGTCTTTATCATCCTAAACTGGCTCCCACAGGAGATATCACTTGGGTGAGATCAAGCGATATCTACATTGTCGATACCGTGCAATGAAATTGCATCACAATGCTTTGCAGACCATTGTGACGTCATTGGTTACCATGACAATCAAATGACATCACTAATGGCTCTGATACTGAAGCTGTTAGCAGTACTTTTTACGCTGAAGGCACTGCTTATTACTGTCTACAAGCTGAAAAAGTTGAAAGAATGATGTTGGGTGTTAATATAATCTCACCCTCGTGTCTTTTAATATCAAATATATCAACACTCGTTGATAAGAGTGGTTAAAACTCATCAACAAGCCTTGGAGCTTTTTCACTTTTATCAACTCGTGCTGATATATTTGATATCAAAAGACATGAGGGTGAGATTCTCTATTTATCATCCAAAACTAGACTCACAGGAGATATCACTGCAGTGAAATTGCATCACAATGTTTTGCAGACCATTGTGATGTCATTGGTTACCATGACATCACAATGAAATGACATCACTTATCTTCCTGCCACTGAAGCTGGTTAGTTGACTTTTTACACACAAGAGAAGAGTTTACGAGCTCAACGTTCATGTATACAAGGGTTGGTGGGGTAGCCTAGTGGTTAAAGCGTTCGCTCATCATTCCGAAGACCCGGTTCAATTCCCCACATGTGTACAATGTGTGAAGCCCATTTCTGGACTTGAATTAATTTTGCTAAAAGTGGCTTAAAACCCAACTCACTCACTCGTATACCTTTCCGAAAAAAAACTGACTATTTATTGGAGGATTGATGGTAAGGCATGTATTCAGTGGCCAGTGCTTGTCTGCTTGTTCAATCGGCTCAGTCAGACTGCAAGGGGTCTCGATTATAACACTGTAATGGTAGTACATTGCTCCACTGGTCTGGATATAGCTCGTGGGAGGGACAGATTGAAGGGATTACATGCTTTGGTGGATTTGGAAAAATGGGGAAACGTTTTTTGCCAATTTGATGATATGTTCTGGATGATAAGCCAGCCATGCTTGTATGTTTTTGATTAACAGAAGAAGTTCTAGAACTTACTTGACCCTCAGGGACTCTGATTGCCTTATGGTTTAAGGTGCCACATTTGTCTTGCAGTGTAGTATGAGATCTGTGACAGCCACACTGGATTGGGGGAGGGGATGGGGGGATGGAATACAGATTCTTGATGGTCCTTAGTCTGTGGGCACTCACTCACTCACTCACTCACTCACTCACTCACTCACTCACTCAACCACCCAACCACCCACCCACCCACTCACTCACTCACTCACTCACTCACTCACTCACTCACCCACCATCCCACTCACTCACTCACTCACTCACTCGCTCGACCCATGCTTGCTGTAAAAGGCAACTATGCTTGTCGTAAGAGGTGACTAATGGGCATTGGGTGGTCAGGCTCACTGACTTGGTTAAAGCATGTCATCGTATCCCAATTGTGTGGATCTTGCTCATGATGTCACTCACTGAATTGTCTGGTCCAGACTCAATTATTTACAGACCGCCTGCATGTAGCTGGAATATTGCGGCGTTAAACAAGACTCACTCCCTCACTCACTCCAACACAATCAGTCCCTCAATCACTACTTTTCATCAATAATGTCATCTTAATGACAGAATGAAATTGAAGATAATAACTTCACAGTATCAATGAGTTATAAGCTGCAAATGCATCAGAATCAAAGTCTTGAGCTCATTTTGTGGGTTTGTTGGTTTTTGTTCACCGTGGAAGGCCCTCCCCTCCACTGCTATTGCTTTCTGAGATCAGCTATTGAAGGGCTTCATTGATTAATTCTCAAGTTTCCTGGCAGACACAAGTCTTCATACATGACGCTTACTTCAATGAAATTACCTTGATGCTATACTGTTGATTAACTCACCATTCCACCTGAAGAGATCGTACACTCTCCACCTGAAGAGCTCGTACACTCTCCACCTGAAAAGATCGTACACTCTCCACCTGAAGAGCTCGTACACTCTCCACCTGAAGAGATCGTACACTCTCCACCTGAAGAGCTCGTACACACTCCACCTGAAGTGCTCGTACACTCTCCACCTGAAGAGCTCGTACAGTCTCCACCTGAAGAGCTCGTACACTCTCCACCTGAAGAGCTCTTACACTCTCCTCCTGAAGAGCTCTTACACTCTCCACCTGAAGAGCTCGTACACTCTCCACCTGAAGAGCTCTTACACTCTCCTCCTGAAGAGCTCTTACACTCTCCACCTGAAGAGCTCGTACAGTCTCCACCTGAAGAGACCGTACACTCTCCTCCTGAAGAGCTCGTACACTAACAGAGAGTTATTTGAGGGAATGTTTTACAAACAAAGAATCCAGTCTCATTAGATCACCCCTTAATTAATTCAGACAAAGTGTGAGATTTCTTGAAGGCCATATGTCCAAGTGTTGGAGCAAGTCTGATCGAAGACGAGGTCCGTCAATATCAGAAATGGTTTATTCTCAATTATCTTGACTCAAGAGTAATAGTATTATGACCTCAATCGAGTCTTGTTTTCCGTAGCTATTCATTTTGTTTACATGGCTCCTCCAAGACATTCCAGTTGCCGCTAACAGAGTTACCATTGATTCCAGCTCCACCATCGGGGCACGACGAGAATCGGAGAGATACTCCAAATTGGAAAATTCCATTTTTAGAAAACGTGATGTCATTTTGAAGATTGCACAAATATTAATGTTCCAAAATGAATCTGATTATCTTTTCAAGTTTGAGAGATTTATTAAGAATGATTGACATGCAGAAAGTTGATATGGTTTAATGCCCCTTGTAATCTCTCTAACTGTGGAGGTAAGTTTTATGTCTTTGAGATGCCATCAGGAATAATTCAGTTGCTGCGCTTCAAAATCAGCCATGAAAAGCAATATAAACAGACGAGAACTCATGTACACAACTCTTGGTTTGAGAACTTTATCGTACGTCCTTCAATTGAATTTGCTTCGATCCGCAGTTGAGAGTATATGAGGCCAATGGGAGATTGCAGTTTTCGGCAAATATCAATAAACCAGTCGTATGACACTGTTGCTACTTAATTTAGTCACTTGATTAATTCCTACGGATTTATGTCTAGTTTTATGTGATCTGTCTGGTTTTGATAGATCCAGTCAGGGTTCCCCCAGAGCCAGGAGCAGTTGTTGTTGGGCAGTTCTCAGGACCTTATCAATATTTGGATCGTCTTATATTTCTGAGATGTTTTAGGAGATTCTTTGAGATCCCGTCAGGTCATGTTCGTATTTGTTCCAACATTTCATTGGTTGTGCAGTGGTCTGAGTCAGTCCCTTTGTTGATGTGATGCACTGGTTGCTGGTTTAGATCCCAGATTCACTCTGTCGTCCTTGGTTTACCTGTCCCATATCTGATGGTGTTGTTATTGTTGCCAGGATGCACTGGTTGTGGGTTTAAATCCCAAATTCACTCTGTCATCCTGGGTTTGTCTGCACCGTATCTCATGGTGTGTTGTCATTGCTGTAATATTGCAGACTTCATGGTAAATATCAGATGAACTAACTCACCCAGCATGAACAACCCCTTGCTGACCAAGACACTCACTCACTCACTCACACACTGACCAAGACACACACTCAAAAACCAAGACACTCACTCACTGACCAAGACACTCATTCACTGACCAAGACTCTCACTCACTCACTCACTCACTCACTCACCCACTCACCAAGATCCTCAATCAATGACCAAGACACTCACTCACTGACCAAACCAAGACACTCACTCACTGACCATGACACACACTCTCACTCACTCACTCACTCACTCACTCACTCACTCACTCACTCACTCACATAGACACAATCTCATCCAGCAGTACGCTCACTCAATCATATTCACACTCACTCAACATTGAAACAATCAGTCATCTAGACACAAACTTGTTTGCCAATTAACCAGTCACCAACCCTCTCTCACTCACTTAGACCAAACATCACTTACATGTCACGTCCATCTACCTCTCTTTCGCTTGCTCTCATCTCTCCCTGAATACATGACTGTTTCTTTCCAAAGCTTTGTCCGACTATCGATATGAAAATCAATGTGAAAACTCTTGATGAGTGACTTGCCGCACGATGTTGAGGTTTCCTCGACACACCGCGGGGGACAACGCACTCTCTGAGCATACATCGTGTGTCACCGTGTCAGGTTTGTCCACCGCGCTGTGTTTGTCCACCCTGATGAGAGTGTTTCAAGATGAAATTGCAAATATGGACTCACTGCTCGTTGTGTTTGGGGACATGATTAGAACATATGGCGAAGTGACGACATTGAGGGAGGGGACGTTAATGAATGACTGTCTAGTTCTGGGGAAATGTTGAT
Organism: Haliotis cracherodii; assembly: GCF_022045235.1. Taxonomy (NCBI): domain Eukaryota; kingdom Metazoa; phylum Mollusca; class Gastropoda; order Lepetellida; family Haliotidae; genus Haliotis; species Haliotis cracherodii. The sequence goes on from NW_027266330.1 coordinate 57,973,178, forward strand.
TTGAAATTAATAGTTGTCGGAAGATGTCACGTAGATGCTGCATTATCTGGCTATTTGCTGGCTGATAGACTTTGAGTTGTGTTAGCGGATTCTTGAATTACACTTGAGTGTCGGCAGAAGTGACGGTTGGTCCTGATTGGATATTAGTTGTTGTTGTGTGCGGCTGTTTGTATCATGTTCCTGTTTTGACCCTTTTATTGGTGTTTGTCTGGATGGGGATTCCAGGGTAGTATTGGTTCTTGGTAGTATTGGCCCATGGTAGTATTGGTCCCTGGTTGTATTGGCCCCTGGTAGTATTGGTTCTTGGTAGTATTGGTTCTTGGTAGTATTGGCCCCCGGTAGTATTGGTCCTCAGTAGTATTGGTCCCAGGTAGTATTGGCCCCCGGTAGTATTGGTCCAAAGTAGTATTGGTCCCAGGTAGTATTGGCCCCCGGTAGTATTGGTCCAAGGTAGTATTGGTCCCAGGTAGTATTGGTCCCAGGTAGTATTGGTCCAAGGTAGTATTGGTCCAAGGTAGTATTGGCCCCCGGTAGTATTGGTCCAAGGTAGTATTGGTCCAAGGTAGTATTGGTCCAAGGTAGTATTGGTCCCAGGTAGTATTGGCCCCCGGTAGTATTGGTCCAAGGTAGTATTGGTCCCAGGTAGTATTGGCCCCCGGTAGTATTGGTCCAAGGTAGTATTGGTCCCAGGTAGTATTGGTCCAAGGTAGTATTGGTCCAAGGTAGTATTGGTCCCAGGTAGTATTGGTCCCAGGTAGTATTGGTCCAAGGTAGTATTGGTCCCAGGTAGTATTGGCCCCCGGTAGTATTGGTCCAAGGTAGTATTGGTCCAGGGTAGTATTGGTCCCAGGTAGTATTGGCCCCCGGTAGTATTGGTCCAAGGTAGTATTGGTCCCAGGTAGTATTGGCCCCCGGTAGTATTGGTCCAAGGTAGTATTGGTCCCCGGTACTATTGGCCCCCGGTAGTATTGGTCCCCGGTAGTACGGGTCCAAGGTAGTATTGGTCCCCAGTAGTATTGGTCCCCGGTTGTATTGGTCCCCTGTAGTATTGGTCTCTGGCAGTATTGGTCCCCGGAAGTATTGGTCCCTGGCAGTATTAGCCCCCGGTAGTGTTGGTCCATGGTAGTATTGGTCCATGGTAGTATTGGCCTCTGGCAGTATTGGTCCCCGGAAGTATTGGTCCCCGGTAGTATTTGTCCCTAGTAGTATTGGCCTCTGGTAGTATTGGTCCCCGGTAGTATTGGTCTCTGGCAGTATTGGTAAATTCCAGTGCCTTGACGACTCAGAAGACCCAAGTTGATAAGTAAAAAACATGAAGGATTTGCGTTTTTCTGTTGCATGAATTCCAAATTTAAGAGATGTATCAAATATGATTCTTGTTTAAGCACTTTGGAATCTGGTTGAAATAGTGTTTGAATTTTTTTTGTGTATCAAAGATCGAAAATTCAATTATTAGGGTAGCCCCGTTATTAGGTATAGTGCAAACTCACATTTATACTGCTTTGATCTTTTGCCAGTTGGCCAATTCATCACTGATGATGGAATATTTTGTCAGCACATTTCTTTTAATGAAAACATTAAATTTGGTTTTCTGCCAGATGATATTTGATGAATTGTTGTCATGGGAACATCATTTACGGTATTTTGAATAAAGTCTGGATTGGATATATGTGTTGGAAACGTTCTGCAGACATGAACCACACTTGATCACCTTAGTATTTTGCAAAGATTACAAGGATTGAGTGTAGCAGAAGGATCTAAAGCACTGAAATAGAAAACAAAATATTATTCATAACCACTAGGCAGATAGAAATCCAGCTACTTGGTCAGATCAGTTTCAGTCGGTGGGCTGTGATATACAGGCATGGCAGGAGCACTGCTCATTCTCAAAACAGCAAACAACGTATCAAATTGTGTCTGTTTTATAATTAGTAATGTATAGTATAGTTATATACAACGCAGATATAACAAGATTTAGGTATGTGACAAAGTCAGAGGCCGGAGTATATGACATGGTCGGAGTATGTAACATGGTTGGAGTATATGACATGGTTGGAGTATATGACATGGAGTATATGACATGGTTGGAGTATATGAGATGGTTGGAGTATATGAGATGGTTGGAGTATATGAGATGGTTGGAGTATATGACATGGTTGGGGTATATGACATGGTTGGAGTATATGACATGGTCGGAGTATTTGGCCTGGTTGGAGTATATGAGATGGTTGGAGTATATGAGATGGTTGGGGTATATGAGATGGTTGGAGTATATGAGATGGTTGGAGCATATGACATGGTTGGGGTATATGACATGGTTGGAGTATAGGACATGGTTGGAGTATATGACATGGAGTATATAACATGGTTGGAGTATATAACATGGTTGGAGTATATAACATGGTTGGAGTATATGACATGGAGTATATAACATGGTTGGAGTATATAACATGGTTGGAGTATATAACATGGTTGGAGTATATGACATGGAGTATATAACAAGGTTGGAGTATATAACATGGTTGGAGTATATAACATGGTTGGAGTATATGACATTGAGTATATAACATGGTTGGAGTATATGACATGGAGTATATAACATGGTTGGAGTATATAACATGGTTGGAGTATATAACATGGTTGGAGTATATAACATGGTTGGAGTATATAACATGGTTGGAGTATATGACATTGAGTATATAACAAGGTTGGAGTATATAACATGGTTGGAGTATATGACATTGAGTATATAACAAGGTTGGAGTATATAACATGGTTGGAGTATATAACATGGTTGGAGTATATAACAAGGTTGGAGTATATAACATGGTTGGAGTATATGACATTGAGTATATAACAAGGTCGGAGTATATAACAAGGTTGGAGTATATAACATGGTTGGAGTATATAACATGTTTGGAGGTCGGAGTATATGCAAGTATACAACAAGGTCCTAAAATATGACAAATGCTGAGCATATGGCAAAGTCAAAATCTTTTAGGAGGTAAACCTACTGTGTTTTCAATTAAGAGGCTCACAATCATATATTCATCCAATATTCAAATAAATAAATGAGACAAAAACCTGAAAACACTGATTTGTTTCTTATACACATGTTTTATACAACTGAATTAAACATTACTGGCCTGTCTTTGGTGAACCATTACTTGAAGCTTGTGTCTGAACTACGTCACACCAGAGGTGATGGAAGACGTGCTGAATTGATTTTGGTCAAATGGCCATTACCTTGATGTATGTTTCTCTGTGGTTCTGTGGGTTTTAGAGTACGTGGGATGAACTTCCACACCCTCGCCTCGGGAGGGGGGGTTGCGGTATTGGGTCGTAATGGGGATTCCAAGTTCATTACGGATCGGAGCTCTGGTTGCCGCGGTGACAATGACCCTGTCCATCATGTTTGTTTTCTCTCGGAGGTCATTATTGAGGCCCCTGGATCTCCTCTGTCAGTGACAACTAAGGGAACGAGCTCCACGGTGCCCAAGTCAACAGTGTAGCTAAATCTTTCAGTTTTCCTTCAGATTTAATGTGTTCGAATATTGTGTGGAATCCGTCTCGCAGAACTGCGATCTGATTTACACATGGCCAGCATGACTCCATGTGTTAATTTTGTTTGGAGATATTCTCTAATGAATTATATTTGATACTGCCATAACACTGAAGACCTGTCAGTTCCATTTCAAGTTGGAGAATGAATAGCTAAGAGCTAGACCATCCAATCTGTTTGGTCGCCTGATATGACAAGCAGAGGTTGCTTGGGATCAGTTCTACCCCTGAATCCACATAGGGTTTGCCTGCCATGACCCATCAACTGATTCGCTGTAGATTTTCAGTGGTTCTATCCCCTGACAGTCTCATGGTGTAGTGGATAGAGGGTCCGTCTGTAGAGCAGAAGGTCATGGTTCGATCCCCTGACAGTCTCGTGGTGTAGTGGATAGAGTGTCTGCCTGTAGAGCAGAAGGTCGTGGTTCGATCCCCTGACAGTCTCGTGGTGTAGTGGATAGAGCGTCTTCCTGTAGAGCAGAAGGTCATGGTTCGATCCCCTGACAGTCTCCGTGGTGTAGTGGATAGAGTGCCTGCCAGGAGGGCAGAAGGTCGTGGTTCGATCCCCTGACAGTCTCTATGGTGTAGTGGATAGAGTGTCTGCCTGTAGAGCAGAAGGTCATGGTTCGATCCCCTGACAGTCTCTATGGTGTAGTGGATAGAGTGTCTGCCTGTAGAGCAGAAGGTCGTGGTTCGATCCCCTGACAGTCTCTGTGGTGTAGTGGATAGAGTGTCTGCCTGTAGAGCAGAAGGTCGTGGTTCGATCCCCTGACAGTCTCTGTGGTGTAGTGGATAGAGTGTCTGCCTGTAGAGCAGAAGGTCGTGGTTCGATCCCCTGACAGTCTCTGTGGTGTAGTGGATAGAGTGTATGCCTGTAGAGCAGAAGGTCGTGGTTCGATCCCCTGACAGTCTCTGTGGTGTAGTGGATAGAGTGTCTGCCTGTAGAGCAGAAGGTCGTGGTTCGATCCCCTGACAGTCTCGTGGTGTAGTGGATAGAGGGTCTGTCTGTAGAGCAGAAGGTCATGGTTCGATCCCTTGACAGTCTCTGTGGTGTAGTGGATAGAGTGTATGCCTGTAGAGCAGAAGGTCGTGGTTCGATCCCCTGACAGTCTCTGTGGTGTAGTGGATAGAGTGTATGCCTGTAGAGCAGAAGGTCGTGGTTCGATCCCCTGACAGTCTCGTGGTGTAGTGGATAGAGGGTCTGTCTGTAGAGCAGAAGGTCATGGTTCGATCCCTTGACAGTCTCGTGGTGTAGTGGATAGAGTGTATGCCTGTAGAGCAGAAGGTCGTGGTTCGATCCCCTGACAGTCTCTGTGGTGTAGTGGATAGAGTGTCTGCCTGTAGAGCAGAAGGTCGTGGTTCGATCCCCTGACAGTCTCGTGATGTAGTGGATAGAGTGTATGCCTGTAGAGCAGAAGGTCGTGGTTCGATCCCCTGACAGTCTCGTGATGTAGTGGATAGAGTGTATGCCTGTAGAGCAGAAGGTCGTGGTTCGATCCCCTGACAGTCTCGTGATGTAGTGGATAGAGTGTATGCCTGTAGAGCAGAAGGTCGTGGTTCGATCCCCTGACAGTCTCCGTGGTGTAGTGGATAGAGGGTCTGTCTGTAGAGCAGAAGGTCGTGGTTCGATCCCCTGACAGTCTCGTGATGTAGTGGATAGAGTGTATGCCTGTAGAGCAGAAGGTCGTGGTTCGATCCCCTGACAGTCACCGTGGTGTAGTGGATAGAGTGTATGCCTGTAGAGCAGAAGGTCGTGGTTCGATCCCCTGACAGTCTCTGTGGTGTAGTGGATAGAGTGTATGCCTGTAGAGCAGAAGGTCGTGGTTCGATCCCCTGACAGTCTCCGTGGTGTAGTGGATAGAGTGTATGCCTGTAGAGCAGAAGGTCGTGGTTCGATCCCCTGACAGTCTCTGTGGTGTAGTGGATAGAGTGTCTGCCTGTAGAGCAGAAGGTCGTGGTTCGATCCCCTGACAGTCTCTGTGGTGTAGTGGATAGAGTGTATGCCTGTAGAGCAGAAGGTCGTGGTTCGATCCCCTGACAGTCTCTGTGGTGTAGTGGATAGAGTGTCTGCCTGTAGAGCAGAAGGTCGTGGTTCGATCCCCTGACAGTCTCCGTGGTGTAGTGGATAGAGTGTCTGCCTATTAAGCAGAAGGTCGTGGTTCAATCCCCTGAAAGTGTCTGTTGTGTAGTGGATAGAGTGTCTGCCTGTAGGTAGTGGTGGTTCGATTCCCTAGGCGTGTCATACAAAAAGACATTAAAAGATGGTACTTTATGTTACCCTGCCTGGCATTTGGCATTAAAGACTGGTCGGTATCCATTATTAGCTGTAGCAGGGTGTGTCAGTGGACTAGTACACACACACACACACACACACACACACACACACACACACACACACACACACACACACACTAAAATGTCATTAAAAAGTTACAAAAGTAACTAAAAGGTGCTCCATTTCACCCGTCCGGCCTCTAAACAAAACAGAATTAGAAGTGAGGGACGGATATATATCCTTGAGTCTATGTCACCCTCGTGTGTGTGGGTACATAGTCAGCATCAGTTTTGAATTTCTTCTGTTTTTCTTCTTATAATTGCGCACCAGTATTGATTTTGGATGTGAATTGTATTCCTCTAACTGAAGCCAACTGATACATTTTTGAATATGTGTCGTCAAGTCCAGTTTCAAATTACTGCTACATTTTATATCCTTTGCCCATTAGGCTCCAAATTGCTGCAGAGGAACATCAACAAACGTTGATATAACATTTTAACGTAGAAGTCTTTTATAAACAGTTGTTGGAAGTCACCCCAAATAAACTGCTGAAGCTCTGATGCTCCATGCATCGGTATCTTACTCCATTAGCTTATAGTTGGTATTGTGAAAATATTGATTTACTTCTTGGGCTGTGGGTTGCTTTTTCGCTAACTTTTCATAAAATCTCAGCTCTAAGCTGTTCTATTAAGTCAATTTTGAGGGATGAAGTTTGTTGTGTTGACGAGTCGTGTCAATGAAGTGGATGAGTTTGTACTTTTAATAACATCGGGAAGTAGTGGTATCGGGAAACACGTCTCTGGGCTTGTATTTCACGAGCCCTTGCTGTGATGCTATGTTTTAGGAAGGGAAATTTTAAAAATTTAATCTAATTTTAGAAATCATGGGTTGTTCGACTTCACGGAATTTGATTCTTGTTTTTTTTGTTCAGAGTGTTTTTTGTGTTAATCTTCAACTGGAGTGGACTGTGTGTTGGAGCTCGGCCTTGATTTGTGATGAGTCATGTTATCCTATGAAAAGCAGGGTGTGATTGCTTTAACTGCGTTGTGTCAGGAACCAATCAGATCACCAGTGAAATAGACGTGATCATTTCACCTCTGAGGAAATATTTCCAAGCATCTTTTGAAATTTGGAAAAAATATACATTCGTCTTAAAATTACGTGAGATTAAATAACGACATGACATAAAATACAGCCACAGGGCTGATGAATCGGAAATGGTTGTGAAAAGAACGAGTAGATTTTATTTTATTTTTGACATTATTTTAATTGGAATATTGGTTAAAGTTGGAGGTGTTGAAATGGTTAATTACATCAGGGGTATGGGTTTAAGTAGGTTATCGGCTGGGTTAATCATTTGGGATATGCAGTTGGAAAGGAATGAAACGGGAAGGTGGTATAAGACACCATTATGGGGTACCTATTAAGTTGGGGGGGCACGGGTGGCCCAGTCGTCTAAGGCACCGCAATTCGCTGTGCAGAGTTGCATCCCGTGGGCACGTCAGAAACCTATGAATGTGGGTTCAAATCCTGGTTCGCCCTGTTTATGTTTCTAGGTTTGTCAGCACCACACCCGTGCTCATGGGTTTCACCAAAGTGGTAAACATCTAAGACCTGCATCACTTCGGGATTTCCTCCCACATTAAGCTGACACGCTGGATATAACTGGAATACTGTTAAAAATGGCATTAAACCCAACTCACTCACTCACCTGTTGTGTTGAATATTTGAGGTGTATGCATCAAGGTCAGCCTCTCTAAACTTACTGGGAGTGTTAGACAACAGTTTATTGAGCAAGTAGACATTGCATGGTGTTTATTAAAATGAGCTCCTGCTAGGGTAACACATTTGTCTACTTCCCTATGGGGGCTGTCGGGTAGCCTAGTGGTTAAAGGGTTTGCTTGTCACCTGAAGACTCAGGTTCGATTCCCGACATGGGTACAACGTGTGAAGCCCATTTCTGGTGTCACCCGCCGTGATATTGCTGGAATATTGCTAATAGTGGTATAAAACCATACTCACTCGCTAATAATATCAATCACTGGATTGTCTGGTCGAGACTCGGTTATTTATAGGCTGCTGTCATACAGCTGGAATATGGCTGAGTGCAGTGTTAAACAACAAAAGCAAACACATGTCTACACACACACATACCCAGAAGATTATTACTGGAATATTAGTGTAAGCTGAGAACTAGTTCCATGATGGAACGATATTGCTACTCAGACCAAGTTTTGTCCCAGGAAATGAAAGCACTATTGTTTAGTAATTGAGATGATTGTCTAAACATCTAAACACGATCAGTCCTCACAATCATGTGACTTGAGGCATGAGAAACACTTTCGATCACACCAACTTTGTCTTGTGTTCGGTACCCACGAGGAGAAGGAACCAGCCATATTGGATACAAGACGTTAGTGCAGCCAGATTCTTTGCGACTTCGATCACTTCACATTCGTAACGACCTCGTTTTTTCTCATCTGTGCAGCAGTATGCCAAAGAAATAACAGCTTTTGATAAAAGAAATGCAATTACATCGTCTCTGGTTAGATGGGTTGCGAAGCAAGCACCTGTCGGTGGGAATGTGGAGTCTCAGGGGGCTGATTGTGACGGCTTCAAGTCATTCAGATACCTCATCCATGACAACATGGTCCTCGAGACGATGGCCAGGAGTGTGTCATTACTGGGTGCAAATGAAGCAAGATTGGCCTGTCCTGGAGACGGCGCTATGTTCCTGGTTACCAGGTGTGTTTGATGTGTTTACGTTTCTTTCATCTTGGAGAAACAGATGCTGATTTAGTTTTTTGGGTATGTGAAAATAATTCCTGTAAGAGTACTTGTTGTTTACAGCTTGAGGTTTATTGGGTTGTTTTTTTCGGACATGTCAATCACTTGTCCGGGCAGTAGGATGCACATGTCGTGATAAGTCATTTGTGGAAACAAATATGATAAATAAAACAGGAAAAACATGTTCTTAACTGATAAGTCCCCATCTTGTTGCTGAAGTTTAACACAGTGTATGATAAGCTGAAAAGTATACAGAAGTATTTTTACGTAACCTCTTGCAAATAAAACAAATACTTAGAACTGACAAACAGTGTCTGTCACTATCGTGATTCATTCTCATATATGTGTGCTTGTTAAACTGAAGACCCGGGTTCGATTCCCCACATCGTGTAAAGCCAATTTCTGGTGCCCCCCACTGTGATATTGCTGTTATTGTGCTAAAAGCAGCGTAAAACCATCACTCACTCACTCATTCACAACTCACAACTCTCACCCACAACTCTCTCTCTCTCTCTCTCTCTCTCTCTCTTGTGACTTGTGATATTGGATCAATTTTAGTGTACTTGATTTTTTGAAAATTTGATATTTTTAATCAATGTACAAAGAATATGACACATCAAGTACTAATGAATTAATTAATTCCTGTACTAATTATTTCCTGTATTGATTAATCAGTATTTGTATTTATGATCTGAAATAAAGTGAAAGAAAAAAGACAAATGGTTTTAAGTTTTTCAGGGGCTCTCTCTCTCTCTCTCTCTCTCTCTCTCTCTCTCTCTCTCTCTCTCTCTCTCTCTGTGTCTCTCTCTTCTCTGTCTCTCTCTCTCTCTTCTCTCTGTGTGTCTCTCTCTTCTCTGTCTCTGTCTCTCTCTCTCTCTCTCTCTCTCTCTCTCTCTCTCCTCTCACCGATTCCCTTCATTAGCATTGATGACTTATATTCCAAATTATCAGTGCTAATTACCCCAGGGCTCCTGGTTGCCCATTGTCCATTACCTATCAGTGATAATGTAAGCCCTGACTTCCAGCTGTCCATCGCTATCAACTATCAGTGCTAATTACTGTAAAGTGTTGACTTTCCTTGTCTATTGCTAATCACCTATCAGCGCCAAGAAACTGTTGGCATCCCTTGTTGAGTTTCCACCTTTGTTATCTTATTACTTTTGTTGTTCTTACAGGTGTATATATATATGCTCTCATGGCATTCATTCACCTGATGAAGGAGTTAGCATGTACTCCGAAACGTTGTGTTCCTCACAATAAAGAAGTTGACATCCATAAATTCCCTTCCTGATGTGCATTACTTCTAAATGCCCTTCAAAGACTCAAGTACAAGAACATCTCGCCTGCCTCCGTACCATAAACTGGGAAATAACAGTTTTTGGGTTTATGATTTTTTTATTCAGTTCAGTTTATGATGTTAGATATTTTAACATAAAGTAACATGACTTTTAATATTATGGTAATTAGGTGTTAGTTACACACCTATACAGCAGATGGCAAATTATAGTTGGCTAGTCACGATACAGGTGAACAACAGGTGATGAAACTAGCAGGCTACATTTGCCATGCTTATTGGCATCATTAACGAAGTGTGAAGCTAAATTGTTCATGCTCAAAATAGAGAGACATATTGGCAACGTTTATGTTGACGGGGAATTAGCTCTTTGGGGAATCAAGGACCAAATCGACATCACTGTCCCGGACTGTTTTATGCACAACGTAAACAATAAACAACAATTACACAATGAGCGGAATACCTGCTCTGACAACACGAACACAGCGATGAGCGAACCTTCCAGCTCAGGCGTACAAGAGGTGAGCGGAGCTCCAGCTCAACCTCTGGATGTTTCCTACGAGAAGCACATCCTGCTCAAGGTCGTCCCTACACCAGCACTCGGAATACCAAGCTGACTACAGTGTAATGGTAGCACATATATAGTAATGAACAACAATGGACAGACGATGACGTTGCTCTGGACATGGGACTTCTGGGGGTGATGAACCGACACAGCTCAGGGGATGAACAGTTATGGCAATAAATGTCATACTATAGATAACAGTATTTAACGGGAATTGATATAGTAGCCCAGGTTGGCTGACAGTCAATATGCAATGAAATGTTGGTGAGGATTAACAACGGGGATTAGCGCCTAATACATAATGACAATTAACTTATGGAGACATGCACATGTCATGGCTACAGGGTAACTAGCCTTTTAAATCAAATGTTCTTCAGAATGAGTGAGTGAGTGAGTTGGGTTTAACGCCGCTTTTAACATTATTTCAGTTATATCACGGCGTGTCAGCTTAATGTGGGAGGAAAGTCCGAAGTGATGAAGGTCTCAGACGTTTACCACTTCGGTGAAACCCACGAGCACGGGTATGGTGCTGACAAACCTAGAAACATAATTGGGACGAATCGGGATTCGAACCCACAATCATAGGTTTCGGGCGTGCCCAAGGGATGCAACTCTGCACAGCGAAATCGCGGCGCCTTAGACGACTGGGCCACCCATGCCCCCAAATGTTCTTCAGACAATGGTTGTCGTAAATCAGTTGCTATGACAATATTAACAAGACAGTTTATTTGCCAAATTTTCCATTTCCTGATAAACTGTCTGATTGTATTCTTTGTGTGTGTGTATGTGTGGGGGGGATAGTTGGCATCATCTGGTATATCTCAGTAGCTCCGGGACCTAGCTTTCACTGCCCCTATCACATGCCACTGATTAACCTCCACCAATATATCATGATCTAACATCACTTGTCTAGGACATGTCTAAATTCAATGAGAAAGGTCCCTATGACATTTGGAATGTAATTTCAGATGGGGCAATTTTAAATTTTATCCCAAGTTATCTGTCATAGAAAACGTGTGTGTGTGTTTGATGGGGATGGTGAATTTGTATGGGTGAGTGCGAGTCTCTGGGTGTGTTTTTCACAGTTAGTTGGGTCACATCAATTTAATTTCTTCTCTTTCAGATTTGTTTTGTTCTGTCTACAGACATGGCTAAATCTAAAAAACGAAAATGATTTGACACATTGTACCCATGTGGAGAATCAAACCCAAGCCTTCGGCATGACGAGCGAACGTTTTAACCACTAGGCTACCCCGCGGCCACCAATTGTTATGAAGAATGGGTAGTGATAAAAAGTATGTTGGGAAAAGAAACCCCTTTTCTTTAGTGGAATTCAGCTGTAAATCACATGGCTCTTAGTTTTAATATTGTTTTTCCAAACAAGTCAAGATAAGTTGCTTGATCTGAAATTTCTCTGCTGTCATGACAACCTAGACAAAGTTGAACAAACAGTCTGAGGTGCTGCTGTTTGCTGTGCAGAGTTGCCTCCCTTAGACGTACCAGGAACCTGTGTGTCATAATGACATTTTTTGCTCAAAATGTCAACCACTGGTTTGTCTGTCCCTGATTGAATATTTACAGACCTGTTTAGTGAGGATTCAGTGCTTATAAAGATGTAGCAAGAAGACCAAGAGTACAAGGATGGAATATATGTAATATAACACCAGGCTCAAGAAACTTCAATCTCAACTGCACACAGATGCTCTTTCATACTTTTCGTAATGTCATCGAGAATTTAACATATAAACAACTTATTCAGACTGCAGATCTTTCACAATCTTCCATAATGTTATAATACTGTCCCCAGGGAGCAGAGCTTGCCCGTATATCACACAGTATATCAGTAGGAGCTGATTATGGGGATTAAAGCCTCTCTGAATCCACCTTCACTGTTATGCAAAATATAACGCAGGAGCTAAATCAATCAGTGAATATTTTTACGACATTGGTCCAGACATTTTATCGAAATTTATTTTGCTTGGTCGTAAAAAAGAATTAAAAAGTTACAATGAAATAGAAAAGTCTTATTACCTTTTCGGAAAAGTTGGTACAATTTGATTTCCCAAAGTTGTCAAAGAAAATTTGCATTTCATATAGGCACTTAGAAATCTGACAATCGTTTGTAAGTTTGGCTGATGACTGCATGAATATTCAATGGCTAGTTTCATTTTTGTAATTCAATAGTTAATGTGTCATAAATCTTTAGACAGTGTGTTAATGCTCTGATTGTTGTATATATAAATATTTGGCTGAAGTTTTTAATGACCTGGGCCCCGTTCCACAAAGCTACCTTAGCGCTACGGTGATCTTAAGTCTCACAATAGTCGTAGTGCTAAGGTCGCTTTGTGGAAAGATGCCCTGAAATGGTAACTATGGAGATGCTGGCAGACTGGCAGAGCAGAATGTTGAGGCAGTTGGTTTGGGTGGGGAGAGTGGTACAATGAGTAGGTGGGGAGGGCGGTAGAAGGAGTAGGTGGGGAAGGTGGTACAATGAGTAGGTGGGGAGGGCGGTAGAAGGAGTAGGTGGGGAAGGTGGTACAATGAGTAGGTGGGGAGGGTGGTGGAAGGAGTAGGTGGGGAGGGTGGTACAATGAGTAGGTGGGGAGAGTGGTACAATGAGTAGGTGGGGAGGGTGGTAGAAGGAGTAGGTGGGGAGGGTGGTGGAAGGAGTAGGTGGGGAGGGTGGTACAATGAGTAGGTGGGGAGAGTGGTACAATGAGTAGGTGGGGAGGGTGGTAGAAGGAGTAGGTGGGGAGGGTGGTACAATGAGTAGGTGGGGAGAGTGGTACAATGAGTAGGTGGGGAGGGTGGTGGAAGGAGTAGGTGGGGAGAGTGGTACAATGAGTAGGTGGGGAGGGTGGTAGAAGGAGTAGGTGGGGAGGGTGGTACAATGAGTAGGTGGGGAGGGTGGTACAATGAGTAGGTGGGGAGGGTGGTAGAAGGAGTAGGTGGGGAGGGTGGTGGAAGGAGTAGGTGGGGAGGGTGGTACAATGAGTAGGTGGGGAGAGTGGTACAATGAGTAGGTGGGGAGAGTGGTACAATGAGTAGGTGGGGAGAGTGGTACAATGAGTAGGTGGGGAGGGTGGTGGAAGGAGTAGGTGGGGAGGGTGGTAGAAGGAGTAGGTGGGGAGGGTGGTACAATGAGTAGGTGGGGAGGGTGGTACAATGAGTAGGTGGGGAGAGTGGTACAATGAGTAGGTGGGGAGAGTGGTAGAAGGAGTAGGTGGGGAGGGTGGTAGAAGGAGTAGGTGTGGAGGGTGGTAGAAGGAGTAGGTGGGGAGAGTGGTAGAAGGAGTAGGTGGGGAGAGTGGTAGAAGGAGTAGGTGGGGAGGGTGGTAGAAGGAGTAGGTGGGGAGGGTGGTAGAAGGAGTAGGTGTGGAGGGTGGTAGAAGGAGTAGGTGGGGAGAGTGGTAGAAGGAGTAGGTGTGGAGGGTGGTAGAAGGAGTAGGTGGGGAGAGTGGTACAATGAGTAGGTGGGGAGGGTGGTACAATGAGTAGGTGTGGAGGGTGGTAGAAGGAGTAGGTGTGGAGGGTGGTAGAAGGAGTAGGTGGGGAGGGTGGTACAATGAGTAGGTGGGGAGAGTGGTAGAAGGAGTAGGTGGGGAGGGTGGTAGAAGGAGTAGGTGTGGAGGGTGGTAGAAGGAGTAGGTGGGGAGAGTGGTAGAAGGAGTAGGTGGGGAGAGTGGTACAATGAGTAGGTGGGGAGGGTGGTAGAAGGAGTAGGTGGGGAGAGTGGTACAATGAGTAGGTGTGGAGAGTGGTACAATGAGTAGGTGGGGAGAGTGGTACAATGAGTAGGTGGGGAGGGTGGTAGAAGGAGTAGGTGGGGAGAGTGGTACAATGAGTAGGTGGGGAGGGTGGTACAATGAGTAGGTGGGGAGGGTGGTAGAAGGAGTAGGTGGGGAGAGTGGTACAATGAGTAGGTGGGGAGGGTGGTAGAAGGAGTAGGTGGGGAGGGCGGTAGAAGGAGTAGGTGGGGAGAGTGGTACAATGAGTAGGTGGGGAGAGTGGTACAATGAGTAGGTGTGGAGGGTGGTAGAAGGAGTAGGTGGGGAGGGTGGTGGAAGGAGTAGGTGGGGAGGGTGGTACAATGAGTAGGTGGGGAGAGTGGTAGAAGGAGTAGGTGGGGAGAGTGGTACAATGAGTAGGTGGGGAGGGTGGTACAATGAGTAGGTGTGGAGGGTGGTAGAAGGAGTAGGTGGGGAGGGTGGTAGAAGGAGTAGGTGGGGAGAGTGGTACAATGAGTAGGTGTGGAGGGTGGTAGAAGGAGTAGGTGGGGAGGGTGGTACAATGAGTAGGTGGGGAGAGTGGTAGAAGGAGTAGGTGGGGAGGGTGGTACAATGAGTAGGTGTGGAGGGTGGTAGAAGGAGTAGGTGGGGAGGGTGGTAGAAGGAGTAGGTGGGGAGGGTGGTACAATGAGTAGGTGTGGAGGGTGGTAGAAGGAGTAGGTGGGGAGGGTGGTAGAAGGAGTAGGTGGGGAGAGTGGTAGAAGGAGTAGGTGGGGAGGGTGGTAGAAGGAGTAGGTGTGGAGGGTGGTACAATGAGTAGGTGGGGAGAGTGGTACAATGAGTAGGTGGGGAGAGTGGTAGAAGGAGTAGGTGGGGAGGGTGGTGGAAGGAGTAGGTGGGGAGAGTGGTACAATGAGTAGGTGGGGAGGGTGGTACAATGAGTAGGTGGGGAGAGTGGTACAATGAGTAGGTGGGGAGGGTGGTACAATGAGTAGGTGGGGAGAGTGGTACAATGAGTAGGTGGGGAGGATGGTACAATGAGTAGGTGGGGAGAGTGGTACAATGAGTAGGTGGGGAGGGTGGTACAATGAGTAGGTGGGGAGGGTGGTACAATGAGTAGGTGGGGAGAGTGGTACAATGAGTAGGTGGGGAGGGTGGTACAATGAGTAGGTGGGGAGGGTGGTACAATGAGTAGGTGGGGAGAGTGGTACAATGAGTAGGTGGGGAGGGTGGTACAATGAGTAGGTGGGGAGGGTGGTTAAAGGAGTAGGTGGGGAGAGTGGTACAATGAGTAGGTGGGGAGGGTGGTTAAAGGAGTAGGTGGGGAGAGTGGTACAATGAGTAGGTGGGGAGGGTGGTTAAAGGAGTAGGTGGGGAGGGTGGTTAAAGGAGTAGGTGGGGAGGGTGGTGCAGTTGTTAGGGTGGGATTGGAGGGGTGGGGCTTAGATGCAGTGGCGGTGGGTGGGGTGAGAATGAATGGGACCGGCAGGATGATGGGTTGTGGGGTGGGGGGGCGTCATACTGATGCAGTGTGGGAAATGATGGTCAGGGGCAGACATTAATATAATTATAACCCAGAAATATATCGTACTGTTTCCTACACACATGATCATCAGTTTGAGTGTACCAACAGAAGAGAAAGTATAACCTTATTGGCTTGCCTCTCTCTGGAGGCTATAACTGTGACAGTTGGAGAGACTGACTATTACAATTTGCTGTTCCCTCACACGACTGCCGGTAAGTACCCCAGGCTGGCCTCCAGCACTCCCTGTCATTATAAGTGTCCCTGTAGCCCGATGCTGATGTAGAGATGAACGCTACGTAATGTTGTCCCGGCCTCAGTGATGGAGACAGTTGTAGTTATTCCCACACAGATATAGTCCCAGTAGCGCTGACCGGTCCCAGGAGCGTTGGCTGGTCCCAGGAGCAGACTGAAATGCAGCAGGTAGTCAGGCTTGTAGACTGACGTCTATTCTCTCAAATGAATATCTTACAGAAAAAAACAGTTTTGAAATTATCTTAACAAAAATGAGCCCAGATACTGCAGTAATCTAGACTTGCCCACTATTATAGACTTGCATGGGCTTTATTGGATATATTTGTTTCGGAGGCAGACGGACTATCAGGCTCGTTGTCTGTCATACAGACCCTGAAACAAATATATCCAATATTTCCCTTGCAGGTGTATAATAGTGGGAGAATCTAGATTACTCTGAAAATGTCGAGTCTCTGTGCTCCTTTTTTTCCTAATCTATAGGATAATTTAACAACTGTAATTTCTGTAAAATATTTGTATTTCATGGATATGATATTAGTCTATCAGGCTCAGTGTTTTCACTGATTGTTTGTCTCCATATTCTGACAGCATTAGGCGTTCCTCATACTAATATCAGTCATTGGTTTGTCTTCCGCAACCCATGCTTGCCGTAAAAGGCGACTAACTGATCAGGTGGTCAGCACCATGCTCATGGGTTTCACCGAAGTGGTAAACGTCTGAGACCTGCATCACTTCGGGCTTTCCTCCCACATTCAGCTGACACGCCGTGATATAACTGGAATTCTGTTAAAAGCGGCGTTAAACCCAACTCACTCACTCACTAGCACAAGCATACACACTCACACACACACACACACACACACACACACACACACACACACACACACACACACACACACACACACACACACATTGCTATATAAGTGCAATAATCTTGGACGCGATATTAAACCCCATTTCACCTCACCTCACAGCTTGTTGCGCTTCAGTTGAGAGAGTCAGGCATGTTATCACAATGTAATTGATACGCAACTGTATCGTAACATGTTATTTTTCACTATCTCACACAGCTTGTGTTTGAATAATTTCCACTTTAGATTATCTATTTATTATCAGTTATATTTCAATCTGCAGATATATTTGGGATATAATGAGTATTGTTGATGATATAAATAAAGCAGGATATAGATGCTATAGACATCTGTCAGCTGTTGTATGTGATGTGTATCGGACAGCTGTGTCCCTGCCATGGTTGTCTTGTCACCTGGCTCTCGGGCTGTGTTGCTCGTATCTACTAGATCTGAAGGATCGAACTAAACGCATCTTGTGGCACAGTTAAGCAGCCATCGTTGGTTGCACGCAGTCGGTGGATGGTTGACTATGTTTAGCAAGCATTCCATGAGACGTGATTTGAGCATGCCTCGTGTTTTTGTTTTTCATCATCATCATCATCATCATCATCATCATCATCATCATCATCATCATCATTATTATTATCATCATTATTATCATTATTATTAGATATTCATATTCATATTCATATTCATATTATTGTCAGTATACAGACAGTTGGATATCCCACTGGACCAAGTACTTACTTGCCATGCAGTTTGAATCCTCTATACCAGTATTGTTCATTAAAGCTCTTATGCTTTTGTTCCATTAAAGTGTGTCTAATACATTAAATGATGTATGGTCTACCTGAATTTGAAAATTAGGGTCGGAGTAGGCAAATTATCATTTTTATAAATGAGTGAGTGATTATGGTTTTAAGCCCCTTTTAGCAATATTCCAGCAATGTCATGGCAGGGGTTACCTAAAATGGGCTTCACCCATTGTACCTTTATGGGGAATTGAACACAGGCCTTCAGCATGATAAGTGAACGCTTTAACCACTACGCTACACCACCGCCCCTTATATAAATGAAGCTGATTTAGCTCTTTTTGGTGTTAGTGGATGAACTTGCCTTAAATTTAGTTAAGATATAAATGTATGAAACTGTCTTTTCTGTTTTGAAATCTTTTTGGTCTTATGTTTGTGTTAGAAATTTATTACAAGTTTTTTTTTTAAAAGACAGGTTCCTTAAATCCATCAAGAAGCATTTTGACAAAAACTAAATTAATAAAACAGGGAACAAGATTGATCTGGGTTGAAGAACTGCAGGGTAAAAGTTTGTGATGGAAAGTGCAATGAAATTGTTCTTGTCAGCTCCAAAAACTAGATTTGTGGGGGAAATCAATACTGAATACAATGCCACAGCTAGTGTTATAACTGTTATAGCATGTGAATACATTGCCAGAGCCAGGGGGATGAAGACTATTATAGCATGTGAATGCATAGCCAGAGCTGGTGACATAGACTGTTATAACATGTGAATACAATGCCACAGCTAGTGTTATAACTGTGTTATAGAATGTGAATACATTGCCAGAGCTGGAGTGACATACACTGTTATAACATGTGAATACATTGCAAGAGCTGGATTGACATAGACTGTTATAACATGTGAATACATTGCCAGAGCTGGTGACATAGGCTGTTATAACATGTGAATACATTGCCACAGCAAGTGTGCTATATACTGTTATAACATGTAAGGCTAACTAACAGCAAGCATGATATGGACTGTTATAGCATGTGAATACAATGCCACAGCAAGTGTGACACATACATGTTATAACAGGTCATGTGACATATCACAGATGCAGTCTTGACATATCATCCACTATACATGACCTACAACAAGGTCATGCTTTTGCAATTAGCCAAGTCTACAAACCTCACTTTTTCAGATGTCTCACTTTTTTTCACATCCTTGATTTCATGTCTGCAGTTTTTTTCTGCTGAACAGGGAGAAATTGCCATGGTTACAAGACATTTCCTTAGGAAAGTGGTAATCTCAAAGAAAATTAGATGACATTAAATGTTGTTCACGAGGGTGTGTTTTTTGACTGCCACAAATCAAGCATTACACTGTGAGTTGACAGCAGGTGATTTCTGTAACAAGCCCTCTGATTGGAGGAAATGCACGTCTGCTGCTTGCAGTTCTGTTCCCATGTTAGTGTCTGCTGGCACTGACTGAAGTATTGGCAAGATTTGATCGAGGCTGCTGCCGCCGCCGCTGTGAAACCTCGTCTATTGTCAGGATAATCTCCGTCCACTGACTTCAGGACACTCGTCATTAATCCATGTCCATCTTGACACAGGATCATTTATACACTGTTCAGTCCAGCCCCCCCAAAACAGGATTTGATATCAAGCACTGACGTGCTCCAACACCCAGTGTATCATCTGTTTGTTGTGTTGTGAGGGATTCACTCGATCAGGTAGGTGGACTAAGCGTGAAACGGCTGTGTAAATCATTACTTCTGCTCCTGTTCCTCAGTGGAAATATCCCAATTCAGCTGACAGGCTACAGCTCTTTTGTGGCGTGAGAGCAGCAGGCTTAGACATATGACTCGGTTCTCTAGTTGTGTCATGTTTCAGATGTAAGGGTGTTACATGAAGAATATGGCCTGTGTTTTTTGTATAGAGAGGTGTGCGCTGTAGAACTTGCATATTGTTGGGTTGTGTGGTATCACTATTTATTACCTCTGTCGAGTAGGAAGATGATGTACGATGTATAAATATGATGTATTACAAGGTGATATTGCACGGTGATGAGGATGATGTATCATCTGATGTAACAAACTGAGACCTGGTTTTATACACCCATGGATATCAGAAAGCTATGTGATAAGGCCAAGGGTCAATATTCCTGTTAAAGTGCAAAGGGATAAAACCATAATGGCGTAGTTCAATGAAGTTCCTGGTGCGTATGTAGAAATAATATTTTGTTACTAAAATGCCTTATGACATTGTCTGTTGGCACACTTAAATTGCAAAGGGCACATGTAAATATCTTTATGCACCCAGAGGCACGTGTCTACCCCTGTGGTGGAACGTGGTCTTGTATTGTGTGATGTGGGTCCTGCTGTTCCCATTAACCACCTGTTTGCCTGTCTCCATAGATGTCTAGTGATTGGTTTTGTCGTGTTTCCAACAGTATAAAGCCCAATTCACTCACTAACTCTGACATGTTCATAATTGAGAAAACAAGCAGAATAAAACCAGACTTCTTTCAAAACTTGTTTACAATTTCGCCGACTTCCAAAAATGTGTGTTTTTTAATTCACTGGTCGTAAAATATAAAAAAACTCATTTGCAGTTTCTGTCGATATAGATAAACTATTTAAGTTACTATAATTATAATATAATAATGATTTCAAAACACAATTACTTATGACAAAAATATTTGAAATTGGTTTTTTTTATTTCATTTTTTTGTTTCGACTCACTGACCTGAATTTTTTTGGAAATAATGTAAACTGAAATAAAATTTAAAGAAATCTGGTTCTTGTTCTTAAGGCTAGAATGAAAAGGAAAGAAGTTCAATTTGGTTTTTTTTGTCAATGGTATGTATTACTGACATGTTTAACTGTCGCCTTGACGAAGCAGTTTGGGGACAAATTGATAGAAGTTATGGGAACTATTGTGTGACATTTGATTTCTGACATTTCAACATCAGTGCGTTTCTATTTCCAATAGAACATTGACATTTCAAATGACGTTTCATTTCAACAGTTCTGATATTGTCATTACCTTAGCTCTTGTATCAGACGTTTTCTGCCATCTTCTTCATGTTAACATATTTTGGTAATTGATAGGACTGGGACTGGCAACTCGGGTACTCGGGTCGGGTGGGTACTGAGTAGGACCCAGGTACCCACAGGGCTACCCGGACCCGTGGTTAGTCACGTGATATATTGTTTAATGACAAAAATTATCTGACTATGCACTAGGGCTGCAATGAATACGCTATGAGGCGAATATGACTCGTATCATGAATATAGGGTTACGAATACGAATATTTATTCACAATAACAATAACAAGTCAGCAGTTGATCTATTATTTATTATATTCAGTGAAACAATAACAACATAAATTATTTGACATAGTTTGTAAATTATTTATGTATTATATATTCTATGTTCTGCACTTATCCAGGTACTAGTATCTGCTCAAATGTGACAATGACCAGTGACCACAATACTGTTAAATTATGAGAGTGGTGTCTTTGAAGAAATCTATGCATATCCTATATTTTAGGGATATTTTAGGAGATTAGGTGTGTAAATGCACTTGACTGCATATTTAAAAATATTTGATTCTAGTGACCACGAATAACTAATTCAAGTCATGAATGGATACGGTTCGAGTCACCGAATACACAAGTGAGTCGTAACAGCCCTACTATGCACACATTTCTTCTGACTTTATGTTTGCATAAAGATTAAACTTCAGTCAACTTCAGTTGTTTTATAAGTGTATCTAAATACATTTTGACAGGAGTATGGTCAAACGTTTCCTAATTAGACATTTTGTACCTATCTCTCAAGACCTACAGCGGGTACCAGGGTGGTCGGGGAAATAGTGGGGTGGGTAACCGGGTAGTAAATTTAGACTCGTCCCAGCCCTAGTAATAAAACATGTCTGTGTGTAACTGTTCAGCAGCCTCTCCAGACAACATCAGATTTATCAGTGTTCATACGATTTAGGGATTTGCTAAAAAATATTATTTAAGATATTGATATCTATAATGTCCTATATATAACTTTTTAAGGAAACAGATCCTGTTAAGAATATCCTGAACGACTTCAATGCTGTATATTGTGTCCTGTACAAACATGACAGTATTTCGGTGGTTGTTTGTCTTTGTGTAATTGTTTGGTTTTTCCTGTTATTATTCTCTTTTTGTCTAAGACGTGTTATTGGCTGTGCTGAATTGCGTCCCTTGGGCACGCCAGAAACCTTTGATTGTGTGTTCGAATTCCGGTTCGCCCTGATTATGTTTCTAGGTTTGTCAGCACCATACCCGCGCTCGTGGGTTTCACTGAAGTGGTAAACGTCTGAGACCTGCATCACTTCAGGCTTTCCTCCCACATTAAGCTGACACGCAGTGATATAACTGGAATACTGTTAAAAGCGGGGTTAAACCTTAGCTCACTCACTCACTCACTTATTCTCTTTTTTTCTCCTGTTCGCTCTCCCCCTTTTCTTTTCCCCTCCCCCCTCCCATGAAGTGGGAGCGATAAGGATATTTCTATTTATTTCTGAAAAACTCATTTTTCCCATGAAATTAAAGTGGACTTTGGTTCAAAATTAATGAGGATTGGGTTTGTTTCCAGAGCAGAAGTGAAAACACTGATCAATATTTCTTAATCAAACCTTGCCCATATTAGTCCAAAGAACAGGTGCCTTTTCCATTTGGAATTTATTTTATTTTTAATTTTTTTGGTTTCCATGACAACAAGTTAGACTTTTGTTCACATCAACGAAACATTCTTTCTGGAGCATAAAACAAGAACCATTTGTATTTCTTCATTGATCAGTCATTCTTGTGCTTAACTGGCGATGTTTTACGTTTTAGTATTTCTTTGTCATTCTGAGTGGTTGATTCTTCAGAACAAGTTGCAGGAGGTCTGAGACTGTGCCCTTGGTAGACTTTGCACTTAGTAGTTTTTCATATATGGCTTTGGTACCTGTGTGTCCTGGGTTAGGATAGGTCCCCAGCACTCTATTGTTTGTTGTGAGATATGATTCCATTGGACTGGGTGGCCAGTACCTGTGTGTCCTGGGTTAGGATAGGTCCCCAGCACTGTATTGTTTGTTGTGAGAGATGATTCCATTGGACTGAGTGGCCAGTACCTGTGTGTCCTGGGTTAGGATAGGTCCCCAGCACTCTATTGTTTGTTGTGAGAGATGATTCCATTGGACTCTGTGGCCAGTACCTGTGTGTCCTGGGTTAGGTTAGGTCCCCAGCACTCTATTGTTTGTTGTGAGAGATGATTCCATTGGACTGAGTGGCCAGTACCTGTGTGTCCTGGGTTAGGATAGGTCCCCAGCACTCTATTGTTTGTTGTGAGAGATGATTCCATTGGACTGAGTGGCCAGTACCTGTGTGTCCTGGGTTAGGATAGGTCCCCAGCACTCTATTGTTTGTTGTGAGAGATGATTCCATTGGACTGAGTGGCCAGTACCTGTGTGTCCTGGGTTAGGATAGGTCCCCAGCACTCTATTGCTGGTTGGGAGTGCAGTGCTAGTTGTTTGTTGAGTCTCTTTCATCCCATCCGGGCAGTGGGGAGCCATGTGGGTAAGGTGTTTGCTCATCATGCCATAGGCCCAGTTCAATCCCTCACCTGGGCAAGATGAGTGAAGCAAATATTTGGTGTCCTCTGCCAGGATATTGCTGAAACATTGCAAAAAGTGGCAAAAAATCATAATCACACTCGCTCACTCATCCCACTCTAAAGTGTTGCTATGTAAAATGTACTTTCTATTATCTGAAAGTAATGGCAAATATGCTACAAGATGTGCCTCAGTTTATATATCAAGAAATAATTTCAATGTACATGTGACTGGAATGTTCGTTCTCACTGGGATTATTTAGCCTGTAAGGTATTCAAAGTTTGATGACCTGATAGGATTTAGCGAGTCAAATAAATACCCTAATTGGCCCATACGGTTGATTAGCTGTCTATAGTACGCCGACAGTGGGATTCTGATGCAGTTTGGGATCATGGGAGATTTCATTTTGGCCTTAATGATGGATCTCGCATTTGTCCCAAGCTCTCGTTAGACACGTTGTTGTACCCAGCGAGCAGGCCACTGTGTAATGGAGGGTTTATGTCAGGTCGTTGCAGATCTGACGTTGCTGACGTTTATGTCTCGTGTGCAATGTTTTGATGTTAGGTGAACTTAATTGCTTTTAGATGAATCCCAAATGTTAAGTACTGTGATAGAGGCCGCATTGTATGTCTAGCCAGCCCTGGATTTTCTGTCATGTAAACAAATCTGTTGTTATAACCTTGATGTGCATGTGGAGATGATGTTGGCGCTGTGTCAGACAGTGTTAAAAATCCTGTTGGTTTTTGGCCAAAGTTTTTTTAAATATGTAGATCTATCAACTTCGAAAATTCAAATGTCCATGTTATCTTTGCACACACAATATTCGCTGATTTCATTGTAAGTAGTTGCATTGTGTATTCTCTCCTGTCTATCTCGGGTGTCCTCCGCCATGTGATTGGAGGAATATTGAAGTAGAGCAATGCTCACGTTTCTCTCTCTCATGATAAAGTCATTCTGTGGGATTCCAGGTTAGAAAGGGGCCGTCGGAAGAAAAGGGACCGTGTGAAGCCCATTTCTGGTGTCCACCGCCGTGATATTGCTGGAACATTGCTAAAAGCGGCATAAAACCATACTCACTCACTCACTCTGGGTTAGAAATGGTCTCCAGTAACCGATGCTGGTCAGTCTGGTGGTCAGGGTCGTGAATTGGTTGATGACGAGTCATCGTACCCCGACAGAGTGGGACATTGTTCACCACATCAATCACAGGATTGTCTGGTCCAGACTCGACAATTTACATGCTGGAATATTGTTGAACATTGCTCCATGGCCTAGTGGACAGAGTTTCTGCCCAAACAGTGGCAGGTCGGAAGTTCGATCCCTAGCCTCTTCATACCAAAAAATTATAAAAGATAGTACTTGTTACCTTGCCTAGTCCTCAATATTATGGGATAAACCAAGGACCTGTTGGATCGGAGTCAGTATACTGTGTCTGAGTGGGGTACTTCAGAGTCAGTATACTGTGTCTGAGTGGGGTACTTCAGAGTCAGTATACTGTGTCTGAATGGGGTACTTCAGAGTCAGTATACTGTGTCTGAATGGGGTACTTCTGTCCCATGAATGTCCACGTTTAGAACAGATCTTTAGCAACCCATACTTGCCATAAAAGGCGACTATGCTTGTAGTAAGAGGCCACTAACGGGATCAGGTGGTCAGGCTCGCTGACTTGGTTGATGCATGTCATCCATCATATCCCAATTGTGTGGATTGATACCCATGATATCAATCACTGGATTGTCTGGTACGGACTTGATTATTTACAGACCACCGTCATAAAGCTGGAACGTTGCTGAGTTAAACAACTAACAGACAAGCTTATGTTAAACTGCGGCATAGTATCTCAATGGGCCAGCACTATAAAACGAGCATTAATCTAGACTACACGTGGGTACATATTTGTAAGTGCAATAATATTGAACGCGAAACCCTGATTCACATCATCTGAATTCCCCACATGGGTACACGAGCACAAGGCCTGTATAACATTTTTTGGTCCCTGTGTTGTGATATTGCAAGAATATTGCTAAAAGTGACGTAACACCACACACTTAAACCTCTAGCCATTTTTGATGTTGCTATTAACACTCCCGGACATTTTAATAAAAAAAACAGTTGTCTGATGAAGTTCACAGAGCCAGGAGCCATTTTTGGAGTAAATATATATATATCATTTATGGGCTCTGTTTTTTATTCCACCATATACTTAGTGGGAAAATCGATTGATAAAACTCAATCCCAGGTCCAAGGCCGGGGAACAAAGGGTGTTGAGGTATTGCTATAACGCTAGTTTCCCCATGGAGTTGTCCAAAGACTTGTCTTATTGAACTCATTTTCTTGCAATCAAGAAGGGAATTCAATAACCATTGCAATTCGCTAAAACTTGCTTCCTATCAAGGTGAAAGCAAGATCCGCTAGTTGTGAAATTGCTAGAATACATGTTTCTTTGATAAAATCCTAACCCCCTTTATGGGTATCTGGGATGAGTGGAATTGTGTAATTTCAGTTGTAGAAGGGGTTTTGTGAGGGCCACTTTTTTATGGTGGCAAATGGGGCCGCATTACCTGGCCTGGTGGTAATAAAGACTGTCTGAAGGTCGTATCCACTGGGCAGGATATATATTCTTTATGCCAGCATCAATAGCGCCGATGTCGCTCCACAATAGCCACCAAGCAATCAGTCCAGAACACCTACCATGGAGACGGTTCTCGTCTCAGCAAGATTTACTTCTTTGATGAAATTTCTGTCTGTCGCTATGTGTAATGATTTAATAGTATAACTGTTATATTCTTCGTACGATTTAATGAAAGCCTTTTGTCATTGAGCCGTCATCTTAAGTGTGCTAGACATTGTGTATTGATCAAATGTTCTTAGATATTGCTGCAAATCTTGGAATATTATTTCTCATTTGATGTAAAGAATATTTATTCAGAAAATAACAGCATTG
Source organism: Haliotis cracherodii (assembly GCF_022045235.1). NCBI lineage: Eukaryota > Metazoa > Mollusca > Gastropoda > Lepetellida > Haliotidae > Haliotis > Haliotis cracherodii. Next base: position 57,999,335 of record NW_027266330.1, read on the forward strand.
TTGGGGGAAACACTGATTACTTGATGTTTGGTAACCATGACAGTTTAAGGGTTTTAGGTAGTGATTAAAGCGTTCACTCTTCACAGCACACTCAATTAGAGGTACAGTGGGAAAAGAACACTTTGGTAAAACCCTTCCAGCAAACCCATGGTTCTATAGGATTCCGCTCTATGTGGAAAGTCTTCAGGATTTAATACTCTATGCGATGCACCTACATAAATGGTTGATTTATGGAAAAATGAGATTGGTTCAGTATTCTTAACATACATCATAAATAAATGATGTAATTTCCTTGTGGTAGTTGTCGTTACAAACATTTCAAAGTAGTGGTTAAAATTAAGTGGTCACAATTGATAAATTTACAGCCAATTTTTCACAAATTCTGTGCTGTCACATTCAGAATTATTGTTCAAGTGCCTTGATAGTTTTGTGTTGTGTGAACATAAAGTTATGCTGCTGCATGCATGGTTCTATAATGCTTCAGCTCTTCTATGACTGAAGATGCTATTTTCCTGATGATTGTAGATGCTATTTTCCTGATCATTGTAGATGCTGTTTTGCTAATCTTTGCAGATACTATTTTGCAAATCTTTTGGATTCTATTATCCTGATCTTTGTAGATACTATTTTCCTAAACTTTGAAGATGCTATTTTCCTGATCTTTGTAGATGCTATTATCCTGATCTTTGTAGATACTATTTTCCTAAACTTTGTAGATGATATTTTCCTGATATTTGTTGATTCTATTTTCTTAACCTCAGATGGACCTTCAGCATTACCTACACTGTTAAATTGCAACATCTATCATGTTGGCATATTTTCATTTGGTGAAAACTGAATTAAAATTACATATTTAACTTTCTGCACTAGTTGCATTTCCTGGATCTGTCAGAAATCTGATTGTCAAAACTTCATTTCCTGTGTCTTTGATAAGTCTTTTAGTCATTCCGGGCGGTCTGGTAGCCTAGTGGTTAAAGCGTTCACTCATCATGCCGGAGACCAGGGTTCGATTCCCGACATGGGTACAATGTTTGAAGCCCATTTCTGGTGTCCCCCGCCGTGATATTGCAGAAATATTGCTAAAAGCGGCGTAAAAGCTCACTCACTCACTCACTCACTCTTTTTGTCATTCAGCTGACACAAGATAGTAAACAGAGGAAATTAAATCCTGAATGGAAAATCCAGTGTTACTTATTGTGTGATGTAGATCTGTGAAATTCTTGTTTTTTAGCATAAGCTTTTGAAGTAGGTTGAGTTCAGCTGAAGCAACCTCAGTCACTGTATTTGTCCATGGAGATTGCAATACAAAGTTGGTCCTCAGCAACATATGTTGGTTGTAGGAGGTGACTTAGTGGATCGGGTTGTCAAGCTGGGGGACTCGGTAGATTGTATGTCAGTGTGTTCCAGTGGTAAGGGATGTTGCTCATAATATCAATCACAGGTTTGTCTGGTCCAGCGATGGTTATTTACAGACTGCCATGGTATGGCTGAAATATTGGGGAAGGTGGGGATGTCATATCCTGACGACTCTTGTTTTTATTTTTAATTTATATACCGCCTCCGTGGTCTAGTGGTAGTGCGTCCGCCTGGAGAGCGGAAGGTCCGGGGTTCGATCCCCGGCCGCGTCATACCAAAAGACGTTAATAGATGGTACTTATTGTTACCCTGTCTGGTGCTCGGCATTAAGGGGCTAAAACAAGGACTGGTCGGCTCAGAGTCAGCATCCTATGTCTGAGTGTGGTATCCATGTTAAACTGCGGCGTGGTATCTCAGTGTGCTAGCACTATAAATCGGCATCAGTCCGGACTAGTACAAGCAGCCACACACACGTGCATGCACGTCGCTATATAATAATCTTGGACACGACGTTAAACCCCATTTCACCTTACCTTTAGTTCATATATATTTTCAAGTTGGATAAGTAGCCAAACTCCATTAAGGGGTGGGGGGGAGCTGTCATATCTTCATTACTTTTATTTATAAAAAGTCAATATAATCAATCAAAAGGTTGGTACAATGACTGATGAGAACCACGTACTGATATGGAAAGACGATTTTGCTTACAGTGAGAAGGATTTAACCGTGAATGGAAGATCTTATTGATTGTAGAAGCATTAATTGTGTTTCATCTCTTCCCGATCTTCCCGACCCTGACCGTCTGTCAGAACATGCACGGATATCTCTCTCCTAATATTAGTTTTGATTTTGTAAGAAAAATTACAAACATTTTCTTTGTTCTGATCGACTGGTTCATGTGCTGCCCCGACATGTAGTATTAAGCTGTTAGGGCAATATCATTTCTTCAAAGTCGTTAGCGTAGATCCTTTACATGCAGGATTGGGCTAATTTGGGAGGAAAATATCATGTCTCGAACAATAAATGAACTGTTTAGCGCACAGATGACATTTGTCCATCATTATGTTGTTTTTTCTTTGGGAGAATTATCACTTGCTGTGTCGGATGTTGAACATTAAATGCCTCATGCTTTCAAAAGTAATCACGATCGATCTGCGGCCGGCTGCTAAAAGGCTGTATCAACATTGATTTTGTACGCCGGGTATCACAAGGAGGTTGTGTGAGGCCGCACTGCTCATGCGGGGAACGGAGGGAGTACTTTGCCTTTAATTAGTTTCGAAGGTAATTAGTGCTTTTATCTCATTAATTCTGTTTGCATGAAGAATTGGGTAGCTTCATTACTGTCCTAGACTCGTCCCTGCTGCTGCGGTGGAGGTTTGGCTGTTGTTAACGATGCTCGTTGATGAGTGCACATCGCCGTATGAGATGGCATATCTACGAGTTATCGATTCCTTCTCTTTGCGTCGCTCTCTCGGCCTTCAGTGCCTGATATCTAGAGTGAAAATATTTGTTAAATAATCAGACATGTTTTTACCGAGTCACACTGCAACATTTGGGTGTCTCGGCCAATCTCCATGAAAATGTGATAAGATGGTTGCCTTAGAAAACGCTCCAAGTTCTTTAAAAAGACAGGCAGTGTTAACAGTGATTCTGACGACAAGATGAACTCACGCGGTGTTAAGATCAGCATGGCCGACCGTTCTGAGTCAGTGTGAATCAGAATTAGATTTAGGGAATTCTTCGTAGTTGGAGGGCCATACACAGAGTTCAGTCCCCAGTGGAGAGTCTGCCTATCCTCTTTCACATGGTACTCATTGTCGTTTGTTCAAGCTGGCTGTGAAACCTGTATCATAATGAGGTTTATACCATTGATGTCTTTGTTGATAAAGGAATATATTTTCGTGTTTATCCCTAAATGTCCAGTAAAATGAAAGCCCTAGAGAAATTGATGTATGTTTGCATGATATACAAACCACATTAACCAGGCGAGTGCAGTTCCCAGTGAAATTGTATATCATATGTTGTATATGGTATACATATCATGAATTTGTATTGCACACATTCGACCTCCCCTGTGGTCTAATGGTGGAGCGTCCGCCCGGAGAGCGGAAGGTCCGGGGTTCGATCCCCGACCCCGTCATACCAAAAGACGTTACAAGATGGTATTTGTTGTTACCCTGTCTGGCGCTCGGCATTAAGGGACTAAAACAAGGACTGGTCGGCTCGGAGTCAGTATACTCTGTCTGAGTGGGGTATTCATGTTAAACTGCGGCATGGTATCTCAGTGGGATAGCACTATAAATCGGCATCAGTCCGGACTAGTACAAGCAGCCACACAAACACACACACGTACATGCACGTCGCTATATAAGTGCAATAATCTTGGACGCGACATTAAACCCCATTTCACACCACCTCACCTCACCTCACCCCACCTCACCTCACCTCACCTCAACTCACCTCAGCTATTGCACACATTCCAATTGTTTACAGCTCAAGTACGCTTAGACACACAGATCCTATTTGTCCCAGGGTTGCTGGATCAGTGTGCTATCCGTTTTCATTCTCAGCTCCCTGGGGAGTATACAACCCAAAATGCCTGTGAGGTGCTTGCAGGTTAACAGTCACCATCTTCTTCCACCGGGTACCCATTCACTGCTGGATGAACAGAGGTGTATTTCAAAAAAGTCACCTAATTACTCTCTGCAACCAACGTTGCTTAACTTCACCTGATTGTGACCTGTGCGCTGTACCAAAGGCCATAAGTTGGTTGGTTTGTTGTTTAACGCTGCACTCAGCAATATTCCAGCTATATGAATTAGCTATTAGTCTGTAAATAATCGAGTCTGAAAGGGACAATCCAGTGATTGATATCATGAGCATTGATCCACACAATTGGGATCAATGACATGCTTCAACCTAGTCAGCAAGCATGTCCGTATTAAGGAATGTTGACTCAGAAATGTCATGCAGAATATATACTGCTCAATAGATGCTAACAGACACAAAGCTGTTTCAAACTCAGAATGGATTGGTGGGGTAGCCTTGTGGTCAAAGCGTTGTCTTGAGGACCTGGGTTTTATTCTCCACGTGGGGACAGTGTGACTAAGACCCCTTCTGACTTGTCCCCTGCTGGTGGTCAAAGGGTTGGCTGGAGGACCAAGCTACATCGGTTCAGTGTGACTTAGACCCCTTCAGACTTGTCCCCTGCTGGTGGTCAAAGGGTTGGCTTGAGGACCAGGCTACATCAGTACAGTGTGACTAAGACCCCTTCTGACTTGTCCCCTGCTGGTGGTCAAAGGGTTGGCTGGAGGACGAGGCTACATCGGTACAGTGACTAAGACCCCTCGTTTTGTCCCCTGCTGGTGGTCAAAGGGTTGGCTTGAGGACCAGGCTACATCAGTACAGTGTGACTAAGACCCCTTCTGACTTGTCCCCTGCTGGTGGTCAAAGGGTTGGCTTGAGGACCAGGCTACATCGGTACAGTGTGACTAAGACCCCTTCTGACTTATCCCCTGCTGGTGGTCAAAGGGTTGGTTTGAGGACCAGGCTACATCGGTACAGTGTGACTAAGACCCCTTCTGACGTCCCCTGCTGGTGGTCAAAGGGTTGGCTTGAGGACCAGGCTACATCGGTACAGTGTGTAAGGCCCCTTCTGACTTATCCCCTGCTGGTGGTCAAAGGGTTGGCTTGAGGACCAAGCAACATCGGTACAGTGTGTAAGACCCTTCTGACTTGTCCCCTGCTGGTGGTCAAAGGGTTGGTTTGAGGACCAGGCTACATCGGTACAGTGTGACTAAGACCCCTTCTGACTTGTCCCCTGCTGGTGGTCAAAGGGTTGGCTTGAGGACCAGGCTACATCGGTACGGTATGTAAGGCCCCATGTTAAATTTCCTGGCTGGAACAGTGCTATACATACTATACATGCTATACATGCCATACATGCTATACGCAGCGTGAAACTCAGTTCGGTCTGCCGTCAAACTCTGCGTCAGACTGTAATTTTTAATCCATTTGCCAAAAAAACCTGAGTGAGAACGAGTTTCCATGAATGTGTAAGATGAAAACATTATCTTTAAGAGGATCAGATGTGGTGGCATGTAATTTTAAGGGTCAAGAAGATTTCTTTGAGAAAATTTGAAAGATGGCTTAAATTTGGTTAATTTGGAGTGAAATCCCATGATGTCTATTGATTGTGGATGGACTTGGAGAGGATCAGTCCTGACCCTATTGCCAGGTCAGGTGTAGGGGAGAACTGCCCGCACACAAATCCTGCATTGATTGGCTGAGAATGTAGTGCTTGCATAACCACAGCTGGCAATGATACGGACATGTGTCACAGGATGACGCGAGAATCTCCTCCTTGACTTCCTGGTGTGGTTTATGGATCTTTGAAAGTCACATTGTCAATATCAGTTGAAATGGAATGGAGATTGATAGAAACTATTTAAATTCTTGGACAAAAGATGTAATTTGTAGTGAGTGAGTATATTGAGCAATATTTTAGCAATATCATGGCAGGGGACACCAGAAATGGGCTTCACACATTGTAACCGGGTCTTCGGCGTGACAAGCGAACCTCCCCTGTAATTTGTAATCAAGGGGAATATGTTTTGAGGAATAGATGTGTTGTCCTTTTGCTCAAATATGTGAAAGTGCATAATATGTTTTCCCTGATCAGTATTTAATAAGTCAGTGAGTGAATTTGAACAGTTTTTCTGTTTATGATGGCATGTCAGCTTGATGTGGGAAGATGATTGTCTTGGACATTTACCACTTTCAGTGAAACCCACGAGCACACCAGAAATCATAACTGAGATTCGAACCTATGATCATAAGTTTGAGTAAGATGTATCCCTGCACGGCCAATAACAGCGCCTTCGTTAGCTTGTGCCCCAGGGTTGGGCGTGAGATGGGCTTAGCACTGCTGGAAAAGTATTCAAGTCAGCTTTTGGTGGGAGGAATGTCAACATGAATAGGTCATAGACATTTAATGATTTGAGCAAGTCAACATAGGACTGATTAACCAAAGATCAGAACCAGATCAAATCTGTGAATATAATTTAACAAGCAGATCCTGGCATGGCTAGGGGAGTTAACTGCTCATCCTGTTTTAGCCGGCTTGTATCTATCATGTCTTTGAAAGACAATGTAATTGTTGGTGGCTATTCCATGAATTATATGAATTACCATGAATTGTAAAGAAAACACTGACAGATATGGTTCAAGGCCCTGCTTTTCAGGAAGCAATCGTAATTCCAAGAATTGGATACAAATTATGGAACATATACCTGTTTGAAGATGTCCAACATGGTGTCCAAACACAGGTGGCCCAGTCGTCGAGGTTTGTCAGCACCATACCCATGCTCACCAAGGTGGTCAATGTCTGAGACCTGCATCACTTCAGGTTTTCCTCCCACAACAAGCTGACACTCTGTGATGCAACTGGAATACTGTTAAAAGCAGCATTAAACCCAACTCACTCACTCACTCACTCATCAAGTTCTGTATCAGTTGGCTTCCTCCCAGCATCCAGCTTACACTCTGTGATACAACTGGAATACTGTTCAAAGCTGCCTTAAACCCAACTCACTCACTCACTCATCAAGTTCTGTATCAGTTGGCTTCCTCCCAGCATCCAGCTGGCAGGCTGTGATACAACTTCAAAATGTCAAAAAACAACTAAGCCCTCCATTACGCTATCACGTCTCTTTTCTGATGCAAAGCACTCTGCCACAACACTATTGCATTTTCGGAACTTTGAAGTTCATGAATTGACAGTTATGCTTCCAGTATTTCTCTAAAAGATTCTATCTCACCGAAAACCCCGCCATGTTACATTATGATTGTGGCGAAACACTTGGCTGCTCTGAGGGAGCCAAAGATTAGACAGTTATCTGTGTATAATATGAGTCACATTGGCAGGCCAATACCTTCTAATTTGTTAAGGAAACCTGTGGATAGTATTACCCCGCCGTCAATCCAATAACACTCTCAGATGTATTTAATATTGTGAAGCTTTTGAACATTTCTTCAATGCCATTAGGAAAATGGGTCAGGCCAAATTCGGGGAGAAAACTATTGGAAATCATTGGATCTTAGAGAATGATCGCTTGCAGATTTTGAAACATTCTTCAGACAGATTTGTTGGACGTCACTACAGGTCTTCGCAACATCGACAGCAGCATTGGTGAGGTTGCTTTCTGTGTCTGATAAAGAAGGTTTGCCGTGACCTCACTGGTCTCTGATCTTTCCTGGCCAAATAGTGGACCGACCACCTACCAGGGTCTTCACTTGGGCTTGTTGACCAATTCAATATTTTCCTCCACAAGTACACTTTTCATTCTTTGACTATTCCTCAAGAACATCACAGCCTCGCCTGCCAATAGGTTGTTTGTGTCCATTGATTTTGGCTAGCAGTGTCATAAATCTGGATTAGTCGTCAGAAACACAGGCAACTTCAGATATGTATGCAGCCATTGGTCAGACCGTGAGATAGAATCATTATGTCAGAATCAACACACAAATTATGGTGGCCCTACTTTCTAAATATGAATAATGTATTTGGTTTCTTCATGTATGGCTTGGTATGGTTTCTGCAGAGCTAGAAGTTATGTATCAACCTCTATGCATGTTTAATTGTCACATTCAGTGTTGAGTAGGCCAGTGGTTAAAGCGTTTGCTCATCATGCTGTGGGTTTGATTCCCAAAATGGGTAACTTGTATGAAGCCCATATTTGGGGTGCCTGGCTGTGGTAATATTGCTAAAAGTGGCATGAAATGATGCTCACTCACTCACTCACTTACTCACTCACTCACTCACTCACATTCCCTCTATATTGTAATTAACTGTTAGTTTTCATATTGGCGTTGTCCTGACTGACTGACTGACTGACTGACTGACTCAGTCAGTCACTCACTCACATTCCCTCTACATTGTAATTAACTGTTAGTTTTCATATTGGCGTTGTCCTGAAGACAGTCCTGTGCTCTTATGACAGTGATTGAGAGCACCTATTAGTTACATTTCAAGAACTAAGTGCCAGGGTAATGGACACCGTGTCACATGACTGCCAGACTATTGCCGTGATCAGATATGTGAGAGTGAACCTCCGTCCATTGTCAACATCATTGAGTGTTTAGGGACCAGGCATGTATTCAGCTGTTGACTGTCACAGTTAATGAGTCAGTCAGTGAGTATGGTTTTACGCCGCTTTTAGCAATATTCCGGCAATATCACGGCGGGGGACACCAGAAATGGGCTTCACACATTGTACCCATGTTGGGAATCGAACCCGGGTCTTGGTCATGACGAGCGAATGCTTTAACTACTAGGCTACCCTACCCCCCCTCACAGTTAATAACTGCTGTCAGGTGGATGACCTCTTTAGGCCCCCCCCAAATTTTTTTGTTTCTGATAACAGCCCCAACCATCTTCTCACTTGAGACCTGAATTCAAAAACATCTGTGACTATGTCATGACAACTGATAATAATGTATATTTTTAATACATTATCATCGATAGCAGTCGTAGCTCTAGGGTCATCGCAACTCCTACACTGTAACATGGACTAAGGACAGTCGTACCTCTAGGGTCATCGCAACTCCTACACAGTAACATGGACTAAGGACAGTCGTAGCTCTAGGGTCATCGCAACTCCTACACTGTAACATGGACTAAGGACAGTCGTAGCTCTAGGGTCATCGCAACTCCTACACTGTAACATGGACTAAGGACAGTCATAGCTCTAGGGTCATCGCAACTCCTACACTGTAACATGGACTAAGGACAGTCTTAGCCCTAGGGTCATCGCAACTCCTACACTGTAACATGGACTAAGGACAGTCGTAGCTCTAGGGTGATCGCAACTCCTACACTGTAACATGGACTAAGGACAGTCATAGCTCTAGGGTGATCGCAACTCCTACACTGTAACATGGACTAAGGACAGTCTTAGCCCTAGGGTCATCGCAACTCCTACACTGTAACATGGACTAAGGACAGTCGTAGCTCTAGGGTCATCGCAACTCCTACACTGTAACATGGACTAAGGACAGTCGTAGCTCTAGGGTCATCGCAACTTCTACACTGTAACATGGACTAAGGACAGTCGTAGCCCTAGGGTCATCGCAACTTCTACACTGTAACATGGACTAAGGACAGTCGTAGCTCTAGGGTCATCGCAACTCCTACACTGTAACATGGACTAAGGACAGTCGTAGCTCTAGGGTCATCGCAACTCCTACACTGTAACATGGACTAAGGACAGTCGTAGCTCTAGGGTCATCGCAACTCCTACACTGTAACATGGACTAAGGACAGTCGTTGTTCTGAGATGGCTTCGTAGAAGGGGGGCCCGTGAAACACATATTTTATTTTAGCCTTAGGACCAAATAGATTGTCCAGTTGTTAGCTGCCTGAGTTAATGACTAGTGTTACACTGATGTCCTCTTTAGTACAAATGAAGGGCTGTCGTTGTCCCAGACAACCAGGCTTGTAATCAGTTCTTGATAGCAAGATGGCCGAACAGATAATTACGGGGCAAGACTGCCGTGTCCATTCATTATTCTTTGTAGGTCCAACACATGACAAACCCCTCAACACAGTTCAAAGGACTGTAAAAAGGGTGTAGAGCATACTACACTTTGCTTCAAGAATCTTGAATTTTGCTGTAGTCAGCAATAGTGGAAGCATGTCTCTGGTCCCTAGGGTCAAGATTATTGCACTTATTTTATGACTTGTTTGTGTCTGTGTCTTTGTCTGTGCAGACTAATGTCGTTTTTATAGCGTTAGTCCACGGAGAGGCCATGTTGCAGTTTAACATGAATACCCCACTCAGACACAGTATACTGACTCTGAGCTGACCAGTCCTTGTTTTAGCCCCTAAAGGATGAGGGCCAGACAATGTAACAACAGAACGCCCAAGGACACGATGGCCCAGTCGTCTCATGCACCAGATCTAGAACTCGTTGTGCAGAGTTGTGTCCCTTGGGCTTGCCCGAGACCAGTGATTGTGGTTCAAATCCCAGTTTCCGATTGTGTTTCAAGTCTTGACAGCATCATGACTGTTTTCCTCGGTTTAGAACAAGTAGAATAGGTCTTCAGCAGCCCATGCTTGTCCCCCGTGAAGATCCGGGATAGAATAGGTCTTCAGCAACCCATGCTTGTCCCCCGTGAAGATCCGGGGTAGAATAGGTCTTCAGCAACCCATGCTTGTCCCCAATGAAGACCCGGGGTAGAATAGGTCTTCAGCGACTATGCTTGCTGTAAGAGGCAACCAATACGATCAGGTGGTCAGGCTCCGCTGACTTGATTGATGCATGTCATCATATCTCAGTTGCGTGGTCAATGCTCAAGATCTCAATCACTGGATTGTCTGGCCAGGACTCGATTATTTACAGACTGCCATCATATAGCTTGAGTATTGCAGAGTGCAGCTTTAAACAACAAAGAAACAAACAAACATAAAACTGTGGAAATGTTGAAAGCTTTGTTTGAAACATGCATGTCAAGAATATATTACAATCAGTGATTATGTCCTTATCTGTGTTTGAGTGAGCTGTTGGTTTCATGCTAATAAACATCTGAAAGAAACACTTATAAATCAAAAGGGGGCACGGGTGGCCCAGTCGTTGCTGTGCAGAGTTGCGTCGCTTTGGCACGCCAGAAACCTATAATCGTGGGTACGAATTTCGGTTCGCCCCGATTATGTTTCTAAGTTTGTCAGCACTATAGCCGTGCTCATGGGTTTCACCGAAGTGGTAAACACCTGAGACCTTCATCACTTCGGGCTTTCCTCCCACATTAAGCTGATGCGCCATGATATAACTGGAATACTGTTAAAAGCGGCATTAAACCCAACTCACTGACTTGCTATAAATCAAAACATCTGGTAACATTAACCCTTCACATCCCTATACTGACTGCTGTCTGATAGTGCTTCCTTGCTACTGTTTTATCTTAGGGACCAGTTCAAAAGTTTGGTTTCCAAAAAGAATCTGATTTCTATTTTTTATACAGTAACTAAACTATATATAGTATATATATATATAAACTATATTAACTTTAACTGTGTATAGTAACTGTTTTATCTTAGGGACCAGTTCAAAAGTTTGGTTTCCAAAAAGAATCTGATTTCTATTTTTTATACAGTAACTAAACTATATATAGTATATATATATATATAAACTATATTAACTATAACTATATATAGTATATATATATAAACTATTTTAACTATAACTATGTATAGTAACCGGTCTTTAAAACGAGGTAGTGAAAACTTGAAGGAATAATTTCTTTTGAACGGGTCCCTTAATCCTCAACAAACAGCATAACACAATGTTCATACCCTTTACCTGAAGACTACTGCTGAATGATGTATTACATTTCCTTAGCAACTGATTACAGTGGGCCAAGTCGTCGTGCAGTAGTACATTATATTTGCTGGTAATCGCTTTTGCTGAAACAAATGTCAAACATTTCATGCAGAAATCAATGATTAATGTGCGATATTTACACAGGAGTGTCAACTAGCTCTTAGGGAAGTAGCACGCAGCATCAATACCACTGTGAATGCACCAATCTGCAGACGACATTTCCCAACTTCCCATGTCGACAGAAGTGCTAGATTGAGGTATTGAGGGGAACTATGGGTATTTTCCTGATTAAATGGTCCATGCTCTATCAGCTAAAATCAATTATTCGTGTCCCAACCTTAGTATCAGGGTTGATCAGACTGTAAGCTTGTTAGCAATTTGAGATGAGCGAGGGAAGGTTGTGTGTCTGTCTGCCAGGAGACACACACTTGTAGCTAGGTTTGTGGGGAGTAGTTTCTTCTTTTTGCAGCAGCTATGTAATACTTTTGTGATGTTAGTGCCCCCCTTTTCATATTTTCAGGTTCACTGAATGATTTGGAGGACATTATATCCTTTTGTTTGAATCTTCTTAAACTTGGGATTTCTCGATAAAAACACATTGTTCTTAAAAGTGCATCAATTGGTCTGCATTTTTTTTTACGGAACTTCATGGATTCCTGGACTGAGGACGCATCAATCTGTGAACAAGACTGCATCTTGAACATTTTCCATGAATTTTCACTACAGTGTCTTCTTTCTTTCATCTGTGGGAAGATTTGGACAATGCATCACTATATATGTGCTTAAACTAATTATTTCACAGAATGTTGCCATGGAAACTGATGTCTGAATACAGAGTGCTGTGTTTCATTTCAGGCCCTCCTACAAGCACATGATGTTGTAGCCCATGAAGTGTACAGTGAGGATGCTGTGCGGGCTACACCGCCGCCACAGCCGCCGTACCTGAACGGAGACACAGAGCCTGAGCTTACAGAGAACAGCATCGACATGGACAACTTGACACGCGTCCGCCTCGTGCAGTTTCAGAAAAATACGGATGAGCCAATGGTATGTCCTTTCTCTTCACTGTTCAGCATACGGGTACGACAGGACTTCATAGCTTGTCCCCTGCAGACCCCTATGCTTGTACCCGTAGATATTCCGGGGCAGAATAGGTCCCCAGTATCCCGTGGTCGACCCCTTTGTGATTCCAGGGCAGAATAGGTCCCCGGTATTTAGAAACCAATTTCTATCCAATAAAATTGCATGTTACAGCTATGAAAATACTCTAGGGGAGGTTACTGTCATAATAATGGAAGTCTTAGGCTTTCTAATGATACAAAAGATCGAATCGAAGAAATCGTTGCACGTGTTATTCATACAAAGCTTTGAAAACGGATGTATTTCCCATTTATTTTTTATGTTACTGAGCAGAAAACATCTGGGATATGGGTGATGACAGAAAATATTCAAAATTTGTTTTAAAATAATTTTACGATTTACGAAGAAAATATTGGATATTATGAAATTATACAATTGCCGTAAATCATCAAATTTTCGCTTCCTTGGAGCTAAAACTGGACATTAGGGATGTGTTAGCTTACACTTTTTATTTAAAACAAACTTAATCAAGTTGTACTGTAAATGCATTATTTAAATAATGTGATAAATATATCTTTCATATTTATAAACAGTAGGATGAGACCTTTCAAACGGTGTAAAACATGTAGTAGCAAAGATGTTTTACAAGCAGATATTTCCTATCCGATAAATCTATCACACAAGAGTCTCTGGGAACTCGGTGTCACAGCAGTAAAGCTTTTGGTTGAGTGGTGTTGAAAGAGTTAAATGTGCTAACTGATTGTAATTGCATGGCTATTAGTGATGTGAGACTTCCACCACCTGGTCAGCCATTGCATCACAAGTGTAGGAGAAGGTTATTATACCCCGCCATGAAGTGGAAGGGGGATATAGGAATGAGTGCTGTCCTTCCGTCCTTCCTTCTGTCCGTCCATCACGTTTCGTTTCCGGAGCAGGACTAAAAAACCATGAGAGATATCTTAACCAAACTTGGCACATAGATAGGTCTAGTGGTGAACTGGTGCCTTTTGATAGTTTGGGATATACGACCTGATATGGTGTATGATAACACTCACTCACTCACGCACACACGCATGCATGGTATACTCTGTCTCTCTCTCTCTCCCTCTCTCTCTCTTTCCCTCCCTCTCTCTCTCTTTCCCTCCCTCTCTCTCTCTCCCCCTCCCTCCCTCTCTCTCTCTTTCCCTCCCTCTCTCTCTCTTTCTCTCTCTCTCTCTCCCCCTCCCTCCCTCTCTCTCTCTCTCCCCCTCCCTCCCTATCTCTTTCCCTCCCTCTCTCTCTCTTTCCCTCTCTCTCTCTTTCCCTCCCTCTCTCTCCCCCTCCCTCCCTCTCCCCCTCCCTCCCTCTCCCCCTCCCTCCCTCTCTCTCTCTCACACTCTCTCTCTTTCTCTCTCTGGAACTCTGGAAACAGAATACATTGTGTTCAGCCAGCTGTTCTCTCACATCAAGCTGACACTACTGATATCACTGACAAATATCTCTCTCTCTCTCTCTCTCTCTCTCTCTCTCTCTCTCTCTCTCTCTCTCTCTCTCTCTCTCTCTCTCTCTCTGTGTGGAACTCTGGAAACAGAATACATTGTGTTGAGCAGGCTGTTCTCTCATATCAAGCTGACACTACTCATATCACTGATTTTTTTCTCAAATTGGAGTTAACCCAAACTCACTCTTTCAATGACTGAGCGTGACGTAAATTTTCATGCACATGTATTCAAAGCCAATTTTATTGATTAAAAACCTGCCTTGGTATAAAAAACTGGGGTATGATTAAGATAAAGTAGGGCTGTCCATGGACAACATCTGTATGTGAGTGCAGAAATATTATTCTGACATTTTAACGATGTATTTGTCAGAGGTGGTTGCTGAGAATGGACATCAAACCCTATTTGTTTGATCTGCTCATTGTCTACTATGTTAGTTATCATAAAAGTAATTTAGTCTAAAAAACATTAATATGTTTATTGATCCGCTAAATGTGGAAAATTCCTGGTTTACCCTATTATTATCTCCATTATAACTGAAAATTCTTTTTGATGCCAAGCATCACCGGATGTCTTAGTTGTAAGGAAGAATAATTGATTGCTAGTTCCAATGGATTGGAGAGAAAGTTGTCCGTTACATGCTGCGGAGTACTAACCTGTTAATCCTGTCTGTGGATGAGGCGTGTATTGCGTGCTGCTGTGGCCTTCGGGATCAGACTTGACCGAGACTTAACCACTGTTTCTTGTCGTGATTCTCATAAACTGGGATCAGTAAACTGATTTACTTCACTGACGTAAATGCACTTAGTGATGTAGTAAATATGGGAGAAGGGTGGCCATGGTGATGGGTCGTGTTGTGTCAACATCAGCATCCATCATTGGGGCTGGGAGAAGATGAGCTTACCTTGGTAGCAACTCACTCACTCACTCACTCACTCACTCACTCACTCACTCACCCACCCACCCACCCACCCACCCACCCACTCACTCACTCACTCACTCACTCACTCTCCTTTCAGTGACTTGCCCACAGAAAAAACTTCAACGACTCATTCACCCCACATCCCAAACTTACTCACTCACTCACTCACCCACCCAACATTCACCCATCCACTCACCTCACTCACTCACCCCCACAAGAACCCAAACTCATTCACCCCAAACCCATCCATTCACTCACTCACACACTCACTCACTCACACACCCCCACAAGAACCCAAACTCATTCACCCCAAACCCATCCATTCACTCACTCACACAAAAACCTATCTCAACTGTTAAAAGATGTGTTAATCCAAACTCATACTTTTATAAATGTCACCGCCTTCATGGTCTAGTTGTAGTCTCTCTTCCCCGAGAGCAGACGGCCTGGGACCAATCCCCGGCCGCGTCATACCAATAGACGTTAAATGATGGTACTTGTTGTTACCCTGTCTGGCGCTCGGCATTACGGTGCTAAAACAAGGACTGGTGGACTTGGAGTCAGTAAAGTGTGTCTGAGTGGGGTATTCATGTTAAACTGCGGCATGGTATCTCAGTGGGCTAGCACTAAATAATCAGCATTAGTCAGGACTAGTACAGGCAGCGACATGCACATGGCTATATCTTGTGCAATAGTCTTGGATGAGACGTTAAAAGCCATTCACCTCACCGTACTTATATAATGTCAAGAGACTGCAAGATTGCACCTTCATCGAACAGGAATTGGTGTCTGGGACTTATTTGTTGAGGTGTTTGCTTGTCAGGATAGAAGCCTTGTTTTGATTCCACATATGTGCATGACACGAACCCATTCATCTTGCCTTAGCCCTTGAGACAGATACAATACTGCTATGAATAGAGACCAACTCAAAACTCCCATCACTGTTGTCTAACAAGCTGGTTTTAGCTGACCCTGCAAGTTTACTGGTACTTTAATTGACATGTAATGGCAAGCTGCCAATTATTAAGAAAATCACTTCAATCACTTTGTGAAAGCCTGATAGAATATTTACAGTTGAAATGACTACAGAAAAGGATTCAATCAATAATAAACACATTTCAACTGCCAAAAAGTATTCATATTAATTTTGAATGATTTGGTACGAACATGTGAAGTGGACTTAAAGAACTGGAACCATCCCTTAGAGGGGATTAATTACTGTGTGATGGGTCTTAATAACATTGCAAAACATCAAATTTCAAACTGATTCATTTAGTGTGGCAATTGTATTGAACTTGTTTCTGGCCAGAGGGATGCTAGGAAGTATTCTTAATAAGGAGGAAATCTGAACGTATAATGAAGGTTCTTGTAGAGCACGGAATTGGTCCTTTGATGACTCAGTATTGACGAGCTTATTCTCCTGCCAGGAATATTGTCATTTGTAGGGTAATTAGGAGAATATCTGATGATGGATAAATCTAATAATTGTCTGAGTCCATGCTCCAAGCTACAATTCCAAGTTTTGGTAGGACATTGGCGCCAATAATGGTCAGCACTTTGGAGTGGGACAGGGTCGTAATGCAGGCCATACAAGACAAATTAGGCCGTCATTGTGATCGGAGAGTCGGAGCAGATATGCATCTCTATTGGCTTTCGCTACTTTTGGACGAGTTTGCCAAATAAAATTATGACTAGGTAATCAGATTCTGGATGAAACTTTGTTACAAATGATGAACTTGTTGTGGATAGAGTCTCGACTTATTGATATTCAGCTGCTTATGGTTCAAAATTGATAAAGCAATCGTGATTAAGTTGTTTATTGTTGTTGTTTTCTATTTTTCCAAAGGGTTATTATTATATAAATAGTTTGAAGAAATCAATGTTTTTTTAACATATTCTAAATATTCCTTGAGACAATACCGTATTTGACGTAATAAGTGCCCAGGGCGCTCTCAAAATTAGAAATAGGGGGCGCTTATTGTAATACAATTTTGGTGGGGGAAAAAACAGATTTGAAAGATCATAAATTTCGTGGTTTGGCGAACTCAGAAAACCACCGCTCTCAGTATTTTACCCCTTTAGATATATATGTCCCTTACAAATAATGCTACCTGCATGTTTGCACGTATTAATTTACATATCTATGTATTTGTGATCTGACTTGACTTTTTTCTCGTTATTAAACAAATACTGAACAGAACTCTCCAATTCCTTAAAAAAAAAATAGTATATTTCTCTTCAACAAATATAACTGTACAAATTGACCATAGAACTCAACTATTAATGTCAGTAGACCTCCTCCTACAAAGAGTAGAACGTTTGTGGTTCGATCCTCGTCCACATCATACCAAAAGATGTTAAAAGATGGTACTTGTTTCTACCCTGCCTGGCTCTGCATTAAGGGGCTAAAACAAGGACTGGTCGGCTCAGTCAGTATACTGTGTCTGAGTGGGGTATTCAAGTTAAACTGCGGCATGGTATCTCAATGGGCTAGCACTACAGACTAGTACAAGCAGAGAAACATATATCCTTGTCCCACTAAAGTAACCATCAGATCAATAGATGGTTCATATAGTGAGACAGGCTTTTATGCCCCACAGCTGTGTCACAAGATAGTTATTTCCAGATGCTGTATACAAGAATGTAATATAGTGCTGTGAGTAGGGGAATATAGACACGTATCGCCCATCTCGGCATGTTGTAACTTATATTGTCTGCACTGTCCACCAGCTGGGGTCTTCATGAATACACAAGCTATTAACTTGTTGATGTAGATAAATCTATTTGTGGGGAGAGGTTACCTGATTATATAGACTCGCTGCAATCACTTCCTCTCCTGGGATGCAGACTCGTCTAAAAGTATAGCAACATTGCTATTTTGAGTTTAATTGGGATTGACTGGGAGAGCCAAAATTATTGAAGTTATTATGGTTATATTTTACTTAAATGCACATTCTGATAGGTCATGGAAATATCTATTAAACCAGTTGCTGTAATTGTGGAAATGGGTTTAAAAAGGAGACATGCTATTTTGATTTGCTATTTTATGCGTAAGTAGACTTATATAATGTGTTTACCTTATTTCCCAAGGAGTTGAAATGGAGTAGGTCATGATTAACTTGATTTATCATCCAAAACTTGCTCCCACATAGATATGGAGATATCGCTAGGGTGAGATCAAGCGATATCTACATTGTAGAAATTGCATCACAATGCTTTGCAGACCATTGTGACATCATTGGTTACCATGACATCACAATCAAATGACATCACTAATGGCTCTGCTACTGAAGCTGTTAGCAGTAATTTTTAAACTCAAGACACTGCTTATTACTGTCTACAAACTGAAAAAGTTTGAAGAATGATGTTGGATGATAAAGAAAATCTCACCCTTGTGTCTTTTGATATCAAATATATCAACACTTGTTGTGAAAAGTGGTAAAAACTACTCGCAAACCTCGGAGTATTTCCACTTTTATCAACTTGTGTTGATATATTTGATATCAAAAGACACTTGGGTCATGTGGGTGAGATTCTCTATGTACCGACATTTAACTGTGCTCCAGATAAAAGTGTCAACAGTACCTCATGTCCGTCTTTCTGTGGGGATATTTTGACCTCCACACTGGCTGATAGTCAACTCCAAGCCTGCAGCAAATGTCAGTAAAAATATCAAATGAAACAATTCTCCATTAGTGTCAAAAGAAGTTAATGAACACCGACTTTTCATATAATTTTAGCTAATCTGTCATGCTAATAAATACAATGGGAAGTTACCTCTAAAATTAAGAAAACAAAACTTTTCAAAAATAACAATTGAACTAGATGTTTGTATTTAATGCCACACTCAGCAATATTACAGCTATATGAATGGGGTCTGTAAATAATCAAGTCTGGATCAGACATTGCCAATGATTGACATCATGAGCGTCGTTCCAAACAATTGGTATTCGATGACATGCATCAACCAAGTCAGTGAGTCTGACCACCCAATCCCGTTAGTCGGCTCTTACGGCAAGCATGGGTTGCTGAAGACCTATTCTACCCCGGATCTTCACGGGTCTCAACTATTGAACTAAATAGCAAGTGAACAATATAACAAGTGAACTAAATAACTACTTAAAGGTTTGGTCCGAGATAAATCCCTGCTGTTAAAACTTGCTTAGAAACTTAGAGCCATTCTTTGCTGGATTGCGTTAAAGTGTTGATGCGTTAATAGTTAATTTTTATTTTTATTTTCAGGGTATAACATTGAAGGTCAACGAGGAAGGAAGATGTTTTGTTGCCAGAATTATGCATGGTGGAATGATCCATAGGCAAGGTGAGTTGTCTCCCTTTCTTGGCCTGAGGTAAGTTATCTCCCTTGGTGATCCCATGGCAGAGAGAGTTATCTCCACCTGTTTCTGATGCAGGCTTTCAATTGGTAGAGATACAATAGAGACCATATGATTCTCTTCCTGGTTCTCAGTTTGACATGGTATGAAACATTGTTATACATGGCAATAGATTACCACAATTTTGTAAATATGAAATTACATAGCAGTTTTGATAACATCTATTATATTTGGTGATGACAAAAGCTCCAAGGTCGGTATATGAAGAGAAGCAGGGCACTAACTGTCACTGCGCGGATTCTTTCTTTTCATTCACTGAAGCCATCATTCATTTAAGATAATTATTCATAGTGTTTATGGGTGATTTGTTTTCTTTCGACATCTGAGTGGCAATTTCTTTTTATAAGTGAATATTTTAAGTAGTACATATCTAGAGTTACTTCCCCTTCATGTACCCTTGTGGCTATATCCCCTGGCAAGAAGACCTAACTGCTGTCACATATGTGTCAATATGTATCAACATGTATCAACATGTATCATTGCGTATACACAGATACTGTTTTGGCCAATACTGCTCCATCTGGAGATTGTTGGGTAGCCGAGTTGTTAAAGTGTTTGATTGTCACGAACAAGGCCCTGGTTCGATTCTGCACATATGTACAGTATGTGGAGCCTATTTGTTGCTGGAGTATTGCTAAATGTGGCGTAAATCCACTCACTCACTCGTACCTTGTGTATATGTTTTAGGCACGCTTCACGTCAGCGATGAAATCAAGGAAATCAACAACGTCAGTGTCCAGAACCAACCCGTGGAAACCCTGCAACGCATGCTGGTAGATATAAACTATATAGCATACTTTATCACCATAATATATATCAGATATTATATGCTGACCCAGAAGATCTGGGGTAGCATAGGTCTTCGGCAACCCATGTTTGCCGTAAAAGGCGACTTACATGATTAGGTGGTCAGGCTCTCTGACTTGGCTGATGCATGTCATCATATTGTCTTGCGTGGATCGATGCTCATGATGTCAATCACTGGATTTAGTCTGTCAGCCGGGCACCCATATTTGACTAATCGGTACCATTCAAGGGGGCAAATTCTAACTTTGTTTTGTCAAAAGGGAAATATCCCTGCTTCATGATAGCAGTCTGTAACTGGTAGCTTTATATAAAAAATATGTCCACGAGTACGTCCACCATTGTGAGACAAACTAAAATCTTGTCATTCCATGAAACGGTGTTCTCTTTCAACAAACAATTCAAGGACAGTATAACCAGACTCGATTATTTACAGCCCGCTGTCAGAAAGCTGGAATATTTGCTGAATGCAGCGTTGAACAACAAACAAAAAAACAAGATAGCAAGCCCGTAAATGATCCAATAAATGTTCCTCATCTGTGTCCATGTCATAAATATCATGTATTAGAAATATGACACCTATTTTATGCCCATCAAAGCTTACTTGATAATTCTTTACCTAATGTAGGATGTTTATGATATGGGAACAGACTTGGGTAATAATTTCTATTTCTTTCTGATTGTCTTAATTCTCTTTGAGGATGTTATTGAACCAGACAAACATCATTTTGGTGGTGTATTGTTGCTGAAGATATTCATATTATTAAGGTTATTGAAAATAATTGTGAAGTCTTTAATATATTGAACAAAAAAGTCAGGGATCATGAATATGTGACGACTGAGGACCCAATTTCATAAAAACATCCCCAAACTAGTCCTGATCCCTAAATCTGTTTTTTAAGTATATTTTTATATGCATGTTTAGTTTAAACTGCCGATACTTGCTACTAGGTTCAACTTCAGCTAATGTTTGAAATCAAAACCTTTTGATGTCAATAGATTTAAACTGCTTCACGTTATAGAAATGCCGTTTCTCATTAATCTGAACCATGAGTCCCGTATGTTTTGATCGTTGACTTCATGATTTATGTTTGATGGCCTGTTCTTTCTTTGATGTCTTTCCAAATAAAGAAATGAAAACCGTCTTTCAAGGATTTTCAAATCAGATCAGCTAATGGCTATTCCCTGGTTGTCTTCATGTTGCAATGATCAAAATGGATCTTCAATTTAAGATTAAACTAACCTGTTTTGTGATCTTTTCATCTCTAATCAAAGGTTTGTCTTCAAAATGATGATAATTTACTATGAATTACTCATCATTTTTAGATCATCATTAAAAACCGTCGCCTGGCAACCAGATGGATACTCCCTATTTTGAAGTAATAAATCGATACAATTTGAGTTTTAAACAAGGTCAGAAGGGAATTCATTTGTTCGGAGCCTTCTGCCCTGCGGAAGTTAGGTCAATAGTTTCTGGAGCCATACCAGTGCTCAGACCAAGCTCTTCTGGGAAATCTTGAAATCCTTTGTCCTCGGCCAATGGCAGGCAGTGTAGCGAAGGAGGTATTACAGTGGTCGCTGCAAACCACGGCCATATTTCACAGGCAATTTCTCAAATGAGAAATATTGATTATATTTTTTTATTATGTTCTCTAGTTATATGAATTTGTTTTTTTAGGAGAATACAAACTTTGATGTATGTTTACATCATCCTGAACAGAGAAAATAATTTGATTTTCAATAATGTTGATTGACATTAGTCATCGTCTGTCATATTCTATTTTGTATGGAGGAGCAGATCGCATCCATTGAATGTATCCCATTTGCATGTAATATTTCTCCTTTTTTATATGATCCTGTGAGCCATGTGTTTTCCATGAAGTAAAGGCATATCTCTTACATCATGATGTCTATGTATCTACAAATCATCCATAGTTGACATTCAGGGTCTGGAACGTTGAAGGTTCCTCTGAAAATGTCACTTGTCTGTTGTTGTTGAGGATTTAAGAGTAATGTGCACTGACATCTTAAAAGCAAACTGTCAGCCTGGTAAACAAGGCAAATGTGTTGCTGTCATCAGGGACTTGAGACTCTTTGAGGGGGTGTTCATCATCCATTGGTACATCGCTTCATGAGGCTATTGTTAACCTGCCCACCTGAACTGAATGTTAGAGTGAGATTATGTTATCGTGCATTATCTGTCGTCCGTCCTTCCAAATTGTAAGCTTTTAAATGCTCATAAATGCTCAACTTGCATATATGATCCTAGCAGTGATGCCTCCAAGCAGTGATCACAAATGTCTTATCTGAATTTCAACATGGCCACCTAGGCGGCCATGTTGAATACAGAATGTTTGCCTGTTGCTGAATCATCATATCACTGTGAAAGTGGTGTGCAGGACGCATGTGGTTGTAGCAAAAACATCTGGTATGTTGATTTTTATTTCGGACAGCTTTTGTATAATAGAAATGCAAGTATCAATATGTAATAAAACTATGGAGTGAGGCTTAAACACTTGCTAAACCATCACCTTTTGTTTGATTTAATCCTAAGGTGGCAAAGTAGCTTTACAGAGGCACTCAATAGCCTCTTTAGAATACCATCAGAGAGCCTCTTTCTGGTGCCACTCAACAAGCCTTTTAGCATGAGCCTCTTAGCATGCCTAGTAATACCACTTAAATACATTCTCTATAATACCACTCAAATTGCCTCATTATAGTGCCACTAAAATATCCTCTCAATAATACCATTCAAAGAACATCTTAATTATACCACTCAAAGAGCATCTTAGTTATACCACTCAAATTGCCTCATAGTGCCACTAAAATATCCTCTCAATAATACCATTCAAACAACATCTTTATTATACCACTCAAAGAGCATCTTAGTTATACCACTCAAATTGCCTCATAGTGCCACTAAAATATCCTCTCAATAATACCATTCAAACAACATCTTTATTGTACCACGCAACGAGATTCTTTATGGTGCCAGGCAAAGAGATTCTTTATGGTGCCAATGAAAGAACTCCTTATATATTCCACGCAAGAGCCTCTTTATGTTGCCATTCAAAGAACATTTTAATTATACCACGCAACAAGATTCTTTATGGTGCCAAACAAAGAGACTCTTTATGATTGCTAGGATTTTGATATCACGATCTGTCTCCTGGTGTATTTTTAGCGAAACTTGCGAGGCTCTGTTACATTTAAAGTGGTGCCATCTGTTGGTGGAGCTCAGAAAGTAGAGTCTGGAATTGAGGTAGGTATTTGGTGACCCCACACATTAAATGTACTCTGTTCTCAACTCATGCATTTTGTTATTGCAGAAGGAAGCTCGCGGCAGTATAACGTTGAAGATTGTGCCTAGTTATCGAATAAACCCTGCCCAGTGTGAGGTAACCCCTATCCCAGCATGCATTGCACCCAATATGGCTGTCGTGGCATACAGTGTCGTGTAGCCTCATACTTAGTCGTTTGTATGTCCGTATGTGGCAATTGTGGCAAAAACAATATACTCCAACTTGCACACACCACCCTTTTGATGCAGACATCCCAAATCCATTGCACAGGCCTGCTGAAACCAGTCTTAATTACAATATGAAATAAAATTATAACCTATTTATCATCAGCTAAACATTTCAAAATTGACATTTAATTTTTTCTGAATGGCAATTTTTTTTATGAACTTTCGAATGCAAATAATACGTGTTTTATTTGAGCAATTCCACTATCATCATTATCACTAATTTCTATCTTATACTTTTAAATCTTTGTAAAAAAAAATTATTAATGACTTTCTATGTGCAAAAAACAATCATTTTTGGAATTATTTTGAGCATTTACCCATTTCCACATTCCCTATAGTATATGCTACTTCCCTGACTTCATATACTACTTCCCCATCACCATATACAAGTTCAGCACACACTTTCGCATTGGTCTTTCCGTAGTGGTGGTGTTTATTTTGTTTTCATTCTTTGATGAGGGTTGCGTTTTTTTACATTTCAATCTCTTCAATTTTGTCTTCTTTGTTTTTTTTCATAAAGGTATTGGGTTGAGAATGTTTATTCCGTAATGACGCGATAAGGTAAACGTTATGACAGAGGGACTATCACTGCCTCAGTGAACCGCCTCCAAAGAGTGTTACAGATGTTTTTAATACGGAAAGAGATCTGTGAAGATCTGAGTAGAGAATTGAGATTGATGCTCATGATGTCAGTCACTGGATTGTCTGGTCCAGACTCGCTTATTTACAGACCACCGTCATATAGCTTGAATATTTCTGAGTGCAGTGTTAAACAAACAAACAAACAATACGGAAAAATGTAACTAGGTGCTTGCACGTTGTTAGTCAATGTCATCTCTTGAATGAATACATTTAGATAAAACAACACTCACCACCCACATGTAAGCAAGTCAGTGAGTGTGCCTGGTCCTACTATCCCAACACAATGTGTTATAAACATTTATACTGCACAGTGTGTTGGGTACCACTGTTTCCCACCACTAACTCCACTAACAAACTAACAAGCCATTGGTTTTGTGCACATGGGGAATAACAGGTCTGTTCAAAGTATACACTCTTTGGTCCATTAAACTTATTTAATACACTTCTCCTACATTGATATTAAGTTGTACTGAACTCAAGCAAAGCAGGCTAAATAATGTCTTTCAGTATATGGTTATAACATTGTCACACTGTATAAACGGCTGGGTAACTGTCACATTGTATATAGCTGTATGCAGTACGGCCAATAATGGTCATGTCAGATATATCGATATGCAGTGTATAACGGTCATGTTAGATATACCGATATCATAAACATTGTATAACGGTCATGTTAGATATACCGATATACAGTGTGTAACGGTCATGTTAGATATCCCTGTGTGCAGTGCAGTGTGACCCGTGAATATCCGGGGTAGAAAAGGTCTTCAGCAACCCATGCTTGCAGTAAAAGGCGACTATGCTTGTCGTAAGAGGCGACTAACAGGATCGGGGGGGTCAGACACGCTGGCTTTGTTGATGCATGTATTAGTATCCCGATATTCTACATTGATGCTCATGATGTCAATCACTGGATTGTCTGGTCCAGACTCGATTATTTACAGACCGCTGTCATATAGCTGGAATTTTGCTGAGTGCAGCGTTAAACAACAAACAAACAGTACAGTGCATTGTCCATGGCTGCATTCAGTGTTGAAGTGTGGTATTGTGTGGGTCTGTAGCAACTGTGAGCTGGGTCAAGCTGACCTGTGTAGTGTTCTGTTGGTAGTGCTGGTCATTGTGTCATCATGCCCATCTCATCAACATCACAAATATTATTTCACTACAAAAAAACGTATTTCTTAGTTTTAACTGCTTTATGTCTGTAATTACCGTGCATCAGTTCACGAATACGTACAAGTACATGTGTCATCATTTGGAGGTCGACTAGAATAGAAACTGGGTTTTTGCTACGTGTGACCTAGCTGGCTGATTGTGTGACATTGTACCAAAGTGTGTATGTCGCTGCTCATAACCATTGGTTTAGACCCATGAAGATCCAGGATAGAATATGTCTTCAGCAACCCATGCATTCCGTAAAAGGTGATTATGCTTGTTGTAAAAGGCGACTAACGGGATCGGGTGGTCAGACTGCATGTCATCGTATCCCAATTGTGTGAACCGATGCTCATGATGTCACTCACTGGATTGTCTGGCCCAGACTCGATTATTTACAGACCATCTGTCAGTGTGGCGTTAAACAAATAAAACTATATTTGGTTGACATGACCCAGAACTGATTCTACATCTGGGATGTAGCTGCTAAATGTCATTCCCTCCCTCACTCACTCACTCACTCATGCGGCTCAGTGACTGTTCTTTGCTTGCACAGGAATGTCTTCAGTATGTGTTACGATAAGAGATGTACTTTTGTAATGAGGACAGTTTTGTCAGTTTTGATTACATTTGTTGAGAGATAATAGTTCAATTCACAGAAATAACTCTTTACCTTTTTATGTGGATCTGATCCCATTTACAGAACAATGGTATAATTTTGTTTAATGTCATTTAATAAATTTGTTTAATTAACATCAGTGAGACATCACATGTATTCTTCATGTATTTGGTAATCTGTATAAAATGTCAGAATTTACTTTATGTAACGATAAGATGTTACTTTGGAGCATCAGGTACCGGTAAGTATCAAGAGGTATCTCCCCTAGATCACAACTTCCTGCCGAAGATAACTGTTTTCTCATATCTCGGTGAGAGCGCTGTTTAATGATGTGAGTTATCTCCCCTTTATCACCACTTCCTGCATAAGATGCCTGTGTTTTCAGATCTATGTGAGAGCGATGTTTGATTACGACCCACGCGATGATGACCTGATACCGTGTTCACAAGCTGGTGTTCCATTCAAAGTCGGCGATATCCTCCGGGTAAGAATACACAAAATATAATATTTACAAAATCTCTTTTTGACAAGTATAATATTAAAGAAATCTCTTTTTGATGACTTAATAAATAATATTTTTAACTGAAGCGTGCCAGGAACCTTGGATCACCAGTTCAAATCCCATATTGACACTGATTATGATTCTAGGTTTGTCTGTACCATAGCCTAGTTAAATCTTTCACTTGTTACGTCGAAGACCCGGGTTAGATTCCCCACATGGGTACAATGTCTGAAGCCCATTTCTGGTGTCCCCTGCCGTGGTATTGCTGGAATATTGCTAAAAGCGGCATAAAACTATATCTTGTATGATGCGACAGATTTGTATCAGAAGGTGAGACTCGGGAACTTTAACAAACATGTGATGCTCATAATATCAATCACTTGCCTGGCTTGTTTGTCCCAGGGCTAAAGTGAAAGTAACTCCCCTACTTTAACATAGCCTTATGACATTTGTAGCACTACGGTGGCTTGTTTGCCCAGGACTAAAGTGAGAGTAACTCCCATACTTTAACATGGCCTTATGACAATTGTAGCTCTGCGATGGCTTGTTGCACCATGGCCCTGGCTGATGTATTTGAAGGACACCATGACAGGTTCATGATATAGCTTGAATGTTACTGACTGCTTCATGAAACACAGAGGTGCATCAGTGAATGTTTGCAGTGGGTCGTCCTGTACATAGACTAAGTTGACTGTGTCTTGCAGGTGATAAGCAAGGACGACTCCAACTGGTGGCAGGCCCGCAAGGCTGACAGTGCACCCACAGAACCAGCAGGCCTCATTCCATCGCCGGAACTGCAGGAGTGGAGGACAGCCTCACTGGCTATAGAGAGAGCAAGGAGAGAGCATTCAGGTAGGCACTGCTTGCTGTAGAGAGGTCGGAAAGAGCATTCAGGTAAGCACTGCTTGCTGTAGAGAGGTAGGAGAGAGCATTCAGGTAGGCACTGCTTGCTGTAAAGAGGTCGGAGAGAGCATTCAGGTAAGCTTTGCTTGCTGTAGAGAGGTCTGAGAGAGTATTCAGGTAAGCACTGCTTGCTGTAGAGAGGTAGGAGAGAGCATTCAGGTAAGCACTGCTTGCTGTAGAGAGAGCAAGGAGAGAGCATTCAGGTATGCTCTGCTTGCTGTAGAGAGAGCAAGGAGAGAGCATTCAGGTATGCTCTGCTTGCTGTAGAGAGGTAGGAGAGAGCATTCAGGTAAGCTCTGCTTGCTGTAGAGAGGTCGAAGACAGCATTCAGGTAATATCTTGTGCTATCCAGAAATGATTCATCTTAGCATTGAAAGACAGGCACTGTTTCCCCAAGTCTGATTTCTTATGATAAATGTATTGTCACTGTGCTCTGTAACAAACACATCAATGTGTGCACATTGTTTTCAGTCCACTGCTCGTGGTTCGGTCGGAAGAAGAAGGACAAGTACCTGGCCAAGCACAATGCGGTGTTCGACCAGCTGGACCTGGTGACGTATGAGGAGGTGGTGCGGCTTCCGGCCTTCGTCAGGAAAACTCTTGTCTTACTAGGTAGTTCATCCCAGGAGAGTTTTACCCATCAGGATACACCCAATAGCTAATGTATTTCAACAGTGTCTCTGACCTGGTCATGTACAGAGACACATCTCTGGTAGGAGTGTTGTTTTTTTTATGTAATTTTTTTTTTCACACTGTTTTCAAAGTTCACTGTTCTACAAAGAGATGATAACTTCTTTACCAAAACTCAGTGAAGTGATTCTTATACCCATGCATACTTGCTGTGTACATGGACGTCAAGTAGTATTTTGAGAGCTCCTGCTGTGTATGTTCATAGAAGAAGACATGCCTCGCAGGTTTTGGTTCAAATGTTAAAACGAAAGGGAACGGGAGCTAAAAAAACGCTCATAAAATATTTGGCCAAGAAATATATGCTTAACATGGTACCCTCTAGTGAACCATCAATTTTCAACCAAGTTCCTTGTGTGATCTAACTTTTTGGGGAAGTATCTGACAATAAACATGAAAGTGGAAGGAGTTGTTTAAAGACACGACGATTGGGGCTGGTGTTAGAAGGTATGATGTTGAATATTCCAATGATGTTGTTGTTCACAGGTGCTCATGGAGTTGGGAGACGACACATAAAGAATACACTAATCACAAGTCATCCAGATAGGTTCGCCTACCCAATACCTCGTAAGTCATCCAGATAGGTTTGACTACCCAATATCTCGTAAGTCACCCAGATAGGTTTGCCCACCCAATACCTCGTAAGTCATCCAGATAGGTTCGCCTACCCAATACCTCGTAAGTCACCCAGATAGGTTCGCCTACCCAGTACCTCGTAAGTCATCCAGATAGGTTTGCCTACCCAATACCTCGTAAGTCACCCAGATAGGTTTGCCTACCCAATACCTCGTAAGTCACCCAGATAGGTTCGCCTACCCAATACCTTGTAAGTCACCCAGACAGGTTTGCCTACCCAATACCTCGTAAGTCATCCAGATATGTTCGCCTACCCAATACCTCATAAGTCACCCAGATAGGTTCGCCTACCCAATACCACGTTAGGCATCGAGATAGGTTCACCTACCCAATACCTCATAAGTCAACCAGATAGGTTCGCCTACCCAATACCTCGTAAGTAAAATATATTATATATCACTATTCTGGTGTTCCCCCCACCACTGTGGCATTGCTGGAGGACTGTTCAATCATTTCCTTGTAGACATCTGATCACTGACTAACACTGCTGTGCTTCAGATACAACCCGCCCCCCTCGGGAAAACGAAGAAGATGGCAAGAACTATCACTTTGTTACCCACGAGAAGATGGTGGCCGACATTGCTTCCAATCAGTATCTGGAATACGGCACACACGAAGACGCCATGTATGGCACCAAGCTGGAGACGATTCGCCAGATTCACAAACGAGGTCTCATGGCTATCTTAGACGTAGAACCGCAGGTGAGCAGTTGTTGGGTCGAGTATTCACTCAATGCTGTTGGGGGCGGTATGGTAGCTGTTGGGGGCGGTATGGTAGCTGTTGGGGGCAGTATGGTAGCTGTTGGGGGCGGTATGGTAGCTGTTGGGGGCGGTATGGTAGCTGTTGGGGGCGGTATGGTAGCTGTTGGGGGCAGTATGGTAGCTGTTGGGGGCGGTATGGTAGCTGTTGGGGGCGGTATGGTAGCTGTTGGGGGCAGTATGGTAGCTGTTGGGGGCGGTATGGTAGCTGTTGGGGGCAGTATGGTAGCTGTTGGGGGCGGTATGGTAGCCGAGTGGTTAAGGTGTCTGCTCTTCCGCCGAATACCGGAGTTGGATTCCCCACTTGGATACAAAGTGTGAAGGACTTTCTGGTAACCAACCCTCTGTAGTATGGCTGGAATATTGCTCGAGGTGTAAAAATTACTCTCAATGCTATCATGACGTTATAGTTATTCTTACATCTACAAGTTTATGTTGCTAACACACCCCATTATGACAGGAGTTGAAAATCTTACAACATTTTGGTTTTAAACAAACTTGCCGCTGTATGGGATGGTCAGTATTGGTTCTTTGGAACACGAGATGATTTGGCCAATGGATGTCATATCTTTGGGGGGTTGGGGGACTAAGAATGTCAGTGCGGAGATGAAGTTTGGACACAACTGTGGTAGACATGGGAAGATGTCTTTGGCACTGTTAACATTAGTTCTTTATGAGCATGTTCATTTTGTGCAGAACGGTGTAAGCACTTGAGTCTTTCATATTGTGGTGAAGTACTGTTCAAAGTATCCCGGGACGTGTCATACCAAAAGACGTTACAACATGGTACTTGTTGCCCTGCTGGGCATAAGGGCCAACAAGGACTGGTCGGCTCAGTATACTGTGTCTGAGTGGGATAGTCATGTTAAACTGCTACATGGTAGTCTTGACTGCGACATTTAACCCTATTTTACCTCAACTCACTCACTCACTCGGGGCGGTCGAGTAACATAGTGGTGAAAGCGTTCACTCGTCACGCTGAAGACCGGGTTTCGATTCCCGACATGGGTACAATGTATGAAACCCGTTTCTGGTGTCCCCTGCCGTGATATTGCTGGAATATTGCTAAAAGCGGCGTAAAACCATACTCACTCACTCACTCATCACGCCCAAGGCCCGGGTTTGGATTCCCCACACAGGTACAATGTGTGAAGCCCATGTCTGGTGTTGTGTCCCTGCCATGATAAAAGCAGCGTAACACAACACACTCACTCACTCACTCTCTCATAGGTACATTGTGATCTGTTTCAGGCCATTAAAGTTTTGCGGACAGGAAACTACACACCTTTCATAGTCTTTATTGCAGCTCCAACACTTCCTGCCATACATCAGGTACTCCAGCCAATCAGCTGCCACCTCCTAGTCACTGCGGGACTGTCGTCGTCTTTAGTGTCTGCGGGACTGTCTTTGTTTAGTTGATATTTATGCATAGTTCACTCTTGTTTATTTTGTATTAGTTTTATTTTCACTTTATTATTTCTGTGTTCATATATAGACAAATTGCACTGTTAGTGAGAATGATGCAAGAATTTTGCAATATATAAAGGAAATTAATATCTGACATGGTGTTGCTATTTTTTGCAAATGGAAAATTACAATATATGTTCAAACCTTGGCGCTATGACTACGCTTGGGCTACAATTCATAATCATTGGACATTGGCAAACAGGTGCCCTGGTTTCAAAATTGTATTATCCCGTAGACTTTTACTCCAATTTTACAACTTTGAACACTTCTTGTAAGGACTAGAACATTTTTCACAGCACGTGAGTTGATGTGTTATATTGCAATAAATATTTTTCTATTTCTCGTTTTTTTTAACCTAAAACTGTCGTAAAATACATTCTCATGTTTCCGAATTAAGGTGCATCTTGTGTTTATGTGAGCATGTGTTTAGATAGTTCTCCCTGTGTGATATATGACTAATATTTGGTTGAGCTCTTCTGCTGTTTGGTTCATTATTTTGGCATGATCTCTTCTGATTCTCAGGCCTTGAAGGTTCTCAGGACTGCCGAGTATGCGCCTTTTGTCGTTTTCATTGCTGCGCCAAGGGCCATAGATTTAAAAGAGATGAAAAATGTCAATGTAAGTTGTGGGACGCTAGTAGGTGGATACTGATTGTCTACCACATCTCTGGAATCATAAATACAGATAGATAATGACACTAAGATATAATACCATATTATGAATATAAGTTGTTGGTAGGTAGTATATAGGTAGATACTGATTGTCTGCAACATCTCTGGAATTATAAATACAGATAAATGGTGACGCTAAGATATAATTCCCTATTATGAATATAAGTTGTTGGTAGGCAGTATATAGGTGGATACTGATTGTCTACCAGATAGTTTCAAACATGAAAACTGATAGATGGTGTTTCTAAGATATAATACCATATTATGAATAAAGTTATTTTAAGATAGT
Organism: Haliotis cracherodii; assembly: GCF_022045235.1. Taxonomy (NCBI): domain Eukaryota; kingdom Metazoa; phylum Mollusca; class Gastropoda; order Lepetellida; family Haliotidae; genus Haliotis; species Haliotis cracherodii. The sequence continues at coordinate 58,031,607 of NW_027266330.1, forward strand.
ATATAGGTAGATGCTGTTTGTCTTCCAGATATTAACAAACATAAATAAAGATAGATGATGTTGTTCTTTACATAAGTATGAAATAAGTTATTGGACTTTAGTATGGGATCAATTTAGATATCTACCCTTTCTACAAAAACACAAAGATAGTGCTGCTTATTAGAGTAAATACCAAATAAGTTGTTAGACGCTAGTATGCGACTGATATAGATTATCTACCTGATTTACAAGAACAAATATAGACGGTGTTTCTGCAAGGAATCAGTTTGTCCGATATATTAGAAGTGTTAAGTTCAGAGTGTGGGGTCTTTAATTAGCAGTGCTTTACCAAGTGCGGTGTTTGTTAGTGTTTAATGGTTCAGAGACAACCATTTAACACATATTTTGTAATCAGAGAAACTATCTATATGTTACAGTGAATATTCATGGTTTTCTGAAAGGATTTGCCAGATCTCAAAAGAATCCCGCTGTCAGGGCTCCAACTAGACTCATGATTCTGTTTCTAAGTCTTTATTTTCGCACACATTTTCTAAATTATTCGTGATTGGGATTTGAATGGGACAAGTAAAGGGAGATAACTCCACTGCATCTCTCTCCTGAGCATCAGTCATGGGTCATACATATCAGAATGTTGGGAAGTTGCATCTCAGTTTAATAGTTCTGTGCTTAACTTCAAATATTGGGAAAGCTATTTAAATGAAAGGATATGTTTTGTTTCTGCTGATTCCCAAAAATTGAAATGTGGAAGAATAAATAAACAAAAAGCAGTTTATTTGTGTTAGCTATAATAAAAATTTGTTGAAAATGTATGTTAAAAACCTGTTCCCCTCACTTTACTTCCTTACCTACTTAACTTCTCTAGGAAATAAAAAAATACATGTATTTGATATTTTTAATAATTTTAAAAATATTTTTACGACCTACTGACTTGAATTTTGTTAAAAAACACTAAAAAAAGATAAAACGATCAAATTTGTATTTGACAATGATTGATGATCCAGATGATTGATCGCTATGACCCTTGTATGATGGAATTAGTTCTGCCCTTATGACCCTGACCTTGTGATGATTCCTCTGTGATTGTAGGACATCTTCCCAGTAACCTACCCATAATCCCATGCAGTGTTTCCTGTGTGTTGTCGAGCCTCCTTCAGGAAATAATTGATACAGTTGTGTCATTAAGACAACAGTCAAAGCATCAACCATGGCACATCAGTATGAGAGTTACGATTATCTTAGCGCTAAGATCACTTTGTGGAACAGGACAATGGCCTATGTTTTGTTTGTTTGTTGTTTAACACTGCACTCAGCTATATGATAGCGGTCTGTAAATAATCGAGTCTGGACCAATGTTTAACATTAATATGATTAGTATACATTGAAAAACAAATTGTTCAAATTTACAATTTTCTCTATATTTGTGGAGTATATATAAATGTCTTGTATTATCATACAATGGACATTTTAGAATATAGTGAAACTCATCTTCAACCATATTCAAATTACAAAAAATGACAAATTTGGTAATGCCGTAGTTTGTGCCTGTGTTCAATGTCAGCTTGTCCCGGTGTCGCCCAGTGGGACAACATGCATTGTGTATGCATGATAACTACACTGTGTAACATTGTATGCATGACTGTGATAGTTGTGTCCTGTGTGAGTCGGCCATCCTTGTTGTCCCAGCATGAGATCAGTAGGAGGTATATCCTGTATCAACCGTGAGTCCTGACTAGCATGAGATCAGTAGGAGATATATCCCGTATCAACCGTGAGTCCTGACTAGCATGAGATCAGTAGGAGATATATCCCGTATCAACCTTGAGTCCTGACTAGCATGAGATCAGTAGGAGATATATCCCGTATCAACCGTGAGTCCTGACTAGCATGAGATCAGTAGGAGATATATCCCGTATCAACCGTGAGTCCTGACTAGCATGATATCAGTAGGAGATATATCCCGTATCAACCGTGAGTCCTGACTGGGCATGCTGTACACTAACTGTGTCACTGTTTCCAGTGCCCATGCATGGCGCCATTCGTCATGTAGAAATCAGCGATCAATCAGCATATACCACGCTAAAAAAGTTAAGGACCACCCGATTCTTTCATCTTACTATAGTTAATCTATGATGACAGATTGACTAAAGTAGAATGAATGAATATTGCCATGACAGACTTTAGTAATATAAAAGAATCTTTTGAATAGAATGTCTAAAATTAAATACATTTTCATGAAGTGCTATAAAACTGCCAAAACAAGAATGGGTGAAGTCATGGCTATTCACTGTATAAGTTAATTCTAAATTGTATATTAAGTACATTCTAATGAACAAATGTATTAGTTTATCATCTCTAAAATTGTGATTAATCCAAGATTGAATTTTAAATTGAGCACCAATTGTGAAATCCTTTCATTTATGTCAATTCCACAATCCGTAAAGACAATGATTGATCAATTACTTTACTCAACGTAAACAAATTCTGAATTTCATCATTCCGTTTCAAAGAAAGAATATTTTCAAATATAAACAAAATCGAAATGTTAAAAAAAGAAGTAATGCTTTTTTGTTACCAAAGTACCGGGTTACCATGGTGATGAGGGGATGCATGTATGTGTCTTCGGAATGTGATGTGAGATGGAAATAATTTGTGTTAGAAACAATTTACTTTATTTCATTGAAGATTATTTTATAAAATGAGAATTTTCTTGTCTGTTTTCATCAATCTGACATTTGCTTTCTTAGCTGAATTCATTTCCTATATTTTTAAGGGAAATCTTTATATTTTGTAGATATGCTTGTTGTAAATTTTAGAGTGACCGTGAACGTTTGACTTTATATGTCTTAACGCAACCAACAAAGATTGTTTTCAAAACTTTAATTTTGAACATTTTTTTATTTCTGCTGAAATATAGGGCATAAGCTGTAATGAAACGGAGTAGGAAAACACAATATTAACCCTTCCATGAAGGTTTGAACTGATTATGTCAGAGGTTGTTAAGATGCATATTTAATTTAAATTTTTGACATGATTTCAATTCCAGTATTCATCTCATTTATTGAGAAGTTTTAGGTTTAAAATTCTTAATTGTAACGAATTGTTCATCCAAAATGAAATTTGGAGAAGTTTGTAAAAAGTATTTATGTTAGCCCTAAGCCTATGTCAGCTCTTAGATGTGGAGAATTCTCTGTTTCAGGATGGCAGTTTGGAGCGACTTGCGCGAGAAAGCGAACTTTTGGAGAAGGCATACGGACATTATTTTGATTACAAGATTGTGAATAATGACATTGACGAGACAATAAGAACACTAGAGAAGGCGATCGAAGACGTAAGTGCAACGCAACAATGGGTGCCAGTCAGTTGGGTCTACTGAATGTCCAAGAGTCAATCAAACCAAATATGGATGCCTTATTGTACAGAACGCCGAGTTGTGTGGACGTAACGCCATGTGCAGCGCCGTTCATGCTGTTAACATGTTGTGTCCTACGTAGGACGCGGGCTGTAACGGCAGCAGCTGCATCGACAGGATCCGCATTGTGTCGCACTCAGCCCGGCAATCTTGGTTAGTCATCTTCTACAGACCAAACTTCACAAGTGATTTTCAATCTGATTGGAGCAACAGTTTGCCACAGCTCGACTGTGATTGGTGGAAATGAATAAGGAAATAGGATTGGTCGACGAGATTTGTGTTCTCGACACCCTATTGATACAAAATACAGTGTGATGTTTGATTGGTTGTAGGAAAGAAGCTAAGATGTTCTGATTGGTGAAAAAAGTATATTGCTTACCTCTGATTGGTTGTTGGTTAGGGATCTACTCACTGATTGGTGGATTCCAGTTAATTCTGAAAGCTGATTGGTGGAGCCTCTGCTCCTGGAAAGAAGAATGATATACCTGATAATAAGCTGGACTTCCAATTTACTAGATTGAGTAGTTTATTCCAGTAAATAAACATGTTTACAAGAGTTGATTGAATGCTTGTCACTGTTGTTTAATGCAACAAGAAAGGTTTAATGGTGTCTGCCTCATACTGCTGATGTTCTACTACTGAACACGAGACATGGCTGAGTGATCTTACCGTATTTAAAGCTTTAGGTTTTAACAAATTGCTGGGGACTTGTTAAGTCCTACTTTAGGTTTGGCAATAACTTAGCTGCCCCGGCCATGTTTTGTGTCCTACTGCTTCCTCCATAGTGTGTAAATGATTCGATGTCATAAACGAGACTTTGTCAGCAACGTCTTAGAACAGGTAATAATGGGGAAGTTGGGCTTGAAGTGGGCGTTGTCTTTTTAGATGATTCTCAGGTGAGTGAAAGTTTCACCTGGGTGTGAATCTAAGCTTGATAATATGGAATTCAGATGTAGGGTCTAGGCAGGTCTAATATGGTATTCTGAAACCATCACAATAGGGAGATATCTTTTCCAGAGTATATTTGTAAGTTGTGATCATAGGCTGGTGCAAGTGATTTTTTTATTTTGATTCCCCCCCCCCCCCCTTTTTTCAGCACAGGTGATCAGGAATGGTTTTAGATGAATTTTTTCAAAAGTTCATCTACTGATTAGAATCTTCACCAAGACTGGCCAACTGACCATATTGAATAATCCAGATGTTGTATGCAATAAAGGAACTTGATTTGTTGCATGCCAAGATGGACTGGACTCCCAATATGGCCGCCAAGGTCACGTTGTCCTTGTGAATGGGCCATTTTATTGTTTTATTTTACATCTTACACTGAGTACCTGTTTTAAGAAATAGAGTTGAGTAGTTCTGGATTTCATTTTCATCCTTCCCAATTTGACCTACCGTGAATCCTTGAATAGATGCAAACCTCGAAATAGATGCTTGCCTCATATAGGGGTGGATCTTAGTGTTCGTAAAATGTCAAGTACCATCAGGCTTAATCTTGCTACAATTGTTTAATGGAGCTGCATAACTTGAGAATGATATACGCCAGAAGAGGTGGGGTTCGTATTTGATGATTTACGGTAGTGCAACCCAGGTCAGTTTGGTAGCATCGCCAGAGATCTAAGCCTATTGCGTTCAATCTGGTTTTACATCCCCAATCACACAAACTTCTCATTATTTTATACTGGCTTCAGTCTTACAAAGCTTTTGGTATGGATTGTGTAATATTTTTTAAATGTTTCTTTCAATGTGATTCATTATAAGAAATTTATTTCTATAGAGTGTTAAACATGCCAGCCCCCCCTTGCAATAACGTTGTATACATTGGATTCATTTGACCCATGTCCCTACAGTTCATAGTCCCTACATCCCTTAGGGAGTCTGACGAGAGGGCTGGGGCTAATTCAACCCATTTCCTAGTCCCCACTTCCCTTCAGGAGTCTAACGAGAGGGCTGGGGCTAATTCAACCCATTTCCTAGTCCCCACTTCCCTTCAGGAGTCTGACGAGAGGGCTGGGGCTAATTCAACCCATTTCCTAGTCCCCACTTCCCTTCAGGAGTCTGACGAGAGGGCTGGGGCTAATTCAACCCATTTCCTAGTCCCCACTTCCCTTCAGGAGTCTGACGAGAGGGCTGGGGCTAATTCAACCCATTTCATAGTCCCTACTTCCCTTCAGGAGTCTGACGAGAGGGCTGGGGCTAATTTAACCCATTTCATAGTCCCTACTTCCCTTCAGGAGTCTAACGAGAGGGCTGGGGCTAATTCAACCCATTTCCTAGTCCCTACTTCCCTTCAGGAGTCTGACGAGAGGGCTGGGGCTAATTCAACCTATTTCATAGTCCCTACATCCCTTAGGGAGTCTGACGAGAGGGCTGGGGCTAATTCAACCCATTTCATAGTCCCTACATCCCTTAGGGAGTCTGACGAGAGGGCTGGGGCTAATTCAACCCATTTCATAGTCCCCACTTCCCTTCAGGAGTGTGACGAGAGGGCTGGGGCTAATTCAACCCATTTCCTAGTCCCCACTTCCCTTCAGGAGTCTGACGAGAGGGCTGGGGCTAATTCAACCTATTTCATAGTCCCTACATCCCTTAGGGAGTCTGACGAGAGGGCTGGGGCTAATTCAACCCATTTCATAGTCCCTACATCCCTTAGGGAGTCTGACGAGAGGGCTGGGGCTAATTCAACCCATTTCATAGTCCCCACTTCCCTTCAGGAGTCTGACGAGAGGGCTGGGGCTAATTCAACCCATTTCATAGTCCCTACATCCCTTAGGGAGTCTGACGAGAGGGCTGGGGCTAATTCAACCCATTTCATAGTCCCTACATCCCTTAGGGAGTCTGACGAGAGGGCTGGGGCTAATTCAACCCATTTCCTAGTCCCCACTTCCCTTCAGGAGTCTGACGAGAGGGCTGGGGCTAATTCAACCCATTTCATAGTCCCTACTTCCCTTCAGGAGTCTGACGAGAGGGCTGGGGCTAATTCAACCTATTTCCTAGTCCCTACTTCCCTTCAGGAGTCTGAAGAGAGGGCTGGGGCTAATTCAACCTATTTCCTAGTCCCTACTTCCCTTCAGGAGTCTGACGAGAGGGCTGGGGCTAATTCAACCTATTTCCTAGTCCCTACTTCCCTTCAGGAGTCTGACGAGAGGGCTGGGGCTAATTCAACCCATTTCATAGTCCTGACATCCCTTCAGGAGTCTGACGAGAGGGCTGGGGCTAATTCAACCCATTTCCTAGTCCCTACATCCCTTCAGGAGTCTGACGAGAGGGCTGGGGCTAATTCAACCTATTTCCTAGTCCCTACATCCCTTCAGGAGTCTGACGAGAGGGCTGGGGCTAATTCAACCCATTTCATAGTCCCTACATCCCTTCAGGAGTCTGACGAGAGGGCTGGGGCTAATTCAACCCATTTCCTAGTCCCCACTTCCCTTCAGGAGTCTGACGAGAGGGCTGGGGCTAATTCAACCCATTTCCTAGTCCTGACATCCCTTCAGGAGTCTAACGAGAGGGCTGGGGGTAATTCAACCCATTTCATAGTCCTGACATCCCTTCAGGAGTCTAACGAGAGGGCTGGGGGTAATTCAACCCATTTCATAGTCCTGACATCCCTTCAGGAGTCTGACGAGAGGGCTGGGGCTAATTCAACCCATTTTCTGTTTGCATTTTGAGAATTCTATTATTTTTTAACGTGATCATGAATATTTGTATAGTCAGGGCTGTCTACATTTCCATATTTTTCCCAGAGGTGTTCACATCTTTCATTTGTTCATACCATGTTTCCACACTTCAATATTTCTATGATTGGAACACATCCAATGGGATGTTCCAGAGCTGCTGTCAATAATTACCGTAATTCTTCTGTTAATACGGACATGATAAATAAATATTTTGCTGCTGTTTGCATGATTAGAATATTGTCAAATATATGAAATTAAGATGGTGTAAGATTATCAACTTTATTCGAAGGCTCAGCATTTCAATTTGTCGATTAATTATAAATATATTTTGGGGATTGACTTTTTGTGGTTGACACTCTCATGCATATGAAAGATAATCCAAACATGCTTATCAAACTATGTTCACTTTTAAAAAGTGATAAAAGCAGAAAAAGATATATGTATATTTTAGATTAAATACGGTAATTAGTTGTTTGCAGGAGTGTGAGTCTTGGTCCTGCCATTGAGGTTGCTAGTTATTGTTTTCATTGATTCCTGTAGTCCTGGATGTAGTTATCTCCCTTGTTTGTTTTGTTTATACTTGTCCTCGGGGCAGGGCTGTCATTGATTGGACGTTTCAGTAGTGATATATCATGATATAAACTAACAGGTCAAATAGTGGTGCTCAAAACAAAATTACAGAGAACTTTTCAAAGTATGATCAACATGAGCTTGTCATTAGATCATTTCACACATTCTGACACTTGTCAGAGGGGTACACAAAGTGTGTGATCTCGACTACAAGTTGCAAGACTTTCATGTTTGTGGAAGCCTAGGTGTGGGTTAGATCGCTGACTTTGTGTGCCTCACTCTGACAGTGTGGGTTCGAATCCTGGACGGGACTCAACTCTAAAAAGTATGTGAATCTGTACTTTCCTGAGAAAGTGTTATCCCAAATATCACATTCCTTACATCTCCCCAGGGAGCTGAGAATGAAACTGTGTGCACACTGATCGACTGACCGGGGTAATGATGTAGCACTTTAAGCATGCTTGAGGGTGTGGATTTGGCACATTATAAATAAGCCCATAATTACTATATGACATTAACGTTTACCACTTGTCTCACAAGGGCAGAATACAAAAATTGGGATGATGGTCGGGGGAAGAAACTTATTCACCTGCCACACTGAACGCCAGGTTTCCTTCTCTCCATGAGGGACCTGTGAAGATACGGGGTAGAAGAGGTTGTCAGCAACCCATGCTTGCCGCAAGAGGCGACTATGCTTGTCGTAAGAGGCAACTAACGGGATCAGACGGTCAGGCTCGCTGACTTGGTTGATGCATGTCATGATATCCCAATTGCGTAGATCGATGCTCATGATGTGAATCACTGGATTGTCTGGTCCAGACTCGATTATTTACAGACCACCATCAAATAGCAGGGATATTGCTGAGTGTGATGTTAAACAACAAACAAACAAAATCTCTCCATGGGTACAATGTGTGAAGCCAATTCCTGGAGTCCCCTGCCATAAAATGGTTGGAATATTGATAAAAGAGGCATAAAACTTTCACTCACGTACTCAATGTGGAACCATTGTTGACCCCAAATTCTCACGTTTAGCCAACATTTAGTGGGTAATAATGGTATTTGTAGCGGGTTTCTTCTTTGTGGACTGCTACAGTTCTGTAGAAACGTAGTCTATCGATATCCCGCCTTTCAATGACAGCTCTGCTTGTGTTGTTATGTTTTCTCTGTTGGTTATTAACTCTCAACAAAAAGTAGCACATCCGTTTTGTGGACAAGATGGTTTTAGTAGACATGTTTTATTATGTTGCTGGGAGTCCTCCTGATTTTCAGCTTTCCTCAGTGAATTGTACACTTTAAATATGCTGGATTGCCAGATACAGACAAATCAGAGGAGGCTTTGTTTGATGAGGAGTCAGTTTTTGATAATATCCTGGCTTTTGTTTACCGATATGTTTCTCTATCCATAGGATCTGTGGTGAAAATTAAGATAAATTAAACAACTTTATTAGGTCAAGGTCATATGGGTAAGCAAAAAAAGAGACAATAAATTCACCCATGTTGATAAACTTTGAGAGTTTTTTATTGTGTAATTTGTTGGAACCTAGCTGAGAGGGACAAAGGGGTCCCGGGATGAACTACTTTTCCACATATGTGAAATGTTTGCTTGGCTCATTAAACAACATGTTATTAGGAACACAATTTAAATAGTGTTCCCTTGTGTTATGCTTTCTTTTGTGCCAATTGTGTTGAATTCAGACCAAATACACCTTACACTTTCTTTGTAAATATTAGATGATAATTTCTTTACTTTTATGGAAACCGTATTTCCTCTATTGAGAGCCCGGGGCCTGACTTCAGTTCACTTTAAACACCAGCCATATCAGATGCTGACTCTTGTCAGAGGCCTGGCTCCAGTTCCTCAAAGCAATCTTAACGCTAAGGTGATCGTAAGTCCCGTACTTTAACATAGGCTTACGATCATTGTAGCTCTAAGATGGCTTTGAGGAACAAGGCCCTGGTTCCTATTTCGGTTCTTATTCCTGGTTTCTTCATGTCACAGAGGGGATGTATTGGACTCGAATCAGGGAAAACCATTTCCTGTAGATGACATGGAACTTTATTTGAGACCTGGCTCTTATTACAAAACTACCCCTACACTCGGACCTTTAATACAGCCTGCTCTTAATAGAGGAAATTCTGTAATTAGTCCTTTTTCAATTGGAGAGAAAGAAACTACAAAATGGCAGTTTGTATGTCATATTCATTACTTAAAGATGGGTTACTTAATGGTGATAATTTCCTTGATAACATTCATACCTGGCCTGTTTAATACATGGCAATATTACATGGCTATAACTCAAAACATACGATAATATTATATATAATATGCAATTTTACTACATGATGCAGTATTTCAGATAAAGTTTATGAAGTCAAAGATATAGATATTTATTCTATACAATATATCCCAAGATATAAACTTTCTCTGTATTAGATGCACTGAAAGTATATATACTCATGTAAAATATTCTGATACATTCAGTTTCCTAGCACCTCAAAGTTCCAAGTGGGTTGTATGACGTTTCACAAAGTACGATGTGTTTTCTTACACTACAATACTTACAATACTAATCCCAGCAAACAAGATTATCAGAGTACCTCCATACCTTGTGACAAACCTACTCTAGTCCTTCTACTGAAATATTTAATTTTAGGCTTTCATGATATAGCTTGAAACAAACATTTGCCTACCCCTCAAACCCAAATTGAAAATCTGTTTTATACAGAACCTTATTCTTTAATACCTTGAACACACAAAGTGCATTTTCCCTTATTTACCTTTGTTTTTTAAAAAGGCATAGGTAAAGTTAATAAAGGCGACTTAGAATCGGTCCCCAGTATCCTGTGTTTGTCGTGTGGGTAAATCAGATCTGGGTGTGTTGTACAAAGTGATCTTAGCGCTAAGGTGATCGTAACTCCCATACCTTAACATAGACTTACAACAGTCGTAGTGCTAAGGTGATCGTAACTACCATTCCTTAACATAGACTTACAACAGTCGTAGCGCTAAGGTTGTTCTGTACAACGGCACCAAGGTTCCGTTACTTGGTGGATTGGGTGTCATCATGGTACTGGGCGTTGCTCATGATATCAATCACTGGTTTGTCTGGTCTAAACATATTTACTCACCTCCTGCTTAGATATTGCTGACTGTGACTTTAAACAATAAAACATAAGGTATGGTTGTCCAAGGCTTACCCAACTTATCTGGCTTTGTTGCTTGTGAAGAGTAATTTGTGATTGGTTGCTGGTATATTATTTTTGTAACCATAGCGATCATATCATAGTCTCACAGCAGTCATATTTCTGGGGTTTCTTCTTCAGGTGTGGGCCAGGTAATTTGTTTTTTATCAATTTGAGAAAATGATCCAGGCTATTTTGTTAGTAAGGGAAAACTGACATGTTATATCAGGAAAAAGACAAGCTATGAGAGGAGTCTAAATAAAAATACATATAAACTTGAATGGTTTTGTTGTTTGTCCCTATTGTGTGTGGATATTGCAGGGCTGCCCTGGCCATACAAGAATGATCCCGTTTGTTGAAGTAAGGGACACTCGTCACCCAACCTTCGTAAGTCTGTGTGAACGTATGGGTGTTTGAACACTCTCAGCACAGAGACCATCGTAAGTCTGTGTGAACGTATGGGGGTTTGGACACTCTCAGCACAGAGACCATCGTAAGTCTGTGTGAACGTATGGGGGTTTGTACACTCTCAGCACAGAGACCACCGTAAGTCTGTGTGAACGTATGGGGGTTTGTACACTCTCAGCACAGAGACCATCGTAAGTCTGTGTGAACGTATGGGTGTTTGTACACTCTCAGCACAGAGACCATCGTAAGTCTGTGTGAACGTATGGGGGTTTGGACACTCTCAGCACAGAGACCATCGTAAGTCTGTGTGAACGTATGGGTGTTTGTACACTCTCAGCACAGAAACCATCGTAAGTCTGTGTGAACGTAGTTCGATCCCCGGCCGCGTCATACGAAAAGACGTTAAAAGATGGTACTTGTTGTTACCCTCTCCAGCGCTCGGCATTAGGGGGCTAAAACAAGGACTGGTCGGCTCGGAGTCAGTAAACTGTGTCTGGGTGGGGTATTCATGTTAAACTGCGGCATGGTATCTCAGTGAGCTTGCACTATAAATCCGCATCAGTCCAGACTAGTACTAGGAGCCACACAAACACACACACGTACATGCACGTAGCTATATAAGTGCAATAATCTTTGACGCGACGTTAAACCCCATTTCACCTCACCTCACCTGTGTGAACGTATGGGAGTTTGGACATTCTCAGCACAGAGTGAGTGAGTGAGTTTGGTTTTACGCCGCTTTTAGCAATATTCCAGCAATATCACGGTGGGGGACACCAGAAATGGGCTTCACACATTGTACCCATGTCGGGATTCGAACCTGGGTCTTCGGCATGACGAGTGAACGCTTTAACCACTAGGCTACCCGACCGCCCCTCAGCACAGAGACCATCGTCAGTCTGTGTGAACGTATGGGTATTTGGACATTCTCAGCACAGACCATCGTCAGTCTGTCTGAAGATGTGGAAGTTTGGACACTCTCAACACCCGACCATCTTATGTCTGTGTGAACGTATGGGGGTTTGGACACTCTCAACACCCGACCATCATAAGTCTGTATGAAGATATGGAAGTTTGGACACCTTTAGCAAAGATACCATCGTCAGTCTGTGTGAAAAAGGGGTGGTTCAATCGTTCACTTGACACGCTGAAGACCCAGGTCCGATTCCCGACCTGTGCAATGTATGAAGCCCATTTCTGGTGTCCTTCGTGTGATGATGCTGGAATATTGCTAAAAGCGGCATAAAACAATACTCACACATTATGTGAACGTATGGGATTCCGGACACTCTCAGCGACCGACCATCATAAGTCTGTGTGACAGTAACGGATTCAGGACACTCTCAGCAACCGACCATCGTAGGTCTATGTGAAAGTATCGGATTTTGGACACTTTCAGCACATGACCATCATTAGTCTGTGTGACAGTTTGAGAGTTTGGAAACTACCTTCATTAGTCTATGTAAAACCCAACACTTGACCAGTACAGAAAAAGGGCATCACGCCTTCTGAAAATGTAACAGGGTCACCAGAACCTTCAGTTTTAGACTCAAATTCTGATATGACAAAAGCAGAGGAAGAACTACATGGGCAGAAACCCATGCCAACTAAGAGATTGGGGATTCAGGTTTAGAATTGGCCTTGTGCTGGTCGTTGCTCACAGTATCAAACACTGGATTGTCTGGTCCAGACTCAATTACTTACAGACCGCCGTCATATAGCTGGAATATTGCTGAGTGCGGAGTTAAACAACAAACAAACAAACAAACTTGGCAGAAGTCTCACTGGTACCTGTTATATACCAGCACCCTAGTACATTATCTCAGCACTTGTGTATTAAATATATTTAATCCCTAACACAGGAATTGTGAACAAACATGAAAACAAGGAAATTTAAGTGAGAGCAAGTTTGTTTCATTTATGCCTGGAAATCCACGTCTATAAATGAGTCATTTTCAAAAAATGTCACTTTTTGAGTTTCCAAGTTTACAAAATCCAATGGTTGATATAATATCTTTTTTTGGTTTAAATGGAGTTACAAATACCTGAAGCTGTCAGTAACATCAAATGGAAGTCTTAATGAAGCTTTTAAGAAAGAGGAATAACCAGTTACCATGGCAACTGAAACTTGGCATGTCTTTCCCATAACAATGTTTGTGTGAATTATTTTGGTTTGAAATTCATGAAAATGCAAAAAGCACATACAAAACATATTTATTTCTTCATTTTTTTGTATATTAAACTTGAAGTGAGGATGAAGGGCATTTATTTAGTCTCTTAATGACCAATATGTACTCAGTGTCAATTCTATGAAATACTGTTACCCCTTCAACATAAATATTAAGATTTCTAAATTTTCAAGATTTCTTGGAGGTTTTTTATTTGATAAACAAAGATAAACTATGATCACCTTATGTCTCATTGTTGAAACTAAAGACATATTTAGATATATATATTTTTTATATGAGTGGTTATAGGAAAGACATGCATGTTACAGGATTGACTATGTTTGTTACAGAAAAGACATTGCAAATTCATATCATCAGTATGAAGAGAGTGGTAAAGATTATCTTAAATGTTTCTCATGTATATAATAATGCTTGCAAAAGTAATACCAGTCATTATCTTTTTCAATGATATTTATAAACTTATTCCAACTTTTAAAGGATAAATTCTAAAATCTGTTACAGTATGGACAAAAGTTTGTTTCATGACAGAACAAATTACCATACAATGACATTTTAGATCACAAAGCAGTTTCCGCATTTTTACTGTAATAGAAAATGTGTTACTTTGAATAACAATGCACATGTTTGTGATATTTATATTTTTAAATGATTAATATGAAGAATGTTACCTATGACCTACATTATAACTGTTTCAGGAAAGACTTAAGACGTTACAGTACTGACAATGTGAAAAGAAGTTTTGGTCAGCCTAGTTAGTTCACTATCATAAGTAAACAAAGGTTTACCAAACAGGGGTGGGTACCACTAGATGTAGTTCTAGTTATATTTCCATCTCATTGTGAAATCTCCAGATTGATGTGATAGAAGACAGTTATGGTGAAGACAACATTTTGTTACATGAAAGACATTTAGAGAATAGTTTTCATGTGTTTTTATGGTTTGTATGATCAACAATCAAATCCAAAGTTTTTGAGGTTGAGTATTAATTTTTCTAATATTGTGAAACACTGAAAGTATTTGGTAAAAGAATCGTGGTATACTTGAGACAATAAAGACTTGGTCAACTTGTAGAATGAACAATTCAGAAAATGTCAGAAAACACATGACCTACAATTAGATGAACACAACTTTCAACTGCAAGTAAGAAACTTAACTACAACCTGGAATGCAACTCTTGAAACATCAAGCCATCTAAGAAGAAAGTTGAAAGACTATAGCTGTCTTCCCAAGACATTATACCCCTTCATAGTGGCTTTTAACTGTAGACCAAATGTTATTGTCAACCTCACAATGAGATGATTCTGGAGTCTTCTGTAACTTTGGGATGATTGTCTCCGTCACTAGCCCCCTCATATTCAGCCTTCACCTTCTCTCCATCACTAGCCTCATATACAGCCTTCACCTTCTCTCCTTCACTAACCTCCTCATCTTCAGAGACTACTCTCTCTCATTTCTGCTGCTCTGTCAATTGTCCCAAAAGCAGTGTACACTGCCACATGATGGTGAGCCGTTACCATTTGATAACACAGTACAAGGATACAGCTCACCATTTGTCATTGCCATGGTTAATTAAGTTGTACAGTTTCACTCTGAAATTCCACTTTGGAGTTGCTTGTATTCCAGTCAAGCACACATTGCTATTCAGTAAACCTTCATGAAATCAGCATGAGTGAATTTCAAATTATTTTCATGTAATGAAATCTATACATTATCATATTTGAGTGTTTGTCTTTGCCATAACATCAACAGATCAAGAATATTATTAGACCTTTTCAGAAAACAAAGAAGCGTGGAGAGTTGAATTTTAGTGCAGTGAAGAAATGTTTTTCTCCAAAACTCGTATTCTAAAACTTGTTTGACCTTTTAAAATAAAAAATACCCATAAGCAATTAGGAACTTCATGATCACTGCCATGATTCTATATTAAATGTAAAGTTTGTCTTTTCTATAACCATGGTACCATATTAACTCCGAAACCATAAACACTTATTTTAAGCAAGCTTAGGAACAAGTAACTAAAATCTCATTGATCCCTTTAGTACAATAAATCATCAATCATAACAGAGAGTAGTTACGGTTACTTTGATTCTGATTGTCTTATGGAAATGTAGAATGTCATCACTGAAGCAAAACTGTCTTTGCCGTAACACATTTCTTATAACAATTAGGTGTTTCAATAATTTTGCATAAAATGATGAAGTGCAAGGTTATCCTACAAACTGCTTGATTGAAATAATTAATTAGAATACTGAAAAAGAACAGAGTAATTTACTTTGTTTTTTTATAACTTTTCAATTGCAAAATGTTATTACAATAACAAAATATGTCTTTTCTGTAACACATTTCTTATAAAAATCTTATGTTCTGACAATGTTGATCAAAATAAAAAAATACAATTTTGTCTTTCAAACTGCTGAGTTAAAATATTCAGTTGGAATGTTGAAAAAGAACAGAAAGTAATAGTTTTCTTACTTTATAGCTTATTAAGTGAAGAAAGTCATTACCATCACAAAATCTGTATCAGCTGTAACGAAATTTAGTGTAACAGGAAAGACTGTTACAGGAAAGACAAATCATTAGATAAAAAAATATATTGACTAATTAATGGTCCCTTCATCATGTTCATGAAGCTGAATGTTCACACAATTTTCTGTTCATGAATTGGCACATAAACTTGGAACTTGAAATAACTATTTTGCATCTGTTCCATTGAATCATAGCGTTATGGGAAAGACATGAAATCAAAAAATACTCCTCAGTTCCTTAAAATTATATACTCTTCACGTGGAGATCGAAACTACATCGATGACGTGCAAAGTTAGATTGCCTGTTTTGTACACTGCGCAAATATATCACCTTTACCCAAATCATTTTGAGTTGAATGAAAACATTCCCACCCCAATTCAATAACAACCACCATTTATCTTACCTTACATGAGTGTCGGATTCTGATTTGCTGACGCATTCTATCATTTTCACATGTAAGGGACATTTCTTATGTCACCTGCTCGCATTACATTTGCAACACACCAACTGCAATTATATTATCTCTAATTAATGATGTTAGTTATTTACAATATTTTCCGAATGAAATATATCTAGGGGGAATAACTCTTGTTTTGTTTTGACGTCTGCTATTTGTCCATGAATGTGAAAAATGAATTATGTAGATAAATGCCTAACTGTAGTTATCTTTCCGTTTCGGGTCAAATCATGCATGCATAAGACATACCTGCAATAAAATTAGGTGGCGGCAAGATGCATTCCTTGTCTACCGGTCCCTCGGGTGACGTGCGACACACATGTTCCTCTGAGGCAACCAAATGGATCGGCTGGTCAGACTGGGTGACTTGGCTGTTTGCGTGTCGTCGTATTCCGACGGCGTGGATCGTTGTTCACGATATCAATCACCAGATTGTCTGTTCTAGACTTGATTATTTACAGGCCGCCGTCTACTGTAATATTACTGAATGCGGTGTGACGTCAAAATAGTGATCAATATGACCTCCAATGTAGAACTGAACCCAATCTCAGGTTCGGCTATTTCCGCCAAGCCTGGAAAAAAGACCATCAGCGCCCTCTGTTGGCAGATTGAGCTAAACATTGCAGGGCTTGTTTACTTCTTTAGCTCTTCTTACGGGATGCCCACATCTTGCTGGTTTATGAGTTTTGTTTATTTGTTAGTTGTTTTTTAACGCCGCTCTATAAATAATCGAGTCTTGACCAGACAATCCTGTGATTGACATTATGAGCATCGATCCACGCAGTTGGGATACGATAACATGCATCAACCAAGTCAGTGAGCCTGACCTCCCAATCTGGTTAGTCGCCTCAAGCATAGTCGCGGCAAGCATGGGTTGCTGAAGACCTATTCTAACCTGGATCTTCAAGGGTTACCTGCTTATGACGTAGCATTGCAACACACTTTCTACGCCTATCAAATATGCGAGTTTGGCATACTGGTGAAAAGAATAATGTTGACTCAATACAAAGGGACTTAAGTTTTTTGTTCGCGCATTATCTTCGCTAACACCAAGAGGTTTTCCTTTAATTTTGTCATGGTGGAATGGATACATATTGCGTTTTCACGTAGAGCTGCGCGATCGGTTTCATAGTCTTGAAAAAACAGAACGTTTTACTCCAATAAAGATGGTAGATTGACGCATATGCAAGACGTGAGCGAACGTAGACAATGTTTGGCATTCAGATTCTAGGAATTGTATGCCAAGGGCGGATGCAGCATTTTTGAAAGGGAGGGATCCAAAATATCCAAATCCTACCTCGGATAATTTTTCTGCCTCACTGATAAAGGGATAAAATTAAGACTGCCCTTCAAGATTGTTTGTACTCATTACTACGTTCCGTTACTGAAACATTGTTTGTTTGTTGTTTAACGCCACACACAGCATTATTCCAGCTATATAACGGCAGCCTGTAAATAATCGAGTCTGGAACAGACAATCCAGTGATTGACATCATGAGAATCGATCTACGCGATTGGGATACGATGACATGCATCAACCAAGTCAGCGAGCCTGACCACCCTGTCCCGTAAGTCGCCTCTTACGGCAAGCATGGACTGCTGAAGACCTATTCTAACCCGGATCTTCACGGGTCCTGTGAGATTAGGCCTCAATAAAAAAAAAAATACAAACATTACAAGTTACTTCAATTGAATCCTTAGCATAAATAGTTTTCACAAACTGGTCTCTATCTGTATATAGCTAAATACACAAGTGAGTGAGTGAGTATGCTTTTAGCAATATTACAGCAATATCACAGCGGGGGACACCAAAATGGGCTGCACACATTGTACCCATGTGGGGGAATTAAACCCAGGTATTCGGCGTGACGAGCGAACACTTTAGCCACTAGGCTACCCGACCGCCCCTACATACATAAGCGACAGTTTAATGAATGTCTGCCGTATGTTCACAGGACACAGTAGAGATAATACTCCGGTTTATTTAGGGTGATTTTTTGCATTATTAATCTGATTACTATTTATGTGTCTGAATTTCTTTTTTCCAAATCAAATTAGAACGTTATAATGTCTGCTAACATAGTTAATACAGTTTTTTTTATAATAAGGTCGGTAGTCTATTATTTAAGTGTAAAATACAAAGTTGGTCGTATTCGATTATTGGCCTGTGTGGACCCACAGTAACATTTAACAGGTGCCCGCCTGTGTGGACCCACCGTAACATTTAACAGATGTAACAGATGCTCCACTAGCATACGCTTTCCTAGAAAAACATCCACAGTCAGTCCTTATAATTAAATTCGACATTGAAAACATGTGTTATCTACAATAGTTTAACCCAAACCAGTTGTATATAACAAAGCAGACAAAAATGACGCTATTGATAAACATTCGAGGTGTAGGAATACATACAGTGGTCTGACATTAATCAGGTGATTGTTTAATTTACGCACATAGTTTGACACGCCCACAAAATCAGTAGCCAATCAACGGAGAGTAGGATCAAAACAATATTCATAGGGCCTGTCAGTCAAGGCAAACGGCGGGAAGAGCTGCAACAGTCAGACTGTAACGAACCGGAACGAATACGTCCGGGTGAGGCGGCTGTTTCAAATGACATGACATGACATGACATGACATGTCAGTTACAGCCAGATTCAAACATTAGTTCCCCGAGAACTAGTCTGTCATACAGACCCTGAAACACATATGTCCAATACAGCCCATGCAAGTCCATAATATTTAGCAAGTCTAGATTAGCGCAGTATAATGACCTGATTCCGCAAAACACAAATGTCAATCTAGTATAAAATTATTTATGACACCGAGCCTGATAACGACGCTTATGAAGGAAAACATTCACAAATAGTTTCCCTGATTGAGTCAAGTGGTACATGCTCATTGACCTGTAATTGTTGAGCTTGGCCCCGTCTCTCACATCACAGTATAAAAGCCCGCACAGGACAAAGAGACGATATCTGTCAACCATTTGGCATACACTATTTCAAGTAATTTTTCATTGGTCGCTATTTTTAGACGAAGCACTCCCCTTCTACAAAAGCCTCCACGGAGAAACGTCACAAACTACATTTAGTCATTATTTGTATGTGCCGCCATCAAGTGCAGGGAAGACATGCAAAACTTACATTGTACTTAATTGTAGGAAATTTAATTTCCAAAATAATTATCTTCCTACATTTTACGTACATGCTATCAATGTGTAAGAGAAATAATAGTAAACAAAATCTTACATATTCTTTGTCAAACATTTGGCTGTTTTTCGAAAATACCTCCTAACTGTGCTCTGCCAGAAACATTTTTATTATACACTTGTGAGAAGACTTTGAGCGAATAACATATTCTCAGATACGTGAAGGAGATACTATGTAGAAAATTTATATGTATGACATGTGTAGAGCCGCGCATACAATATAAATGTTGCAATGAAAATATTCCTTACTTTGTCCTTCCATTTTGTTTTTCCACTCCATGATTCAGAAGTGGGTAAGTGTGCAGACACTGGCACAAAAACAGGATTAGCTCATAAAATATATGATGTACCTCTGCTAATAGAATATAAATGAGTTGTATTTGGTGGCCATATTTTTATTGAATGATTATGTTTACTATGGTGAAACCTCTTTTGAAAACATTGGAAAAGAATAGCAATAACCCATGGTAATATTATATCAAACTACAATCAAATGCATTACAAACATTAAAAGCAACGAAATAAATCAATGTCCGTTTCTCAACAAATGGATGGTTTTGTAGTCATTCACCCACACATCACTTCTAAATTTGTACAACATTGTAGCTGAGTGACAGCAGTATGACGGTGACATTCCCTTTCAAAGTGTTACAAATAATACTATATGTAGTCTAAGCTTTCACCTCGGTGCGGTCAGATGTTGATTTTCATTTACATTAATCAATATGGATGGTATTTGGTAACTATTTACATAAATCAAACCTGTGTGAAGTGATTGAAGTAAATTATTATCAATAAATAAGTAAACTATAATAACCTCACAGCCATTTTAACCATTTAGTGGGCATGGTCTAATTGTTTTAGGTTTATGAGAATACAAACGCAAACAAAATCATTTCTTGGTTAGCCAATCAAATGCCATAAAATCTCTTGCAGTTTATTTTCGGATGTTGTGCAGTGTTTGACGTTCTAACATTATATTTTAAGCAGCACACGGGGTTTTAAATCAGTTTCATACAGATAGTTTGGTGAATTAATGTGTTAATCAATTTTAATATTGCAGTAATTTATTTGCGCTTTTTCCGGAATGTTTTCTCAATCTCCATGAAAATGTTGGTACAATGATAACACCACGAAAACTATTTCACGACATCCAATGATTGAATTCATGGGGAAACCAGTCAGAAATACTTACAGTGGTTTCGTGTCACTAGTGATGCTCACGATGGATTAATAGTGGTACACAAGTGATCACTTGATATAGGATCATTTGAATTTGAAGCTATTTCAGTTTCAACTTTTTCAAGCTTTGTTTACAGTGACCATGTACACATAGTTATTTAGCATGGCTACACATTCTTGATTTTCATTGTTCACTGTGAACATTGTGACAACTCCATAATAGGCGAGGCATGGTTCAAGATTTAGCACCCTTACACTAAGGCCAAGCTGATGGCTGTAATACAACATAATTTAGTCCGTGACCCTTTTGATGAATGAAAAAAACAAATTATTAATATTATAAATAATATTTCTGCATGGTCGATTCTCAGGCGTATTTATCATAATGGAATGAATATATTATACCCTGGATAAGCGAGGATGATATTTCTACAACACCTCATGTATGTTCACTGTGTTATATATAATAAAAGTATTGAGGTTATTAACTGGTTCGAAAATACATTTTTTTTAAAATATTTTGTATGCACTTAGAATTCAACTTACGGGTAACGACTGTACAGTAAAGAACAATTCGTCATTGTTTTTATCTTATCTCATCTTGAAATTACTTGGATGACAACTTCCCGGATCTTTCAGCGCGAAGTCAATATAGAGACGGAGCCCAGCTAAACGCGCTGAGCCTTACATGGCGGGCTGCACAGGACCCCTAGCTAAACGCAAGTTGACGACGCGCACAGGTTGTGTATGTATACACAAAGACGCATGACGCTAAATTACTCTGCTTATAGTATAAATCCGTTCTGGAAAGATCCACTCGTTTCTGTAGGCTGTGGATCCAATCCGACCACGACAGCACTTGCTATTGTCAACTGGTAGTTCAATACTTTGCTGTCACTGTCAAATATTATGAATAAATCTAAAACATAAAAACATAAAACAACACCTAAACGCAACAGAAAAGGTGTCACATATAACGTAATGGTCAACAAAGACATTTCATACACCTCCACACTTGCTGTCGAAGTAAAGCACTTATGGGGCTTGAGTCACCAGCGCCAAACACATTCTGTTTGTGGCAAGAGCTGACAAAAAGGACGATTGGGTGTAACTGGTTGTCTTCACTCCGACAGTGTGGTTCGTTCTTCACATCATCAAGCCCTGGTCAGCCTATCCCAGGCTGCATAATGCATCCCTGTGATATATAAGTGTATACTGCCCATTGGGGCCTAAAAGATCATTCAATCACTCACGTATGTTTATAAATACACCATGCCGTCTGCGGCGTAAAAGATCATTCAATCACTCACGTTTGTTTATAAATACACCATGCCGTCTGCGGCCTAAAAGATCATTGAATCACTCTCGTATGTTTATAAATGCACCATGCCGTCTACGGCGTAAAGGATCATTGAATCACTCTCGTATGTTTATTAATACACCATGTCGTCTGCGGCCTAAAAGATCATTGAATCACTCACGTATGTTTATTAATACACCATGCCGTCTGCGGCCTAAAAGATCATTCAAACGCTCACGTATGTTTATAAATACACCATGCCGTCTGCGGCCTAAAATATCATTCAATCACTCACGTATGTTTATAAATACACCATGCCGTCTGCGGCCTGAAAGATCATTCAAACGCTCACGTATGTTTATAAATACACCATGCCGTCTGCGGCGTAAACGATCATTCAATCACTCACGTATGTTTATAAATACGACTATGTTTTTGCGACTCAAATAAATCAAAGTTAATTGAGAAATATATTAAGTAACTTTATTCACTAAGCTGCATCCATCTGCAGAGACTTTTAAATTTCCCTTGTCGCTACATATGTTAAGGATTTATACCCCCTACTTCCCTCTCAAGTGGTGCTCACACAAGTTGAGACTGCTATTTGCAAGTAGAGAGTAGAATGTCTATTGTTGACAAATGTTAAGACGGTGCACTTTAGATACGGTATGAAATGAAGAGAAATCTTACCCCCCCCCCAAAAAAAATGTTTGAGCCATGACATTAAACCTGCCCCTACTGTGTGCTAACCAAACATATTTCTTGAACATGTTTCTTTCTTGTAAGCAGCAGAACCTCTGCACTTGTACACAGCAGACGTAATTCAAAATTAACATATGTATCCCTTTTCAACAACATCAGTAAATGAGCAATCTTGTGACTGGATTTCTGTTCGATCACTTGATTGTGTGGCTTGTGTACATACTGCTGTCGCTTGGCTGGAGTACTGCTGCTCCGTGTCAGGCAACACACACACTTTATCAACTGTGTGAGGAAAGGACGGGCTTACCATTATCGCGAACACCTGGTGTCATCACTGATTTTCAGTGATCCATTCATTTATTTTCCATCGCTATTTTGCCTTTTATGCCCGATTGAACCTGTTTCGTGGGTTACTAGAGACTGGGTATTCTCTGGTGACGTTTTATATTAGCATTTTGAATGATAAAGGGCCTTCAGACTATGATGTGTGATATCCTTTTGAAATTTGGGTGATATATACTGTTTTGATATAATTCATATTAATGTCGAAAACAAGAGACGGAGATTAAGACAATAAAAGTTATCAATATGCTTTCATGTAAATGTTGTCATTAATGGCTATGTGTTTGTACAACATAATCTCACGTGTACGACTTCAAGGACTACCGTTTAAAGGGCATTTACGGTAGCAACTACTGCACTCTGAGTGGGCGGAGCTTATAGAAGTAATCTGAAACTGTAACACCGCCACCTTGCGGGCTATTTATAGTCAGGTGGGGCTTTAAGGTTTCTTTCAGGTAGGAGAGTATACGTGTATTATACTGTAACATATCAACGTTATGACTAGTGTACGATGACACACAATGAGCCCGAGTACCATAATGCCATTGCAAGCAGAATCCACACAGGGTGGTATGTAATAAAACAGCAATATGTGAAACAGATCGGGTTTTGATCCAGCATTGGCTACAGAGTGTAACACAGAGCTAAACACAATCAACTGGAAAGTGACACTGGTTGAGTGACACTGTTACATTTAAGAAGGCATATATCCTTCTGTACAGTTCATACCAGATTAAAGTACTCATAACTTCCGGGATAGAACACTTTTCATCCCTCTAAAGTACGCATCATGTCTCCTAGTGGGTGCACTGCCTGCCTGCAAAACAAAAAGGAATCTGTCCCGTGAAGATTCCTGGTCAGAACGGGTCTCCAGCAACCCATGCCTGTCGTAAGAGGCTAGTAACGGGATCAGTTGGTCAGGCTCACTCACTTGCTTTATGTCATAGTAACTCATTTACGTAGATCGATGCTCATGGTGTCAATCACTGGATTGTCTGTCCAGACTCGATTATTTACAGACCGCCGTCATATAACCTGGATATTGCTGAGTGTGGCGTTAAACAACAAACAAATAAACAAACTGCTGAATGTTCAATCAAAGCTTCATCCCATGATCTCACCTATCATGTTAGATACTTCAATGAGAAGTAAATCGATCACCTTAATGCATAATGGCTGTCCTCAACATGTTATCACCAATATAACACTTACTGTCCGTCTTGTTCCCGAGCAGATGCAGGTACCATTTCATGTGGACCATGTGCTTCATCCAGGTGGAGCGCCAAACTATACAGCGACGGAACACAATAACCCCACAGGGAGATTATAAATATATATTCTTTGCCAAGGCAGGTAGGAGTGCCAGTATTTATAAAGAGAGTGTTATTTCCTCCTCAGAACGTCATTTACACTATATGTGTAGGATAAAACACGTCCGAAGTTTTTATGTGATTTAAAACCCTCACCCGAAGGTGTTTTATTTTATTTATAAACCAAAAGAAAAATCTGAAACAACAATTTTGTTTCAACTCTTTCCATAAATTTTACGAAACGGACGTAAAATATCTCCGGCTGGCGTGTTATGTTCTTGAAATTGAGATTCTTAAAAGCTTTGTGATTTTGTTGGTGTTTCACTCACTAGAACAGAAGGTTTGGTAATCAAAGGCAGGAATAAGGGTGTTTATGATTATCTTGAAATAAGCAGGATGAATTCGATATTGTAAAAGTTATATATTCAGAAATGTTATTCAACAAAATTACAAGATTTCGACTATATAATTAAATGTTTTGAATGGATCCGTTTGCTACTACAAACTATGCATGCTAGAATACTATTTGTAAATAATCACATACAGGGTTTTATTATTTAGTTTTCACTGTTGGGACGGTGAAAAAAATATCGGTAAATAAAATTATGGTACATAGGGGGTACACAACATTAGTATCATTGGAAAAGCTCCGTCTCCCGTGAAAACAAATGTATCGTTTTCATCTTTACGCAAATAATAATATGATAGTCCCTTAGGAAATATACTAAGCATGAATATTGTTTGTCGATTAATCGCATCCTTCATAAATGACCAAACGAGACAATTTTACGCCATTTCAAGGCACGCCGTAGATAGCAGTATGCAACATTAGTATCGCTGGAAAAGCTCTATCCCTCATGAGAATAAATGTATCGCTTTCATCTTTACGCAAATAACAGTGTGATAGTGTCTTCGTATATGTACGAAGGATGAATATTGTTTGTCAATTATTACGCGTCCTTCGTAAATGACCAAGCGAGACAATTTTACGCCATTTCAAGGCATGTCGTAGATAGCACCTATGCAACATTAGTATCGCTTATCGCTGGAAAAGCTCTATCTCTCATGAGAATAAATGTATCGTTTTCATCTTTACGCAAATAACAGTGTGATAGTGTCTTTGTATATGAACGAAGGATGAATATTGTTTGTCAATTATTACGCGTCCTTCGTAAATCACAAAACAAGACAATTTTACGCCATTTCAAGGCGCGTCGTAGATAGCACCTATGCAACATTAGTGTCGCTTATCGCTGGAAAAGCTCTATCTCTCATGAGAATAAATGTATAGTTTTCATCTTTACGCAAATAACAGTGTGATAGTGTTTTAGGATATTTTCGAAGAATGAGTATTGTTTGTCAATTTTTACGCGTCCTTCGTAAATCATCAAACGAGACAATTTTCCACCATTTCAAGGCATGTCGTAGATAGCACCTGTGCAACATTGGTATTGCTGGAAGAGCTCATTCTCTCATGAGAATAAATGTATCTTTTTCATCTTTATGCAAATAACAGTGTGATAGTGTCTTAGGATATTTTCGAAGAATGAATATTGTTTGTCAATTATTACGCGTCCTTCGTAAATCATCAAACGAGACAATTTTTACGCAATTTCAAGGCGCGTCGTAGATAGTGCCTATGCAACATTAGTATCGCTTGAAAAGCTCTATCTCTCATGAGAATAAATGTATCGTTTTCATCTTTACACAAATAACAGTGTGATAGTGTCTTCGTATATGTACGAAGGATGAATATTGTTTGTCAATTATTACGCGGCCTTCGTAAATCACCAAACGAGATAATTCTATGGTATTTCGAGGTAAGCATGTATTTCCCCCACCTAATAGTAATTTGTGATTGTTTGCCACCACCTTAGCAGTGCTACTAATGACTCTCAGAATGAATTGTTTTTATGCATGTTGAACAAATTTTGATAATGTCCAAAATCAAATGTCATCTCATTTTTTGCAGTTGATATATTTTAAGTAAATTTGACAAAAATATTTACGGTCATGAAATTGAGCACCAAAATATTTCTCTGTTTCTAAAGATAAAATGCTTGAAAATGTTTGACTTATTCCAATTCTGTCAGAAATGAAAGGTAAAATACCTTGATTTGTGGCTTTGTTTTGTTATTTGTGAAGAGGCAATTGTACCAAAACATGTCAGCAACTTCACTGACATCAATGGATATGGTGGACAGTGTGTACTGTTTTGTGCTGGTACAACTTTAAAAGTCATCTTCTTGATACACTCAGTTAATTGAATCAAGTAAACTCACTGTTATTTATAACATAGTAGTTTAATCCATGCATTCTGTTGATCTCTTTTCTGCATGTTCCTGTGTGAATTATTAACTGTTTCTGTTAATTTATGTCAGAGATGTAGTGAAGGTTCCGTAACGAGACATTATAACGGGGTTGTGCATAGTCCTCAATATACCACTATGTCCGGAGTCTTTTGAGCGACGTCTTTGTCACGAGGAGCCATGTGATTGACAGATCATAGCACGTGAAAACTTTGAAATAGACATACCCTGGGTCGTCTCTGGCAGAGGTTTGTCCATATTCAACATTTTGCTCATTAGGCTACAAAACATGAATTGTAAGTTGGTTTGATACATGTTTGTTTGGTAATTATATAACTGTACTCGGGTGTATTTAACAAATTGCAACAAATTCTAAATCATAATGTAGTGATATCTGCCACACACCAAAATCTTACATGTTAAACAATGTTGCCTGTTTATTTCATCTCCATTTTACACAGTGTATTTTAGACAATAATAGGGACATTTCAAACTATGTCTTAAATATTTACAATCTGTGCTTCATGTTTCAGAGCATAGTGTATTTATTACT
This sequence comes from Haliotis cracherodii, assembly GCF_022045235.1. Lineage (NCBI taxonomy): Eukaryota > Metazoa > Mollusca > Gastropoda > Lepetellida > Haliotidae > Haliotis > Haliotis cracherodii. The sequence goes on from NW_027266330.1 coordinate 58,058,938, forward strand.
TGCCTGTTATCACATATACACATACACATTAGGTACTGGTAGCTTTGTTTGGGTATTCAACATTGCTCTATTAGGTCTAGTCTATTGTATGTTTGTAAAGCCATGACTAGACCTTTCACAACAGCAATTCCGCTAAAATGCTTTGATGTTCACTTCTAGTGTGCATCTTGCATGAACTACATAAAACATACCAGTCACCAGTTATTTCTGAAATATTCTGTGTATATAGTTAACTGTGCAAATAACTTTGATTTGTGTGAAACTATGAGGAAATGCGCGTACTTCTGTCGTGGAAAGACATCTGTAGATTTCTATTATAAGGCGATGGCAGGGAATCAAAACAGTGGAAATAAGATGTTCCCCGTCGACCAACCGTAAGTGCCACACCGCTTCAGTTTTATTAATGACATTTTCTCTTATTTCAGGTATGCAATCATTTTTTATATTTATTACAATTAATAAGAAATGCTTTTATCAATTTGTAGTCTGCAAACTGACGTACATCAATATTCCCCACACTCGATTTACACGTGCTTATCCTCAACACGATGTACTATGAATTTATACATTTTATGCAGGGTTATGCATTTTGGGAAAAGTAGCTCCAATAGTTTTCAGAATTCTAATTTCGGGAATAAATGACAGACAGATTGTAAGCTATGACAGAAATGAATGTGCATCATCGTTGTGTTTCTTTATGCGTGAATTAGTCACGTGACACCTGCGTGACTCTTCTTAAGTAGTATTTGAGCAAGGTGATCATATGGTTTGTGTTTTTAATATGTAGCATAATAAGTACATGTTTATAGCTGTCTATGGTTTCCAGTTCTGTTTCCCAAATGTAGCATTGAATCTTTTCGAAGGGACACCTATACTTATATACACCACAGAGTACGGAGATGGATGAGTGAGTGATATTTTAAGAAGCAGCAGGCAGTATCTCAGGCCGCCTGTGAACACCCGAGTCTGGGCAAGACACACTGGCAGTTCAGATAGCATGTTAGTCTGCCATACAGATCCTGAAACAAATATATCCAAAACAGCCCATGCAAGTCTGTAGCATATGGCAATTCTAGATTGCAGTATCTGAAAATGACGAAAGTGTCTTGTCTCCTTTTTATTATATTTTATAACGATAATTTAACCACTGTATTTTTCTGTAAAATATGTTCATTTCAGAGTCTAGATGTTAGTCTTAGAACGCGTGAGCATCCACAATTATCCTGATCAGGGTACAGAAAATAATAACACACTATCACCAACGTGACACAAGCATCCCTTCCCTGTTCATAGTTGCCCAGCTCTTAGGACAAACGGTATCTGAAAACAATATACAGATATAGATAAAAGTAAGGTGTTGTGAGTGAACAAATATTGTTTGGCATCTCCTTACACGTCTCTTTTTGACTATTAAAGGTAAATGTGTGGTAACATAAATCATTCTTCCTATAAAGGAAATAATAGTATAAGTGCAAATCCGGCAAAGCCAGTCAGTGAAACCGGGGCCTTTTGATTGAAAACATTTCTTAAACATTTACTGTTTTCCAGGCCAAGCTGAGATTTGACTTGGTGCCACTGTTCGCGGTGTCACTGCCAAGTTTGTAACATGCAAGGACAAAGGTAATGACGTCATGTTTTTGAGCTCTGACGTCAGCATCTTCAGGCCGTCGGTGAAAGATTGAGATCAAGATGTACTGTTGGAGGTCTCAAACGGACTAGTATCCGTCTGCGTTTGGCGCAACGAGGTGTTGGTGCCAGTTTGTATAAGCTCCACACGCCGATGTATCGTTCCCTACACATTCAATATGCTTTCCCTGCCGCAGGTAGCATGCAAAGTAATGGAGCTGTTTTTCTGAACCGGAAGGAGAGCTAGTTGGCCCCAAACTTAGTACGAGACAGGGCCAAGGTTTCGTCACTGACAAGAAATCGGGCTGGACTGGACTGAGAACAAAAGCTTGGATCTAACGGCTGACGACCAACCCAAATGTCCTCATATTATACCAGAGAGGTTGTGACCCTTTTTCATAAACATTTCAGATGTAATAATTGAACATGGAACATACTGGATATATTTACTTGCATAAATTATATAAAGAGATGGACTCAAACACTTCAATTATATTTTACAATATCATGTTAATTATTCTGTGTGACAGGTACAGAAAGTAAAAGAAACTACTAGATCTAATATATTTATCACACTGAGTGTCACACATATATGTATCAAACAATAAATATATATTATCGATAGTAAAACTTAAATTAGGCCTACTGCAGTATATTAAAAAGAAAATGCAGACATCATATCACTAGGTTAACTGTATAATGATTGAATATAATGCACCCACACCTCTCTATATCCCATGAGAATTGAAATGAAAAATATATATTATAGAGACAAGGACAAAATTAATGTACTATTTGTATCTAGAGTGTTGTGCCATCCAACACGACCTTGAACTTTCTTGGACCAGAAAATGGCGGCCAGGAAGTGATTTTTAGAAAGGATCTTGACGCTGTTTGCTGTTTTATAAGCAAAATGTGATATGGCATAGGATACCTTAACAACCCGTGGATACATAAGGTGGTTTCTTAACTATTAATACTTTTTAAAGACATTTTACATGTATAGATTAGTAAAAATTGTATTCGACAAACAGGCACTCATGGGTGTTATGAAGCGGTCGGGTAGCCTAGTGGTTAAAGCGTTCGTGTTATAACGGACTATACTCTAATAGGATTATCTTCAATGGATTATTGGAAACACTGTAAAAAGGTAAGAATTTATGGCTAACCCTAGCCCAAACCAGGCTAACCCTAAGGATCGAAAAGGGATCGGTAAAGGCGTGTCAGTTCCCTAAGATCGTAAAGGGGTGTTGGATCGAAAAGACGTGTCAGTTCCCTAAGATGGTAAAGGGTATTTGATCGCCTAGGCGTGTCAGTTCCCTAAGATCGAAAAGGGGTGTTGGATCGAAATAATTAACTGGGCACAGCAAGCAGTAACCTCAATATGATATGTAAAAACACATTGTCATTTAGAGCTGCTTGTAGAATGACAAAATAATCTCTTCATAAAAAATGGTAAAAAATACCCTCAGTACTTCGAAAATCTTTAAGATATATCTTCTCTGAAACCACAGGCCTAGACATTATGCTATGATGTGTAATTTTATAATGGCACTTATTTTTGCCTGAAGATTGTAAGGAGTAACTTACTTTGTTATAGGATTTTACGTAGATCTAAATAAATTTTGATTTTTTTTTCAAATCTTCCCATGTACTACAGAGATGTTGAATATGTAGTGTTAATGCTATGTAGAAACACAATGGGACTCAACGCTGTTCATGTCAGTAAAATATAACAAAACACTTTTTTTAAATATTAGTCTTAAATTATCTTTTATTGTTGGTACACTGAACATGTTTTAAAAATCCTTTTGTAAGATATGGCCTGGACTGGCCTGGAAAGATGAAACACGTTGTGTTTTTTATAAATATATAAATTACATTTTCTAAGAAATGGTAAATATCTTTTGGAGTGTTTGAAGTTAACAGATGTCCTTAATGTAGTGAAAATGTTTTAGAATGTTTGAAGATAAGGGACCCCATCATGTTTCAGATTTTAACATGAGGGCTATGACATGGACCCCTTGCTTTTCATGCTTTATTTTGAACCATGTTTTACTTCTCTGGAACTGTGGTGCTGCTTAAGATTAGTCTTTAATCATTGTTCTATTAAGTTCCTTTGAATATTACATTGTGCTCTCCCATCAAATCAACCACATTATACTAGTTTTGTTGGTGGTTTAACACCAACCACACTCAGCAGCATCCAGCTTCATGACTATGGCCTGTACCTAGTCATGACCAGGCAATCCAGTGATTGATATTGTGAGCAACAAACTACTCCATGTTTATAACAATGACCTGACTACACAGTTGCCACTGTTGGGAACGACCTGAACATCTAGTCCATTTCCTTGGTTACAATGACCTGACTCTGTGGGGTACAAGGACCTGAACACCTGATTTACTGTGTTGGGTACAAGGACCTGAACACCCGATTTACTGTGTTGTGTACAAGGACCTGAATACCCGATTTACTGTGTTGGGTACAAGGACCTGAACACCCAATTCACTGTGTTGTGTACAAGGACCTGACCACCTGATTTACTGTGTTGTGTACAAGGACCTGAACACCTGATTTACTGTGTTGGGTACAAGGACCTGAACACCTGATTCACTCTGTTGGGTACAAGGACCTGAACACCTGATTTACTGTGTTGGGTACAAGGACCTGAACACCCAATTCACTGTGTTGTGTACAAGGACCTGAACACCTGATTTACTGTGTTGTGTACAAGGACCTGAACACCTGATTTACTGTGTTGGGTACAAGGACCTGAACACCCGATTCACTGTGTTGTGCACAAGGACCTGAACACATGATTTACTGTGTTGGGTACAAGGACCTGAACACCCGATTCACTGTGTTGTGTACAAGGACCTGAACACCTGATTCACTGTGTCGTGTACAAGGACCTAAAACACCTGATTCACTGTGTTGGGTACAAGGACCTGAACACCTGATTCACTGTGTTGTTCACAAGGACCTAAAACACCTGATTCACTGTGTTGGGTACAAGGACCTGAACACCTAGTTCACTGTGTTGGGTACAAGGACCTGACCACCTGATTCACTGTGTTGTGTACAAGGACCTGAACACCTAGTTCACTGTGTTGTGTACAAGGACCTGAACACCTAGTTCACTGTGTTGGGTACAAGGACCTGAACACCTGATTCACTGTGTTGTGCACAAGGACCTGAACACCTGATTCACTCTGTTGGGTACAAGGACCTGACCACCTGATTCACTGTGTTGTGTACAAGGACCTGAAAACCTAGTTCACTGTGTTGTGTACAAGGACCTGACCACCTGATTCACTGTGTTGTGCACAAGGACCTGAACACCTGATTCACTCTGTTGGGTACAAGGACCTGACCACCTGATTCACTGTGTTGTGTACAAGGACCTGACCACCTAGTTCACTGTGTTGGGTACAAGGACCTGACCACCTGATTCACTGTGTTGTGCACAAGGACCTGAACACCTAGTTCACTGTGTTGTGTACAAGGACCTGAACACCTAGTTCACTGTGTTGTGCACAAGGACCTGAACACCTGATTCACTGTGTTGGGTACAAGGACCTGAACACCTGATTCATTGTGTTGTGTACAAGGACCTAAAACACCTGATTCACTGTGTTGTGCACAAGGACCTAAAACACCTGATTCACTGTGTTGTGCACAAGGACCTAAAACACCTGATTCACTGTGTTGTGTACAAGGACCTAAAACACCTGATTCACTGTGTTGTGCACAAGGACCTAAAACACCTGATTCACTGTGTTGTTCACAAAGACCTAAAACACCTGATTCACTGTGTTGTGCACAAGGACCTAAAACACCTGATTCACTGTGTTGGGTACAAGGACCTAAAACCCCTGATTCACTGTGTTGTGCACAGGGACCTAAAACACCTGATTCACTGTGTTGTGCACAAGGACCTAAAACACCTGATTCACTGTGTTGTGTACAAGTACCTAAACACCTGATTCACTGTGTTGTGCACAAGGACCCAAAACACCTGATTCACTGTGTTGTGCACAAGGACCTAAAACACCTGATTCACTGTGTTGTGCACAAGGACCTAAAACACCTGATTCACTGTGTTGGGTACAAGGACCTGAACACCTGATTCACTGTGTCGTGTACAAGGACCTGAACACCCAATTCACTGTGTTGTGCACAAGGACCTAAAACACCTGATTCACTGTGTTGTTCACAAGGACCTGAACACCTGATTCACTGTGTTGGGAACAAGGACCTGAACACCTGATTCACTCTGTTGTGTACAAGGACCTGACCACCTGATTCACTGTTGTGTACAAGGACCGGTACACCTGATTCACTCTGTTGTGTACAAGGACCTGAACACCTGATTCACTCTGTTGTGTACAAGGACCTGACCACCTGATTCACTGTGTTGTGTACAAGGACTGGTACACCTGATTCACTCTGTTGTGTACAAGGACCGGTACACCTGATTGACTCTGTTGTGTACAAGGACCTGAACACCTGATTCACTGTGTTGTGCACAAGCACCTAAAACACCTGATTCACTCTGTTGGGTACAAGGACCTGACCACCTGATTCACTGTGTTGTGTACAAGGACCGGTACACCTGATTCACTCTGTTGTGTACAAGGACCTGAACACCTGATTCACTCTGTTGTGTACAAGGACCTGACCACCTGATTCACTGTGTTGTGCACAAGGACCTAAAACACCTGATACACTGTGTTGTGCACAAGGACCTAAAACACCTGATTCACTGTGTTGTGTACAAGGACCTGAACACCTGATTCACCGTGTTGTGCACAAGGACCTAAAACACCTGATTCACTGTGTTGTGCACAAGGACCTAAAACACCTGATTCACTGTGTTGTGCACAAGGACCTAAAACACCTGATTCACTGTGTTGTGCACAAGGACCTAAAACACCTGATTCACTGTGTTGTGCACAAGGACCTAAAACACCTGATTCACTGTGTTGTGTACAAGGACCTAAAACACCTGATTCACTGTGTTGTGCACAAGGACCTAAAACACCTGATTCACTGTGTTGTTCACAAAGACCTAAAACACCTGATTCACTGTGTTGTGCACAAGGACCTAAAACACCTGATTCACTGTGTTGGGTACAAGGACCTAAAACCCCTGATTCACTGTGTTGTGCACAGGGACCTAAAACACCTGATTCACTGTGTTGTGCACAAGGACCTAAAACACCTGATTCACTGTGTTGTGTACAAGTACCTAAACACCTGATTCACTGTGTTGTGCACAAGGACCCAAAACACCTGATTCACTGTGTTGTGCACAAGGACCTAAAACACCTGATTCACTGTGTTGTGCACAAGGACCTAAAACACCTGATTCACTGTGTTGGGTACAAGGACCTGAACACCTGATTCACTGTGTCGTGTACAAGGACCTGAACACCCAATTCACTGTGTTGTGCACAAGGACCTAAAACACCTGATTCACTGTGTTGTTCACAAGGACCTGAACACCTGATTCACTGTGTTGGGAACAAGGACCTGAACACCTGATTCACTCTGTTGTGTACAAGGACCTGACCACCTGATTCACTGTTGTGTACAAGGACCGGTACACCTGATTCACTCTGTTGTGTACAAGGACCTGAACACCTGATTCACTCTGTTGTGTACAAGGACCTGACCACCTGATTCACTGTGTTGTGTACAAGGACTGGTACACCTGATTCACTCTGTTGTGTACAAGGACCGGTACACCTGATTGACTCTGTTGTGTACAAGGACCTGAACACCTGATTCACTGTGTTGTGCACAAGCACCTAAAACACCTGATTCACTCTGTTGGGTACAAGGACCTGACCACCTGATTCACTGTGTTGTGTACAAGGACCGGTACACCTGATTCACTCTGTTGTGTACAAGGACCTGAACACCTGATTCACTCTGTTGTGTACAAGGACCTGACCACCTGATTCACTGTGTTGTGCACAAGGACCTAAAACACCTGATACACTGTGTTGTGCACAAGGACCTAAAACACCTGATTCACTGTGTTGTGTACAAGGACCTGAACACCTGATTCACCGTGTTGTGCACAAGGACCTAAAACACCTGATTCACTGTGTTGTGCACAAGGACCTAAAACACCTGATTCACTGTGTTGTGCACAAGGACC